>NC_090265.1:78572143-79237143 GCF_040414725.1 Anabrus simplex | reverse complement strand
GCCACACAGTTACGCACTGAATTTTATCAAAGGCTTTCTTCACAAATGACCGAAATACTAGTTCCAGGAAGAAACCTGTCGGTGATCCTTTCGATATTGATACCGTCATTCTGATCCCTAACAATGTCAGGCTCCATGGCTAAATGGTTAGCGTAGAGGCGTTTGATCCAAAGACCGAGCGAGTTGGCCATGCGGTTAGGGGCGCGCAGTTGTGACCTTGCATTCGGGAGATAGTGCGTTCGAACCCCACTGTCGGCAGCCCTGAAGATGGTTTTCCGCAGTTTCCCATTTTTCACGCTGCCACTTCCTTCCCATTCCTAGCTCTTTCCTATCCTATCGTCACAATTAGATCTATCTGTGTCAGTGCGACGGAAAGCAACTTGCATATGTATATAGTGGTCCAAAGGGTCCCGAATTCAATTCCTGGCAGGGTCGAGAATTTTAACCTTCATTGCCTAATTCTGATAGCTCGGGGACTGCGGCTTTGTGTGTCGTGTTCAGCATTAGAATCATTATAGACGCTCAGGTCGCCTGTAAGATGTCAGCTCGAAAGACCTGCACCGAGCCTCTGCGGACGCAACATGCCATTATTAATATATCTAACAATTACGATTTTCTATACCCAACAGGTGGTCCATCTTAAATTTTGGCAACAAATACCTTCCTACAACATGATGATACGATAGGAGGTTTTCACCTAGAGAATAACGTGCAATGTAGGCTACGTCTCGTGCTTTAGTGAGTACCTAGTCAGTGATACCAAGTTGCTTTTGAAAACACATTTGAAAACGTGCTCACTTCAATACACCCTTTCGCCAGTTTGACTGTGTAAATAATTCCATCCTCGCCTCGATGTGGTTGCCTAAGGTCAACTAAGTATGCAACAAAAATGGACATTGCTCTACTTAAAAAAGGGTAAAATTTATGTTGTTTATTCGCAAAAGATACGTTAGAAATCAACACAGAGCGGACAGGACGACGTCACAAGGTTGCCAACGTCAGCAGCAACGGCTGTGCAGCGCATTCTATGTTCGAAAGTGGTTAAAACTAGATTTAATTTCTTGTCCGTTCTTTGCCTTGGTCTGGAGATGACCACTATTGTGAAAGGAAGCGAAGGTGGCAAGTTTCCAGGCTAGGGCCGGGCCTAGAGGCCTCCAAGATCCCGTAGAGTCCTGCTAAAAAGTGGTCAAACTTTCAGTAGACCACAAGCAAAATATAGGTTATAAATCCAATATGGTGTGGCCGAGACCAGTGGCGGCTGGTGCAGAAAATCAGTTGTGTGCTGTAACCCATCCCCTGTCCAAAAATAAAAATATTTAGAAACATATGCGGTTTTCACCTCTGTGGTGTAGTGGTTAGTGTGATTAGCTGCCACCCCCGGAGGCCCGGGTTCGATTCCCGGCTCTGCCACGAAATTTGAAAAAGTGGTACGAGGGCTGGAACGGGGTCCACTCAGCCTCGGGAGGTCAACTGAGTAGAGGTGGGTTCGATTCCCACCTCAGCCATCCTGGAAGTGGTTTTCCGTGGTTTCCCACTCCTCCTCCAGGCGAATGCCGGGATGGTACCTAGCTTAAGGCCACGGCTGCTTCCTTCCCTCTTCCTTGCCTATCCCTTCCAATCTTCCCATCCCTCCACGAGGCCCCTGTTCAGCATAGCAGGTGAGGCCGCCTGGGCGAGGTACTGGTCATCCTTCCCAGTTGTATCCCCCGACCAAGAGTCTGAAACTCCAGGACACTGCCCTTGAGGCGGTGGAGGTGGGATCCCTCGCCAAGTCCGAGGGAAAAGCCGAACCTGGAGGGTAAACAGATGATGATCATGATGCGGTTTTCAGGAAACTCTCCACTGAGGTCTTCATACTGAACAAACACGCAAACAACCCCAACACATTCCTCATACAAAACTAATTAAATACACAATAACACTTTCAATCACAAAACACTTGGTGTGAGCGCGCAGAAACAGAACTTCCCAACGTTATAAAAATCATTGAAATAAAATCAGCAACGTCGTAATGCAAAATTACATGCTATGTTGCTATAGTGAAATTTATGTCCGCCTCCGTAGTGTAACGGTTACTGTTGGTAGCTGCCGTCCTCGGGGGCCCGGGTTATATTCCCGGTACTGCAAGAAATTTGAAAAAGGCAGGCGGGCTGGTATGTGGTTAAAATGGTACATGAAGCTCACCGCCAATGGGGATGTGCCTGAAAAGAGCTGCACCACCTCGGGATGAGGGCACGAGTTTAGTTAGTGAAATTTATAAACTAGACATTTTGTAATTAAAGGACATAACAATATCAAGTCCTTTATTTTGACAACATAAAAAGTACATATTTTATAGTTCATCGATTTACAAATCGATGGCTTTCTTTAAAAACCTCGTAAGTCCGAACACTTTTCATATCCATTATACTCCTTAAGACTGGTCACGCCTCCCAGTCCATTATTTATATGCAGTCCAAAAGAATAATTTTCGTTATGGCCATTTTCCTCTGCCAATGTGTAAAGGAAAATGAACCTTAAATATATTATACTGTAGGAGTGTGTAAATTTGCCATGCAATCAACATCCCTACAATACGGTACGTTAAGGTCCATTTTCCTTTAGACATTAGCAAAGGAAAATGAACACAGCGAAAATTATTCTGATGGACTGCATACAAATATATGACCGGGAGGCGTGGCCAGTCTTAAGGGATATAATAGGTAGGAAGAACATTTGGACATACGAGGTTTTAAAAGAAAGCCATCGAATTGTGGCTATGGAATAGGCGAGTTGGGTGTATTCAGAGACCTGCAGCTGATGGCTTTCTCTACAGTATTTTGTTTCCCGTTTGCTTTGAGAGATCCACTCGTAAATCCTACCGCTGAGTCAGCTCCCACGTTCTCATATCGGTCGAAATGCTGGTGTGATCAGTGCTGCCTCTCTGTGGCCGAACGAAGACTCGCTGTGAAGTGATGTCTTGGCTGTTCTTTCCACAGCCTATCGAAGAAGTTAGGCACGCATGCGCAAAAGGCGGAGTTCCTGTTTTGTGCGAAAAGACTTAGAAATTCTTGCTGAGCCACGCTGAGCTGTGATCTGCACAGCCAGCACCCGGCATGGAGCGCACGACTAACATGGTTGTGGGGAGAGATGAATGATTTGTTATTCTTTGGCTGGCGTCTTTTTCATTGCACTGTATTTGATTGTAGATAATATTATTAAAGTCATTTATTTTTTCAAATACCGGGCGAGTAGAGGCGCGCGGCTGTGAGCTTGCATCCGGGAGATAGTAGGTTCGAATCCCACTATCGGCAGCCCTGAAAATGGTTTTCCGTGGTTTCCCATTTTCACACCAGGCAAATGCTGGGGCTGTACCTTAATTAAGGCCACGGCCGCTTCCTTCCAACTCCTAGGCCTTTCCTATCCCATCGTCGCCATAAGACCTATCTGTGTCGGTGCGACGTAAAGCCCCTAGCAAAATATATATATATATATATATTTTCAAATAGACAATATGCTGCAACACTTCAGCACATAAGGTACGGCCGCCCTTGGCTGAGACGACGTCACATCTTATAAACAAGGCTTGGCATGGCAGCCCTGCGGCCAGACATAATGCTAGCTCTATCGGTCCGTAGTAGCAAAGAAAATGGCAGCATTTCCACAGTCTCCGTTTGAATTCTCCTATATACCGACGGCTTACTTCTAAAACCTCGTATCTCGCAATGCCCATTATATTCCTACAGACTGGTCACGCCTCCCAGTCACATATTGATATGCAGCCCATCAGAACATTTTTCGTTGTGTTCATTTTCCTATGCTAACGTGTAAAGGAAATTGAACCTTAAATGCATTATACCGCAGGAGTGCGTAAATACGTGATGCAAACAACATCCCTACTATACGGTATGGTAAGGTCCATTTTCCTTTACACATCAGCATAGGAAAATGAACACAACGAAAAATGTTCTGATGGGCTGCATATCAATATGTGGCCGGGAGGCGCGGCCAGCCTTAAGGAAAACAGTGCGTAGGAAGAGCATCGGAACATACGAGGTTTTAGAAGTAAGGCGTCGATACGCTGAGTAGCGTAAAGTCATGGGGACCGGGCGAGTTGGCCGTGCGGTTAGGGGAGCGCGACTGTGAGCTTGCATCCGGGACATAGTGGGTTCGAATCCCACTGTCGGCAGCCCTGAAGATGGTTTTCAGTAGTTTCCCATTTTCACTCAGGCAAATGCTGGTGATGTTCCTTCATTAAGGCCACGGCGGCATCCTTCCAACTCCTTGGCCTTTCCTATCCAATCGTCGCCATAAGACCTATCTGTGTCGGTGCGACGTAAAGACACTAGCAAAGAAAGTCATGGGAAGACACTGAATGTGATGTTAATAACGAGTTGCTCATCCGTTAGCCCTCAAAACGGCAGCAATACGGGGAGGCATCTACTCTTCAAGGTGTTGGAATCGTTCTGGAGGGATCTGGACCCAGGCATCTTGCACTGCTACCCACTATAATTGTTCCTGTGTAGTTGGTGCGGGATTCATGAAGCGTAAACCAGCATTGACAGCATCCCATAACTGCTCGATTAGATTAACATCGGGGGATCTGGAGAACCAATCCATAGTCTTAACTTCACTGGAGTGCTCCTCCAACCCCCTGCGTGCCACCACAGAGCGGTGAAATGGCGCATTGTCCTGCTGAACCATGGCATCTCCATCAGGGTACTCTAGGGACAGAAAGGGATGCAGAATGTCCACATAACGTGCACGTACACCTGTCAGTGCTCCCTGCAGCCGGACAATGGGGCCTAATTGCGCCGCTCAGACCAGAATTGAGCCACCTCCGCTCCTGGTCCAATCGGCTCTGACGGTAGAGCCTGACCTACTGAGTCCCAGTTGGTTCAAGTACTCCAGCATCATACTCGTAACAATGTAAAATAACTCCTGCGGAACGAAAATTTCTGGTACCATATCGTCTTCGAAAACCACAAGAGTTTTACATGGAATTATTATTATTATTATTATTATTATTATTATTATTATTATTATTATTATTATTATTATTATTATTATTATTATTATTATTATTATTATTATTATTATTATTAATATCTGGCTCCTTGGCTGAATGGTAATCGTAGTGGATTTTGGCTCAGAGGGCCCCGGGTTCGATTCCTGGCGACTCGGAGATTTTAAAAGGAAATGATTCATATACCACAATGTAACACTGTCCTTCATCCCAAGAACACAAACATTCCTGTACATGGCAGATGCCGCCCATTTTCGTCAGTGGTCTGCCTTACAAGGGCTGCATCACGCTCACAAAATTATAATTTATTATAATTATCGAATGGTCTCCGTTACGATATGAGAGACATAATCTATTGGTGCCATTTAGGCGACGAACGCATCAATCTCGACATTCCAATTTACTGTCATCCACTAGCAGAGCGGAATTCCATTGGATGGTTCTTAGGGCTGAGTTAATTTGGTCTGGTTGATACAAATTTTGCAATCAGACATCCTTTACATCATGATATGCAGAGCCGACATATTTTGTCCACCCTTTAATAATGGGCTACATCGGCAGGAATCGAACCCTAGATATTCGGATAATCTGATCCTCCGAGGCAGTGTAGCATTGTGATCAGAAGGACATTTATGTGTGATGTCGTATAGAACATGGGATGTGAAACGTGTCTGGTCGTTGATAATATTGTACGTGTGTTATTACTAGTTACTGTTATTATAGTAATGAAAGATAAATTATAAGGTTTCAAAGTTAGTGGACAGTTTAAAAGCTATTTGTACACTACAATCCTCCCTGACAAACATACGCTAAGTGGGGATAATGTTCCCGAGTGGACAAGCCTTAAACAGCGGACATTTCCGTTTCATTCAGTGCCCTCAGGTCATTAATCTGTCCCCTCTCCCATTGCTGGCGATTCGTTGTGCGGACATGCTGCATAGACCGACATTGGTACGTGAAGCATTCCACAATCAGACACGTGCATTCGAAGCAGCGAGGGTCGCTACCCCACAGAAATGTGTTCCTCACCCCCATGGTGTACCCTGAATACTACAGCTCAACAGTCAGAAAGACAATTGTTAGTCGGTTGATGGATACATTTTCGGGTTTTTTTCCCACGTCAGGAAAAGTTTGGAACCGATGATTTAAACGAGGATGTGTGTGAAATACGTATAGTATTAAGAGTTATGGTGCAATTTACGGGATTTAAATGATTGCCTTGTCAACACACAGAGATAAATGAGGATTACATTCTTTTCACAGCGTGCGCTGGGTCCATTGTGATCCCATTACTGGCGTCGCTTTGTTGAGCGCATTATAAAGAGCACATGACACATGTTGGCAACGCATGTGATTAGATAACCCGCGATGAATGCAACTTTTTGATATCGAATATTCAAAAGCGTATCACATACATCACTAAAAGAATTTGCTCCAAGTTGTATTTATTATTGTATTAACAAGCTATTTGATTTACAAATATAATTGTCAGTTTCTGTTTTGTTTCAAAGTAAAATAAAATTTTGAGTAGACAAGTCATTTATGGAAAGATGGGAACTTGTAAAGGAATCCATAACAGGATAAGCACAATTACATGTCAGCGTAGGGGGAAGGAACGACGGGAAAAGTAGAAAAGGTGAAACATGAAAACACAAAAGCAGAAGATATGATTTTTGTTAATTTATTAGTACTTCTTACAATAACAAGCTGTCTAAATCTGACGAAGTGTAACAGAACACTTAAATACTGAATTTTCTGGAGTTAATCCTGCTCATATGCAGTATTATAGAGGTAATTTCTAACAATTTGGGCAGAACCAAGACGGCTAACTCACACTATAGATTCTTAGGAATACCCACACTTTTAAAAAAAGTCGAATAAGATTGTTGGTATGGTTCAACTTGCTCCGATGAAAAGTCCTACAACCCTTATGGAGGAGATGTATAATTCTTTGAAGTAGCTGATAGTTGGTTCATAGATGGCTCGCTTTTCCGCGCCTTCCTCTGCTGGCTGATTGGAGTCAACTTCACATCTAATGGTGGGGTCCAGAATATATAAATCCCAATTCTCTGTCAATTGCCATTACACTTATTCTCCGGTTGCCCCCACCGTCAGCAACGCATGCCAGCTCTTCATGCACCTCGTAGCCTTTCTGGGAGAATGTTGGTGCAATTCTAGATCTTATTGGTGTTCTCGCACGACTGGTGAAGAGATAGGCCGTCTATTTGAAGACAGCGGTGTATAAAGGTATGGAGATTGTCCTTGCCCTTTTATGTTTTCATGCTTGTACTTGCCTCCTCTTTCTGTTCCTCCTTCTTCTGATGCTGACCTGTCTTTGTGTTTAACATATCGTCTCTGTGGTGCCAAAACCGGGAATGTGACAATGCTCTTCTTAACCATTATTTTCCTTAAGATTGGTCACGACTCCCAGCCACATACTGAAATGTAGGTTAAGTCTCAAAACTCACAAGTCTCAAAAGTCACGGGCTATAATTAGAAGATAATACTATCAAAACTCACGACTACAAATTAATAGGTAAATTAACATTCTAATGAGTCTCAAAATTCACTACTTTATACAGCAGGTGCCTGCGATTACCGCAGTAGGTACGAGGTGCGCGGTGACTCACGCAGCCCTTCAAACACATGTTTGTCCGCCCACTTTTTGAAGAGGATATCCCATATATTCTTAACAGAAATTATTACCCTACTACGGACCAAAGTCTGAAAATCGATGGCTTTCTTTTATAACCTCGTATGTCCAAATGTTCTTCCTACCTATTATATCCCTTAAGACTGGCCACGCCTCCCGGTCATATATTTGTATGCAGTCCATCAGAATAATTTTCGCTGTGTTCATTTTCCTTTGCTACTGTCTAAAGGAAAATGGACCTTAACGTACCGTATTGTAGGGATGTTGATTGCATGGCAAATTTACACACTCCTACAGTACAATGTATTTAAGGTTCATTTTCCTTTACGAATTGGCAGAGGAAAATGACCATAACGAAAAGTATTCTTTTGGACTGCATATAAATATGGGACTGGAAGGCGTGACCACTTTTTGAAGAGGATATCCCATATATTCTTAACAGAAATGATTACCCTACTACGGACCAAAGTCTGAAAATCGATGGCTTTCTTTTAAAACCTCGTATGTCCAAATGTTCTTCCTACCTATTATATCCCTTAAGACTGGCCACGCCTCCCGGTCATATATTTGTATATAATGGATAGGAACAGCATTCGGACTTACGAGGTTTTTAAAGAAAGCCATCGAAATATAACACTGATCTTTACTCAGTTATCCTGCTTAGTGCCATGGAGCAGTACACAACATGGAATTCACTACATCGCAAAAGGGTAAATTAAACTTAAGGTAGGCCTACAACACTTACAGGTTTTATAAGCAGAGAGAAAACAAGTCGGGAGAACAGTATGGTTTTATCATAAAAGACTATCATCCGCGTGTGCCACTAAAGTTATAATTGCAAGTGACAATAGCGTTTTAAGTGAAGAAACCCATCAGTGTGTATCTGATAGCCGTGGGCTTCTCAACCTCCTGTCGCATATCGTCGTTGCCGGGACAAAACCTCCTATGTGAAATAGTTTAGCTTATAACTTTGGCCGGTAAGGTTTTGTCATCTAAGGTGCAATATTGTGTGAATATTGTCAAGGCATTCTCGCTCTTCATAACGCATGTGCCGCGGGTCAGTATATCTTTAAAAATATTAACACATAGGAGGTTTTGCCCCGGCAACGACGATATACTCTCTGCGAGGTTACACGATAGGCCCGCCTCTTGATGTGAGAAGTGTTAATTACAAGAGGGCATGCAGTTCCAGCTTACACTAACAATGGAACATTTCGCACAATTCCGATTACATTTTCAAATATTTACAGTCGTTACGCGAATAGGGTGAGCATTATCCATTCAAAGAAGAACTATCCCAGCTCGTGAGTTTCGAGACTGGTCCAGGTAAAGAAACTTACTCTTACTAAACTATTCCTCTTCTTGGAATTCGTGAGTTTTGATACTCGTGAGTTTTAAGACTCGTGAGTTTTGAGACTCGTGAGTTTTGATACTCGTGAGTTTTAAGACTCGTGAGTTTTAAGACTCGTGAGTTTTGATACTCGTGAGTTTTAAGACTCGTGAGTTTTAAGACTTTGTGAGTTTTGAGACTCGTGAGTTTTAAGACTCGTGAGTTTTGAGACGATATGGATTTGAAGTCCATCACACCATTTTCGTACTGAGTAAATATGTCATGCAAACATACATTCCTACAGTACTGTACAATAAGGTTCGTTTTTCTTTACACATGCGCATAGCAAAAAAAGGATCCAACGAAAAAATTGTTTTGATGGATTGCGTATAAATATGCGGCGGGAGGCGTGACCAGTCTTAAGGGAAATAATAAATAGGAATAACATAGTCACATTCGCGGTTTTGGCACAGCAGCGATGATATAGCTTCATGGTGAATTAAAAAATAGACTATAACATCCAGAAGTACCCTGATGCCGTACGGCATCACTGAGCTTGAAAGGGTTAAATATCAATCACTGGATGAATACAATTTCCTTGCATGTAGTAGTTTCTTCAATCCAGCATCATTTATTAATTTATGCTAATTTTCATCCCATTCTAATTACCAAAATGTTATACAAATTTTCATGTTGATCGTCGTATTATTGCACCGATTTTAATAATGCTAGATTGAAATATGAACGTTACTATGAAAAGTTATTATGCACTGTACTTCACCACAGTAGGCAGGAGAGTAGGAGAAGCAGCTGAAGGATGTCAACTTGCCGGAGAAATACTTTTCACATATGCATACAGCAAATTGTCTTACAGTATATGCAATGGATGTCATTTTATATTTAAAAATATTAACGGTGCGTGAGCTATACCTCATATTTCACTACGTTCTTCCTTTCTCGTTGGGACCTGTCTACACATCAGTGGCTATTAGACATTTTAAACTTTATATATACCACCCAGAAAGTAGCTCAGGAAGTACATCTCCTGTGGACTGAAGGCCATGCTGGTATAGCGATGAACGAGATAGATCAGCTGCCGAAAGAAGCCACAACATGAAACTCCGCCTTTACAAACAGTTGCCGTATTCTAATTTGCCAACCCACAATCAAACAACAGGTCTACAGGGAATGGTCTGAGTACTGGTAAATGTCACAACTTACAAAAGAAAGCACTATGCTAAAATTTAGCCCACCATACAAACGCAAATCTGGTTCAAGAAATTGAAATTAACTCGCAGACATCTTTCATCTTTAATAAGAATGCGTCTGGGTCATGGAAGCTATCTGAGTCATCTGCATAAGGTCAAGGTCTTAGACACCCCCTCACTGCCCAAATGACCCTGGAGAAATAGCCCACCTGAACCACATCATACTGTCATGTAAGAAGTACTCCCAGCAGCAGAACCATCTGTACTCTTATCTAGTGAAGTTAAATACACCGCTGCCAACTTCAGTTGCCATCCTGTTATCAAACCTAACTCCACATTTTGTAATTTGCCAATATTTATCAGACTGTTATTCATTTATAATTTATGGCATTTTTCTCAATCACGAAATGCATGTACCATAAATGTATGCACCATAAATGAATGTTCTTTCAATTTAAATGCTGGCCGCATGGTTTCCCGAGACCTAACGCCATTAGTAATAATGATAAATTATAACAAAATGCTCTTAAATGCATTATTTTCCTTAAGACTGGTCACACCTCTCAGCCACAAATGGATATGCAGTCCATCAGAACGATGTTCATTGCCTTCGTTTTCCTATGCGAGTATGTAAAGGAAAATCAACCTTACTGTACCGTACTCTAGGAATGTATATCGACGGCTTACTTCTAAAACCTCGTATGTCCCGATGCTCTTCCTACGCATTATTTTCCTTAAGGCTGGCCACGCCTCCCGGCCACATATGGATATGCAGTCCATCAGAACAATTTTCATTGTGTTCAAACTCCTATGGTGATGTGTAAAGGAAAATGGACCTTACCATACCGTATATTAGGGATGTTGTTTGCATCACGTATGTACACACTCCTACAGTATAATGCATTTAAGGTTCAATTTCCTTTACACATCAGCATAGGAAAATGAACACAACGAAAATTGTTCTGATGGGCTGCATATCAATATGTGGCTGAGAGGCGTGACCAGTCTTAAGGAAAATAATGGGTAGAAAGGGCATTGCGAGATACGAGGTTTTAGAAGTAAGCCGTCGATATCCATGTGTGGCTGGGAGAATTTACCTGTCATAAGGAGGATAAGTTTATAGATGGGAAGAACACTGTGGGACACGATGTATCACTCGCACACAATCGATATAGGAATCGCTTAATACTAAGTATAATCACGAAAATCACACTAGAAAGAATATTTCCACTACACAATATTTATTTATAAAAATGCTTAGAGTTTTAAGAAACAGAAGAATATTACGCGGCCCTGTATAACTGATGCGGGCCCAGCTTTTCAGAAACACTGGTCTAAAGCACGTATTAATGCTATGATTCAGGACAATATAAAGATGGGTTACTTCTAAAACCTCCTCTCTCCCAATGCGCTTCCTTCCCATTATATTCCTTAAGACTGATCACGCCTTCCAGCCACATATTTAGCAGTCCATCGGAATAATTTTCACTGTGTTCATTTTCCTGTGCTGAAGTGTGAAGGAAAGTAGACCTTACCATACCGTATTTTAGGGATGTTGTTTGCAAGCGAATTTACGCATTCCTGCAATATAATGTATTTAAGGTTAATTTTCCCTTACAAATATCCATAGGAAAATGAGCACAACGAAAATAGGTAACCAGTCTTAAAGAATATAATTGACAGGAAGAGAATTGAGACATACGAGGCTTTAGAAGTAAACCATCGATAACAACTCACGATTTGACCGTATATTTGTGTACTTAAATAGCGACACCTTTTGTTATGAATCATATGCGGTAATGGGTTAACACAAACAATTTCAAGGTGATAAGCTGTTCTGTTGAGTGTATTGTCCGACACTGTACGACGATATTGGTGTAGGTTATATGAGTTTCTTCTATGTAACAGGGGTCAAGTGGAACACAATACGATGGAAGGCACTCACGCCCACAACGTATACGACGATAACTCATTGCTTCAATGAGGTCAAAAGTCACTCACTCCATACAAGCAGATGATAACTTATTTAGTCATCATGGTAATTATGTTCTCCTTTTGCAGTCCAGTCATCGTAAAGAACAGCACACAACAGGTTCTTCAAGTGGCTCATTGAGTTATTTGTCATTGCGTTTAAATAGAGTACAAGACCATCGGAATCATTTCCATCCAAGGGTATCCTGTGTCTCAACCCTTAAATGCACAGCATTGCATATGTGCAAAGCAGACTTGCTTATTATTTGTCATTTGTCATTTCAAATTATGCATTTATTTCTACCTTGGAGACGAGCTCGCTAGGGTTCGCTAGTGAATTAAAAATGAGCACTTTATTTTATTTTATTTTATTTTATGATTTTTGTTGCTAATCAGCTGAAATGACATGGCGTATGGCTTTTAGTGCTGGGAGTGTCCGAAGACATGTTCGGCTCGCCAAGTGCAGGTCTTTTGATTTGACTCCCTTAGGCGACCTGCGCGTCCTGATGAGGATGCAATGATGATGAGGACAACCGATACATCCAGCCCCAGTGCCAGCTAAATTAACCAATGATGGTTAAAAATCCCGAATTTGCCTGGAATCGAATCCGGGACTCCTGCGTCCAAAGGCCAGCACGCTAAACATTTAGCCACGGAGCCGGACGCTAATCAGCTGGAGTGAAACTTTAAGCAATTAAGGTAAAAATATATGTTGTCTATCTGTGGGTGGGGGTGGTAGAATAACACCCAGGGTATCCCCTGCCTGTCGTAAGAGGTGACTAAAAGGGGCCCCAGGGGCTATTAACATTGGAGCGCGGGTTAGCGACCACGGGGCCCTCAGCTGAGCCCTGGCATTGCTTCCACTTACTTGTACCAGGCTCCTCTCTTTCATCTATTCTATCCCACCTCCCTTGGTCAACTCTTGTTTTGTTTTTTTTCCAACCCCGACGGTATTAGATCACTCGAGGCCTAGGGAGTCTTTCATTTTCACGCCCTTCGTGGCCCTTGTCTTCCTTTGGCCGATATCTTCATTTTTCTAATTGTCGGATCTCTTCCATTTTTTCTCTCTGATTAGTGTTATATAGAGGATGGTTGTCTAGTTGTACTTCCTCTTAAAACTATAATCACCACCATCACCACCACCTCAGAGAATTCGTGAGCAAGGACATCCCTAAGTTTGAAGTGTGGCAGCAGCTACAGTAATCGCACAGATTTGCATATACCGGGACGTAAACATTCAAAACACTTAACATTCTTACTGATCCAAACATATAAAAAGATAATTGTTGTGACACATGAAAACTTACAACCTGTTTTCCAGTCAGTGACCGGGTCAGATATGGAATGAATGAAGCCCCATCTTGCGGCGAGGATAGGAATTGTGCCGGCTCCCGAAGCCTATCACACTCCTCTGGGGCAATGATAAATGACTTACAGATGAAATAAAATGATATTGGAAAGTGTTGCTGGAATGAAAGATGACAGGGAAAACCGGAGTAACTGGAGAAAAACCTGCCGGCCTCCGCTTTGTCCAGCACAAATCTCACATGGAGTGACCGGGATTTGAACCACGGGACCGAGCGGTGAGAGGTCGACGCGCTGCCACCTGAGCCACGGAGGCTGTTGTGACAAATATTTTTTAAAAAATATTATTTTGATAATAATGTATTAATTTTAGAATGAAAAACCATCATATTTATTTCTGAAACAATAAATTGCTCATTAAGGGTTAAACCTTGCTAGTATCAATGTCTTGTTAAGGACTGTGAAGCAGATGAACTGTGGAATACAACTGCAGTATCCCCTGGCTGCCATAAGAAGTGACCAAAAGATGACCCAAATGCTCTGAACTTCAGATCATAGTATGGCGACCATCGGTCTTCTACATGATTCTGGGATTGCATCCACTTCCTTTTGTGAGGCTCCTCACTTTTTCTATGCGATCTCCCTTGGTCAAGTCGTTCTCCTCCAACCCTCACGGTGTTAGGCTTGCGAGGCCAAGGTGTCTTTCATTCTCACGCCCTTTGTGGCCCTTCCCCTTCTTTTGACGATACCTTCATTCTTCGAGTGCCGGACCTCTTACTTTTTCCTCTCTGGAATGTGTTAAGATAGGATGGATGCCCAGTTGTACTTCTTCTAAAAACAATACCCACCACCAACAGCACTGCGCAAGGCAAAAATATCAGCTGCTGTCTCATGTAAACCTGGTCTAGAAAACCAAGAACGGCCGAGAGGATTCGTCGTGCTGACGACACGACACCTCGTAACCTGCAGGCCTTCAGGGCTGTAGTGCCAATGGGTTAGGTTAGGTCTCGTCTAAACGTACCGCTACCAGACAGAACATGCCTCTCAGAATGATCGCTACCTGTGAAGATGCCTCTAGTGACTTCCAATAATATGTTCACCTCGTCAATACATACCAATTGCAGGGTACAGCATAAAATGTGGGACTTATGAATTCTGGGTTATCTCTGCGTCATATTATAACAGGCCAGCTGCCGACCGGCTTTACCTCATTACGTTAACACCTTGACGTCCGCCTCCGGAGTGTCCTCTGTGGCCCCGGATTGACTCCCGGTACTGCCAGAGATTTAAGAATCGCAGGGGGGCTGGTATATGGTTAAAATTGTATGTGCAGTTCACCTCCATTAGGAGTGTGGCTAAAGAAAATAGCTGCACCACCTCCGAAGGAGGACACGAGTTTACATTCGTACCACTTCGTCATCTCAGGTTGATACATATCGTGCCATAGACTGGAGTATGAACATGGATATGCAGTGAAGTGTTACCATTAAGGGCGGTTTGTGCGCTCATACGTGCTGTGTATTCATACGTTTAAAAGATAATAAAGTGTTTAGCGGTCCTTCGATCACGTCTGTGGAGTCCCGTACGATGCCTAGTTACAACATTCTTTTATATTACGTAGCCGGCAGAAAATGCGTTAACAAAATATATACACAGATTCTACCATACATAACCGTTCAGTATTTAATAATAATAATAATAATAATAATAATAATAATAATAATAATAATAATAATAATAATAATAATTCCTTCACTTACTTTCCTCAGCTCGTACGACCCCCGCATAGAAGAAAGTTTCTTTAGCACTGTTTCCCGGCTCGCTTCAGGATCTTTCGGTCTGATGGACTAAATATCCATTTCTGGTTAGGAGGCGTGGCTAGAAATAAAGTATAGGAAGAGCACTGGGGGATAAGAGGTCTTCCAATTAGGCCACACACCGATCACAATGCCCTGATGCCTTTCTGCTGTCATATTTCCATGTAGACTTGTGGAGAAATTTTCAACTACAATGGTTAGCCCTAAACCAGGCCAACTTTGTCCCAAACAAATGATCTAGCACTTTTTCCTGGTACTCCAAGACCATCTACTTCTTAAAAATAGAAAATATATTTTCTAAATTGTTCAACTTCTTCTTGGGAAACCAAATCCATTCTATTCCAGGTGAACCGATGACGTCTTAATCGCCTCATGTAGGATGTCTCATAAACCGTGGCACTCGACTGGAAAAAATTGAAATCACATAAAATATACAAGCTAGGTAATTTGAATATTTTGCATGATAATACGTTCCTGAAGAATGAAGAACTCTTATCTGCAATTTTTCTGAAATATTATCACTTCGTTGTAGCCGTTCAAAGCCTTCGAATTGTTCTGTGCAGACCACGTAACAAAATATTCAAGAGAATTGCATTAAACAAACCAATACCGCCATTTTGTATGTGTATTGATAACAGATCAAATAAGTATCTTGTCTACAAATACCTAATGATGCAAAATGAAGGAACAAAATTATTTTTGTACTAATAAAGAAAAATAATATGTCCAAAGGTCGTGGATAGACAATACAGTTTGCGAGGATGAAATGAACTATATCAGAAAACCGAAAGACTGATAGAATCCATCAAGAAGCGACGACTCAAGGTCTATGGCCACCTATTTAGAAAGGATGACATAGTAGACCTAACACATGTGTTAAGTGATTCGGGGAGGTCAGGAAAGATCTCAAAAATATTGGATTAAATCGTGAAGACATTGTTAACAGAACTAAGTACCAACACCAGATAAACAACTTGAAGGACCTTTGTAAAGATGAAAAGCAGAACAGCGGGTGGACAGCAGAAAGGAGACAGGCTGCCAAAGAGAGAATGCAACGACACTGGCCTGCAAAGAAAGCTTCTAAAAATGTGTAAATGTTGCTTATTGTGGTCTCTAATTGCCGTAAACACCTAAAAATGACATTATTATAAAATTTAATTTGTATTGGCAGAATTTGTTTTCAATTTTCAATCATAGGATCAGGTGTTCGTTACATACTCCTGTCTTAATCGACGATGTGTGATATCTGAGGGACATGAATACAACCTTTTTGACGGCTTACTTCTAAAACCTCGTACGTCCCGATGCTCTTCCTACGCATTACTTTCCTTAAGGCTGGCCGCGCCTCCCGGCCACATATGGATATGCAGTCCATCAGAACAATTTTCATTGTGTTCTATTTCCTATGCTGACGTGTAAAGGAAAATGGACCTTACCATACCGTATAGTAGGGATGTTTTTTGCATCATGTATTTACGCACTACTACGGTATAATGCATTCAAGGTTCAATTTCCTTTACACATCGGCGTAGGAAATTGAACACAACGAAAATTATTCTGATGGGCTGCAAAGCAATATGTGGCGGGAGGGGTGACCAGTCTTAAGGAAAATAATGGGTAGAAAGAGCATTGCGAGGTACGAAGTTTTAGAAGTAAGCCGTCGATTTGCGAAAAGAATGAAGGCTTTGTTGTACATAGGCGTGACTTAACTACAGCTATTGCGGAGAAGTGTGTGCGTTGCACTCAGGGATTATCAACAAATTTCTATAAAGTATTCAATTATTCCTTCTTGCTACTTGTTTTGTTTTCTCAATTTCGTATTCATTCATGGTTGAATATTTCAATGTAGACTTCCGTTCCTCGACAAAGGGCATATGAAAAAAAAAATGTTAAGACGCTTTTAGTAATGAAATAGCGTATGGCTTTTAGTGCGGGGAGTATCCCAGGACATGTTCGGCTCGCCAGGTGCAGGTCTTTCGATTTGACTCCCGTAGGCGACCTGCGCGTCGTGATGAGTATGAAATGATGATGAAGATGACATATACACCCAGCCCCCGTGCCAGCGAAATTAACCAATTATGGTTAAAATTCCCGACCCTGCCGGGAATCGAACTCGGGACCCCTGTGACCAAAGGCAGCATGTTAACCATTTAGCCACGGAGCCGGACGACTCTTTTAGTATAGAACGCGTATAACCTTCGGAGTATTTAACCAGCTATGCTGAACAGGGGCCTTGTGAGGGGTTGGGAAGATTGGAAGGGATAGATAAGGAAGAGGGAAGGAAACGGCCGTGACCTTAAGTTAGGTACTATCTCGGCATTTGTCTGGAGGAGAAATGTTAAAACATGGAAAACCACTTCAAGGATGGCTGAGGTGGAAATCGAACCCACCTCTACTCAGTTGACTTCCCGAGTCTGAGTGGACCCCGTTCCAGCCCTCGTACAACTTTTCAATTTTCGTGGCAGAACTTGGAATCGAACCCGGATCTCCGGGGGTGGCAGCTAATCACACTAACCACTACACCACAGAGGCGGACATCGCCACGTTCTATTAAATAACTTTTATTATCGTCATAATATTTTTCTTTTATTTCTAATAAGTAAGTCTAGGAAACCTTCGAAACCCTCCGGCTGTTACAATAAGGACAGCGTACCGCCATTTTTATCAGCATGTGCCTAGTCTTTACATATTCAGTATTTTTTCACTCAGTGTTCTTGTTCCCTCTGTCGCTGGCAGATCTAACAAATCCCGGGTCTCCACCCAGGACGGGCCAGGCAGACTGTACAAACGGAGTGTAGACACATCATGCGCCAGATGGCTTAATGTGTCTCAGGAGTCCCCCTAGATGGCGTCACACACCCGCCCGGGCGCTTTTAATACAAGTCAAATAAAGAACACAGCAGAGCCTCGTTAATTCTCTCGTCCCCAACCTGAGTGCTTTCTCTTCTTCAGAGCAATGCAGGGGAAATATAATGAAGTCTCTGTTCAAACATAGACAAGCAAACACTGGAACAATGTTTTGAGCGAATTCGAACATCTTCAGAATAGCATCAGTTCTCTGATTTGTCACAGCGTGCATAATGGTTCCTGGACTACTCGTAACAAGACTACTGTATGTTCTTACTAGGTCAAAATTATGCAGTGTCTAAAAATTAAAAATATGGTGCAGATGCTACACCATGCATCCCTAAATCACATATATCTAGACGTTAGTATCTATACAGATGGGAAAATATTATTTTCTATGAAACAACATAAAAATGGAAAACAATCAATTTCTTTCAGACTCCCTAAAATAATATGATGTTATTTCATCTAAAACTCCACTTTCGTAAGATATCACTTATTATAACATAAGGTGGCATTGAAATAGGCATTATATAAAGAATAAAAGTTCGTACAATTCCTGTAATGAAATGAAATGTGGTATGGCTTTTAGTGGCGGGAGTGTCCGAGGACAAGTTCGACTCGCCAGGTGCAGGTCTTTTGAACTGACTCCCATAGGTGACTTGCGCGTCGTGGTGGTGGTGGTGGTGGTGATGATGATGATGATGAGGAGGAGGAGGAGGATGATGGTGGTGAAGACACATGCACCCAGCCCCCATGCCAGCGAAATTAACCAATTAAGGTTAAAATTCCCGACCCTGCCGGGAATCGAACCCGGGACCCCTGTGACCAACGGCCAGCACGCTAACCATTTAGCCATGGAGCCGGACATTCCTGCAATGACTAAATGTTAATAAATCATATACATGAACACAATTGACATGAATAAAGTTGAAGGAACAATAAAAATAGACAAAGCAGTGCACAGAAATGTTCTCAACTAACCATTCGTAATCTTCTTCTTCTTCCTGGCCATTTCCTAATTACCTGGGGTCGGCACTTCCAAAGTTATAGCCGGATTCCTTTCCTGACGCCAACACTATTGCGTGTTTCTGTGGTGGTTTGTAGGCTGATGCGTTGTATTAACTAGTCATAATTAAATTCCCGGACCCGACCAAGATTCGAACCCGGGGCATTCCGAACCGAAGACCACTACACTGCCCACTCAGCCGAGGATTCGGACGTCTAACCTCCCGTGATAAGCTACAAAATAGCTCTTTATAGTCAACAAAGAGCAAGAGAGAGGTTTCCTAAACATCGATGACTTACTTCCAAAACCTCGTATGTCCCGATGCTCCTCCTACGCATTATTTTCCTTAAGGCTCGCTACTCATCCCGGTCACATGTGTATATGCAGTCCTTCAGAACAATTTTCATTGTGTTCAATTTCCTAAGCTGATGTGGAAAGAAAAATTGACCTTACCGTACCGTACAGTAGGGATGTTGTTTGCATCACGTATTTACGCACTCCTACAGTACAACGCATTTAAGGTTCAATTTCCTTTACACATTAGCATAGGAAAATGAACACAACGAAAATTGTTCTGATGGGCTGCATGTCAATATGTGGCTGGGAGGCGTGATCAGTCTTAAGGAAAATAATGGGTACAAAAAGCATTGCGAGATACGAGGTTTTAGAAGTAAGCCGTCGACATATTTCTCACCTTTCGGAAAGGAATCTAGAATATCCTCGTTGACGGGACGAAACCTCCTATGTGATAATATTTTTGGAGATATACTGACTCGCAGCATATACATTATGAAGAGCGAGAATGCCTTGACAATATTGCACCTTAGATGACAGAACCTTACCGGCCAATGTTATAATCTAAAATATTTCACATAGGAGGTTTTGTCCCGGCAACGACGATATATATATTTTTACCGAGAGTGTTGTCCTTGCGGTTAGGGTCAAGCAGCTGTGAGCTTGCATTCGGGAGATCGTGGATTCGAATGCCACCGTGGGCAAACCTGGAGATAGTTTTCTGTGATTCCCATTATCACACCAGGCAAATGCTGGGGCTGTACCTTAATTAAAGCCACGGCCGATACCTTCCCCATACTTGCATCACCGAAAACCTTCGACGTGTTACCGCGACGTTAAACCAGAGGGAGAAAGAGAACAAGCAACCTTTCAACAGACTATTGTAGGACTGCACTGTATGTTAAGGCGGTCACACAGTTAAGCGCGATGTGACCGGTCTTCCGGGTATATCCAATTTTTAATAATAATGATTTTACGTCCCACTAGTTATTTTCAGGGTTTTTGACCACATCTTCTGGTCCGTCATGTTTTGTCCAGCAGGAGTTCTTTTAAGTGCCGGTAGATATATCGACACGAGGCTGGTGTGTCTGAGCACCTTGAGCCGTGATCGAACCTGCCAACTTCGGCTCAGAATGCCAGCGAAGTTGTATAAAAGTGCCGCACTGAACCTGTTGGGGTATCCTGCAGTACGAAGTCATGTTCACGGATAACTGGAAAATGAGAACCTGAAGTACATTCAACCTGGCGCAAATGGGAGTGAAGAAGTTTTGAATTCTCACATCCTAAAGATGATTTTCAGGTTGAGCATTTTATAATTACATTTGACAGAAACCCTGTTGAATGATCCTTAGCTAGAATGGTTGAGTACTGGCCATCGGTTCAGAGGGGTCTTGGTCCAATTTACGACCTGGTCGGGGATTTAAACTTTATATAGTTAATTCTTCTGGTTCGGGGCTGGTATTTTTTTCCAGACACATCTACACAAAACATGCAATAGTGAATACATCTCCCTACATAGAGTTAACATCAGGAAAGTCAACCGGCCGTAAAACCGGGCAGAATTCATACAAAGTACCGACCTCGGTTAAATGGGAAAATACTAGTAAGAAAAAGAAGAATACGAAGAAGAGACTGTGGTTTTAAATGTGTTTACAAAATGATCTCTCTGGTAACGGAGATGCATCACGGACCAGTGACTTAATGGGCACGTAACGAGTTCTATAAAAATTTAAATAACCTCTTTACCCATTTAATAGTGTCATTAGGTTCCATAAATATTTCTGTCCTGCCTTATAAAGTATTTCAACCAAACTACAACGATTATGAATGACATACGAGGACAGAAACCTGGCAATTTACAGCAACAGGATATATCATGCCGTTATTTTTTAAAGCTTGAAGTCTTGCCAGTTTTCTATAGTTTATAAATGTTAATTTATGGTAAGGAATTCAACCAAGGCATATTATTTTACTATTCAACCTAGTTTTATTATTTGAATGTGGTTCAGTATATAACATTCAAACTAAGTTCTAGAACTTGTACAATGCCATTTGAATATGTATGACTATCCTTGAATGTTGACGCAAATTACACGTTGATGATTGAATAAAACTAATTTCACTAACTTTTGAAGAGTAAATCATTAACATCCTTAGAGCTTTTTCTTTCGTATTTGTACGAAAATACTCAGCATCCCCACAAATTCAACTGAAATTGAACTGGAAAATTGGAAAACTACGGAAAATTATTTATAGTATACGACAGTGTGATTTTCACTCTTTATTCAATTGCGTTATCTCCATCTGATTGTATCCCGTTAGAATTACTAACAACGGTCTTCAATTCGTGGCTTAGTCGAGAATCGAATGTGGAATGACCGAAGGAGAAGCTACGATACCAATCCCTAGATCAAGGCAATGGACTAAATCAGTGCAATACTTGAGCAGTATCAACTCTGAGGCTCACGAATCGTATATATTGACTATAAATTTGTACATTCTTTATCGTTAATCGCGGCTTTCTTCAAAATTTTATCGTCGCTCCTGTGCCAAACTTGCTTTTCCTATTCATTATTTCCCTTAAGACTGGTCACGCCTCCCAGCCTATATTGATTTGCAGTCCATCAGAAGTATTTTCGTCGAGGTCATTTTCCCATGAGCGTGTGTAAACGAAAATGAACCGTAAATATATCATACACTATGAGTGGGTAAATATGTCATGAAAGCATACATATCTACAGTATGGCAGAGTAAGGTTCCTTATGTAACATCCCCAGTGTACAAGGAAAAGGGTGATAAACATAAAGACCCCAATTACAGGCCAGTCAGTTTGACATGCGTTGCATGTACACTGACTGACAGAGCAAATGCAACACCAAGAAGGAGTGGTCAGAACTTTATGCCAATTGCAGGGTAGACTGACGTCACTGAGGTATGCTCATGATGTGAAATGCGCCGCTGTGCTGCGCACGTAGCGAACGATAAACGGGACACGGCGTTGGCGAATGGCCCACTTCGTACCGTGATTTCTCAGCCGACAGTCATTGTAGAACGTGTTGTCGTGTGCCACAGGACACGTGTATAGCTAAGAATCCCAGGCCGCCGTCAACGGAGGCATTTCCAGCAGACAGACGACTTTACGAGGGGTATGGTGATCGGGCTGAGAAGGGAAGGTTGGTCGCTTCGTCAAATCCCAGCCGATACCCATAGGGATGTGTCCACGGTGCAGCGCCTGTGGCGAAGATGGTTGACGCAGGGACATGTGGCACGTGCGAGGGGTCCAGGCGCAGCCCGAGTGACGTCAACACGCGAGGATCGGCGCATCCGCCGCCAAGCGGTGGCAGCCCCGCACGCCACAACAACCGCCATTCTTCAGCATGTGCAAGACACCCTGGCTGTTCCAATATCGACCAGAACAATTTCCCGTCGATTGGTTGAAGGAGGCCTGCACTCCCGGCGTGCGCTCAGAAGACTACCATTGACTCCACAGCATAGACGTGCACGCCTGGCATGGTGCCGGGCTAGAGCGACTTGGATGAGGGAATGGCGGAACGTCGTGTTCTCCGATGAGTCACGCTTCTGTTCTGTCAGTGATAGTCACCGCAGACGAGTGTGGCGTCGGCGTGGAGAAAGGTCGAATCCGGCAGTAACTGTGGAGCGCCCTACCGCTAGACAACGCGGCATCATGGTTTGGGGCGCTATTGCGTAGGATTCCACGTCACCTCTAGTGCGTATTCAAGGCACGTTAAATGCCCACCGCTACGTGCAGCACGTGCTGCGGCCGGTGGCACTCCCGTACCTTCAGGGGCTGCCCAATGCTCTGTTTCAGCAGGATAATGCCCGCCCACACACTGCTCGCATCTCCCAACAGGCTCTACGATGTGTCCAGATGCTTCCGTGGCCAGCGTACTCTCCGGATCTCTCACCAATCGAACACGTGTGGGATCTCATTGGACACCGTTTGCAAACTCTGCCCCAGCCTCGTACGGACGACCAACTGTGGCAAATGGTTGACAGAGAATGGAGAACCATCCCTCAGGACACCATCCGCACTCTTATTGACTCTGTACCTCGACGTGTTTCTGCGTGCATCGCCGCTCGCGGTGGTCCTACATCCTACTGAGTCGATGCCGTGCGCATTGTGTAACCTGCATATCGGTTTGAAATAAACATCAATTATTCGTCCGTGCCGTCTCTGTTTTTTCCCCAACTTTCATCCCTTTCGAACCACTCCTTCTTGGTGTTGCATTTGCTCTGTCAGTCAGTGTATATTGTGGGAAATAATTCTTTCTGATTATATTAGACACGTTTGCGAAATTACTAACTGGTTTGATAGAAGACAGTTCGGGTTTCGGAAATGTTATCGAGCAAGGTTCAACTTGCAGGATTCCAGCAAGGTATTGCAGTTATTTCGGGCTTATGAGGTCAAATGGAATATATCGCTATTTACTTACGTCTATTCAAAGCTCTTGATGGGGTAGTTCATGGGAGACTGCTCACAGAAATGAGGGCTGATGGAATAGACAAAAGTGTGGTTGAATGGATGGTTAAATGTATGATGATGATGAAAAATGAAATTGCGTATGGCTTTTAGTGCCGGGAGTGTCCGAGGACTATGTTCGGCTCGCCAGGTGCAGGTCTTTCTATTTGACACCTATAGGCGACCTACGCGTCGTGATGAGGATGAAATGATGATGAAGACGACACATACACCCAGCCCCCGTGCCGGCGAAATTAACCAATTATGGTTAAAATTCCCGACCCTGCCTGGAATCGAACCCGGGACCCCTGCGACCAAAGGCCAGCACGCTAACCATTTAGCCATGGAGCCGGACATGATGATGATGATGATGATGATGATGATGATGATGGTTGTTGTTTAAAGGGGAGTAACATCTGGGTCATCGGCCCAGTTAAATTTATAGAACCGAGCTCGATAGCTGCAGTCGCTTAAGTGAGGCCAGTATCCAGTATTCGGGAGATAGCGGGTTTGAACCCCACAGTCAGCAGCCCTGAAGATGGTTTTCCGTGGTTTCTCATTTTCACACCAGGCAAATGCTGAGGCTGTACATTAATTAAGGCCACGGCCGCTTCCTTTCCACTCCTATTCCTTTCCTGCCTCATCGTCGCCGTAAGACCTATCTGAGTCGGTGCGACGTAAAGCAACTTATAAAAATAAGTTTATAGTAAACAGAACTCAGATAATTAGAGTAGATGAAGCATTGTCTGATTCTGTAACGATTAAGAGGGGAATCCCGCAAGGCGGCATTGTTTGACCTTTATTATTTCTGATGTAGGCTACATTTAATTATATGAGTAACGAACATGAATCACAAACAAGGCTTTCTGCAGATGATGTTTTACTGTATAGAGTAGTAAGTTACAGGATTGTGAGCGACTGCAAAAAGGACTTCGACAATACCTACTGTAGAACGGACATCAGACAACGGTATGGTAGTAATAGGGAATAAAAGTCAAGTTGTTTCAACAAGTGGAAAAGTCATCTCAATTCTAGTTACTGTGTTGATGATTTGAAAGTACATGGCGGTGATCACCATATGTTAGTCTAAGGAGAGATCTTCACTGGAGTAATCACATTAAAGAGGTTGTAAAAAAAAGTTGTAGATATCTTCATACGGTTATGTGGGTATTTATGGTTTGTAGTAACGATGTAAAGGAGAGGGTGTATACGCCTTTGGTAAGACCCCAATTAGAGTATAGTTCCAGTGTATGGGACCTACACCAGAATTACTTGATACGAGAACTGAAAAAGGTCCGAAGGAAAGCAACACGACTCGTAGGTGATATACGACAAGGGAATAGCGTTACGGAAATGTTGCTAACTTTGGGGTGGGGAGCCTTGAGAGTAAGGAGACGAGCTGCTCAACTAAGCGGTATGTTCCGAACTGTCAGTAGAGAGATGGCGTGGGACGACATTAGTAGACGAAAAGTTTGAGGCGAACTTTGAAAGGCAGGAAAGATCATAATATGAAGGTAGAGTTGGAATTGAGAGGACAAAGTGGGGCAAATATTGATTTATAGGAAGAGGAATAAGGGATTAAAATCGTTTATCAAGGAAAATGTTCAATACAATTCCAACATGGGCAATGGCCCTAAATATTGATTGATTGATTGATTGATTGATTGATTGATTGATTGATTGATTGATTGATTGATTGATTGATTGATTGATTGATTGATTGATTGATTGATTGATTGATTGATTGATTGATTGATTGATTGATTGATTGATTGATTGATTGATTGATTGATTGATTGATTGATTGATTGAACTTTGAAAGCTGTAAGAAGGAAACTGGAAAAGGTTGACCATTTCGAGTATTTAGGATACGTATTCTGCCAGGATCATGTGAGATTTGTGCATATGGTCGTGTATGAGTAAAATTACGAATTCAGGGCCAACACCGCATGCAGCAACCAACATATTATGCTGTAGCAGTACTTTTCGATGTACCTCGAAGTGGTAAGATTACCACGGACGACGACAAGATCCGTCTACAAGATCTACAAGAGCAAAAATTCCTTGACAATAATTCGCACAATATTGAACCTTAGATCACAGAACCTTATCGACCAAACTTCTAAGCTAAAATATTGCACATAGAGGTTTTTGCAGGCACAACGACGGTATTCATTATAGATTGTCATGTCTATCAGAGCTCATTCTGCAAGCCTCTGTGAATTAATTACATGCAACCATAATTCTTTATTTGCTCTGTGGCCTCGTTTATTAGGGGCTGCCTGACCGAGGCGGTAAAGGCGTGCTCGGTTCGCCCGGAAGGACGTGGGTTCGAACCCCCCTCAGGAAGTCGTAAAATTTAAGAAACGAGATTTCCACTTCCGGAGGTGCATATGGCCATGAGGTTCACTCAGCCTACACCAAAAATGAGTACCAGGTTAATCCCTGGGGGCAAAGGCGGCCGAGCATAGAGATAACCACTCTACCCTATCACGTGCCGAGGTTAACAATGGTGGAAGTCTTTACCTTCCACTCCTCCTAGGGCCTTCATGGCCTGTGCGGAGGTGACTTTGCTTTTTTTGGCCTCGTTTATTTTCCCGGCGTTTATCTTTAAATTATTTAATGAGTCTATTTTTCGTCACCTAGGACCTCCTCTTTTTTTCTCTTACTCCTCTTGGCCGAATCCATTTGTTGCCCTAGGTAAACTGTCTTTCTCCATTCACCTTACATTAGTCCTCCACCGAAGCCACTTTATATGCACAGCTTCAACTTATTATTATAATTAATCATGCACAGTCGTATCAGCACGCTAAATTGTTATTTCAAAACCGGTTGCAGTTCTCTGGTAGTTGCTGAATAACGTCGCAATGCCCAGGCGGTCAGATATCAGTCATTCTGTGTGGTTGTCTTGCGTCCACGACCTTGTCCAACCCTCCTTGACCTGTTTCATTTTGGCCATTCCACAAGCGTTGAATACCTGATGGAGAGACATTGAGATCCACAGCAACACGACGAAAAGTCCATCCTTCCTGGATCAAGGTGACGGCCCTTGCGACTTGAACCTCGTTAAGATGTCTCATGAGATGTGCTGGTTTACGTACAACGTGCTCAAATGACCGCAGGAGTCTGTGTACCTCCCAGCGACACACGTACGCACCGCAACAAGACCTCAGGAGGCTAAATGAGTCAGGATGTCTGACCAGACAGTAAGGAACAGGTTAAGAGAAGTGTCCTTACGACCCAGACGTCCTGTTCGAGTGCCCGTTTAACGCAGCAACATCGCGCAGCTCACTTTGTGTTTGTCCACACCCACGTCAGCTGGCGTGATGGACGTCAACGTGTATGGAGACGCCGTGGTGACCAGTACATGCCAAATGTTGTTCATGAAGGCGACCGATATTCATTTTATACTGTTCTAAGTAGGTACTGAAAATTTGAAGTGATTAAAAGTCTATTCTTTTAACTTATAATTTTCAGGTATTAATTTTAATATGAGCTAATGATGATAAAAATACAGTAAACTCATCAAAACATATAATGTCCGATAAAATAGATCAAAACGTATATTGTCCAAAATGTAAACTAACGTTTTAACATTATCAATAAATTATTGATCTCTTGCAATATGACATCTAATTCAGTATCCGAATAAGAAACTAACTGAAAACTGAATTATATTTCAGTGAATACTTTAGGAGCTATCTGTTCTTTGCTTCTCCTGAAAAGTTAGTATTAATGAACATTACACGTTTTGATGGTTGCTCCTCATATAATCAGTAACATAATACGTCATTCATTTTGTACATTTCGTATAGGGCTGCTTAATCCCTACGTTAGACTACTTTATCTACCACCTGTATATTGGATTTTTCCATTCACACTGATTTCTAATCCATCGTCATGTATTTCCTCGTCCTAACAATTGAGTATTCCATCTGTGTTGTAGGATTGTGGCCTAGTTACTTAATACCGTACCATTTAGCAAACATTAATCTACCGAGCAGGTGAACTTGTCTAGTTTTACGACAAACTTATTTCAACCTTTGAACTGAGGGAACCAGTTTAATAAAGAACGAGGATGAATATAAGGAAGAAGGAAAGGAAGAAAGAGACCATAAAATATTTTACTTCACCTTGTCTAAAATCGGAATTTCCTCTTTCTAAAGAAGCGCTTCTCAGCTTAGCGAGAGAACCGCTATAAAAACGTCCCATTTATCAAGGGGCGCCCAGCTCCGCCGCCACTCATCACAGGCGCGCTCAAGACCTTAATATCACCCAACAAATAAAAACAGGTGAAATAAAAACATAAATAGTCAAGATAAAGTTACGCTGTTTAGTATCAACGGTGTAAACAACGTAGTTTTATGTTTATTCCTTGACAGAGACATTAGTTGTAGTGCTTTGGCGTCCTAAATGAGGTACAATGTGATTGATCATGTCTCACCCAAGGAGGAGTTTGCTCTTCGTTGGTAAGACATAATAAACGGCAAAACGTGCCACACGAATGGCTTTAATTCTAAACTTATAGAACACAGAGAGTTCTACAAGTCTTCTCACAAAAAATAGTCCAAACGGAAATTCAATTGGTTCTACAGTAAAGTAATAAACAAGACGTCAGCAATCTATTCTAGAGGGCAGAGGTTCCTACTACTACTAAAAACGTTTTCATTTCTCCCCTGAAGGGGGAGGCGGGCCTCTTAGATGGTGACGCCGCACAGTGTGTCGAATCCCATATCTAGGTGGAAAAAATTCACTGTCGCCAATCAAAGCGCAACCTGGCTCATTCGATAGTAAACAAACCAGATGCTGACCTTCAGTCTTTCTTTTCGCTTTCTGGTACGTAGGATGGAGGGGACAGGTGCTGAAACATCTTCCTTGCAGTTATCAACTCAGTTGATAGGAGGTGTCGGAGAGAACCGAACGTTGTGTTTCTAGTAAGTTCAACGAGGTGTTGTATTCTGTGGTTCATGGAATAGTGAAAAGAGGTATGTGTTCTCATTTTAAGCATAATACAAGCGTTCTGCAGTAAACAAGTTATTTACAGTGCGTTGTAAAAGGAAGCAGTTGTAGAAAATTAGATTGTTTTTACGATTTGCTCGAAAAAAACTTTATGAGTGCCTCATAGTGCCACTTTACTTTAAACGTCATTCGATGGGAAATTTAATGTAGATTCAGGATCTGTAGTGGTTTGGTTGCGCACGAATGTGCATGATGGTTTATTTTCTTATTTTCAGTGACTATGTGGGCGTTACCGCGAGAAGAATATTTCAACGCGTGGCGGTCATGTCGTAAAAAGGGGCATTTAGAAATCATATTTCAATATGTTATGGATAAATTAGAGCCTACAAATCTTACTGACACTCAATTTCTGGAGCTAAGAAACAAAATTAAATTGATATCCCGTAATATCAACAAAAATGGGAGAGTGCAGGAAGAAGAGAACAACGATTCCGAGAAAAATTCGGTGATTAGGGAAATGTGACGGATTTCATCGTGTTAAGTGAACAAGACGACATTGATCCAGCGTATGATCCAAAAACAAGTTGTGTACCTAACAAAGCCGGCCGTCACCCTAAGGAATTTAAGGACTCTTCCATAAAGACGAAGAAGCAAAATGTTTGAGATATTACCGAATCGCATAGTTTGGAGGAAGTCGCGTTTGCTGCTGAAGATTCTTTTCGATCAAGCGGGAAAAGATGAAGGCTTAATAAAAAGATATCGTGTATTACTAGCTGCTCTTTCTTCTGGCTCTGAAATAAATGTGAATAAATTCAAAGAATTTCGTGCGCAAACTGCGGCTTTGTATGTCAAACTATATCCATGGAATTATATGCCCGTAACTGTGCATACCATATTAGTACACATTACTCAAGTAATTAAACATTTTCTTGTGCCAATAGGAACTTTATCTGAAGAAGCTCAAGAAGCTAGAAATAAAGATTGTCGGAGGTTTCGTGAACTTCATACTCAAAAATGTAGCAGCTTAAGATGTTGTTGATTACATCAAATCCCTTAATAAACAAGTACCGAACAATGCCACGTAAAACTCCTGGTAATCTACCTATGGAAGCTATTGAGTTACTTACTGACTCCCAAGATCCTTTCACATCAAATGAAGAAGACCAGTATAGCAACGACTACGATTCTCTGGACTCTACAGACGAATCAGGGGACGATTGAACATTGGACATGTTGTTATTATGAACAGGATGAGATTGATGAGGCAATTACTTGCAAATACTGTAATATGATCCTTTTACGTTTTTTATGAAATGTTTCTGAGTGTAATCTTAACCTTTTTTATATGGAAGTATAATATATATAATATTGTTTTCGTGTGTAAGGTGTGTTTTACTAAAACTACGTATTTAAAATACGTTTTCAATCTGGAAGAATTTACATACAATGCCTTCGTCTATTCCCTCAAATAAGGTGTAACAAGAATACTGGACTGAAATTCTCATTGTTATTCATATTTTATCCAGTCTTCAATAGTATGTTTACCACTGTTATAAACTATAATATACACATCCAAATCGTGTTTTTACTCCCGTAAATGGACGATTCTTTTGTTGCTTTCGGTCATTTTTTAAATCCCCCCTTGCCCCTCACCCCTATATATTTACCCCCGAACATCGTACACTTTAGACGATGCCAGATATGAATTCAGCGACCTCGAAAACGGTATAGTGCCAACTTTTAATAGGATCCCAGGACTATTAACGACGTTATTAATTTTTTCCACCTAGATCGGGGATTCGGCACACTGTGCGCCGTCTCTCACGCCGGGGGATTTGTTATGGTGAAAGAGATGCTCGGAGAAGGTGAAGGGGTTGGCGGCCGTGGCCTATACTAGGAACTGTCCCGGCATACGGCTTAGTGCAGGAGAATGGAAAACCACGGAAAACCATTCTCAGGACAGCCGGCGGTTGGGGCCAGCCGTGAAGTCCAGCCCTGTCTCGTCTCCCGAATGCAGATGCGTAGAGCCACGGTAGAGCCGTGGCCACCCCTCCTCTGTTCGGTTGGCCGGTGAGAGTGCAGAGCTATTGGACCAGAGACCAGCAGTGGCCACTTGTGGGCCGAGACTCACTCTGCATCTACCGACCATGAGGTTCCTTTTTATATTGCAGGGAGTATTTTACCTTGTCTCTTTCCATCAGCGAGTACTATCAACTAAAGTGGATCAGTGGTGGAGTGTTGGCCTCCGGATCCCATGATAGTGTGTTGAAACCCGGCAGAGGTATTCGGGTTTTTGAAGAGCAGAAAAAAGAAGTCCATTCAACACTCCATATCGCATGTTGTCGGCATATAAATGATCTCTGGTAAAATATTTGGTGTTTATCCGACAAAATTCATTAAAAAGTTAGCCATAGATGTCGCCCAAAATAGGTTAGGTTTTGTGTGCCATCAAGCACGCCCAGAATAAAGCGAAACGTCAAAATTGACGAGCGAGCAGCTAGATGGCGTTAAATTAAAATTCATGCACTCGGTAGCTGAGGCCACACGATTACTATTATTATTATTATTATTATTATTATTATTATTATTATTATTAGTAGTAGTAGTAGTAGTAGTAGTAGTAGTAGTAATTGTAGTAGTGGTAGTAGGACCATTTGAAGTGAGAATTGTACGGGAATTTGAATAATATTTTCGTTTCAAAGGCCAAGTCCTAGCAATTCATAATACTACACTTGGTAAGTTAACTACTAATGGCGTGTGCCCTCCGAAGAGGCCTGGTGCAGGTCTTCCGAGTTGATACCGCATAGGTGACCCGCGCGTCTGTGAGAATGGGGCCCTAAGTATGATGAATTCTAATCCTAAAGGCGTCGCATATACCCAGTCCCCGAGCCATCGGAATTAATCAGTGAAGAGCTGACCCGGCTGGGAATCGAAGCCGTGACCCTCTGGAACAAAGGCGAGCACGGCAACCATTTAGCCATGGACCCGGACAAACTCGTGTCCTCATCCCGAGGTGGTGCTGCTCTTTTCAGGCACACTCTCATTGGAGGAGAGCTGCATGTACCATTTTACCACATACCGGCCCTCCTGCCATTCTTAAATTTCTGGCAGTACTGGGAATCGCACCCGGAACCCCGAGGATCGGGAGGTAATAACACTAACCGTTACGCTACGGAGGCGGACAGTTAACTACTGAAACGACAGCATTTAAGTTCGGAGAATCATCACGGACAAAGGCAAGGTATACACAATTTTACGATTGGGCACAGGAAAGAGTAGCAGGAGCGTAAGAGTTACAGCACAATTTCTGGAATTCTGTACAAAGTTGGTACGTCCAGATACTATTGTTTCTTAGCAGATGACCGACTGTGGACAAGAGGTGATCTTCGAAGAGAATCTGGCAGCTGCACGGTAAGGACAAACAAGGCTTTCACATTACAGAGCGTAAAAAATATTTTGCTTATCATCTTTGATGGTAGAATGAGTTCTTGGTTCAGGGTACTTACAGAAGTTAGACACGGCTGTAATCTTTCACCTTTGCTGTCATAGTTTACGTGGATCATCTGCTGAAAGGTATAAAATGGCAGGGAGGGATTCAGTTAGGTGGAAATGTAGTAAGCAGTTTAGCCTATGCTGACGACTTGGTCTTAATGGCAGACTGTGCCGAAAGCCTGCAATCTAATATCTTGGATCTTGAAAATAGGTGCAATGAGTATGGTATGAAAATTAGCCTCTCGAAGACTAAATTGATGTCAGTAGGTATGAAATTCAACAGAATCGAATGTCAGATTGGTGATACAAAGCTAGAACAGGTCGATAATTTCAAGTATTTAGGTTGTGTGTTCTCCCAGGATGGTAATATAGTAAGTGAGATTGAATCAAGGTGTAGTAAAGCTAATGCAGTAAGCTCGCAGTTGCGATCAGCAGTATTCTGTAAGAAGGAAGTCAGCTCCCAGACGAAACTATCTTTACATCGGTCGGTTTTCAAACCAACTTTGCTTTACGGGAGCGAAAGCTGGGTGGACTTAGGATATCTTATTCATAAATTAGAAGTAACAGACATGAAAGTAGCAAGAATGATTGCTGGTACAAACAGGTGCGAACAATGGCAGGAAGGTACTCGGAATGAGGAGATAAATAATTTAGGAATGAACTCGATGGATGAAGCTGTACGCATAAACCGGCTTCGGTGGTGGGGTCATGTGAGGCGAATGGAGGAGGATAGGTTACCTAGGAGAATAATGGACTCTGTTATGGAGGGTAAGAGAAGTAGAGGGAGACCAAGACGACGATGGTTAGCCTCGGTTTCTAACGACTTAAAGATAAGAGGTATAGAACTAAATGAGGCCACAACACTAGTTGCAAATCGAGGATTGTGGCGACGTTTAGTAAATTCTCAGAGGCTTGCAGACTGAACGCTGAAAGGCATAACAGTCTATAATGATGATGTATGTATGTATGTATGTATCATCTTTGCGCATCGAAATACCGCTAAGTGACAATGTCGTCGGGAGAAATACTGACCCGCAGCACATTTTCCACTTAAAACGAAAATTCGTTGAAAAAGTTCATACAGTACTGAGCCTTAGATAGCAGAACCTTTCTGGTCAGAGTTCTAAGATGAAATATAATCACATATAGGTTTTTCTGAGCGCAAAAAAAGATATTTTGATTTGTACGTACATTATACGTTACAAAGGGTATATGCAAAGAAAAACAACATGTTGCCAGCTATGCAAATGAAACAGAAATATTCCACAAGAGCACAACACTGGTAATGTGCGATTTTCAACCCAAATTTAACGTTTATTGTGTGGCAGATCAGTACCGTGTATAGCCACGCCGGGTCCTACGGGTTTGCAAGAACGTGACGAGTCATACTCACCGCCAAATAATGTAATTTGTTTTGAGGCAATAAGGGCAAACACTTCCATGGTGGACGGTGATGAGATGTTTAGCCACATTTTCCTCCTATTCACTCCTTCTTCTAATCCGTCTGTGAAGATATGATTATATCGTCGCTGCCGGTACAAAACCTCCTATGTGATAATATTTTAGCTTAGAACTATGACCGGTAAGGTTCTGTCATCTAAGGTGCAATACTGTGTGAATGTTGTCAAGGCATTCTAGTTCTTCATAATGTATGTGCTGCGGGTCAGTATATCTCCAAAAAATATTATCACATAGGAGGTTTTGCCCCGGCAACGACGATATCCTCTACCATCTCATAGCAAGGACCTGAATCTAGGCTAGCCTTAGTTAGAAGTATAGGTAGAGTTTTCAGCTATCGAGAAAGCGTGTGTTTGACCCATTTAAAGAAGACTGTGACTTTCTCGCACAGCATTTTTTTCTCGTAACTTCTGTATCCACGGAGAGTCTGTAGTAAACTGAGAGAAGAATGCCAATGCTGTTTACCACCTCAGTGAAATAGCATGACACCTACAGAGAACTACTGTATACATAATTTGACCATACATTACATGTAACGGCTGCAAATCAACAGATGACCTTAAAAGAACGAATGTATGAATAGTACGTTATGTCTTGAGTGAAATGTATATTACTATGCTCCTGTTAATTATGTAAATCTAGATTTAAACTTGACAGAATGAATTTCACTTGCTAATGTTATTTTTTGTCCTACTCTAATCTAAATATTTAGAATGCGATACCAGCTGTTGGCAGCCGGCCCGTATGAGTCAGCTAAGACCAGAAGGGACCAGCTTCTGGTAGCTTATCCCAGGAGAATGACACTGCTTTCGCCAGCCACGTTGGACACATGCACTCCCTTTCACCCTTTGCATTGATTAGCATAACATTTTAGGAATAGAACTAACCCCAAAATGTGGTTGTTAACATGAAGGCCTGAACGGTGTGAAAGGGTGACACCCGAAACGAGTCAGTTACACATCGCGATGAGAGTGCACATGTATTTTAATGAAGTTCGTATCTTCGCAAATGAATCGAAAATGAACGTAATCCGAGAGCCCCCTTTCGGATTAACACACTGGAAAGAATGGCCAGTTTTTGGGTCTGTGATGTTATATGGAACATAATCTAACTGATCGATAAACTGATTTCTTGTTATCGATGCCGTACAATTCATGCTTTGACAGTGATATACCTGAGACAGCGTCCGTGGAATGTATGCCGGAGAAAGTTAATTTAATATAAATACCATACCTGCTCATTGGGTGGCTTATCATAAAATATTTAGCAATGGATTTTTTTAGTGATTTGCCTTTGGGTAGGAGCGGTAGAATGTATCCTTGGTATCCCTGCCCATCGCAAAATGTGACTAAAATGTTATGCCATTGACTAAGCTTGGGAGAGATGGCTGGCGACCATAGGACCCGTAGTTGAGACTGAAATTAATTGCTTCGACTTACTTATTACAGGATTCTTACTTACTCCTTATCCGACCTCTCTTGCCCGGTTGAGTGGCTCAGGTGGGTGAGGCACTGGCCTTCTGATCCCAACTTGGCAGTTCGATCCTGGCTGAATGCGGTGGTTTATGAAGGTGCTCAGATACGTCAGTCTCGTGTCGGTAGATTCAATGGCACGTAAAAGAACTCCTGGGGCATTAAATTTCAGCACCAAAAGAGTGAAGTTCTTAAAAACAGCGTAAGTGTACGATAACCTACAGGTCATCCTAAATGTTTAACATTGGATAGACTATGTAATTATGAAGAGGAATAGGTTGTTGACTTCCTAACAAAAGAACTGAAGGTGTTTTCGATTGAGCCAGAGGATTCGTCGTGCTGACCACACGACCCTCGTAATTTGAAGGCCTTCGGGCTGAGCAGCGGTCGCTTAGTGATCTTCAAAAATAATTAACATAATTATGGAAATGTTCATAACACATGACGTTTGATGTCATATTTCTTCCAAAAATGAAACTTGGAACGAGATTACTTCAGAATGCTAGGAAATGCGGCTATTTATTGTTATTTGTTGCTGTCCTTGTTGTGGTTTGTGTTGTTGTTTTTTGTTGTTGTTTTTTTTTCCGTGGTGAAGCCAGTAATAGTGCTCGTAAGTCATGGTTTTGGAAACCAGGTTGGTGGGTTTCCTACAACTTGAAATAAGAACTGCCCGAAAGGTTTGGTGGAATGAACCAGAAAACATCTGCAGTAACATCCAGGATAGCTTCTGTGATCTCCAGAATTCAAACCGGATTAGTCTCTGGCTACCAAGAACTTGCTAAGTGAATACTAAATGTTTCAAATGTTTATATAAAACGGCGACGCTGCTTATGATGACCATGATGAAGTTGATAATGAAATGCTGCATGGGTTGTTAATAGAACCATGATGGAAGACGCCAAGGACTGACAGGATTCAAAGAAATAAAGATATTTTCAGCTTTCTGAATGCGACATTGTCATCAAGTCTGGAGTTGCTTCAATTCTTCTTCCAGGAAGTAACTCGCTTATTTTTAACTTGGATGACGGGGATATTTTACCCTTCACTACAGAGGGTTCAAGCTGGAGTAACAGCTACAGACTATTAGCTGCTTTCAAGAAGATACTTTTGTAACACTGACATATGAGGTTTCTTATAGCTTATATGCAGAGTTCATCTGCTTCTTCACGTCACACCTACGGTATAGCATTATGCTGACTATTTATCTTATCCACCGCACACTGAATATTGATCAATCCGGTTTACATTTCGTGTCAATTTCAATCAATCACGGTCGGCTGTCACTGAAATATTATCGAAATTAGATTATATCGCACGATAGGCAATTGCCTGAAAATTATCGAAAGTGATTCGCCATTCCTTCTGATTTCTAACCTAACGCGTAGCATTTATAAGGAAGTGAATCAATCAAATATGGTGGCAATTAGAAAGAGATTTGCAGAAGCGACGGTATAACATTGTTCTTCTGTGAATCCTTCTTGAGGGAGGTATCTACTGGACATTCTCTATGATTCTCTGTCCTCAGGATCTTGTTTCAGTTGTTCATAGGTTCTACCTTGCTTGACTTCTGTTAACATCCCAAACCTTCTTCTTCCTCTTCCTTTTCTTCCATGTACTTTTCCCTCCATCAACCTCTGTTGAAGATAATTTCTGCCTTAATATGCAAACCAACCAGGATATTTTCCTCTTCCTTATCACACTAGTATGCAAAAGCCTAAATTCAATTAAATAACATTACATACAATAACTATATTATTTTAATTCTATTAACATTGTTTACTAAATGTTTTGTTCAGTAAATCAAACCAAACCCCATGACGCAAAAGCTCCCAAATGCCATGGCCTACTAAGCGACCGCTGCTCAACCCGAAGGCCTTCAAGTTACGAGTGTCGTGTGGTCAGCACGACAAATCCTCTCGGCCGTTATTCTTGACATTCTAGACCAGGGACGCCATATCACCATCAGGTGGCTCCCTCGACCTCGAACAAGCCCTCAGATTTAGGTAAAATCCCTGACCTTGCCGAGAATCGAACGCGGGATCTCTAGCCCTATACTACGGAGCCGGCACTTATTCAGTAAATAGTCTTACCAATACAACTCGTATCAACTCGTTCAGACCATTTAACAACAACATGAAACACACCCGTTGTATTGCCCTTGATTATACTCGTATTTTGAAGGTCGATAAACAGAATTTAATCCGAGGTTAAAAGCGAAAATTGATTAATAATTAATTAAATGTGCTCTATCTTATAGACAGGAGTTATAGTGATAGAGAAAAGATAATAACACGCGAGTTGTACAAAACATCTACATCATTTACTGATATGCCTTCAGCGTTCAGTGTACAAGTCTCTGTGAACGAGTTTAACACCTTCTTAATTTTTAACTTTAAGTCAAACCCCACGTGGATTTTATCAAAGTAACATATAAAAGTAATTGAATATTGTTCACATTAACTAGGAGGACGAACATTTCGATGACTATCAGGTGGATTACCTTTCTTTGCAGTTAACTCTGTGCCGTCACCTAGTTCTTTATCTTTTATTAGAAATCAATAAAAAGTGACTCTAACGTCGTCTTGGTCTATCTCTGCCTCTGCTATACTCCATGGCTGTATTCATTATTCTCCCACTTAATTTAGGCCTATCCTCCTCCATTCGTCTCACATTACTCCTACTCCGAAGCCGGTTTGTATGCACAGCTTCATCCATTGAGTTCATTCCTAACTTAGTCCGTCTCCATGGCTGAATGGTCAGCGTGCTGGCTTTTGGTCACAGCGGTCCCGGGTTCAATTCCCGGTAGGATCAGGAATTTTAACCATCATTGGTTAATTTCGCTGGCACGGGAGCTGGGTGTATGCGTAGTACTATCCACTGTACCCCACCAAGTGCCGAGATTAAGGATAGTGGATGTCACTAACTTTCACCCTTAAAAGGGCCTTCATTGTCTGTGTAATGATGACTTTCCTTTTTTTGACATAGGCCTACATATCGTCGCTGCTGGAGCCTCTGAATACACTATTTCATTATATTTCATTCCTAACTTAGAATTTATCTCCCCAATGCGAGTTTATCCCGGCCACCTTCTTTTTTCTTTTCTTTCTTTCTTTGATACATTCTTAATCCATGCACCTCAGCGAAGAATCCCACCTTGACCACATCAAGTACATTGTCCTAGAGCGAGAGACATTTGGTCTAGAACACAATTGGGCACGAGGATCAGTACCTCGCCCAGGCGGCCTCACCTGCTATGCTAAACAAGGGCTTTGTGAGGGATAGGAAGATTGGAAGGGTTAGGCAAGGAAGATGGAAGCAAGCGGCCATGGACTTAAGTTAGGTACCATCCCTACTTTTGCCTGGAGAAGAAGTAAGAAACCACGGAAAGCCACTCCGAGGATGGCTGAGGTGGGAATAGAATCCCCCACCCCCGACTCAGCTCACCTCCCGAGGCTGAGTTGACCCCGTTCCAGTCCTCGTAACACTTTTCAAATATCGTGGCAGAGCCGGGAATCGAAAGGCTGGGAGTTAGTAACACATTTATTTGTTTTCACTCCGTACCCTGACGGGGATCGCGGGCTTCCTAGAAGGAAGCGCCAACTCTCAAGCCGAGGAGATTTGTTTCCGGAGTGTGATTTGCCGAAAAAGGTGAGGAGGGTACAAACGTGGCCTATAATATTTAGGAACTGTCCTGCATTCGGCTTAGTGATGGAGAATGGAAACGGAAAACCATTCTCAGGGCAGCCGATGTTGGTGACCAAACCCTACCTTAAATACATCATACTCTAGGAGTGGGTAAATTTGTGATGCAAACTTATATTCCTACAATACGGCACAGTAAGGTTCATTTTCCTTTACGCACGCGCACAGGAACATGAAGTCACCGAGAAAAAGAAAAAAAACTGCGTATGGCTTTTAGTGCCAGGAGTGTCCGAAGACAAGTTCCCGTAGGCAACCTGCGCATCGTGATGATGAAATTATGATGAAGACGACACATACACCCAGCCCCCGTGCCAGCGAAATTAACCAATTATGGTTAAAATTCCCGACAGCCGGAAATCGAACCCGGGACCCCTGTGGCCAAAGGCCAGCACACTAACCATTTAGCCATGGAGCCGGACGAAGTCAATGAAAATTGTTTTGATGGACTGCATATGAATATGTGGCTTAGAGCCGTGACCAATCATAAGGGAAATAATGGATAGGAAGAGCATTGTCACATTCGCGGTTTTAGCAGAGCAGCGACGATGAAAACCTACAACCTGTTTTCCAGTCATTCGCCGGATCAGGGATGTAATGAATGAAACATATATAGGCTGTTATTACAATGGGGTCGCCACTCCCAAGGTGATTTATTAATTAGTGATAAATGCTATGAAATGATAATGGAGAGTGTTGCTGGAATGAAAGATGACAGGGAAAACCGGAGTACCCGGAAAAAACCTGCCCCACCTCCGCTTTGTCCAGCACAAATCTCACATGGAGTGACCGGGATTTGAACCACGGTATCCAGCGGTGATAGGCCGACGCGCTGCCGTCTGAGCCACGGAGGCTCTAGCAGCGACGATATGTATGTCAAAAAAAAGGGAAGTCATCATTACACAGACAGGTTGAAAGTTAGTGACATCCACTATCCTTAATCTCGGCACCTGGTGGGGTACAGTGGATAGTACTACGCCTTTTCCCCGGGAATTAACCTGGCACTCATTTTTGGTGTAGTCTGAGCGAACCACAGGGCCATGTGTACCTCGAGAGATGGAAATCTCTTTTCCTAATTTGTTCGAATTCGTGTGAAACTAACATGTCCTTACCACCTTGACCAGGCAGCTCCTGTCCAGGATTCATATCCCGCAGATATAACCGAATTTTTGAAGGACGTAACACATTTCCATTTTAAATTCCGGGTCGTGCGTGTCAGCAAGTAGAAGATATCTGGTGTAACATTTAGTGTTTACTCGAGCAATATTATTAAACTTTATCACTAACAGTGTTTCGATGCCCTGGTATTTCGTAGAGTAAAATGGAACGTCAAAATCGACAAATAGATAGTCTGAACAGCGTCAAAGCAAAATGTCAGCACAAGGTAGCTGAGGCTGTGCGACCAACGTAGTATTTTCATTTCGGCCGTCTAAGGACCCTCTGCCAGTACCTTTTCATCCTTTCTCCTACTTCCCACTTCTGCTCTTCTATTTAGCACCTCCCTTTTTTCCACTAGCGTTTTCCGGCCTCCTGGAAACCGCTGAGCATTTCGACGAGTTGACTAAATTAATTTCTGTCCATGATATAAACTTCCGGAACCCCCATCTTCGTCAAGTCCTGCCTCACTTCTGGAAACCATTTCTGCTTTTTCTTCCTGATTCTCTTCCATCCTCAACAAACTGTAATTTTCTATCAGTTCATTATTATTATTATTATTATTATTATTATTATTATTACAACCTGTGACAATAAAGTTCGGTGAATAGTCCTGCACTATCAACATAGATGAACAATACACGACAGTGACCTTGCTGTCCTTCGAAATATTTCCCTCCCATTACCATGCACTGCTGGGATCGGCGATATATGTCCTGGAAACTTTGCAAGAAAGCTTCCTTTGGGATGGTGTTCAAAAGCCGCGTCACGTTTCGTTGGATGTCAGAAATATCGTTAAATCTTTTTCCTTTCAAAGCGAGTTTGATGCGGGTCTTTTCGGCTCTCACCTTTTTCCGACGAGAGGATACGGAGAACGCCATTCTATGCTTTGCCGTTTCGTTTCAGGGTCGTATCTGAGAGACCAGGTTTCATCCTCAGCGACAATACAGTTCAAGAAATTTGGTGTCGCATCCGCCGTTTCCACGAAATCCTGTAAAGCCTCTAAACGTGCCTGCTTCTGATCGTCTGTCAAGTGATGTGGCACAAGGTAAGAACACGTTTCCCTCTTCCCAAATTTCTGGGTAAAGATTTATCGCACGGTTCACGGTTAATCTGCAGTTCATCCGCTATCATGCGCACAGTTAATCGCCGATCTTTCCTGATTAATATCCTCACCTTCTCAATGTTTTCGTCACTGAAGGCGGTCACCGGTCTTCCGCTACGGGGGTTGTCAGAAACACTTTCCCGGCCTCCTTGTAAACGGGTGAACCACTCGTACACACACTTCAAAGAGTGCTTGATTTTCATAAACACGTACCAGCATCGCATGTGCTTCTTTCGGTGTCTTGCCAAGCTTAAAACAAAATTGTACATTGATCTTTTGGTCGTTCATGTTCCTGTTCGCAGTTCAGAACCAACGCACTGTGTCAAACAGGTCTTACACGGCACAAACACGATGCTCAACTGAAACAACGTTGGGAGCAGGTGGTCAAAACCTGCTGCTACACAGGTGCAGCGTTGTGTATCGCCAGTGTTACCGGATCGACCGCTCTGACTTAATTCGCCGAACTTTATTGTCACAGTTGTATTAATATTATTGTTATTAGTTGATTATTGTTATTATTATTTCTCTGTTAGGTTCTTCTAGGGACCATCAGACAATTTCGATGCTTCACCCTTTTGTTTTCCTTCTTCCTCCTCCTCCAATGCTCCTTCATCTGCTCACTATTCCTCCTTTTCCTCTCCTCGGACGAGTTTGAGCCTGTTTTCTTTTCCTTCCGACTTTGGAATCCTTCCATTTTAACACTTTCTAAAAATCTCTCTCTGTTGCTTCTTCTCCTTGTGTTGTTTCTTTCCAAATCTTTCTTGACTTCATGAATCCAGGTTGTTGACTTGATGTTCCAAAGATATTAGAAGATCATTTTGGTTAACCTTTTGTCATCCATTCTCTATAAATGTCGAAAAAATATCAATCGCCTCTTCAGCATTGAGTCTGTTAGGTCTATATCATCATTACTTTGTGATTTCCAGAGTTTCGAAACCCTTAGCGGACCGAGTATTTTCGGTAAAATCATTATTTCCAGTACTTCTAATTTATTCGGCTTGTAATTCAGTAGTACAAGTAGAGATTCACTTGCTAGGCATTCCGGTTTGACTACTGTGTTGTGGTGTTGTATTATGAGGTTTGTAGATACACACTTTTTGTTGTAGACATTTCTTGTTATAACACTTGCTCTTTCCATCTTGTATATCCTTTCTCCTGCAGCGGATTTTTCCACTCCTTTTTCTTGAATTATTATTATTATTATTATTATTATTATTATTGTCGAATCCAAAACCACCGAGTAAGAATCACCGACTTAGCTATGTCAGTAATAGCAAAAGAATTGGATTTCGGAATCATTATATACCCCAAAACTTTCCAGAAACGCGAAACAGACACAATCGGAATACTACACACAACATGATCATTAAACACAACACGCTTCACCTAGAAGACAGGGTAGACATGTATTGTAAATGACCTGTCAAAGCAACTTGTCCTATACACTGGCAGCCCTTCCTCCGTAAGACGATATATCCCAGGTTGTTTTCTTCTTGCATCCATATGAGAGCACATTTTGACATTTCAGATCGATAAGCGGAAGCCAAGCATGTTGAGAGTACTGTGTGATCACCATAGCAACAAAATGACATTTTCACGGCCAATCACCTCGACGGAAGCTAGCACATCTATCCTGCCAGCCACGTTCAGATTGATGGCATTACTCCAAGATAAAGCTCAAGTTGGCTTTATCGATAATCGATAGTAGTTGGAAGCGACCCTCATTCCGTTAACCCTCTTTCTTCTCATATCCATCACCACGGACTTCACACGCATAATATCGACATTGAACCGACAAGAAATATCGATTTTACGTTTATCACATGTTTTGAATTCCCCTACCTCATTTCCTTTTTTGACATTTTGAAGTCTACCATTACCCTCTCGTCAGTGTCAAGTACGTAGTGAAGTTTCCTCGACATACATTCAGACATTTACAGAAGATTGAACAGAAATGTCAAAAACAAGTAGCTACCAAGTTTGTCTACGTGCTTGTTCAGTCCTCAGCCCGAAGGCTGCTTGGATCCTCAACAATTCCTCCATTATCTGTCATAGTTGGCCTAGCCATCACTGAAGAGGCATACTAAAGAAATGAGGAGTGAGGTAGTCTCCCGTTGCCTTCCTCACTGAATCAGAATTTTATTACATCTCAGTCTGCCAAGCCTACCGAAATGCATGCACCAACCGACCCAATGAGCAACGTTCTCATAGAATTCATAGCAGAGACTGTCTGCAATAAGGAATGGCATTACTAGCATCGCGCAAACCTCAGTCATTTTCATATCGTCAGAGCCAAGGACAAGACTGAGGCAGTCAACGAAAGGAATAAAATTGCATTAACCCATACCAGAAGACACTAGGTCTCTTCAGCAAAGTTAATAAGAAGAAACTGAACCACACATTTAATTGAAATGGCGTATGGCTTTTAGTACCGGGATGTCCGAGGACAAGTTCTGGCTCGCCAGATGCAGGTCTTTTGATTTGACACCCGTAGGTGACCTGCGCGTCGTAATGAGGATGAAATGGCGAATACGACACATTAGGTTTAAAATTCCCGACCCCGCCGGGAATCGAACCCGGAACTCCTGTGGCCAAAGGCCAGCACGCTAACCGTTTAGCCATGGAGCCGGACACACATTTAATTAATAATACACGAGACAGATCGATAAATATAATTTCAAAATAGTGCATTTCCAAGGTTAAAAAATTCCTACAACCTTTTTTCCAGCCAGTGACCGGGTCAGGGATGGAATGAATGAAGTTCCCATCTTGTGGCGAGGATAGGAATTGTGGCGGCTGCCGAAGCCTGTCGCACTCCTTTGGGGCAAAACACGGGAAGACACGGAAAACTAACTTCAGGGCTTCCCTCATGGATGCTCGCAGCTAATGGAACCTAACCGCACGACCAAATCGCTGGGCCTAAATAATTTATTTAATTTTAATTTAATTTAAAGCAATAACCACGTTAATTCTTATATTGACGAGGAAGTTTAAAACTAGGAATCGAATTGTTTCTTTCACCATCTCATCCCCAGCCTTTCCCTCTTTGAAGTTATTAATGATACCTCTGTATTTTTATCATTATTTTTAAAGAGCATTAATTTATTAGTGCATTTCATTCATTTGTTCTCACATATTTGGTTTTCTATCCTTTTGTCAACCTGAGTTTTTGCTTTCGTTGATCAGTAACTGCGCGACAGTGGCTTGACACAAAATTTCCTGAAAAAAAGGATTGGTAGGAGAGGTGCTTTACGATGACCATCAAGATCACTGACACCTTATTCTTCAGTTCTTTACACTTCTCTGCCTGTGAATATTCAAAAACTAAAATAACCCGAGAATATTGGAAGATACACTCCAGAAGATTAGCGAATATTTCCGAAATAGACTCTAATGGAGCACATTTGGACATCTAATTTATTAAACTGAATTAATTGCATTCAGGAAAAAATGGAAATGGCGAATGGTTTATAGTGCCGGGAGTATCCGAGGAGATGTTCGGCTAGTCAGGTGCAGGTCTCTTGATTTGACTCCCGTAGGCGACCTGCGCGTCATGGTCAGGATGAAATGATGATTAAGACGACACATACACCCAGCCCCCGTGCCAGCAAAGTTACCAGTGATGGTTAAACTTCCCGACTCTACCGGGACCCCTGCGACTAGCACGCTAACCATTTAGCCATGGAGCCGGACTACATTCGGGAAATTTCTCAAAATGAACCACCTTTTCATTGAGCTGATTAATCACTCTTTCTTCGAATTCAAATGGTTCAAGATTGCCAGGACGATATAACATAAAACGTGAAAACAAGTGAATGAGATGTTACTAGCAAATTAACGTTCTTTCAAAATTAATTTAAGGGTTTCTTTTGGAATTTCAAAGAGCTAGTGGCTTGTGGTGAGGGGGTGAAACCTAAAATTCAATTAACCCTGGTTTAGAAACTTCCTTTAAGAGTATATGGGATTTTTAAAATACGTTATTACACAAATACAACTATTCTGTTAAATAACATTCACTAGTCTGTTCAGCTCTGATCAATAAAAGCAATATTCCAGGTTGCCAAGGCAATAGAAAATAAAATATGAGAGGAAAAATGAATCAGATGTACTAACAAACGAATGAACCGTCAAAAATAAATATAGTAATAGAGGGGTGAATAAATGAAAACCTACAACCTGTGGCGGGTCAGGAATAGAGTATGTGAAGCCCCCATCTAGCGGCGAGGATAGGAACTGTGCCGGCTGCCGAAGCCTGTCGCACTCCTCTGGGGCAATGAGAATGACAGACAGATGAAATGAAATGATAGTGGAGAGTGTTGCTGGAATGAAAGATGAAAGGGAAAATCGGAGTACCCGGAGAAAAACCTGTCCCTCCTCCGCTTTGTCCAGCACAAATCTCACATGGAGTGACCGGGATTTGAACCATGGAACCCAGCGGTGAGGGGCCGACGTGCTGCCGCCTGAGCCACGGGGGCTACACATAGGGGTGTCATTGGAAATTTTCAGGAATGGATGTCTGAGGGTGAAAGGGTGAAACCTAATGAAATTAATCCTGGTTTTAAACTTCCCCATTAATATATATATTGAAGTGTTTTTGTTTAAATGAAAAATTATAAACAGCTACTTAGACTGGAATGTTTTAAAATGAATACCCTTATACCTTCTCATAAGAGCGCGACTAATAATTACTGTGTTGTATACTGCTAATAATAAGAGTTGGTGTCTGACAGGTAAGGTTGGAGGGAGGAGCACTCTACGTGCCATTTCACGATGTTGCCACATTCCAGCATTCCTTTCTACATACTCTTACCCCTCGCTTCCGGCTTACTTGTTCCCTCCTTCATTCTGGCCGCTGTGATCTGTTGTAGACTACCTGGCCAGGCGGTGTCGTCCCATTTGCGATCACTCTTGTACAAACAATCAGGTTCTTATCAGTGACAGTGACAGGTTTGGCAACTCCCAGCAAGACGAGCCACTCCCTTTATCCCGCCTCGGCAGGCAGTAAACGGACCTCCCTCTAAGAAATGTCAGACGCTAACTCTTATTATTAGCAATATAGTTGAAAATATTTTTAGAGGATGCTGACCATCATATTCTTTTTTTTTTTTTTTTTTTTTTTTCCTAGTTGCTTTACGTCGCACCGACACAGATAGGTCTTATGGCGACGATGGGACAGGGAAGGGCTAGGAGTGGGAAGGAAGCTGCCGTGGCCTTAATTAAGGTACAGCCCCAGCATTTGCCTGGTGTGAAAATGGGAAACCACGGAAAACCATTTTCAGGGCTGCCGACAGTGGGGTTCGAACCTACTATCTCCCGAATACTGGATACTGACCGCACTTAAGCGACTGCAGCTATCGAGCTCGGTACCATCATATTCTAGGAGAGGGTAAATCTGTCATGCAAACATACATTCCTACTGTACGGTAGAGTAAGGTTAATTTTCTTTTTACACACACCACATAGGAAAATGAACTTAACGAATATTGTTCCGATGGACTGCATATCAATATGTGGCGGGGAGGCGTGACCAGTCTTAAGGGAAATAATGGATAGGAAAAGCATTATCACGTACACGTTTTTAGCATAGCAGCGAGGATTTAAATTAATATAGACTTGCCCTGCAGTGCACTGTACAAAGAGACGTGAGATTATGTTGAGGTGATTCTGACGTAAATCAGATGAACCAGGAAAGTAAACTTAAAACAACAACAAAAATATCCTCCTTTGGTAAGTAGTTAAATGATTCGCGATAATGATTGAGTAGAACAGAAACCTTGTAAGATGCAGTAGCAATTCTGAAACGAACGGTTGTAAGACAGGCAAAGCATTAATGGTAATGGTGTGACATCATAAATGTGCCAGATTCCTGAATCCCTGCCAGGAATAATAATAGCAGGTAGAGGTGGAGTGTTGCAGTGATTGCGAGGATACTTACTAATGGTCTTACTGTCTCCTGTTTACACACCACTTCTTAAACATGGCACTCATGAATAATAATGAATCTGTTATGGACTGAACTTGGAACATGTGCATCGACATGAGTAAGGTCTATCATAGAATTTACCTGCAGAGAGTGACGAAGAAACATACTAATGAATCTCACCGAATGTCAACTTAGCCATGAATGGAATAATTTAACACTTACTTGTTTCTAAAATTAAGAGCCTCCGTGGCTCAGGTGGCAGCGGGTCGGACTCTCATCGCTCGGTTCCATGGTTCAAATCCTGGTCATTCCATGTGAGAGTTGTGCTGGGCAAAGCGGAGGATGGACAGGTTTTTCTCCGAGTACTCCGGTTTCCCTGTCATGTTTCATTCTAGTGACATTCTCCAACATAATTTCATATAGTCTGCCAGCCATTAATCATTGCCCTAGAGGAGTACGACAGGTTTCGGCAGCCGGAATAGTTCCTATCCTAGCCACTAGATGGGGCTTCGTTCAATTCCTGACCCGGTCGAATGAATGGAAATTGGCTAAGAACTTTCACTTGTTTCTAAAATTTGAAAAAAAACATCGAAATAATCTTCGAAACTAAATGAACCGACTGCTGACTTTTGAAGCGTATATGCATCGCGGAATATTAAACATCACATGGCCTTCGGTGTTGTCTGTGAATGTAGTTGTAACTGAAATCGAGGATGGTCGACGGGGGATTCTAACACACCTGCCTCTCGAGTACAGATCCAGCAGCAATTACTGACCGTGCCGTGACGTCCTGAGCTAACCTGTTCGGTAACGTGGAGGTACTATATCGAACTGGAAAATTACGCTAAGTATTAACCTTCCTAAACAAACTTCGCCAGCCGACACAATTCCTATCCTCGCAGCTAAATGGGGCCTCATTCATTCCATTCCTGACATTAATAAAAAGTAGGAAAGTAGCCTATTTCGGGTACATTTTTCGAAATGATTTAGTTCTGACAACTTCCTTGTTTACGCCCATCACGCTTTGACTCAACACTGAGGTCCACGTGGAGTCTGTCATTTACGAGGCAAGCATGCTATTGGTCAACAGACGAGTCGCCGCACAGATAGCGGTATTTGAGCCATCTTCTATCGGTCAACAGTTGACTTACCCTGCGCATAGCCGTATATGAGTCATCTGTTATTGGTCAACAGTCGAGTTACCCTGCAGAGAGGCGTATATGTGTCATTTGTTACTGGTCAACATTCGAGTTACCCCACAACCAGCTGTTATGAATCATCCGTTTTTAGTCAACAGTAAGCCGTATTTGAGTTATCTGTTATTGAACAACAGTCGAGTTACCCCTCAGGCAGCTGTATGAGTCATCTGCTATTGGTCAACAGTCGAGCCGGTGGGTGGTCCTCCTTAAAGTTTGAGTCACCGGTCTTTAAAGGGCAATTTGTAAAAACTATACCAAAAAATCTATGAAAGGGAAATGTGGACTGGGCGAAGAATAATATCCTGGACTTGGAGTCTCGACAGCTGTTGGAAATCAACAATACAGCAACCTTGAAGCAGAAAATGCAAAACAGGAACAAATATTCCAATCTTCCGTTAGGAGCCAGCACCAGAAGAAGAAAAACTTTGTCTTCCTAATCCTCTCATTCCATGACACAACATGGTTTCTGAAACGCATATAGATTGACAGGAGGCGTTCTTTAATTACAAAAATCTTTAAACAGCTCCCAGTACAGTATGAATGACTTTTCCTCCATCCATTAAGAACCGACATCCCCTTCTGTTTCGTTTCATTTACAGTCAGCTAATTGAGTTCAATACACCTTACACGGGGGAAATGACAGTAATTACCGTTATTTCTGAGTGGTTTTGAAGTTCACTAATTTACTCGCTGACTTGCATTTGCTCCCCCAACTCAAACTGCAGGAACACTAACAACTTTTAAATGCATAAGATGAGGTTGACGAAGAGGTAAGAGAAAAGTACAACAAAAACTGTTGACAAAAAGTGATCAATCATTTCCCTATTCATAGTGAGACGGACAGGGACAGAAGAAAACTGAGGGGGGTACATCCCCTACAAGATATTATATTCTCTAATAGCAGACAAGGCCATTAGCGATGTTTACCTCATGAGTTTCGTGTAGGGTGACAATACGAATTATCGCTATTAGCTTTAAGTACTGATGATAGCAGGGGAGACCTCCCACGTCAAAATGTCTCCTTACAAAATCTGCCAACGAAATACAAGTTTGAGATTATAGGAATTAATGGTTTATGTTTCAGTGAGATTCACTTCGACTAAGTGCACCCCGGTTTCAAATCAATGTTACCCTAATTGTAAAGTGAGCGATCTGCACCAGGTTCTTCCAAACAGAAGCTTCCAATGCTAATAATATTTTGTTGGGGATTCGAAATTGCTAGGCAGTTGATTTTGAATTTCATTACAACTACCTTTTTTTCTTCAAATGTTGATGATGATGATGCTTGTTGTTTAAAGGGGCCTAACATCGAAGGTCATCGGCCCCCATCGCAAAATGTACACACTTTTGAATGCTCCTTGCTGTCATAAGATTTTTTAAAAATATTTCATTCTCAACTGAACAGGGGCGTAGCTATGGGGGAGGGTTACTGAAGATTAGAAACCCCCACTATGGAATTAAAAAAAAAAGAAAATTAACAGAAACTGACAATAAACATTAAACTAAATAAACATTCACGGACATAATTGTGGAACCAACTGATCTGTAATTCACTTATATCAGCGTCCTTATAATGACAAGTCATGTACGCACCTTCATCGTGTTCTACCATCATTTTGTAACTATAAAAAGACACCATTGGCCGATCCTGGCTACGCTAATGCAACTGAATATCCAAGATATTATGCTATGCACACAACGGAGACGAACGAGAAGTCGAATCGGAATTTTCGGTGGTTACCTAAAAACGGGGATGTTCAATCACACTGAAAATTTAACAATTATTGTTTCTAAAATTTTTTTAAAATATCTAAAAATTCTTCGAAACTACCGAACTGACTGCAGACTTTTGAAACGTATATGTATCACAGAAAATTGAAAAGCTCATGGCTACACTGAAAATCGAGATAGAAACATCCAAAGTAAATAATAATAATAATAATAATAATAATAATAATAATAATAATAATAATAATAATTCGCTTTACGTCCCTCTTTTACGGTTTGCGGACACGCCGGGGTGCCGGAAGTTACTCCCGCAGGAGTTCTTTTATGTGCCAGTAATTCTACCGACACGAGGCTTACGTATTTGAGCACCTTCAAATACCAGCGGACTGAGCCAACAAGAGACCTGCCACTTTGGGGTCAGAAGGCCATCTCCTCAGCCATCTGAGCTACTCAGCCCAGGTCCAAAGTAAATAGTGGTAATAATAAAAGATGCATTCTGACAGTTCTTGGAGGCAGGTCCGCTTACTGCCTGCCGGGGTGGGAAGAAGGGGGTAGGGGATATGGTTGCCATGGAAACGTGGGTGGACCCACTGCGGTTGTCACGGACATAAGTCTGCTAGGCGGCTCGTGTTCCTTGGACTTGCCAAACTTCTCACTTCTGATTACGTACAACAGAACACAACGCACAAGTGAGCCGAAATTGAAGGGAAGGAGATAAGATTGCGGGAATGTGGCAACACCGTGCAATGCTCCTCCATCCAGCTCTGTCAAAACGCCTATTTTAATATTACGGGCATAGAAACGGACAAGTTCGGAAAATGAAGTGACCAAAATGCCACTAGTGCCTTTTTCGAAAATTTGCGGCTAACTGAATACAGGAAATGACCAGATCTAACCACATAGTGGCTAAATTGGCGACTCTGATGCTAACCGCTAGAGCAGGGCCTCTCAAACGCCGAAACTCTCACGCGTGCAGAGCGAGGTGCATAGGCTCTGTGCACTGTGCATCGGTCCCCCTCGGCAGAACTCGGCTTGACTCGGATGGTGTCGTGTGCTGAGAGCGACGAAGCGTTTGGTGGTAGACGACGTGTTTATCAGTGAAATGGATAAGCGCACGACAACAACATAATAATGGAGCAACCTGTTTCAAAGAAAGCAAAGACTGCCGAAAGTCCATTTCAATCGAACTGGGAACTTTCGTATTTTTTTGTCTGTCGTGACGATAAAGCCAAATGCTTAATCTGTGGGACGATAATTACGTGCGTAAGAAAATCGTCTACTGAAAGACACTACAACAGACTACATTCGGAAAATTATTGTGAAATCATAGGAGACGACAGAGAGAAAGAATTAAGGAAGTTGAAACATCTTGAAGAAGAGCATTCTATATCCACAAATGAGGTTTGTTCCAGTACTGTAGCATTTTCAGTTTGGTTACGGGTTCTGCATTTTTTAAATTATGTTTACATTCCTCTCAAACATGTATCTGTATTTCTAATTCACTTCTTTAATATATCTAATTTAGGGCGAGGAAGATGAAGGGTGTAGTGACACTGCTCTTAGAGCTAGTTATAAAGTTGCTTAACGGCTAGCAAGAGCTGGGAAGCCGTATATGGAAGGGCCACTAATAAAGAGTATTTTGTTGGACGTAGTAGAGACAATGAACCCTACATTAGCTCCAGCATACAGCAGAATACCACTGTCCAGTATGACAATAACTCGACGAATCAGCGACACTGCAGGGAATTTGCGTGAAAAATTGGCAGCCAAAACTCAAGACTTCTTAGCGTATTCCATTGCACTTAATGATTCAACGGATATTAGCGACACATCCCAGTTAGCCATTTATTTACGTGGCGTAGACGACGACCTGCATGTAACGGAAGAGCTCCTAGATATGATTTCAATGAAGGACACTACTACAGGTGCGGATATTTTAGACGCGGTCGAAATGGCAGCTGAAGGAATAGGACTCACTTGGGAAAAGCTATGTTCCGTGACAACAGAAGGGGCGCCAGCAATGCGCGGTAAAGTAAAAGGGGTCACTGGTTTACTGCGGAAAAAGCTTAATATGCCGAATTTGCCATCCATTCATTGTTTTGCTCACCAAGAGGCTCTTGTGAACAAGTTATCGGTCTTCAAGACGTGATGAAAGTAGTTGCGCGTATCGTGAACTATATTCGTTCTCACGGGCTCACTCATCGCCAATTCAAAGAATTTTTGGTTTCACTTGAGGAAGAGTATCCCGATATCCCCTACCATACAGAGGTTCGATGGTTAAGCAAGGGAAAGGTGATTTTACGATTTTTTCGAATACGCCACGCTGTTGCTGAGTTTTTGGTGGAAAAAGGACGTCCAGAGCCACTTTTACATGACCCTGAATGGGCAGCTGACTTAGGAATTTTAGCAGATATTATGGCTCTTCTAAATGATCTAAGTCTGAAACTCCAAAAAGAAAATCATCTAATCAACTACATGGTCAGCAAGATTAAGGCTTTCCAACAGAAACTTCAACTCCTCAAACACAACCTTTCGGAAAAAAATACGGAACACTTCCCTGAGCTAGGTAAGCGATATAAATAAATACTCTAGGTTTTACAAAGTGGTTTACTCAAAACGTTACTATGGTTCTGTTTGACAGCATCTGTGCGGGAAGGAGCACACTTTGAAGTACGTCGAGGTGCTACAATCCCTTGAAAACGAGTTTAGCGACCGATTCCAGGTAAAGTACCGGTATACCGTCAACTGTAAAAAAAGTAGATGATTTTAAGTGTACAAGCATAACATGCAATTAGAAAACATTCTTCCACAATACCTCTTTATGTAAATATGTCCCTTTTGGTACTCCAAAGTAATTTCATATATTAAAAACATAACTTTTATTTTTAAAAATTGTGTTTCTCGTTACAGGATATTACTGACCAGCAGCCAATGCTTGATGTCTTTGTAAAGCCCTTTTCGGTAGCAGTTAAAAGGGTATCTCCTGATTTGCAATTTGAATTAATAGATTTGCAAAACGATGATCGTCAAAAAGATCTGTTTTTCCATACAAAGACTTTGCCCGAATTCTACCAGAATTTGTCGAAAGAAGATTTTCCTAAGCTACATCGAGAAGCAGCTAAGATTATTTCTATGTTTGGTTCCACATGTATATGTGAAAGATTTTTTCCTGTTTTGACTTGTACGAAAACTAGATTGCGTGCTAGTATTTCTGATTGTAATTTAAAGAACGCTCTCAGAATTGCTGTCAGCCGATCCCTTATTCCAGACATTACTGGTATAATTGCAAGGAAAAAGGAAAAGGAAAAGAAGAGCTAGAGAAGGACACTACTCAAACCAAACGTAATCTACATTATAAGCCGACAAATATCCAGCACGCCGTGCACCACCTGTAAAGTTGTTTAGTACCCTGGTCCAGCGCCTTTCGGAAATGGGACCCTCGAACTAAACTGAAAAGAAGAGGTTTCTTTAATAACACTGGTAACCTCGTCCCATACAACTGAGCGTCTTCGCTCACCACGCGTAAATATTTCGCAGTGGGGGAGAAACAGCAGTGAAGGTGAGGAACGCGGAGACAGGCCGAACGGGTGAGGAAGGTGTAGGGAAAGAGGAGTGGGGGGTCTGCACTCCGGTCAACCAAGCGAAGTCGTCTTTTGCACCGTGCACAGTGCATGCACCACGCGCATGCACCCTGAGAGGCCCTGCGCTAGAGTGAGGAGGTGGTCGAAATTGAAGTCGCTCTGATACAGGTGAAAAGAGTACGTGATCAGCAAGTTTTATGTCAGTAGAAGAGTAGCTGCTTTAAGGGAAATAAATTACTGACAACTCGGAACTAGGACATTTTTAACGGGTTAGTATGTTTTACTAGCAACTAAATTTAAAACACAGGTTCACCAGCATTTGAGTTTTCTTTCTATTCGACACAGTTTTTACTCTCGAACATCAGCGCGTCAAACTCCTGTTATTCACACGGTCCAGTGTCGTTCCAGAACACTTCAATAGCCGTTTGACGGACGCAAGGTAAATAGGTAAAAATAAATAACATTGTTAACGTTGACAATGGAAAACTCATTTTGTTGAGTTTATTAAAAAATCCCCTCTTCTTTCTTTCTTAATCCGTTTACTCTCCAGGTTTGGTTTTTCCCTCAGACTCAGCGAGGGATCCCATCTCTACTGCCTCAAGGGCAGTGTCCTGGAGTGTGATATTTTGGGTCGGGGGATACAAGTGGAAGGGAGGGCCAGTACTTTTCCCAGGCTGCCTCACCTGCTATGCTGAACAGGGGCCATGTAGGGGGGATGGGGAGATTGGAAAGGATAGACAAGGAAGAGGGAAGGAAGCGCCCTTGGCCTTATGTTAGGTACCATCCCGGCATTTGCATGAGGAAAAGTGGGAAACCGCGGAAAACCATTTCGAGGATGGCTGAAGTGAGAAATGAACCCCCCTCTACTTAGCTAATCTCCCGAGGCTTAGTAGATCCCGTTCTAGCCCTCGTACCACTTTTCAAATTTCGTGGCAAAGCCGGGAATCGAACCCGGGCCTCCGCGGGTTGCAGCTTATCACACTAACCACTACACCACAGGGGCGGAAAAAAAAATCTCACAGGCAGAAACTATCAGAAATGGCAAATCCTATACTGTCCTCTGTACTTCTTTTGCTTTTCTAAGTACCGGGCGAGTTGGCCGTGCGCGTCGAGGCACGCGGCTGTGAGCTTGCATCCGGGAGATAGTAAGTTCGAATCCCACTATCGGCAGCCCTGAAGATGGTTTTCCGTGGTTTCCCATTTTCACACCAGGCAAATGCTGGGGCAGTACCTTAATTAAGGCCACGGCCACTTCCTTCCAACTCCTAGGCCTTTCCTATCCCATCGTCGCCATAAGACCTATCTGTGTCGGTGCGACGTAAAGCCCCTAGCTTTTCTAAGTACCATATTACAGAAATAAACTGAGATTATTTTTATAAACAAGGGGTCCTGGATTTAAATCTTGAATTTTATTAATGTAATGGGTTTGGAAATAAATAGTAGGCCTTTTTAGTTATAGCGAATACAACTAATGACAAACTCGTTCGGCACCTGTTATTTTCCTCTAATATAGAATCGAGTACTACTTCGATCACCTCCTTACGCTAGCAGTTAGCATTATAAGCTGCTGTTTGGGAAAAGCTGGTGTAGATTACTTATTCTATCACGAGTGGGATGATTAGATCTGAAATGAGAGCACTGTGAATCCTTCCGAGGACACCTGATGACATGCCATACGTTATACGAAAATTCAGAGTGATCGGAAACAACGTGAACCGGGTTTGTGAGTGTTAGAGGGTTGGCCATACTGATAAATAATTGGAAAAATATAATTAGATAAATCACGCTGTTGTCATTTTATCAGCTGCTGAATGAAATCAGATCGCTTCGCTGAAACGAAATTTCGTATGGCTTTTAGTGCCGGGAGTGTCGAAGGACATGTTCGGCTCCACAGATAAAGGTCTTTTGATTTGACACCCGTAGGGGACCTGCGCGTCGTGATGAGGATGAAATGATGATGAAGACTACACATAAACCCTGTCCTCGTGCCAAGGAAATTAACCAATCTTCTTACCCTACAGCTTTTCCTACACGTGTGGCGTCGCGGGTGCGGACTGCGTCGAACACGTGGATTTGACCCTGTTTTACGGCCAGATGCCCTGCCTGCCGCCAACCCTATGTGGAGGGATGTAATCACTATTGCGTGTTTCTGTGGTGCTTGGTAGTGTAGTGCACTGTGTGAATTTGAAGAGGAGAGTGTTGGGAACAGACACAAACACCCAGTCCCCGAGCCAGAAGAATTAATCAGAAGCGATTAAAATCCCCGACCTGGCCGGGAACCGAACCCGGGACCCTCTGAACGGAAGGCCAGTACGCTGACCATTCAGCCAACGAGTCGGATCAAGGAAATTAACCTATGATAGTTAAAATTCCCGACCTTGCCGGGAATCGAACCCGAGACCCTTGTCGCCAAAGGCCAGGACACTAACCATTTAGTCAAGGAGCCCGACATCGCTTCTCTGGGAACTTGAGATGGGCTACGAGAGGCGATGTTGCTAAATCTGCACGTGACTTATGACCGGCTTGAGAGCGTCAATAGGAGAAATAAAATTCACCAGGGGAGGGACTTGAACAAGAACCTCCCTGCTGATAGGCTTTGCGCATAGCAGCCACACTACGGTGGCATTGGCTGAAACCCACCGTGTGTTAATGTATGGTGCTCAGTTCTCGGCATGACTCTCAAGCCACGTACAGATTTAACAGCACCGCCCGTACAGCCAAATTGAATTCGCCCGCCAAGCGATCTGATTGGCTAACATCAGCAGCTGATAAAAATGCAACGGCGCGAGATATCGACATAATTTTTTCAAATTACTTATTAGTATGACCAATGCTGTAACGCTCATATACACAAGAACCTCGTTTATCCGGATTAAGTGGGACCGGAACTGATACGGATGATCGAAAATCCGGTTAATCCGAAAAAATAAAAAAAACAAATACAGTACATGTTATTAACATAAGTTGTACAGTAATACCTTTTTTAATTGTACAAAAATATGAGAACTATTTTCTTACATTTACGACTGTTTCATGCTTTTTCTGTTTTATATTATTTTGTATAGCGTCTGCGCGCAGCACGATCACGAAGACGTTTTACTAACATCAGTTCTGCCGGTGTAGTTTCAGTCTGGGATTCTAAACAGGCCATCAGTTTGTCCAGCTTCATTGTTGCCTCTCCATGAATCGTTGTTTCATCTGATGGAGCGCCGATTTAATTTTCAAATTCACCATCACTCTCCTCATCACCTGCCGAGGAACAAAAGGCAATAATTTATTCGTCTGTAATTATGCTGTAGTCTGAATTACAGTAATTTTTAACCAGTCATTTACGTCGTTCACATCCTGGGACGCGTGTAGATGTTTCAAGGAACTCTGAAGAGTCTACGGTTTTCCATTCTCAATTCCAGGCGAATGCCGGAACGGTACCTTTGATAGACCGCGGCCGACTTACTTCCAATTCCTGTCCTTAACTCTCCTTGGCGGAAAAGACATTCAAGAAGAATCGCCCTCGTAAAAGAAATACTGTACAAATAAGCATAAATGTTTATTATTTTCGAGCCGGATAAACCGGAGGTACGGATTAATGAGGGCCGGATAAACGAGGTTCTTGAGTACTCGTTTTATGTTGTTTCCGACAATCCTGTATCTTGACTGGCAAACGAACACTTGTATCAATTGTGAAGAACACGTTAGGTTAACCATCGAGTTCTCAATCTAAGAAATCAGCCTTTGGCTGGAAATCTCAAGAGTTGATGAGACCTTTGGCTTTACTTTTTGTATCGATTTCCTTTGGATTCCCTTTTTGCTACTCTTTACTCGTTTTGCAAGCCTAATGATCTTAAACTAACTCCTGCTGACTTTATGGCCGGTAAATGATGATACTGGACGCAATCAGCGATAGTTCACAAGCCATCAGTAGCAGCCAGTGTGGTTTCCCTAACAGCCTGCGTTAATACAAACTATCCACAGCCGTCGACATAGGAGCCATTCGCAGCTTGCACAATATAATGCGACACATCGATAATTGCTAGCTGAAATTGCCTTTGAACGTAAACACCTCGTTTATAGTGCACTCGACGATTTTCATACGCTGTTTAAACATGTTACCCATCACTGAAATATGAACAAATGAAGTTTGATCCGGCGTCACATGGCGTGCTGGAATATACATCAGCATGAATATGCACCACCAGAATTCACTATGTGATTTCATGCGAAAAGCAACAACCGTAACATATGGCAATAATTTTTTTGTGATTTCAAATCATCGCATGCACGGCAATGTTAACAGAGGCATAAACCAGAGCAAAAACGTCCAGTACTGAGGAAAAAGGCAACGTTCATTTACCCATGGATTCTAAAGTTAGCTGCACACATTACAATATTGGTTGAAGTGATAAATCTCTAGGGAAGGATTCCACAACCGATTACTTTATAAAATAACAATTTTTAACCCCTTTACTGAGTAAAACCTATCTTCGTCTGTTCAGAGTTAACTGCTTATGGGTATACAAAATTATCACGTTCCCTATACTTCACTCTTAGTCAGAGTGATTTTTATACAGTCAAACTGCATAAAAAATTAGTTTAATTCAAGTAGGGCCTATGTTATATTATTCTGTATTTTGTGAAAAGGTTGCGAAGCTGAGATTACTGTGTTTCCTTCCGAAAAAACTACTGCGTCGTAATCGAAACGGAGAACGAAACCACTTAGGATTGAATTATTCCCAGTGTTTCAAATAATAATAATAATAATAATAATAATAATAATAATAATAATAATAATAATAATAATAATAATGTCCGCCTCTGTGGTGAGTGGTTAGCGTGATTAGCTGCCACACCCGGAGTCCCGGGTTGGATTCCCGGCTTTGCCACGAAATGTGAAAAGTGGTACGAAGACTGGAACGGGGTCCACTCCGCTTCGGGAGGTCAACTGAGTAAGACGTGGGTGCGATTCCCACTTCGGCCATCCTGGAAGTGGTTTTCCGTGGTTTCCCACTTCTCCAGCCAAATGCCGGGCTGGTACCTAACTTAAGGCCACGGCCGCTTCCTTCCCTTTTCCTTGTCTATTCCTTCCAATTTTCCAATCTCCCACAAGGCGCCTGTTCAACCTAGCAAGTGAGGCCGCCTGAGCGAGGTACTGGTCCTCCTTCCCAGACTCAACGTCTTACGTTCCAGGACACTGCTCTTGAGGCGGTAGAGGTGGAATTCCTCGCTGAGTCCGAGGAAAAAACCAACATTAGAGGGTAAACAGATTAAGAAAGAAGGAATAATAATTCATCGATTTCAAGGGCAGAAAGAGCAACATCAATAATCAAAGATTTTGGCGGGTGGAATGTCTTGCAGAACCCAACGAGTTTTCGAGGTGTCGAAGTACTGTGGGTTCGAACATTCCCTTCTTTCCACGATCAATATCGTCAGGTTGACTCGCAGAGGATTCGAAGTGGACGGTTGGATCGAAATATACCCGACAATGTTGTCTGTGTAGGCAATCGTATCGACCCATTATCTGCCAAGCCATGGATCTCTTCATGGACGGTGAATTCGTTACTTCTGAGGGCCTGGGCTAGTAATATTCTGTACACTGAGCATTTTCATATTGCACTCTTGCTTCTATCTGACCCAAATACACCGTAATTTGAATATTTCTGAGCACTGAAAAAGCTAAATATTCAATGTTTTCATTCATTAGAGCATATTAAAGTATTTAACAAGCGATTTATTGCAGTTTTCTCCAATTTTGCTTGCAATCGCTTTTGCACATGTTTCCCAATTTCCTATTCCGAAATTAGTGTTGACTCTCGCTTTCAGGAAAATGCACTGAAAATACGTTTCCAGACTCCAACACAAAGAACAACTCTTTCCCTTTCAGGTAGTGATTAACTTCTGTTTGCAAAGTCCTCGTCCAAGAATATGAATAAAAAGGTACTTTCTCGGACACACAAAGAATTTTTAACATACATCTTGATGAAGCATGATAAAGCTCAACTTTTGAGGAAATGACCACTCAAATACTCGTGGTTTAATACACAGATCAAAGAGATGACTCCATTACAGGCCTGCTTGTTAAATGCAGACAACAGAATATGAACATGAAATACCTTACACCGATGTCTGACTCCATGGCTGAATGGTTATCGCACTGGCCTTTGGTTACAAGGGTCCCGAGTTCGATTCCGGGAAGGGTCGATAATGTTAACCATAAATGGTTAATTTCGCTGGCACGGGGACTGGGTGTATGTGTTGTCTTCATCATCATTTTATCCTCATCACGACGCGCAGGTCGCCTACGGGAGTCAAATCAAAAGACCTGCATCTGGCGAGCCGAATTTGTCCTCGGACACTCCCGGTACTAAAAGCCATTTCATTTTTTACCTTACACCGATGCATTTTGCTAACTGCCAAAGAAATTAGTGTCCATGAATATTAGTACTTCTGTACAACATACAGAAGTAACACAATTGGCCGGTCCATCATAAAATATGGGGTTATTCTGAGGAATTCCGTTTGTTTACTGTTCATAGTTGGTAGAACTGACGACAATACGAGTATTAATACTGTATTTTTTAAATGTTATAACAATGTCATGTGGCTATTTCTTTTTTTTTTTTTGCTAGTTGCTTTACGTCGCACCGACACAGATAGGTCTTATGGCGACGATGGGACAGGGCAGGGCTAGGAATGGGAAGGAAGCGGCCGTGGCCTTTGCCTGGCATGAAAATGGGAAACCACGGAAAACCATTTTCAGGGCTGCCGACAGTGGGGTTCGAACCTACTATCTCCCGAATACTGGATACTGGCAGCACTTAAGCGACTGCAGCTATCGAGCCCTCCGACGAGCGTGGGCGGCATCTGCCATGTGTTATTGTGGTGGAGGATAGTTTTATGTGTGGTGTGTGAGTTGCAGGGATGTTGGGGACAGCACATACACCTATACCCCGAGCTACTAGAATTAACCAATAAAGGTTAGAATCCACGACCAGGCCGGTAATCGAACCCGGGACCCTCTGAACCGAAGGCTGACCATTCAGCCAACGAGTTGGACTTTCAAATGTTGAAAACATTTCTTAGTAGACAAAGTACGGGTTCCCACACTACGAAAAAAAAGTAAAATTAAGCAATTTCCTCAATTGTGCCGAGCGATGAAGGACTAGAGGACCCGTAACGGTTTCAAATTGTGATTCATGGGTAGATATATCAGACTAGAGAGCAAATTCCGACAATCTCTTCCGGCCTAAATGCTGTTCCTGGAAAACGGCCTAAAATCGCTTGTTTATTTACTCGGTTTCTTTTTTTATTCAAATCCCAGCCAAATTAATTTATAATTCTTTCTGTAACGTGTTCCTTGGTTCAAAACACTTTTCAATATTTTGGGAAAAATGTCCACACGATTGTAGTTATAAGGGCTTAAGTGAAACTCTGCATTGGCTCACATTAGCGCTCGTAGTGGTCGGAAAAGGCAAACTGCTAATCTAATCGTCCGGATAACGATGATTAAGAAACGGGATTCCAATTTTAGGAATGAATAAAGAATATATTCGCATACTTCATTATATCGTCGTTGCCGGGACAAAACCTCCTATGTGATAATAATTTTGGAGTTATACTGACCCGCAGCACACACATTATGAAAAGCGAGAATGCCTTGTCAACATTCACACAATATTGCACCTTAGATGACAGAACTTTACTGGCCAAAGTTCTAAGCTAAAATATTACACATAGGAGGTTTTGTCCCGGCAGCGACGATATTTCATTTACCTAAAATTCGTAGCTCATATCCCTAGGATATTTTCAACATTGAGTTGCTTCCTGAAGGGCTAGAAATGTGGATTTTAAATGTGCACGCTGTCGGAAGCTGAACATTGAATATTATGCAATGAGTGATTGGTAACACTGATATGAAGCATATTTACAAGAGTGAGTCCAGGAGTGGATCCTACTAACACCATATCAGGTATAGACAAAATTGCGTTAGCGTTTCTGTCGGAGACGAAGTACTGTTCAAGCAATTATATTCCAGTTTGATTGCTTGTAGCAACAATTAATCACACATACGCACACACACACACACACACACACACACACACACACACACAGACAGAGTAATATCAAAGGCTAAATTCCCTTTAATGCAAGAATTTCATTAACCTTCTCTTTGGGTTGGATGTCGAGAGCACATACACTCACAACTATTTAGATGAACTTCAAAATTCACTCTCTGAATGCTACTTTGATAGACAGAATGCTTTACCACATGCACAACAGGACTATTAAAATGCCTAAAAACAAATGTTAAAATTTCGGCTTACCTTATGCTTGTACATCCACTTTATGATCATTGACCACAACACTAATCTACAACTATTTTTCCTCAGACCATGCACACATTTTCGTAATTCTCACCTGCAACTTGTAGCGTAGCATTCCGGCTGATGGCATGGCCCGCCTGGTTCCTGGCCACACACCAATACACTCCACCATCCTGTTCCTTCTTGCCGTGCACCACACGAAGGAAGAAGAGGGATCCTGCTGGAAGAAGCACGCGGTGGGACTTGGCGTCCGATGGTGACGTCTTCACGGGTTCTCCGTCCTTGAACCACTCAATCACAGGTTCTGGCTTGCCCTCAGCCTTGCAGTTCAGTGTCACTGGCTCGTTTTTGGCTACGATAATGTCCGAAGGATGCTCCGTGATCCGAGGGGTGCGGTATTGTGCTGTAACAAGCAATTAAAGTAGAATGGTCATTTCACCATATAAGGCTTAGCATACAACAGTGCAGGTAAAACACAATATATTTTACGTTATAATATCATCATAGATTGTCCACATGAAAAACAAGACAATTAAGGAAGTCAAAGTCACTATTTCTTCTCTCTTCTTCAGCGAGCACAGCATCTATAACACAGAACTTTAAACGTTATTTCTTCTCTGTTTAAACTACTTTAGACGGATGACACCATGAGGCTGGTTACATGAACTGATAACTGTACTCAAACTAGATAATTTTCCGTCCTTAAATTGGATTATGAAAATAAGGTACAAACTGTATTTCACACAGCCTATATCTCCTTCGCCCTTTTCCCCAAAGTTGTTATTATTATTATTAGTATTATAACAGTAGAGAAATATGGAATTCAGTCACCCATAGAATATTTAAAAAATATTTTTTACGTTTTCGAAAGAACACATATCGTCAGCCACATACGGATATAACTTACAGTCCATCAGAACAATTTTCAATGGGTTCATTTTCCTCCGCTAATGCGTACAGGAAAATGAACCGTAAATACATTATACTGTAGGAGTGCGTAAATACGTCATGCAAACATACATTCCTCCAGCACGGAACGGTAAGATTCAATTTCCTTTACGGGTAACCATAGGAAAATAAACTCAACGAAAGTGGTTGGGAGCGTGACCACGTAAGCAAAAATAACTGATAGGAAAAGCATTACGACGGCTTACTTCTAAAACCTCGTATGTCCCGATGCTCTTCCTACGCATTATTTTCCTTAAGGCTGGCCAGGCCTCCCGGCCACATATGGATATGCAGTCCATCAGAACAATTTCCTATGCTGATATGTAAAGGAAAATAGACCTTACCATACCGTACAGTAGGGATGTTGTTTGTATCACGTATTTACGCACTCCTACGGTATAATGCATCTAAGGTTCAATTTCCTTTACAGTTTAGCATAGGAAAAGGAACACAACGAAAATTATTCTGATGGGCTGCATATCAATATGTGGCTGGGAGGCATGACCAGTCTTAAGGAAAATTTTGGGTAGAAAGGGCGTTGCGAGATACGAGGTTTTAGAAGTAAGCAGTCTATTAGCAGATAGACCTACAATGTTTTGCTGTAACAGCGACGAAACAAATACGACTATTTCACTGTAAGTGTAGAGAATGTATGTATTAATTAATACACTACTCATGCAACCATTATGACGTTCGTTTTTATTAATAATATGTAACTAACTGTTGCATTATGATTAGTTTCGCCATTTATACACCAGTGGCTACAGTATTTGAATAAAATATTGTATTAATGGTCACACTGTTGAAGTGTGCGTACGAAATTGCAAATTAAAGATTAATAAATAATTATAACAACCATATGACCTCAGCTACCACATGCATCTAATTCAATTTGTCGCTATCTGGCTCGTCAACTTCGATGTTCCATTTTATTTAGGCCTACAAGATGGCAGACAGAGTAAACCGAATCTCCCATGAGCGTCTATAACTGAGTTTTAAAGGATTTAGTCGGGTAAGCACCAGAGATCTTTTACATGCCGACATCGTTAGACATGGAGTTTGTAATGGCCATTATTCCGCCCTTCAAAAAGCCGACTGCATCTGTCAGGTTTGAACCCGCTCTCTTGGGATCTGGAGGCCGACACTACCAAAGATCCTCAGATCAAAGAAGTATGTTCAGAGGAACACAAACATTCAGCCCTCGTGTGAAGAGAATTAACCATATGTAGTTAAATCCTCGACTCGGCCAGGAATCAAACTCGGGAGACTCTGAACCGAAAGTCAGTACACTGAACATCCATTTTGTGATATCTGAAGCCATCTCTTTTCAGTTTTTACCCAGTTAATTTAAAACTTAGGTATTTCCGTCTGCCGAAACTAATTTTGATTAAATACATTTACAAAGTACCTGAAAAAGAAAGACATACAGCCATTATCCACCATCACCAAATTGACTAATGCATTAGGTTAATCCACTTCCGACAGATAAATATCGCATAAGTTAGTTCAATTAAGTTGTTTCTTTTTCAAGTATAATTCTGCTACTAGATGCTTTCTTTGTAAATTTATTTATTCAAAATAAGTTTCGGCACACGGAAGAGCCTAACAGTTATAAATTGACCATCCAGTCATGGAACCGGATCACTCGTCTATAATACCGTACCTCATCTCGCTGTCGACTTGGTCGACAGAATATTTTTTAAATGTAGCCAATTTAAGACTTTAAAATTTGACATCATTTAATCATCTGATATAGTTTTATGAGAGAAAATGACCATAGATTATTATCCGCAAAACTTTTTAGTGATACTTCGGCTCCCTAGTGCTGAATCAGTAGACCTCGGTTAACTTCGAGATTTGTATTGGCAACCTTTGACACAAAAACTATGAAACCGGGATGAGTGGCTCAGACGTTTGATGCACTGGCCTTCTGACCCCAACTTGGCACGTTCGATTCTGGCTCAGTCCGGTGGTACTTGAAGGTACTCAGATACGTCAGCCTCGTGTCAGTAGATTTACTGGCACGTAAAAGAACTCCTACGGGACTAAATTCCGGCACCTCGGCGTCTCCCAAAACCGAAAAAGAGAAGTTAGTGGGACGTAAAGCCAATTACATAATTAAAAAACTATGAATCGATTATGCATCGCCGTGTGACATCTGGCAGTATTACTGCAACACTTCAAGTACTGTTGTTGTTAACACAGCAAAGCCAAAATATGGGTTAGGATTGAACAGGAGTGAGGAAAATATTACGGGAGACACGTCAGTAGCTAACTTACGTCGACTGACCATTGAGGCATTCCATTCAGTATCTGCCGCAGATTGGGAAGGGTAACCTATTGCAGAAAGGCGAAAGAACTGGAAGAGGAATACTGGAGGCACGACGGTGTCATGGAAAATGAAATGTCGTATGGCTTTTAGTGCCGGAAATAGCCATGGACGAGACTGTAATTTATAGTACTGTAGATATCAGTGACGATTTTGAAAGTGATATTCCTGAGAATTCATGCTAGGAACAAGATTCGAATGTTACATAATGTTATACAATGTGTGTGTGTGACACAGTTATTGACTTAAGATAATAAAGGTTTAGAACATTCATATCGATCGATTATACTGTCGATTCAATTCAGATTTAATTTCCATTCAGTTGATAGTATCACCGGAACTGTGTGAATGTGGATAAATCCAGACTGTACAATTTCTTCTACAATGCCAACTATGCCTTTTATGTATATGTTTTTGACACGAAAATATATAATTATTTCTAAAATGATAGGTGCCGGAACGCATACCCACTCATTTTGCTCCCTTTTCAACCAACTGCCCTCCCACCCCCCGTTCCCCATGCAAGTCACAAGTTTTGATATTTCAAAACACATGTAGGGTACTATTTTCAATCCCCAGTGTGTACTATGCTCCAGTAACTTTTTATTTAGCAATCCCATTAAAAACACTGTACAAATAAAATAAATCCCTGGAAGGTGCCGGAACACCGTTTCGGCGCATTCCGGCCGAAATAAAACACTGGCCTGAGACCAAGTTGGAGGGTTCAATTCCTACTCCTCAAATAGTATTCGAAGGAGCTAAAATAAGCCAGCCTTTTGTTGACAGGTGTACTGATACGTAAAAGAACTTCCGCAGGCGAATCATCCAGCCTTCAGATTCTCCAGAAACCGTCATAAAGTCATTATTATTGTACCGGGAGGTACACCCCAACACCGCGCATTCAAACCAGCGCCTAAATGAACACCTCTATTGGTAAAACAGTGAAACTGAAAATACATCAACTTATTTATTTTTATTTATTTATTAATGCCTTACTGTACATGGCGGGGCTCAGGCTATGAAGCTTGCTATTATGCCAAACCATATAATTGTACACCTGTGTAAACAGAACATTATAACTACTTAAAATTAAAAATAAGTTTAGAACTTTACTCAGAAGATGTCACCACAGAAATATGATGTAATTTTGTTAATGTGAAGTTTCCTAAACTGACTGAATTTCTACTAATTTTGTTTGCTATACATCAAGAAGTTTGGACATTCTTCCACAGATGACACTACTAAAGACTATGATCATGCACTCTGGTGCGAGGTGTAAGAACTTATAATTTGAAGAAGTTTTGTATTTCTAAGTTCTTTTACTGATTGATGTTCATTTATTTTTGGGTTGGCAATATTTATTTTTCCTTTCCGTCAGTTTTTAATCTGGCCAATGAATATTTTTTGTAATTAACTTTCCACCAATCACAGGCTTCTTGTTCGATTTTGAGTGTTACTTTTGAATTTAACCAATAAAATTAAGATGGTGTGTCCTGATTAATCTTGAATGATCTCGAACCTTCCCTAAGAGTTTATAAACTGCGGCTTTTCACGTTTCTTGGCCAATTGATCGACATCTATCTGAGTGTGTGTGTTAAGAAGCAGGAGGCGGGTGGCCTCTTTCGCCGCCAGCTAGAACATCTACAAGGTAATGGCCACATAACTTTATTCTTTCTTGCTACCTCCACAGTTTAACCCGAGGGAAAAGTCCAAATCTTTAACTATATAACCAACTTTTCTAAAATGTAAATCTTCTTTCGGCTAATGTAAAAACTTCGTAAAATCTTTAACTGTAAATCGGGGATAGAGAGTGAATTACCCATCTCGAGCTCCCCTTCATCTTGGTTTGAGGTGACTACGTTTTATAACTGTTTTTCATACTTTAATGTGGTAAAGTAATTCCTATACGAGTCAGCTCAGTAGTTTGGGAATAGTCTCTGTTTCATTGGCCTAGAGCCCTGTAGGTTTCTAAGTTTTCATTATCTTGGAGCTCAGTTCGCCTCCATTCATTTTGTGTTTGGGCCAGTTATTTAACCTATTCCTTTTTCATGAAGGCCCCGTAGGTTGGGTATTAAATATCCCTGTATTAATCATTTTCAAATTGTGAATTGTGCCTTGAGAGGCCTGTAATTGTAAGTTGATGTTGCCTTGAGTAGGCTTGGAGACCTGAGACCCTGTTAACTCTTTTTCAAGTTTTGTAATTGTAAAGTGTGCCTCTGGGAGGGTTGATATTATGACTTAGGGAGCAACTGCTCTGGAATTAGGGGATTTCTGCTCTTATCTAATTAATTCTTCTTCCATTTGTAAACTTGTAAAACTAGGGGCATAAAGCCCGAAGCGTTAAGGTTCTGAATCTTGGATTTTTCCTAATCTGGTTTTAAGATTGGCATTGTACCTGGTTGTTATTTTTCCCTTGTGGAAATTTGTTAATTTTTTTTTTTATGAAACAAATATAACCTTTGTTAAAGTTTTAATTCAATTCTTGACATTGTATCTTAGAAGTGAAGCTTCCACGGTGTGAAGAATTATTTAATTTATTTTCCGGGTTGAACCGTGTTGTACTTGTACGCGTATCACGTACAGTTTGCCGACGTTTCGAATACATTGCAGTATTCATTGTCAAGGCGACTGAAATACCCCTACTCGATCCGAGGTAATCAGTCTCCCAGGCAGAGTTACACTACTAGAGTGGCCTTGATCTTGGCCTTTTATATCCTAGCCTATCTGGCTGGCGTAAGCCCTGGCTGTCTCGCGAGGCTTCTGGAAAGTTTATGTCACATCCAGGTAGTGCCCGCGCTGTTATGTAATGGGGTTGCGGCCCGTGTGTTTATGTTGTGGTCTGTATGTCTTAAACTATGAATGATGGGCATCCAAGAATTACTGATTTTGTATCCTTCTTCTAAATTTATGTTATTCGGATGTTTCTTGATTTCGATAGCCTCGCGGATTTTTCTTTCCATATTCCAAGGGATAGCTGCTAGGATCTTGGTCTTGTCAAATGATATTCCGTGCCTAGTTTCGTAGGAATGCTTGGCTACTGCTGAAATATCTGTGTTTTGGTTCTTGGTGTGACGGATATGTTCTTTTAGGCGGGTGGAGATCAGACGTTTTGTCTCACCTACATAACAAGCTCCGCAGCTACATTCAATGTGATACACTCCAGGGGCCTGTAATTCTATTGTGTCTTTTACTGGTGGTAGATAACGGGCTAGCTTACGGTGAGGTTTATAGATAGTTTTTATGTTGTATTTGTCCAGTATCTTGCCGATCCTGTCTGTAGTGTTTTTAATGTATGGCAGTATCGCTGTTTTCTGGCGGGTCAGTTCTTCTTTCCCGTTGTTTTCTCCTGCGGCGGTCTTTTCTTTCTTCTCTTCTGATTTTTTAAGGACTCGTCGGATGTTATTGAGCGAGTAGCCATTTTTCCTAAGGGTTTCCGTGAGGTGTTCTTTTTCTTCCTCGAGGTGCTCTGCGTCCGATATCGCTATGGCCCTGTTTACTAGTGATGTTAGGACAGCCTGCTTTTGTGATGGGTGATGATGAGACGAGGCGTGTAGGTACCTGTCTGTGTGAGTGGGTTTCCTGTATACTGCGCGACTCAGCGTCCCATTGGGGTTACGTATTACTAGCACATCCAGGAACGGTAGTTTTCCGTCTACTTCTATTTCCATGGTGAACTGAATATTTACGTGTATGGAGTTGAGATGGTCGAGAAATAGCTTTAGGTTATTGCTCCCGTGAGGCCAGATTACAAAAGTGTCGTCTACAAAACGGAGAAAACATTTCGGTTTCAGGGCAGATGTAGCTAAGGCTTTCTGTTCGAAGTGTTCCATATACATGTTTGCTATTATTGGAGAGAGTGGCGACCCCATCGCGGCCCCTTCAGTCTGTTCGTAGAACTCCCCGTTGAAATAGAAGTAAGTGGCGCTAAGGCATTCTTTAGCTAGTGTTGACAGGTCTTCTGGAAGTTTCTGGTCTAATAGCGGAAATACTTCTGTTAGCGGCACCTTGGTGAAAAGTGACGTGACGTCAAAGCTTACTAATAGGTCCGTACTTTCAATTGATTGGTCCTTAAGGAGCTGGATGAAATGTCGGGAGTCCTTCACGTAGGTTTCAGTGTTTCCTGTATGTGGCTGAAGTAGTCCAGCTAGGTAGCGGGCGATCTCGTGCGTGGGAGAGCCTATAGCGCTCACGATAGGTCGCAGAGGTATGCCTTCTTTGTGGATTTTAGGCAGGCCATACAATTTTGGAGGTATCGGGTCCGAGGATATCAGTTTCTTCTGTATTTCGGCTGGGATACTGGAATTTTTTACTAGTGTGTGGAGTTTGTTCTTAATGCGGTTGGTAGGGTTCCTAATTTTCCTGTATGTAGAATCGGTGAGTAATTGTTCTATTTTCCGAGTGTAGTCTGTGCGTGTCATTATCACCGTAGCGTTGCCTTTATCTGCGGGTAGGATAATTGTTTCCGTATCTTGACGTAGTGTTTTTAGGGCATGAATTTCTTCTTTAGTCAAATTGGATGGCGGCGGCTTAGCGGATCTCAGTAGACATGATACATCCTGTCTGATCTCCTCTGCAGATTCGGTAGGAAGGTGCCGGATTGCAATTTCTACTTTGCTAATTATTTCTTCTACCGGTATACTATTCGGAGCTACTGCGTAGTTGAGTCCTTTTCTCAAGACCGAGGTAGTGGGTTCACTGAGTGGCTTATCTGTGAGGTTTACTATTACATTCTTCTTCAGTGGAGCAGGTGGTTTCGGTTTCTGTTTTTGTAAGAGGCGGTTGAATTTCTTGTTTTGCTTGGCAGTGGCTAGTTCCAGTGTACGCTGGGATTGTGTGTTGCTAATGCTGTCTAACGTGGTCCAATCATTGAGCGACAGAGTGCTGGCAAGTTGCAGGTGGAGATGAAATAATTTATTGTTGAGGTAGTCCAGAGTCTGTCTTGTGTCACTGATCCGTTCTCTGAGGAGTTTTATGCTGGTTTCGTGAAGAATACGGTCAGTCCGTCGGTTCTTGGTGTGATATTTCAGTCTCACACATGCTGGTATAATGCTGTTGTCCCTGCAGCGTTTCAGAAAGGCGAGTCGAGCCAGGTAGTTACTCATTTTCTTCCGAAGGTTGTCGAACTGCCTAGTAGCTTTGAGAATATCCTCTGGACTCTGGACTACCTCAACAATAAATTATTTCATCTCCACCTGCAACTTGCCAGCACTCTGTCGCTCAATGATTGGACCACGTTAGACAGCATTAGCAACACACAATCCCAGCGTACACTGGAACTAGCCACTGCCAAGCAAAACAAGAAATTCAACCGCCTCTTACAAAAACAGAAACCGAAACCACCTGCTCCACTGAAGAAGAATGTAATAGTAAACCTCACAGATAAGCCACTCAGTGAACCCACTACCTCGGTCTTGAGAAAAGGACTCAACTACGCAGTAGCTCCGAATAGTATACCGGTAGAAGAAATAATTAGCAAAGTAGAAATTGCAATCCGGCACCTTCCTACCGAATCTGCAGAGGAGATCAGACAGGATGTATCATGTCTACTGAGATCCGCTAAGCCGCCGCCATCCAATTTGACTAAAGAAGAAATTCATGCCCTAAAAACACTACGTCAAGTGTAACGGTTCAAATCCCGTTACAAGATGATATCTGTATTTTTATTATTGTATGATTTTATCTGTATATTATTATTATTATTATTATTATTATTATTATTATGTCAGTATTATTATTATGTTATCTGTGATGTTGTACTATTATTGTAATTATCCGTTTTATTCAATTTTGCAATTGCCTGTTGCTTGCAAGATTGCACTTAGATGTATACATATATACGTATGTGTAGTATAACACTCAATACCTGTACAGTGAGAATTGTTGTATATATCAGAGATCGGATGTGACGTTGGTGCATTGTGCAATATTGTTGGCGAGTCTGCCAAGTCATCGCCAGGCCATGGCTATGTCATCGTATTTATTTAGAATATGCGCGCACGGTGTCATCGCCGCGGGGCTATTTCACCACTGCGTGTAATATCTGTCGCGTAGGTGGGAGTATGTCATTGTTATTTTTGGAGATTACGTAGCTGTGTCAACCAAAGTCTATATAAGGTGGGTGCACATTGTAGCGTCAGTCATTACTTATACGGATGCAGTACAGTGAAGTAGTCTACTAGATCAAGAGGCCTTAGTTGGCCAGTGAACGAGAGATGGTGAAGACTCAGTGAGCCATTATTGGTCATTGAGAGAGTGAGACCAAATGGTTGGTCCGTCACTTAGTGGAAGACGCGGACGCAAGGCTTACCAAGGAGTCAGAGAGGGCAACCCTGGACCTGCCAAGAGGTCATACCATATTGACTTACAAAGAAGTCAGATGATATGGAGAAGAAGCAGTCTCAAGGATGTATCACCACGTTAGGCGTGACACATCTACAGTAAACACCAGAGCAATGGATTACGTCGTAATTACACTAAAAGTGTTGAAGGTACAGTCAAGTGAATCAGTGAGGGAAATATTTCGTATAAATTGTTAAATGTCCGGTCAAGAAGAATTCAAATTCATGCCTAGTTTCTTTCAGTTGCAATGTCATAATTTCACATTCTCATCTGTTTTATCGCAACAAGACTCACTATTTTTATATATTATTTAAAGAATATATTTTGTTCTATCAAACGAATTCATAGTTTCATTTCATTGACAGTAAAATATCTTAACCTCAAAATTAATGGGGAAACCGAACGCCAATCTCCTTTTCCCAGAACTTATATGGTATGTTGTCAAAAGTAAGCTTATTACCCCACACCCTGTTAGTTTTTAGTAATAAATACATCTCAATGTGTCGACGCAACGTAGGACTCGAATAAATTCAGAATTTGTTCTGAATGACAGCATATCATAGGTTCATTTTGGGAGGAGTGTGAGCATTTAAGCCAACGGAAATTATTACCGGTAAATGTCAGGAGTGTAACTTTGTGATATATATTTGTATTTTGGGGATATGTCAAGGGATTTGAAGAGGGAAATTAATTTGAGATCGCGTACTATCACTAGTGAACCAAAGATGGACAAGGAAGACAATAACAAGTCATGTGACGACGAGGTCATTGCTTCTGCGGACATCCAAGGTGAGATTGAAAATAGGGAGCAGGTGAGCACGATGGAAGGTTCTGAGATAATTCAGGAAAGTGCAGAAATTGAGAAGCATACTGAAACTCAAAAGGAAGTCCCAGGGGGGAAGAACCAAGATCAATTTTCCTTGTTGATGGCCATAATAATTAGTAGAAATGAAAGTCAGAAACGAATGGAGGAAAATAATAAGAAAGAGATGAAAGAGATGAAAGAATTATTTAGTAGTAGTAGTGAAAATAATAAGAAAGAGATGAAAGAATTAATTAGTACTAATAATGAAAATTGTAATAAACAGATTAACTCTGTGAGTAGTAAGATGGAAGAATTAATTGGCAGTAATGAAGAAAATTGTAATGCGATCATTAGTAATATAGATACTAAGATATTAGAGATAAATAATCAAACATCTAAGTCAACATGTAAGTTAGAAAGTAAGTCAAATGAAGAATGTGTTGAAATGGGAGGTAAAATGAAGTTGAATCGGAGCAATATTCACATTCAGATTGAGCATGTCAAAGGAGCATTTTCAGAGAATATCGTAGAATTAAGTGATAAAAGTTCGAGTAATCGGGAAGAATTTCATAAGGTAGTCGAGAAAAGATCGGACAAAATTTACAATGCAGTTAGGGAAGATACGAGGGAACAGATTAGTAGAATTGAACAAATTGAAAGCAAACTTGTGGAGGTCACTGAACTACGGAATGAACAGGAAATGCTATCACAACAGGTGAGAGAGAGAGAGGAAGAATTGCAGGAAGACGTGAGAATAGTGGAAGAGAATGCTGAAAGAGCAGCGGAAGAAGAAGAAGAAGAAGAAGTTGTAAACTGCCAGGAAGTGATACGGCAGAAAGGTACAGGTGAGACGGCGAAAGAAGTGGTAATAGCGAGTGGTTTGTTCAATAGGGATCGTGATTTAACCAAGTTTTCTGGAAAACAGTTCAGTACTACAGAATTTGTAAAAGTAGTTGAGAAAAGATTTGCTAGTAAGTTGAGGAATAATAATACTGAATGGGAATACGTACTGGAAATATTGTCGAATGTTTTTATCGGTGAAAGTAGAATATGGTTTCGAGTATACTGGAATAATATGTCTAATTTAGGAGAGTTTAAAGTGTTCATTGATAGGCTTTGGAAAGAATGTGTGCAAGGGCGCGCGCAAGAGAGAGAGCGTATGATGTCTAGGGAAAGTAATATTGTAGAGAGAAGGGGGAAAATGTTAGCAGTGTATCAGAGGAGAGGGATTGATTATGATCCGCAGAGGATTAATAGTTGTGCTGATGGTGATAGTGGTCAGAAGAGTACCGAGAGAGAATCGGAAGATGGGAGGCGTATGTATTTGAGTTATGAGAGAAAAGGTCAGAAGAGTAATCAGAGAGAATCGGAAGATGGGAGGCGTACGGATTTGAGTTATCAGAGGGATTATGATAAGCCGAATATGAAGGTTATCAAGGTGTCGTTATCGAGTCAGAGTATTTCAGATTCACAGGGAATCGGGTAAATAAAGTGAACAGTCCGAAGGTAGAAAATGAACAGGTATTTAGTATAAGTAGTTATGTAGGGAAAGTAGATTTAAGTATAGTGTGATTGTGACCTAAGTAATGTTAAGTGAGATATTTAAGTAGTGCCGTAGTCGTAGATCATGCAGTAATTAATGATAGCAGTAAGTTAGACGTAAGAAGTGTTCTGTTAAGTGATGTAAGTACTTGTAATGCCGAGAATATGACGTAAGTAGTGAGGTAGTAACTCCGATGATGGAAATTGTGATATGAAGAATGTAAGCACAGGTACTATTAAATATTTTAACAGCTGTTGGGTAAGTCACTGTGAGTAAATAAAATGATAGCAGTACCAATCATAATTGAAGATATATGTAAGTTTCAACTATGCCTTGTTGTACCAGAACTTGTGTATTCAGTTATTTTAGGAGCTGACTTGGTTGCAAATCATGGAAGTAGATTAGACTTTGATTCGGGTAGTGTGTGTTTGTCCTGGGGGAAAACTAGCAAACAAGTATGTGTGAATTATGAAGGGTCTGAGGTAAGTGTTGATAACGTGTGTTCTGGTAAAGGTATTAGGGAGGTGAGTGAAGGTGTTCCTAGTGAGAGGAGATGTTTTGACGTGTGTCACGTGTGCATAAGACAGGATCCAAGGGATAGTCTGTATGAGACAGTGGCGAGAAGTAATTTGAGTGAATTACAGGAGGAGCAGTTGGGTTCGATGTTAGGTAAGCATCGAGATGTATTTAGTGGTTAGTGAGGAAGAACACGTATTTGAACATAAATTTGTAGTACATGACCATTCATCGTTTGTGGGAGGTAAGTACCCCAGTCAACTTAAAAATGCTAGTGACGTTTAAGAACAAATAAACATTATGCTGGATTACGGAATAATTGAACCATCTTGTAGCCATGGTATTGATTCTTTAATTATTGTTGCCAAGTAGGATGTGATGTTTTTGAGATATGTAAGTTTACAAGGGCAAAATTGATTCGTTTGAGTGACAGAGTGCTACTCAGAGTTCCATTTTCATCATCTGCAGAGGCGGGAAATATGTTGAAGTTATTATTTTGTATCAGGGGTATTTCACTATTGTGAACCGTATCGGGAAGTGTGCATATTCCTTAAAAGATCAGGAAGGGGATATTGTCGGTATTTGTAGTATTATATATGTAAAGAAGTATTTCACGTGAGATTTGTTGAAATAAGAGTAAGATGATTAAATTTTGTGAGAAACTGGCAAAATAAAACTAACATCTGCGATATGCGTGTAAACCAAGTGTCGTATTGGTGCATTGGAAGAATAAGTGCTACATTGTCATGTACTGTGTGACAAAAATAACGGAGAACAGGACATTGGACAGTTATCTGCGATAACCATATGCGAGAAAAGTTCTCATCTCATATAAGTGAATTTTCACAAAATATTTTGATATGTTAAAAAAAAAGGAGAAGAATGTTGTATATTGATTGAAAATTATTTGTGTGTGTTAAATCAAGTGCTATACTCTTGTGATTTGTATGAGAGAAAGAGAGAGAATGGGACACTGGACAGTTATCTACGATGGCAATGTGCGAGAAGAATTCTCATATTTGTGATATTTTATAAAATGTATGGATGTTGAAAAAGAAAATTATTGTTGTATACTCATTTAAAGTGTTTATCTGTGTCAGTGTTATATATATAATTTTGTTCATAAATCAATCGATTCTTTGTTCTTCGATTTATTTATGAGGGAGGCGAATTGTAACGGTTCAAATCCCGTTACAAGATGATATCTGTATTTTTATTATTGTATGATTTTATCTGTATATTATTATTATTATTATTATTATTATTATTATTATTATTATTATTATGTCAGTATTATTATTATGTTATCTGTGATGTTGTACTATTATTGTAATTATCCGTTTTATTCAATTTTGCAATTGCCTGTTGCTTGCAAGATTGCACTTAGATGTATACATATATACGTATGTGTAGTATAACACTCAATACCTGTACAGTGAGAATTGTTGTATATATCAGAGATCGGATGTGACGTTGGTGCATTGTGCAATATTGTTGGCGAGTCTGCCAAGTCATCGCCAGGCCATGGCTATGTCATCGTATTTATTTAGAATATGCGCGCACGGTGTCATCGCCGCGGGGCTATTTCACCACTGCGTGTAATATCTGTCGCGTAGGTGGGAGTATGTCATTGTTATTTTTGGAGATTACGTAGCTGTGTCAACCAAAGTCTATATAAGGTGGGTGCACATTGTAGCGTCAGTCATTACTTATACGGATGCAGTACAGTGAAGTAGTCTACTAGATCAAGAGGCCTTAGTTGGCCAGTGAACGAGAGATGGTGAAGACTCAGTGAGCCATTATTGGTCATTGAGAGAGTGAGACCAAATGGTTGGTCCGTCACTTAGTGGAAGACGCGGACGCAAGGCTTACCAAGGAGTCAGAGAGGGCAACCCTGGACCTGCCAAGAGGTCATACCATATTGACTTACAAAGAAGTCAGATGATATGGAGAAGAAGCAGTCTCAAGGATGTATCACCACGTTAGGCGTGACACATCTACAGTAAACACCAGAGCAATGGATTACGTCGTAATTACACTAAAAGTGTTGAAGGTACAGTCAAGTGAATCAGTGAGGGAAATATTTCGTATAAATTGTTAAATGTCCGGTCAAGAAGAATTCAAATTCATGCCTAGTTTCTTTCAGTTGCAATGTCATAATTTCACATTCTCATCTGTTTTATCGCAACAAGACTCACTATTTTTATATATTATTTAAAGAATATATTTTATTCTATCAAACGAATTCATAGTTTCATTTCATTGACAGTAAAATATCTTAACCTCAAAATTAATGGGGAAACCGAACGCCAATCTCCTTTTCCCAGAACTTATATGGTATGTTGTCAAAAGTAAGCTTATTACCCCACACCTTAGAGATGGTCAAGAGTCTCATTCTATTATTGCTGTACTGAGTGACAGCTGGCGCCCTTCAAATAACGTATGTGTAAGTAAGCAGGTAACAAGTAAGTGTGAGTACAGGGTTCGACGAGTGTGTATTTTATTTAATGAATGTTAATTTTCATAATTTTCAATATAAATTCAGATTAATATGTTTGTAAAATTAGGCAGCAAGTCAGGAACATACTCACACAAGATACGGAAACAATTATCCTACCCGCAGATAAAGGCAACGCTACGGTGATAATGACACGCACAGACTACACTCGGAAAATAGAACAATTACTCACCGATTCTACATACAGGAAAATTAGGAACCCTACCAACCGCATTAAGAACAAACTCCACACACTAGTAAAAAATTCCAGTATCCCAGCCGAAATACAGAAGAAACTGATATCCTCGGACCCGATACCTCCAAAATTGTATGGCCTGCCTAAAATCCACAAAGAAGGCATACCTCTGCGACCTATCGTGAGCGCTATAGGCTCTCCCACGCACGAGATCGCCCGCTACCTAGCTGGACTACTTCAGCCACATACAGGAAACACTGAAACCTACGTGAAGGACTCCCGACATTTCATCCAGCTCCTTAAGGACCAATCAATTGAAAGTACGGACCTATTAGTAAGCTTTGACGTCACGTCACTTTTCACCAAGGTGCCGCTAACAGAAGTATTTCCGCTATTAGACCAGAAACTTCCAGAAGACCTGTCAACACTAGCTAAAGAATGCCTTAGCGCCACTTACTTCTATTTCAACGGGGAGTTCTACGAACAGACTGAAGGGGCCGCGATGGGGTCGCCACTCTCTCCAATAATAGCAAACATGTATATGGAACACTTCGAACAGAAAGCCTTAGCTACATCTGCCCTGAAACCGAAATGTTTTCTCCGTTTTGTAGACGACACTTTTGTAATCTGGCCTCACGGGAGCAATAACCTACAGCTATTTCTCGACCATCTCAACTCCATACACGTAAATATTCAGTTCACCATGGAAATAGAAGTAGACGGAAAACTACCGTTCCTGGATGTGCTAGTAATACGTAACCCCAATGGGACGCTGAGTCGCGCAGTATACAGGAAACCCACTCACACAGACAGGTACCTACACGCCTCGTCTCATCATCACCCATCACAAAAGCAGGCTGTCCTAACATCACTAGTAAACAGGGCCATAGCGATATCGGACGCAGAGCACCTCGAGGAAGAAAAAGAACACCTCACGGAAACCCTTAGGAAAAATGGCTACTCGCTCAATAACATCCGACGAGTCCTTAAAAAATCAGAAGAGAAGAAAGAAAAGACCGCCGCAGGAGAAAACAACGGGAAAGAAGAACTGACCCGCCAGAAAACAGCGATACTGCCATACATTAAAAACACTACAGACAGGATCGGCAAGATACTGGACAAATACAACATAAAAACTATCTATAAACCTCACCGTAAGCTAGCCCGTTATCTACCACCAGTAAAAGACACAATAGAATTACAGGCCCCTGGAGTGTATCACATTGAATGTAGCTGCGGAGCTTGTTATGTAGGTGAGACAAAACGTCTGATCTCCACCCGCCTAAAAGAACATATCCGTCACACCAAGAACCAAAACACAGATATTTCAGCAGTAGCCAAGCATTCCTACGAAACTAGGCACGGAATATCATTTGACAAGACCAAGATCCTAGCAGCTATCCCTTGGAATATGGAAAGAAAAATCCGCGAGGCTATCGAAATCAAGAAACATCCGAATAACATAAATTTAGAAGAAGGATACAAAATCAGTAATTCTTGGATGCCCATCATTCATAGTTTAAGACATACAGACCACAACATAAACACACGGGCCGCAACCCCATTACATAACAGCGCGGGCAAGCCCCCACTACCTGGCTGTGACATAAACTTTCCAGAAGCCTCGCGAGACAGCCAGGGCTTACGCCAACCAGATAGGCTAGGATATAAAAGGCCAAGATCAAGGCCACTCTAGTAGTGTAACTCTACCGGGCGAGTTGGCCGTGCGTGTAGAGGCGCGCGGCTGTGAGCTTGCATCCGGGAGATAGTAGGTTCGAATCCCACTATCGGCAGCCCTGAAAATGGTTTTCCGTGGTTTCCCATTTTCACACCAGGCAAATGCTGGGGCTGTACCTTAATTAAGGCCACGGCCGCTTCCTTCCAACTCCTAGGCCTTTCCTATCCCATCGTCGCCATACGACCTATCTGTGTCGGTGCGACGTAAAGCCCCTAGCAAAAAAAAAAGTAGTGTAACTCTGCCTGGGAGACTGATTACCTCGGATCGAGTAGGGGTATTTCAGTCGCCTTGACAATGAATACTGCAATGTATTCGAAACGTCGGCAAACTGTACGTGATACGCGTACAAGTACAACACGGTTCAACCCGGAAAATAAATTAAATAATTCTTGACATTGTAGTTAGACCCATTAAAGCCCGCACCTTCTTTCACTTCTGCGTTCCACAGATACCCAGGAACAATTATAATAATTATTTCCGGCTTAATGACAAAGTGGTTATAGTGTTTGGCCTTTAGTCTAAGGGTCCCGCATTTGATTTCAGGCCTGTTCGGGGATTTTAACCATCATCGGTTAATTCCGTTAGTTTAGGGGCTGGATGTGCATGTCATCTTCATTAGAATTCGTCGTAGGTGGAGTCCCATCTTCACATACACACAAGTCGCCCTCAGGCGTCAACTTGAAAGACTTGCACCAGGCCTTTCCGGAGGCCATACGCCATTATATCGTCGCTGCCGGGACAAAACCTCCTATGTGAAATATTTTAGCTTAGAACATTGGTCCGTAAGATTCTGTCATCTAAGGTGCAATGTTGTGTGAATATTGTCAAGGCATTCTCGCTCTTCATAATGTATGTGCTACCGTCTAGGGTTGGTTTATCCCCCGGACTCAGCGAGGGATCCCACGTCTACCACCACAAGGGCAGGGTCTTGGAGCGTGAGACATTTGGTCAAGAATACAACTGTGAAGGAGGTCCAGTACCTCTTCCAGGCGGCCGTACCTTCTGTGCTGAACAGGAGCCTTTTATGCGATGGGAGATTGGAAGGGATAGGTAAGGAAGAGAGAAGGAAGCGGCCGTGGCATTTGCCAGCAGACGAAGTCGGAAACTGCGTAAAACCACTTCAAGGATGGCTGAGGTGGGACTCGAACACCCTCTACTCAGTTGACTTCCCGAGGCTGAGTGGATCCCATTCCAGTCATCGTACTACTTTTAAAATTTCCTGGCTGAGCCGAAAATCGAAGTCGGGCCTCTGAGCGTGGCAACTAATCACACTTTTAAAACAAAATATTTTAGACCTTTTTACTCATATTTTCTTTACTCATTCTGTCCTTGTTTAAGGACGACACACACCCCGTCCCCGAGTCAAGGGAAATAACCAATTAAGGTTAAGGGAATCGAACCCGGGGCCCGTTGAACAATCCAAAGGTCAGTACGCTAACTATTTAGCCTTGGAGCTGGACCTCATTAACCAGTATACGACAGAGGTGGACATTATTATTATTAATATTATTATTATTGTTACGGAGATATCCGTGGTAGGTAGAGGTGAAAGAAGGTGCGGGTGTGAATGGGTTTCAAGCTACGAAATTAACGTGCAATGTAAAATTAATTTAAAATTTAACTAGGTTATATTTTCTTTTCAAAAACAAGAGATAACAATCATAACAGGTACAGAGTAGCAAAAATGTAGGTACAATATTACTGGATTCGGGCTCAGTGCCCTTACTTCATAACTCTTGGGCAATCAGCCCCGCCTTACTCCAAAAAAAAAAATTTTAGCCAAGGGGCAGAAAACCCCATTCATGCCCAGGAGCACTGGCTCCAAACATTACACATAAAGCCTGCACGAGGCATACAGAAACAAATTTCAAAGAGCGATCCGCTCTCAAAATTGTAAGCCTATCACAAGGCCACACCAAACTCTACCTTCAAGCTGTCCTCTAAGGACGTATTCACAGGGGTAAAATACCCAACCTACGGAGGTCTATTACATGAAAAGAAGGTTGATTACATGACCTCTAAAATAACAATTTGAGAGGAGGCGAACTTGCACTCCTAATATACTTTGTTTTTAAAACCTAATCTGGCTCTGGGCCGCTAACGCAAGGGCTAATCCCATACTACAGAGGTGACTTAGAGAAGAACACTTTACATTACATAAACGAAGAATAGTTTGAGAAAATAAGTTCACCTCAAAACAAATGTGAGTGGGAGCTCGAGAGGGTTAGCACTCTCTATCCCAATATGTAGCTTTACAAGAAAAAGATGAAAAGAGTAATTACATTTTAGGAAAAGGTTACATGATGGAAATGCTTCGAACCCGCCGCGAGTGTTAAACTGCAGACCTAGCAAGAAAAGAAGTTATTAATAGGCCATTACCTGGTATTGAACGGCTGAAGAAGAAAGAGGCGCTTCCCGCCTCCTGCTATGTACTTAATACACTGAAAGATGGAACAGAAGTGGCCCGGAGACCCCAAAATCAGCAGTTTAAATACTCTCGCGGAAGTTTCTAGGCGTTAGGGGAAAGAAAACACCCGCCCACAATGTTTTTATTGGATAGGACCCCGCAACAGATACAAGTTGGGGGAAGATACACCAGATTGGTCAGAAATTACTAAAAGAAATTCGGGATTGGATAAATCTAAAACAAGGGGAAAAAGAGGGGTATACAGCCAACTTAAACAATAACAGAAAGAAATTTAACAAGAAACAAACTTTTGAAATAAAAATTTCTCCAACAAAATAGTTCTTTGACTCCGCACTAGGGTGCGCTATTGTTGATCTTCAATAGTGTCCTCTAGAAGAGAAAGTTCACACTTCTTACTTCAAGCGAAACAAAAACACATCAAAAGTGACACAGTTCAAAAACTCAAAATTTTCCACGTGGTGACATCTTCTGAGAAAGTAGAGAATTAATAGAATAGATAAAGTTCAACCTTCCTCCAGAAGAGGAGTTTCAACTGGCGCAACTTTTAAATAAACGGTGTAGAGGTGTACCGCCCGGTACAGACCTCCCCCCCCAAAAGTTCCTCCAGGGGTGACACATGAAATCAGTTTGAAACAAAGTCCAAGTAATGATGTTGATACGAAGATAGATAGCAGAAGCATTTACAAGATTTCTTAATTCAGTTTCAAAATGTTGTTGTTGCAGGTGAATGAAAGTCTTTATGTTTGTAGAATTTGAATTTCTGAAGATAAACTTTTAATACTTAAAGGTGAAGAAAAATTTTGCAATGTCCACCAAATATTGTTGTTGAATTCCCAAGTGTAGTTATTGCTTATGGTGACTGTCCATGTAGTTGATGTAGATTGAGTCGGATGGCCAGACCGGCCGTTGCAGCTTGCGTCCAACGGAGGCCGCTCGGACCCCTCAAGTACCCTGAGATACCGCTCGCCCGCACTATGAGGGGAGCAGAGGTGTTGAAGTACGCCGCGCCCGCGGTGAACAGATACAGGCTGCGGGCATGTAGCAGGTCGTGCGCCGCACATCAGCCTTGGCCGGGAGGAGAGCTCCGGCTCGCCGTGCACATGTCGTCCTCGCTGGAGAGGAGGGGGCCCATCCCCCTCCCCAGTCGCTGCACGGCGCTGCGCGGCTGCGGGGGCGCTGAAACATTAAAGCTAGGCGGCAGAATTGTGTTGGACAATCATCTTCTTTGAGGGTACAGGCTTGTGGAGAGGTTGAGGGGCCAGCGGCGTGTAGATATCCATGGCATTTACTATTATGAAGCCACAGTGTAAGGTGGAGCAGGAGACGGGAGCGTGGTAATGGCCGTGGCAAGAACAGGATGGCAGTTTAACGGGTCGGGGCAGGTTTTACACAAGGCTTACATCTAAAACCAAAATATTACAGAAGGGGCAGAATGCCTTAAAAGTGAAACTCAAAAAAAAAAAAATAACCTTCATATCCTTTCAAAATAATATGAAGCAAGTTAACACAGAAATTACACCGGTTTCACCTGGGACAGGTGAACTCTAAATATCCTCTCGGTGGCTGGATTACTTAGCAATAAGGTAACCGGCGTAAGAAAATCGAGAATGATACAAGGCCCATGAAATCTGGGGGCAAGCTTGCCCGCGGGAACAAAATTTTTGACCATAACCTGGTCACCTACCTTCAAAGTGGTGGGTCTCCGTCCACGATCATACCTTTCCCTAACCTTTTCATGAGACACTTTAAGATTGGCTTTAGCCTTCTTCCAAAGATCTTTAATGTTATCCGGATCTATTGTCTCGGGTAGAATGTCATTCAAAGACCAGAGGTTATAGAGCGGCGAGTTGGGAACAAACTTGAACATCAAAGAAGCTGGAGTAAACTTGTGAGATTCATGAACCGCCGAATTCAAAGCAAAAGCTATCCAATGCAGGGACGTGTCCCACCTGGAAGGATCTTCATGATGATAGGCAATGAGTGCGGACCTGAGATTACGGTTAACCCGTTCAGCCAGAGATGGTTGAGGGTAATAAGCAGAAGTAGTTACATGAGAGATGGACAAGTCAAAACAGAATTTACGAAATAAATTTGATGTGAACGCCTTAGCATTATCAGATACAATATATTGACACGGACCAAAAGAAGCAAAAATAGAATTTAAGCAAGTAATGGTTGACTGAGCGGTAGCCAGCTTAGTCGGAAATAACCAGGAAAATCTTGTAAAACCATCTACACACACAAAGATGAACTTGTTGGCATTGCCCTTTGACTGGGGGAAGGGTCCCACATAATCAATATACAGGCGTTCCATGGGGCGCGACGCTTGATAAGAAGACAAAAGGCCTACTTTAGTGGACATGGTGGGTTTACAGATCAAACAAGATTTACAAGCTTTTACGAGTTCCCGAATTTCACCGTCCATACCTTTCCATATGAACATTTCACGAATCTTTTCACGAGTTTTAAAGATTCCAAGATGCCCCCCCAATGGGGTCTCATGATAGTATTTGAAGATCATAGGTACAAGACCCGCTGGAACAACAACTTTCATCAACTTATCATGCCTCGAAGGGCAACATAGAACACCATTCCTCAGAACATAAGGGACAGCATGTTCCCCAGAAGAAAGGGTTTCCATTATCGGAGCCAGCGTAGGATCTTCACGTTGGTATTTCTTGATATCCCTAAAGAGCATGGGAGCATCGGTTAGGATGGCATTAACCTCGGATAGTATGGACTCGGAAGGTGACGAACTGTCGACCGGTTCATGGGTCTCGACCTCGTTTGAAAACATACGGCTGAGTCCATCAGCCACAACATTTTCGGTACCTCTGATATGCCTGACATCGAATTGGAAGGCGGAAATACGGATGGCCCAACGGGCTATACGACCAGTACGACGCGGTCTACCTAAGACCCAGCTTAAGGCTTGGTTATCTGTCTCCAGGTCGAATTTGACATGTTCCAGATAGAGACGGAACTTTTCTAAGGCGAATAAGACTGCCAACCCTTCGAGCTCATAGATGGAATACTTGGCTTCTTGAGCCGATAGAGTCCTAGATGCATAGGCGATGGGACGCCTCCCTAGTTCAGTCTCTTGAAGAAGGACTGCAGCTACAGCTGACGACGACGCGTCCGTTTGGACGATGAATTTCTTCGAGAAATCAGGCATAGCAAGTACAGGGGCATTACAGAGAGCTAATTTAAGATCTTCGAAAGCGGCTTGTTGAGAAGGTCCCCACTCGAATTTGATGCCTTTCCTACGAAGAAGGTTTAAGGGCGCCGCTCTATTAGCGAAGTTAGGAATAAACTTCCTGAAGAAATTCACCATACCAATGAATCTAGCGATACCTTTGATGTCCTTAGGAGGTTTAAAATCACGGATGGCCTGTGTTCTAGAATGATCGACAGCTACCCCATCGGGTGACACAATATGCCCTAGGAATGACATAGAGGGCTTAGCAAAGGCAACCTTGGACAACTTGACAGTTAACCCAGCCTTACGAAGGCGATTCAGAACTTCTCGCAGATGATCTAGATGTTCTTCAAAAGTCTCGGAAAATACGACGACATCATCCAAGTAGTGATATAAGTACTCAAATTTGATGTCGGAAAAGACCCTATCTAGTAGCCTAGTGAGCACAGCTGCCCCCGTGGGGAGCCCGAAAGGCACGCGGTTGTATTCGTATAAGTTCCAGTCCGTGGCAAACGCTGTAAGGTGTTTAGACTCTTCGGCAAGGGGAATTTGATTATAGGCCTGATTCAAGTCCAAGATGGTGAAGAACTTGGCCTTACGAAACCATGAAAAGCAAGAATGAAGGTCGGGAAGGGGCACAGATTGCAACACCACCTTCCGATTGAGAGCCCTGTAATCAATGACAGGCCTGAAGCCTCCTTGGGGTTTCGGGACTAGAAAAATAGGCGAAGAATACGCTGACTTAGAGGGCCTAATAATACCATCCTTCAACATCTGATCGATGATTTCTTTCAGAGCCTTCATTTTAGGTGGAGATAGCCTATACGGTGGAAAACGGACAGGAATCGAATCCGTGACCTCAATTTTGTATTCAATAAGGTCAGTAACACCAAGAGTATCAGAGAACACCTCGGGAAACGACTGACACAGTTTCCGAATACTATCAGCCTGCTCCTCAGGTAGATGTCTAAGGTCTAACAACATCTCATCCTGGGTAGGCGAAATAGATGAACATGATACAGAATTACACTTTAACAAGGGAATTCTACAATTGGACGCAAATTTGAATGTGCACGACCTACTCTGGAGATCGAGCACAAGACCAGTGTGAGAAATGAAGTCCGCTCCCAATATGATGGGGCAAGACAAGTGCTTAGCCACAAACAGTTTGATTTTCCATGTAAATTTAAAAATACGAATTTTGACCAGTACGGAACCTAGAATTTCTAATGGCGATGAATTAGCCGAAACATATTGAATAAGAGCTGAGACATGGTCAGGTAGTTTACAAACAGATTTCAATTTAGAATACCATTCAGCCGAAATAATCGAACAAACACTGCCTGAATCTAAGAGAGCTGTTATAGGCTCGTTATTTAACTCAATCTTAAGAAAAGGAACAGGTGCGGGGATATCCGCCGCAATCCTAAGACATTCTTTAGGGCATTCAAAAGATGGATTTGAAGGCTGATTGTTCTCTGCATTTACAACCTGTTTACTAGGGGCTGAGTCTCGGGAAGATGGATTAGTCGACTCAGCCGAAGCCACTAGTCACTTTTTATTATTGGCATAGGTGGAATTTGCACCAGAAGTTGAGCAGGAGGGGGTGCTATTTGAGTTTGGGCAATTTTTGGCGATATGTGAGAAGGCCCCACACTTAAAACAGCCTTGTGATGAACCAGCTCCATTATTTGCCCTACTAGACTTGATCAGAGGACACTTATTGCGCAGATGGTCAGGTGACCCGCAAGCATAACATTTACGAGGGGTGACTGATCGGCGAGGTGGAAGCCGAGTATTACTAAAAGAAGGCGGGGGTTCTTTTGCCACACGCAAGGAATCGGCATACCTAACTCCTTCCGCAGAGACGGCTAATGCTTCCAGTTCAGAGAAGGTTTGCGGGCACGCCGCGAAACACAAATATGACCTGTAGGGTGGTGAAATCCCTTCGATAATAGCTTGCACGATCTGATCCTCAGGGAAGTGGAGAGCAAACACCCTAGTATAAAACTTAATATCTTGGATGAAGTCTGCCAGGTTTTCATCCAAGCGCTGTACCCGATAATAGTATTTCTGAATAAGAGATGACCTCGCGCGGGCAGGAATAAAATTTGCAAGCAGATGTGCATGGAAATCTTCGATAGATGACTGTTCAGCTATGGCTCTTACTATTTTATCTGAGAGAACCCCAATAGCATAAGGATAGATAATTTGCAAAATTTGACATGGGGAAATAGAAAACACAAGGGCATGATCCTGAAATTCCACTAGAAATCTTAAAAATGAAATTACGTCACTGGTGGTATTAACGGAAAACTTGGATATACCTCTGAGCAACATTGCCAATGGATGAGGCAAGCTGCTAAACCCGGGCGACATAGTAGGTAAAGGTTTCAATGGCAAGGAAGTTAATTCAGCACGTACATTGTTCAACGATGTGCGGCGTTCAGACTCGTTGTCCAATGGGGCAGCGATAGTTTGAGCAGCAACGGTTATCCTATTGCCTTCTCCCTTAGCAGGTTCTTCCTCACTACTTACATTCACTATGGTGGGCTGATCAGATTTGGGAGGAACTTCCCCAGTTAACAATTGAGTGACTTTACTAGACAATTCAGAGATAGTTTCAAGGAGCGTATTAGCTTGCTTCCTCTGAACGTCATTCACCTTCAGAGACAACAGATCATTAACTCTATTTGAAAAGTGATATAATCTGCCTTGCACACGCTTAATTTGGTTAGGAGACGGATCATTTTCATCAAAAAAACTAACTACGGAAGCTAGCCCAGTAATATTCTCCGTGATCGTGGAAAGAGAGTCGTCAATTTCTTTCTCTCCCAAATTGGGGATTGAAATGGGCAAATCAAGGGACTCTCTAAGCTTGTTAGTGTCTATTGCAACCGTGCCTCCAGATTGAACGTTTCTGATAGTTAACTCGTATATCAACTCCTCTTTGCGCAAATAGTTAAGGAGGAGAACATCGCGAGGGCCGGACATGATGACAGAACAATAAAAAAAAAACTCAAAAAATTCCAGCAACTGAGAAAATTGTTAGAGTTCGAATTAAAGCAATGTTTAGCCGTCAAAAGGGGCTAAATTGAGACCCATTCAACCACGCTCTGCTACCACTTGTTACGGAGATATCCGTGGTAGGTAGAGGTGAAAGAAGGTGCGGGTGTGAATGGGTTTCAAGCTACGAAATTAACGTGCAATGTAAAATTAATTTAAAATTTAACTAGGTTATATTTTCTTTTCAAAAACAAGAGATAACAATCATAACAGGTACAGAGTAGCAAAAATGTAGGTACAATATTACTGGATTCGGGCTCAGTGCCCTTACTTCATAACTCTTGGGCAATCAGCCCCGCCTTACTCCAAAAAAAAAAAATTTTAGCCAAGGGGCAGAAAACCCCATTCATGCCCAGGAGCACTGGCTCCAAACATTACACATAAAGCCTGCACGAGGCATACAGAAACAAATTTCAAAGAGCGATCCGCTCTCAAAATTGTAAGCCTATCACAAGGCCACACCAAACTCTACCTTCAAGCTGTCCTCTAAGGACGTATTCACAGGGGTAAAATACCCAACCTACGGAGGTCTATTACATGAAAAGAAGGTTGATTACATGACCTCTAAAATAACAATTTGAGAGGAGGCGAACTTGCACTCCTAATATACTTTGTTTTTAAAACCTAATCTGGCTCTGGGCCGCTAACGCAAGGGCTAATCCCATACTACAGAGGTGACTTAGAGAAGAACACTTTACATTACATAAACGAAGAATAGTTTGAGAAAATAAGTTCACCTCAAAACAAATGTGAGTGGGAGCTCGAGAGGGTTAGCACTCTCTATCCCAATATGTAGCTTTACAAGAAAAAGATGAAAAGAGTAATTACATTTTAGGAAAAGGTTACATGATGGAAATGCTTCGAACCCGCCGCGAGTGTTAAACTGCAGACCTAGCAAGAAAAGAAGTTATTAATAGGCCATTACCTGGTGTTGAACGGCTGAAGAAGAAAGAGGCGCTTCCCGCCTCCTGCTATGTACTTAATACACTGAAAGATGGAACAGAAGTGGCCCGGAGACCCCAAAATCAGCAGTTTAAATACTCTCGCGGAAGTTTCTAGGCGTTAGGGGAAAGAAAACACCCGCCCACAATGTTTTTATTGGATAGGACCCCGCAACAGATACAAGTTGGGGGAAGATACACCAGATTGGTCAGAAATTACTAAAAGAAATTCGGGATTGGATAAATCTAAAACAAGGGGAAAAAGAGGGGTATACAGCCAACTTAAACAATAACAGAAAGAAATTTAACAAGAAACAAACTTTTGAAATAAAAATTTCTCCAACAAAATAGTTCTTTGACTCCGCACTAGGGTGCGCTATTGTTGATCTTCAATAGTGTCCTCTAGAAGAGAAAGTTCACACTTCTTACTTCAAGCGAAACAAAAACACATCAAAAGTGACACAGTTCAAAAACTCAAAATTTTCCACGTGGTGACATCTTCTGAGAAAGTAGAGAATTAATAGAATAGATAAAGTTCAACCTTCCTCCAGAAGAGGAGTTTCAACTGGCGCAACTTTTAAATAAACGGTGTAGAGGTGTACCGCCCGGTACAATTATTATTATTATTATTATTATTATTATTATTATTATTATTATTATTATTATTCACGTCTCTACCGCTTCTCGTGCTCGTGCTATATGAATTACGAATCATAATTTCGATTCTCTGAGAATTTTTATACTTTTTGATAAACACATAAATCAAAGGTAATGCAATCATTGAATTAAAATTAGATGCAAGAAGAGCGCTGTAATTCTCTGCTGAAACAAATTCCACCGAGTACTTGCTACGGAACTTCCGCAGGATATTAATTTTGTTTTATTTTATTATTATGCAAGACAATCGTTGAAGTGTGGCGGTGTGGAAACCACCCTCACACACTTTGATACATTTGCAGAAACACTTGTTCCTCATTTGTCAAATGAAAGGAAAGGAAGAATGAGGGGTGTTGAAGAAGGAGGGAGCGAAGTGTAAACCCAGTCAGAACTGTGGAAAATAATCAGCACGGCTGCCGGGAGAAGAAAATACATTGTGAAACGCAGAACATGTTGCACGATAATTGATAACTTTAAAGTTCCTTTTTTTTTATGGAGCGTGTCAATATCCCTGTTTTTCACTACTATATGAAAATGAAAACCTACAACCTGTTTTCGAGTCATTGTCCACGTCAGGAACGAAATGAATGAATGAATGAATGAATCATATATAGGCTATTAGTATGTTGGGGTCGCCACTCCCAAAGTGATAGATGCTATGAAATGAGAATGGAGAGTGTTGCTGGAATGAAAGATGACAGGGAAAACCGAAGTACCCGGAGAAAAACCTGTCCTGCCTCCGCTTTGCCCAGCACAAATCTCACATGGAGTGACCGGGATTTGAACCACGGTATCCAGCGGTGAGAGGCCGACGCGCAGCCGTCTGATTCATGGAGGCTCTTTCACTATTATAATTCTTCAAATCTGGATACTATGAGGTAACTGTCTATATAGACTGTTTTATTTTAAAAAAATGCTATTTGTTCGGTGCATCGACCTATAGAGATATTTTGTCCCTACTTGCACCGTGTGATATGAACCAGCGTGTAATTGGAATGGAGGAAGTATAGTGTGTTGAATTGCCCCTACTTGCACCATGTGATATGAACCTGCGTGTAATTGGAATGGAGGAAGTGTAGAGTATTGAATGTGAGGAAAGGAACGTTAAGGACGACACAAACTCCCAGTCCCCAGGCAAGGGACATTAATCATTTACAATTAAAAACCCCTGACCCAGCGGGGAACCGAAACCGGGGCCGCCGGGTGACAGGCGGACGCGTTGCACCCTACATCGCGGGGCCGGGCTATATAGACTGTTAAATTTGGTCTGCAAGTCTCTACGAATCAATTATACGCCTACACAAGCAGATCTATGGTGCCATCGTGTTTTATATAGGCTATCTTACCTCAAAATTATTTGAAATGAGTCTAACGATCGTTGCCTTGATCTCTAAGTCCGATTCCCTTATTCTCCCCATGTGTGCATCCCCAATAAGACTCATGTCCATTTTGATAGCCCCTAATATACGACAGTGACGTAACTGTTGCGGTTCTGCCTTTCTTTTAAGCATGAAAAGTATCGTGCTCAATAATATCGGGCTCTTCCCACGTCTTGAAATCTTATCTATCTATCTATTAATAAATATTTGTGATAAGAGATTTTATCTTCTTATTCTTTCTTTCTTTCTTTCTTCTCCTTCTTCTTCTTCTTCTTATACCTTGCACAATTGGCACATTCGTTTATGTACTAGAATCTTGTGCATAGGATAGCAGGATCAGTCACCACTGATCTGGACTTTGGCAGTCGCCCAGGAGGCAGATTACTTGTCTATTTAACCTAATTTTTCTTAAATAATTCAAAGAATTTGGAAATTTATTGAACATCTCCCTTTGATTAATCCAATTCCTAACTCCTCTTCCTAGAAACGAATATTTACACCAATTTGTTTTCTAGAATTCCAACTTTATTGTGATCTTTCCTACTTTTAAAACCGGGCGAGTTGGCTGTGCGCGTAGAGGCGCGCGGCTGTGAGCTTGCATCCGGGAGATAGTAGGTTCGAATCCCACTATCGGCAGCCCTGAAAATGGTTTTCCGTGGTTTCCCATTTTCACACCAGGCAAATGCTGGGGCTGTACCTTAATTAAGGCCACGGCCGCTTCCTTCCCATTCCTAGCCCTTTCCTATCCCATCGTCGCCATAAGACCTATCTGTGTCGGTGCGACGTAAAGCCTCTAGCCTACTTTTAAACGCACTGCTCAATCTTATTCGTCTAACAATGCCATTCCACGCCATTTCTCCCCTGAAGCTCGGAACATAGCACTTAGTCGAGCAGCTCGTCTCCTTTTTCCCAAGTCTTCTCAGCCCAAACTTTGCAACATTTTCGTAACGCTACTCTTTTGTCGAAAATCACTCAGAACAAATGCACCTGTTTTTCTTTGGATTTATTTCCAGTTCTCGAACCAAATAATCCTGGTGAGGGTCCTATACACTGAAACTATACTCTAGTTGGGGGTCTTACCAGAGATTTATATGCCCTCTCCTTTATATCCTTACTACAAACCCTAAATTCATCCGTCGATCTTAACTGATGTCAGTGTAGTAATGAAGATCATTTTTTAAATGCTATTTGTTCGTGGCGTCGACCTATAGAGATCTTTTGCTCTTACTTGCACCATATGACATGAACCTGCGTGTAACTGGAATTGCGGAAGTGTAGAGTGTTGAATGTGAGGAAAGGAACGTTAAGGATGACACAAACACCCAGTCCCCAGGCCAGGGATATTAATCATTTACAATTAAAAACCCCTGACCCGGCCGAGAATCGAACCCGGGGCCGCCGGGTGACAGGCGGACGCGCTGCCGGACATGAAGATCCATTACTACGCCTATCGAGGACATTGAAATATAGGTTTCACGGAAATCATAAAGGTTCTATCAATACAAAATTATTATTATTATTATTATTATTATTATTATTATTATTATTATTATTTCAGGAATCGAGCCCGAGACACCAGATTTGGAAAACATCACCATTTTAAAATTTGACTCTAAATGATTTGACTTCGATTGCATGGGAAGGCAATTCACACTGAATGCATTCCAGAAGAGAATAAGTTCAGACAAATCACAACACATTAACTTCCCAACAATAAAGGCGACAGAAATCTTCGGTTTTGTTTGACTGCACTTAAAAATAAACAGGGGTTTAAGATGAACGAGCACAGGGAAGCAAATTAGGTTGTTCTCTTTTTTAAGTTGAACGCTTCTCCTCAAATACGGAGGCAAAAACTACAATATATTGTTTTCTTAGTTAAAATGTTTACTTTGGAAGTTGGAACGAGAGATTCTACAAGAAAGAGGAACTTCTTCCGCAGAGTTAGGGAATAAAAGATCGGTTCGCGTTGTTGAGCAGGGTTTCCAAATCACATACACACCACACGTTCGTCCCTTACGGCACCAAAAAAAACCGTCTGCATTCTCAATGTGAGACACACACACACATTGAGTTGGAAGTTCTGTCTCGCGAGCTGGATAATCACAATTTGATTTGGATTAAAACAAGAAGTTTTTCTTTTAAGAAGTTTATACTTCTTTTTTTTATCTGTTAAGTCATAACCAACAGGCTGCTTGGGTGTTCGAAAATCCTTAAACTGTAGCCGCATGACCTCGACATCAGAATCCGAACTACAGGAGCGAAACTTTTCATTTCGAAAATACCTCATGCTTACTTGGAAATACAGTGGCACCTCGATATCCCGAATCAACTCGGGAGCTAAATATTATTTCAAGTTATCGAAATTTCGAGATATAGAGAACAGCGTTTTTGAGCATGTATAGCACATATTTGAATCACGTGTATCTACGGGCTTATACTGAATACATTATTTTTAACAGTATTTAAAAATATGCAAACAAACTCTATTTTACGGCATCACTTTAACCCTTAGGGACTGCCTGGCCGAGGCGGTAAAGGCGTGCTTGGTTCGCCCGGAAGGACGTGGGTTCGAATCCCCGTCAGGAAGTCGTAAAATTTAAGAAACGAGATTTCCACTTCCGGAGGTGCATATGGTCCTGAGGTTGACTCAGCCTACACAAAAAATGAGTACCAGGTCAATTCCTGGGGGCAAAGGCGGCGGGGCGTAGAGCCACCCACTCTACCCCACCACGTGCCGAGGTTAACAATGGTGGAAGCCTTTAACTTCCACTCCTCCAAGAGCCTTCATGGCCTGTACGGAGGTGACTTTGCTTCTTTTTTTTTTTTTTTTTTTTTTTTTTTTGCACTTTAAGCCTTATTATAGTCACCTTTTTAGAAGACAGGATACAGTACATACAGTAGTGAAACAAGAAGCATACCTCGGTTAATACGTTTTGAAAAAATCCGCCAGTCTCTTTTATTTGTTACTGTTAACCTTTCCTACCTTCACGTTGAAACTTCTTGTCAATACCACGCAGCCGAGATTCCTAAATGGGGCTTGTCATCCGTGACTTCAGGGGTTGCTTTCGTACGTGACTAGTAATTAATTTACATCCGAGGAACAGCGAGGCTTCGCCGATGTTCCGATCACTAGAAGTTTTAGTTTTTCGGTGGCCGTCATACCAGCTCCGAGCATCATTATAAACCTTTCTTCACTTGTTAACTGTTCTTCACAAACCACCAATTGCACAGTTAATGTTGCACAAAATTCGAGTTACAGAGTATTTTTTGCTTCAAGGGAGGAAATGTTTCCTTCGAGATATCGAGAAATTCTTGTAATCGAATTTCGAGTAATAGAGACATAAATACACGTGAAAAATAGGACCAACAGCCGGGAAATTTAAGTTACTTCGAGATACTGAAAATTCAAGTAATGGAGGTTAGAGATATAGAGTTTCGACTGTAGTACAATGCCGACTTTGTGACAGGTAAGTGACATCACTCAATTAGCACGTTTCATTACTGTAAAGAATATTAGAGACTTAAGAACAATAAGACTAACATCAACATTTAAACAGCCGGGTTGAATGGCTCAGACGGTTGAGGCGCTGGCCTTCTGACCCCAACTTGGCAGGTTCGATCCTGGCTCAGTCCGGTGGTATTTGAAGGTGCTCAAATACGTCAGCCTCGTGTCGGTAGATTTACTGGCACGTAAAATAACTCCCGCGGGACTAAATTCCGGCACCTCGGCGTCTCCCCAAACCGTAAAAGAGTTGTTAGTGGGACGTAAAGCAAATAACATTAATTATTATTAACATTTAAACAAAAAAGGTAGGCCTCAGATAATAATCGGGCCGATGACCTTCGATGTTTTTCTTTTTTTGCTATTTGTTTTACGTCGCACCGACACAGATAGGTCTTACGGCGACGATGCGACAGGAAAGGGCTAGGAGTGGGAAGGAAGCGGCCGTGGCCTTAATTAAGGTACAGCCCCAGCATTTGCCTGATGTGAAAATGGGAAACCACGGAAAACCATTTTCAGGGCTGCCGACAGTGGGATTCGAACCTACTATCTCCCGAATACTGGATACTGGCCACACTTAAGCGACTGCAGCTATCGAGCTCGGTACCTTCGATGTTAGGCCCCTTAAAACAACAAGCATCATCATCATCATCATCACCATCAGATAATAATCCTCAGATAATAATCAATCTTTCAGCCGTCAATTCTATTCTATTCCCACATGCACCTGCTTTTTCTCCACTCCAATCCTTCTCTCTCCACAATTCCTGCACTCAGCCTGTCTACTGAATCTCACTCTACCTACACAACTTCATGAATAATTTCATTCGCAACAACAGGGACTGTATCCATGTCTCCCCACCAGTTATCTGAATGAATTATCCATAGGTCATGGCCTAGTCGGTGGCAATGTGCACACCCCACATGGAATACAATTATGGTCGACACGGTTAATCCGGGTTTTATTTCCTCCATTATGGCATAGCATGGGACAATGTTTGCTAAAACATGTGAACGTGGTCATACAGTACAAGTGCAGAGGTTGGTGAGTGAATTCAATTCACAGAATACAACTCTTATCAAAGATTAAGAGTGAATTCAATAATCCAACACAAATGTTCCTTGCGCAATACCAGTACAAGAGAACGTTTGTAGTTATTTTTCGTATGTTTCCAATGAATGCCTATATTATTATGTTGCAATATTGGTACGTAGGGGGCTGTCTGGGGGAGGCGGTAAACGCGTGCTCAGCTCGCCCGGAAGGACGTGGGTTCGAATCCCCGTCAGGAAGTCGTAAAATTTAAGAAATGAGATTTCCAGTTCCGGAGGTGCATGTGGCCCTGAGGTTGACTCAGCCTACACCAAAAATGTGTACTAGGTTAATTCTTGGGGACAAAGGCGGCCGGGCGTAGAGCTAACCTCTCTACTTCATCAAGTGCCGAGGTTACGGATAGTGGAAGCCTTTACTTTCCACCCCTCCAAGGACCGGTACGGAGAAGACTTTGCTTTGCTTTAATATTGGTACGTGGTTTATAATTTCCTCTGCTTATTTGTTTCTTTAACCTTTCAGTATCAATATTTCTGTGGATTGGTTCTAAAAGGGCCAATGTCATTTTTTAAAATCGGAATTGAGATATTAACTGATACAAACGCTTTTTATCCTGGCTCGCAACATGTTAAAAGGGCCAATGTCTCTGTTAAGTACTAAACGAACAGTTAACGTTTAATTAAATAAGCCCTTGCCAATAATGTTAGATTACCAATAAAGTTTAGAGACCTGGCAATTTTTAAAGAATACGATAGAAAAAATTAGCGTTTAATATGGTGACTTCCACAAAGAAAGTATAAAGTTATTTAAAGTTAGTTGTTGAAAGAAATAATTGGAAAACTTTAAGCAAAACTTCAAATTCACATAGCTCAAAAACAGGTTTTTTGACATTGGCCCTTTTAGAACCAAGCCACAGATTTATTCACCATTATAGAAGTCCATCTTGGGTTTTTCTGGATGTTTTAAGACTGGCTAAATTTGGTTAAGTAGTTGCAAATACATTACAAATATATACGAAGTTACTGAACATTCATGGAAGGAAAACATAAAAAATTGTTTTCTCTTGCAACTTTCACCAAAACTGCTGAACTGTGTGATCAGTTTTCGCATATTCATTCACTGCAAAATCGTTTTCACTATCGTCATAAAAGCTACACCTATGATCACGCGCCACAATATCTAAAACAGCATCCTCCATAATGGTTTCTTTACACCAGAAGACAGCTGACATTGTTGAGCACAAAGAATGGGATTATACAGTCCATTTTTACAAGTTGCTTTACGTTGCACCAACACAGATAGGTCTTACGGCGACGATGGGATAGGCAAGGGATAAGAGTGAGAAGGAAGCGGCCGTGGCCTTAATTAACGAACAGCCCCAGCATTTGCCTGGTGAGTAAATGGGAAACCACGGAAAACAGTCTTTAGGGCTACTGACAACGGAGTTCGAACCCACTAGCAGCCGAATGCTATCTGACAGCTGCGCGCTCTGAACCACTCGGCTAATTCGCTCAGTCATAGAATTATGGTAAAATATTGTAAAATGATGCATCGAATGGACTGTCGTTTTCGTAGGGCACTGCCCAGCTCCGTGGCTAAATGGTAGCATGCTGGCTATTAGATAAGAGGTCCGGGTTCAAATCCCGGCGAGGCCAGGGATTTTAACCTGAATTAGTTAATTCTTTCGGCTCGAGGCTGGGCATTTGTGCCATCGTAACTATTAGATTTCATCGTAGATAGGACCAAATTCACAGGGACTCACAGGTCGCCCACGGACGTAAACTCCAAAAGCCTGTACCAGACCTCTCTGGAGGTCATACGTTATTATTGATATTATTATTATTATTATTATTATTATTATTATTATTATTATTATTATTATTATTATTATTATTATTATTATTATTATTCACAGTGCACTGTCAGATGATATCGCCTCGTGTTAAACAATGGAACTACAGCGTCAGACTACACTCCGGACTGGGAGAGAGCGTCATATTTGAAATCCGAGTGTACTCGTGATTGGGACGATGGAAAATGTGTTGATCTCCGAGTTAACCCGGGGGTGGGATGGAAAAGGTTAATGACATTCGAAGCACAATTAATGCGTTCGGATGTTATGGAAGACGGAGCGAGATGGCTCTTTGCGTCATGTGGCTGTGAGTTTGTATTCGGAATATACTGTAGAGAGTTCGAAAACCACCGTCAGCAGTCCTGAAGATGGTTCTACGTGGTTTCTCATTTTCATACTAGGCAAATGCAGGAGTTGTACCTAAATTAAAGCCATGGACCCTTACTTCCCAGTCCTAGCCCTGCCCTGTACCACCGTCATCATAAGAAAGTCGGAGTTGGTGTAGAAGTAGCTTGCCTGTCTCTTCCCTGGTGGCATCGAGTTCGATTCCTGTGTGTGTAATTCTGGACTGAGGATAGGCACGGTGTACATTTACCCTCGTAAGAACAAGTGAGGAGCTCTCTGATAGGACAGGCAGCATTACGGGTCGTCTTGGCAGGTGAAGACCCTATGAGCTGATGCGCCACAGGGTTCATATTACTGAAGGCAGACCATGCTGTCAGAAGAGCTCTCAAATGCATTGTACTGTTATCTACCAAATAATAATAATAATAATAATAATAATAATAATAATAATAATAATAATAATAATAATAATCTACCGCTCTTCCCACACCTGTTGGGTCACGAGTGCGAACTGTGTCTCACATGTGGATTTGGACCTGTTTTACGGCCGGATGCCCTTCCTGACGTCAACCCGTGTTGTGGGACGTATTCACTATTGCGTGCTTCTGTTGTGGTTGGTAGTGTGGTGTGCTGTCTGAACGTGGAGCGGAGAGTTTCAAAAAATCACACAAACATCCCGTCTCCGAGCCAGAAGAATTAATCAGACGCGATTAAAGTCCCCGACCAGGCCGGGAATTGAACCTGGGACCCTACAAATCGAAGGCCTCAACACTGACCATTCAGCCAAGGAGTCGGACTTATCAATAATAATAATAATAATAATAATAATAATAATAATAATAATAATAATAATAATAATATGCCGTAGGTGATCGTTAAACCATCGCAATGGATGTAAAATTTGAATAAATTTCTGCCATAGCTTCCAAAATGGGCAAGTGAAATGAGTTGATTATCCGAGTTATCAATCTAGTCTGGAGTCGAGCCAAGTCTATAGCAGTCGTGTGTTGTAACCGTCAACAGACTTGTGTTCGTACCTGTGTGCATGTAGCTGCTATGTAAAGTGACGGTGGCGCGTGCCAAGTGAAAGGTGATAGCCGTCAATTGAGATTACAGGAGAGTCAGCCGTTCAAAGTACGTAGGTCTACCAGGAACGGCTATGAGGACAAGGGACTTTTGTTAATAGCCACTAATAAGTGAAGCCCTGTCATGTAGTTTTTGGTATAAATGTGTGCGTACTAATTGGCTCATTAGATCAACAAGCAGACAGTGTTTGATTCGTAACACCTGATATGATAATAACTCTAGTTCATTCAATATAGCTGTCCAAATAAAAGATGAACCGAAATTTGCGCACTCGCGCATCGCAGCGCGACACCTCACATGCCAGCAATAAAAAAAAGTCTCTCACAAAATTTCGTCCTGCGAGTATATTGGGCAGAAAAAGGACGTTGAAGAGTGGCAATCTGGCAACACTGCAACCACATGTAAGGTAATTACCTCTGTCAGCACATTTTGGTCGAGCATGTTTGGTGCGCAGTGGGTAGAGTTTTGGGTTAGCACGCAGGAGGTCGAGGGGTCGATCCTGGGTTGAGGCGCATGTTTTTTATTTCGTAAATGTAGTCCAGATGGTATGGTATCTGGCATCTTAATCGTCAACAGAGAATGAATGCACGCCCATGACTTGGAAAGGGCGTCTTTCAAAGCCGAAAACGATTGTTCGTCCATTTCTAGATTCGTAGTATGCAAGTGCAAATAGTTTCTAGAGGAACCGCTACAATCACTGTTGACGATTAAGATGCCAGGTACCATACCACCTGGACTACATTTACGAAATAAAAAACATACGCCTCAACGCAGGATCGACCCCTCGACCTCCTGCATGCTACCCCAATACCCCACCCACTGCACCAACTGTACAGCACGACTAATCTGCGCTGATAGAGGTAGTTAACCTACATGTGGTTACAGTGATGCCAGATTGCCACTCTTCCACGTCCTTTTTCTGCCGTATATACTCGCAGGGCCTCTGTGGTGTAGTGGTTAGCGTGATTAGCTGCCACCCCCGGAGGTCCGGGTTCGATTCCCGGCTCTGCCACGAAAATTTGAAAAGTGGTACGAGGGCTGGAACGGGGTCCACTCAGCCTCGGGAGGTCAACTGAGTAGAGGTGGGTTCGATTCCCACCTCAGCCATCCTGGAAGTGGTTTTCCGTGGTTTCCCACTTCTCCTCCAGGCGAATGCCGGGATGGTACCTAACTTAAGGCCACGGCCGCTTCCTTCCCTCTTCCTTGCCTATCCCTTCCAATCTTCCCATCCCTCCACAAGGCCCCTGTTCAGCATAGCAGGTGAGGCCGCCTGGGCGAGGTACTGGTCATACTCCCCAGTTGTATCCCCCGACCAAGAGTCTCAAGCTCCAGGACACTGCCATTGAGGCGGTAGAGGTGGGATCCCTCGCTAAGTCCGAGGGAAAAACCGAACCTGGAGGGTAAACAGATGATGATGATGATATACTCGCAGGACGAACTTTTGCGAGATACATTTTTTATTGCTGGCATGTGAGGAGTCGCGCTGCGAAGCCCGAGTGCGCGAATTTCGGTTAATCCTGTATTTTACAGACTTTTAGAATGAACGTTCAAAGTAATTTTGTGTTATCTACAAGCCATTCCATCCAGCAGGCAATTATACTTTTCATTACGACATCCGAAGACAAATAGTGGTTCGAGTTGAATAATTTCGAGTTGAATAATTTCGAGATGTGATACACAGTTTTCTGTTTCCTGTAATTACATTCACAGCACTATTACATTATAATCTGATAAGGATAAAACAGTGGCGTATAAAGCTTGCCAAGAAGATTGCTTGCAGATATTGACGTGTCACATGATAAATGCTTCGATCACTGCCGCACCACACAACTCGTTTGATCGCAAGGGGCAGAATGAATCCCATTCTAGTGCTGAAATCAGCATTAACATTCTTGGACGATGTAGGAAACGAAACCAAAGCCTCTGGATAATATCTAGAGATGTTAATCAGACCGGCGGGCTTGCTACTAGTTCATAATGGTATCATACTTCGCTATACACTTTCTGCAAAAAGAGAGCAGTACAGCAGAACTACAGCCTTTATCAGAAGTGCAAATATTAAAATTTCATGGTGTCTGTCATAAACTACCGTGCAAAATATAATTTCAATAAAAACATTAATAACTGATGGGGCATGACTATCTGATATGTATTCAATCATAGTATGGCACGGAGTATGTAGAGCATACAAAGTCAAATTTATGACTATCAGAAGAGGTCTGTTAGACTGGGGCCAGACCAGACTTGTCTGGCTACAGCTTGTTACCATAGATGAGAATGCAGATAGCGGCAGTTGTCAAGGCTAGTTCGTTCTCTCGCTTGCAGCATAGCCAATGACCCTTCACACCAGAAAGTCAACACATGTATTTCATGCCTGGTTGAAACTTCGAGGAGAAAGCTTTGATATTTACGATACAAGCATGAGACAGCTTGCTTGCACGGATAATCTATATCCCCTTAGCGCGGAGAAAAAAATATCATTCGAAAGCATGTTCCAAGAATTTTAGCCATCGGTGACACCTACCTCATTCAGAACCAGACGCATTAATCTACTGTAGCATAGTATCGGAATAAGTGTCTGAGATACCAAACAACGGGATAATCAGTCGCTCGTGAAAATAGCTCAAAGAGTGATATCACTGTTAAACACATGTTTTGCACTCTACATGAAAATTGTTATGACTAAATTTCTTATCGTTAATTTGTATGACTTTAGGTTTTCTTCATAACGTACAATATCTTCAGGATATCAGTTTTATTCTTTGTTACAGAAACACGTGTTAATTTTTTCTTTGTTATGGAAATAATGTTCAGTTCACATGCAACTGCAACGGGGAAAATGCTCTATGTGCATTTTTGACACTTCATTAATGGAAAAGCGGCTTGTGGGAAGGTCGATCTGCAGTACGTTGACAGAATATTGTTGCTACTTAGCTCGAGACACTTCTGAACGTGAATACAGACGTATGCGACCAAAGATGTCGTTCTAAACGCCTCCTTGGGTCGAACGTTTCTTTCCAAGGTTTTAAAATTATAAATAATAAAACCTCTGTTTGTGGAAATGGTATTGAACCCGAGTGACTTAGGCCCATAATCAATCATGATTTGATCGGTAAAATAATATGATACATTTATTGAAATACAGAGGAGTGTATTTGAAAATATTTCGTTTAGGTAATGTCGAAATCAGAGCGAAGGAAGGACGACAGACTGGAGCCTGACGGATTAGCTCAACCCGACAACTTTTAGCTACTTCACAGCAGGGAATATCATTAGTTGGCGTACAAGGAAATACAGAGTCCACAAATAAGTCTTGGTCAGAAAGAGGAAGGGGGGAGAGTCATACAAAGAAAACCCACCACATGAGTAAGACCTTGGGATATTTTTGGTAGGACGGAAATTCCATGACCTCATGGAAAATTACAGCGGCTGAGTGTACGTTCGCTAGCCTAAGTTCGAGCAGGTGGAGATTTAAATCACGTGACCGCTTGCCGGCCAATAGTAAAAATTTGATGGGAGACTCAGTGATACCATCTTAAGGAATGAGGGATGAGATATTTTCGTAACTACAAAAGTATTCAGGAATAAATTAATATGAGTACGCGGATGAATGTACTGAATTTATTAGATGTCACGCATGGAAAAATAATCAATACTTAATGGCAAATTAAATAAATTGAAGGCTGGATTTCTTGGAAACCGGACAGCTTGAATCTCATTGGCTGAAAGAAGACCACGTTGTCAGGGACGCTTACGAAGGCGCGAAATGTGAGGAGCGAAATCCACCCATATCTCCTAAATCTGTGATCACCAGGAGTTCATATTTTATCCAGCAGATATGCTAGCGGAGTGGATTAATTTGATGTAAATTTTAATTTCCAATTCGGAGTGCAAGTACCGATATTAAAAATCCACCCCCTCCCTAAGGGGTATGACGTCAACAAATCCGCGGGAAAAAGGCTTCATCCATATATACGGAGCTGAATTGACGGTCGCCAGCCACTTGTCTTGAATCGTTGGAGCTGAATTGACGGTCGCCAGCACACGTGAATTGAATATCGGGAGTTGAACTGTTGGTCGCCGGTAACTTAGAATTCTACGGACGTATAGTCATTTAATGGCGCGAGCATCCGCCAGTGTTTGTAAAGTGTGATCGCGCTCAAGCAACATGTTAAATCTGGAAATAGTTAACGTAGGATAGTGTTTGTTATTTATGAATAATCAGTGACGTAAAGTAATTACCCTGCAAGAGAGTAGTATAAAATATATCACCATAAGTACGTACATAATAGACTGTGTGACGAACAGTACTTTAAGGAAGTAGTAGCCTGTACTTAGCTATACCGAACCGATGTAATGAACACGTCAAGAATGCCGTATAAATCGGGCGTATCGCGACGGGCGAAATAGTTGACACCTCGTCGTACGTGTCCAGGTCCATTGTGCGGTAGGTGGACGAAGATTAAATAGTGTAAATATATTAAATTCTTGGGTCTAGGATAGAAATTTGTTGTATCCAAATTAAAGTATACAGTGTTAACGTAGTAAATGGTGAAGGTTTGTGGTAATCAAGATATGAGTATAAAATAATAATGTGCCAGGAAATCTTTTGTGAAACTACGCCATCAAGGATGGAGGAGTAAAACGCAGAGAGGGGCTGGATGAAGCCTCTCGTCTGCAAAGCTGCAATGGAATACCGATAACTAAGATGAGTACTAAACTGTAAAATATATTTGGGAAATGTTATCGTGATGGGAAAAATGGGAATAATTTGATTATACTTGGTTACCTTCTGTAACAAGATGGGTCGCTTAACGACCCCATCCTAAATTTGTAGCACGGACAGTAGTAAATCATAATAATGTAAATAATCGGGTCTTTTATGTATTCAGTTTGTTGGAGATGTAAATTTGTATATATAGTGTAGTACGTTAAGTCATGCATGCATTCATATTTTCTTTGTAGTCGATAATTTTCTTTACATTTGATTTTGAGTATGCTAGTTAAATAAGACCCGATATGTGCTTTTATGTTTTGTCATTTTAACGAGCCATTTAATGACATGGAAGGAAAATCCAGCTTCGCCATACCAAGTGTGTTTTGTTGAAATTAATATGGTCATATTTTCAAAGTGAAGTTGTTAAATTTGTGAGATGCGATTAATATAATATTTCCAAGTAAATCATATCTGGAGTGATTAGTGCCAGAATAAATTGAATTTGTAAAAGGGGTTATGCGTTAAACATAATAAGAGTGGACTACCGTATTACAGGCGAAATTATTATTATTTTTAAATATTAATAATAATAATAAATAAATAATATAACTATTTTTTTTGAAGAAGATATTTTTTTTAATACGATTTGGAGATAATAATAAATTATGTGATCAAGTGTTGAGTTTATTGGGAATCATTTAATGACGGGAGGTCGTTTTAATTTGGAATTAAAGTGCGTGATAATTTAATTTGATCGATTAATAATATTGAAATGTAGATCGGTGTTAATAATCCGTACATGTTAATGAACGTGTGGTTTAAATTACGGTCCAATTTTTTTTTACGTATAAATGTCGCGTTTTGAAGTTGCGATTCATTAGCCGGAACATGTAGTGCTAATATTACGAGACCATGATTGTCAAATTTTGGTAAATATAATTTCAAGATGTTACGATTATTTGTGGAGAATGAACTAAGGCATAGATCCAAATGAGATAGAAAACGTGAAAGAATTTGCAGTCAGATAATAAAAGGTCGTACGATGTCCGAAATGAATAAATAAGTCAGTTGATAATTCTGTGAGGAATAAATAAATGAATCGAGGAATATTGAGATAGAGAGGAAAATAAATTCCGTACGAGAGACACTTAGGATATTGATATGAGTGTAAAATGTACGGGCAGTGTCACAGAGAAATACTGAGTTACGTAGCGGGTAGAATTCGAACCCGTGACAGCATGTACGAAATAAATAGACTGCACAGTTATTCGTTGAGATACAAGGGATCTAAGGATAATGAGAGTTCAGATTCCACAGAAATGGTCGTATATTGTATTCATTGTAATAACGAGTGAGGACAATCATGATGTCGTGATAATAATAATAATAAATATTGCAGATAAAGGATTGGACCGCCTTAATTAATTGAGCGTTGATGAAGATGTTAAACGGGAATCTAAATGATAATATGCAACCGATAATAATAATAACAATGTAAGGACGATGTTAAATAACCGCGGTCGGATTAATAATAATTGTCATAATAATAACTGTAATGATGTCGTTGGTTGATCAGTGAATTAATTTGTAATTGCGACCGATATCTTAATATATAATTTGGCGGAAGTGACCGGTTCATTAATGATAATAACCTTTTTAAGTGACGTGAATAATAATAATATCTTGAGTCACCTATTCATTAATAATAATAATAATCACGAGAGGGATATAATAATAATAACAGTAATAACCATTTGTGTTTGCATCCCGCATAATAATGATGATATTAATCAAACGTGACAGTGCCAGGAACCGTTGAATAATAATAATAATAATAATAATAATAATAATAATAATTTCGAGGTGATAATATCGTGAATTAAATTATTTGGTGACGATATCCCTCTATTCGTATGTTTGAATAATGAGTGTGATAATATTAGAGTCTTTTGGTTGCCTCGTTTTTGTACGGTTTCGTATGGGACGATGTGACAGTCATACTTGCGTGTTTGTTTACTTCGCTCGCGATGCGAGGGGGGTCACTGGCACGGTATTTCCCTCCGCTCCTCGTTATCTCATCTGTGGCAGTAGTCTACTGAGGCTAACTGGTGACAATTCAGATCACATGTAAATAATACGTATATGCTAATTCATTGGTATGGCATCAGCTGGATATCGTAAGATAGGGACTGTCCGTGGAATCCAGTTTTCGCACTTCACGAGAAACATTACCCAGTCCGAGTACCGGTCTCGGAAAAATGTATATAGCCGGAGTACATCATCTTAGTTAAATCGGGAAGCCGACCGTAACATGGGTTATGCTCGGGCTCCCGATAGAAGGAAGCTATATCCTTGAGTAACGGTTCGATTCAAATGGAATCGATCCGTAAATTATACCTCCAAAATGTCATTTTATTTCAGAAGCAACGCAGCAAGATATTGATACCACTTGCGGTATGGCAAGTGATTTATATATGTAACATGTGTGTAAATTCAAATATTGTTGCCACGTGTATCAAAGTTTTATACGTCAAATGGCGTAATAAACCGCTCCTTCTGGCAAATTATTTCAAAGGAAACCACTCTCATAATCTTTTTATTGTAGTTAGATAATGCCCTTTATAAAGTAACAGTCACTTCCTAGTCCTATCATGGAGTCCTTAAATTCAAGTTACAATCGAGCCTTCCCCTCTTTATTTTAAGTTGCTCCGTTCATCCCCGTGTTCTATTATGCCGTTATATTTATATTTGATGATTTAAATAATGAACCGACACCCCTGAGATAAATGCTAGTCTGGGACTCGGGAGGTGGACGGGTGCAGTATGTAATTGGATATTTTTACTTTCCAACCCTTATTCTCAATATCCTTGAGAAGTGAAATCACATAATTTTATTCAGAGGGCAGAAAATGTTATAATTTGTTGTATAGTGTATTCGGACAAGTAAAAGCAAAAGCGTAGGAATCCCAGAATAGGAAATGCACCGGGCGAATTGACTGTGCGGTTAGGGGCGTGCAACTATGTGCTTGCATCCGGGATATAGTGGGTTAAAACAGTGTCGGCAGCCCTGAAGATGGTTTTAAGTGTTTTCCATTTCCACACCAGAAAAATGCTGGGGCTGTACTTTAATTTAGGCCGCTTCCTTCCCACTCCTAGCCCTTTCTTATTCCATCGCCGCCATAAGACCTATCTGTGTCGGTGCAGCGTAAAGCAAATTAAAAAAAGATACAGCCCTTTGAGCAGTGGGAGGTAAAGGCTTCCACTATCCATTACCTCGGCTTGGTGAGCTGAGTGGTTAGATCTATGCTCAGTCGCCTTTGCCCCCAGGAATTAACTTGGAGCTCATTTCACTCCTAGGCTGAGTAAACCTCAGGGCCATATGCCTCCCTAGAATTTGCAATGAAAAAAAGATAATCCACAACATGTTTCCAGCCATTCGACCAGCTCAGGAATGGAATGAATGAAGCCCCATCTAGCGGCGAGGAGGGGAAATGTGCCGGCTGCCGAAGCCTGTCGCACTCCTTTGGCGCAATAATAAATGACTGACAGAGCAAATGCAACACCAAGAAGGAGTGGTCAGAACTTTATGCCAATTGCAGGGTAGACTGACGTCACTGAGGTATGCTCATGATGTGAAATGCGCCGCTGTGCTGCGCACGTAGCGAACGATAAATGGGACACTGCGTTGGCGAATGGCCCACTTCGTACCGTAATTTCTCAGCCGACAGTCATTGTAGAACGTGTTGTCGTGTGCCACAGGACACGTGTATAGCTAAGAATGCCAGGCCGCCGTCAACGGAGGCATTTCCAGCAGACAGACGACTTTACGAGGGGTATGGTGATCGGGCTGAGAAGGGCAGGTTGGTCGCTTTGTCAAATTGCAGCCGATACCCATAGGGATGTGTCCACGGTGCAGCGCCTGTGGCGAAGATGGTTGGCGCAGGGACATGTGGCACGTGCGAGGGGTCCAGGCGCAGCCCGAGTGACGTCAGCACGCGAGGATCGGCGCATCCGCCGCCAAGCGGTGGCAGCCCCGCACGCCACGTCAACCGCCATTCTTCAGCATGTGTAAGACACCCTGGCTGTTCCAATATCGACCAGAACAATTTCCCGTCGATTTGTTGAAGGAGGCCTGCACTCCCGGCGTCCGCTCAGAAGACTACCATTGACTCCACAGCATAGACGTGCACGCCTGGCATGGTGCCGGGCTAGAGCGACTTGGATGAGGGAATGGCGGAACGTCGTGTTCTCCGATGAGTCACGCTTCTGTTCTGTCAGTGATAGTCACCGCAGACGTGTGTGGCGTCGGCGTGGAGAAAGGTCAAATCCGGCAATAACTGTGGAGCGCCCTACCGCTAGACACCGCGGCATCATGATTTGGGGCGCTATTGCGTATGATTCCACGTCACCTCTAGTGCGTATTCAAGGCACGTTAAATGCCCACCGCTACGTGCAGCATGTGCTGCGGCCGGTGGCACTCCCGTACCTTCAGGGGCTGCCCAATGCTCTGTTTCAGCAGGATAATGCCCGCCCACACACTGCTCGCATCTCTCAACAGGCTCTACGAGGTGTACAGATGCTTCCGTGGCCAGCGTACTCTCCGGATCTCTCACCAATCGAACACGTGTGGGATCTCATTAGACGCCGTTTGCAAACTCTGCCCCAGCCTCGTACGGACGACCAACTGTGGCAAATGGTTGACAGAGAATGGAGAACCATCCCTCAGGACACCATCCGCACTCTTATTGACTCTGTACCTCGACGTGTTTCTGCGTGCATCGCCGCTCGCGGTGGTCCTACATCCTACTGAGTCGATGCCGTGCGCATTGTGTAACCTGCATATCGGTTTGAAATAAACATCAATTATTCGTCCGTGCCGTCTCTGTTTTTTCCCCAACTTTCATCCCTTTCGAACCACTCCTCCTTGGTGTTGCATTTGCTCTGTCAGTCAGTGTAAATGACTGACAGATAAGATGAAATGTTAATGGAGAGTGTTGCTGGAATGAAAGATGACAGGGAAAACCGGAGTACCCGGAGAAAAACATGTCAAGCCTCCGCTTTGTCCAGCACAAATCTCACATGGAGCGACCGGAATTTGAACCACGGAATCCAGCGGTGAGAGGCCGGAGCGCTGCCGCCTGAGCCACGAAAGGCTCCAGGATTCGCAATATGGTTTCTAAATTGTTCGACTTCTTGATTAAGAATCGAACCTACTTCATTCCCGGTACACAAAGTACGGCTTTACCGCCCTGGTATTTGGACAGTTAGGCCTACAAGCTTGAAACGTAAAAATGGGAATATTAGGAGACTTGGGTTATCATTTATTCTTGTCAAGAACTTCTCATTATACAGTATATATAATACATAATACTAAGTATATACAATTAAGACAGAGGAGATAAAAGACAAAGATGACAATCTAAATAACCTTAGCCCAATATTTAGCAATTACTATGGCTTCAGAGCTTGCGGACATCAGATCATCAATGTTACATCTTGGTATAAGTACTCCGTAGTTTAATGAACTCCACAGTCACTAAAGTTTGATGATGTGATGTAACCAGATTTCTGCAAATTAACTTTTGAACTTGCGATTAATTCCATGCAATCGGGCGCCTGGGCAACAGAAAAAATACTGTAAAATTACCGGCCGGTTCTTTCAATACAATAACATTCTTTGATATGAAATCAGACTTGGATGATAAAGCTCATTGTTATTTTCTTTTCACAATTTTGCTTTAGGTCGCACAGACACAGATAGGTCTTTTGCCGGCGATTCGATAGGAAAGGGTTAGCTGCGGGAAGGAAATGACCGTGGCCTTAAGTAAGTTACAGTCCCGGCATTTACTGGTGTGAAATTGGGAAAGCACGGAAAACTATCTTCAGGACTGCCGACAGTGGTGTTCGAACTCTCTATCTCCCGAATGCAAGCGCACAGCTGCACGACCCTAACCGCATGGGCAACTCGCTCGATACCGTTTTAATGACATTTCAAATATACACTTTTTTGTGATATCTGAAGTCATTTCTTTTCAGATTCGACTCAGTTAATGTTGAATGCACAAGTTAATTTTTTTATGTTTCTTTTATCAGGTAAAATTCTTTTATCATTTCTTTTTCAGGTAGTTTCTAAACGTATTTATTCATAAATTAGTTTCGACAGACTGCAGAACCTAAGAGTTCTATAAAAAATACCCTTAACAGAGTAGTAGTACAGGAGTACTTAAGTGATTAGAAATGGTGGAACGAAAGATTCTCAGGAAGATATTGGGACCACGAAGAACAGAGGACGGTCAATTAAGAAGACGAGCGAACCAGGAAATGTACACCAATATAGAGAAAATTTCGGACATCATACGGAAAGGAAAGGAGCATACATTCGGATACATTCTGAGAATGGACCAGGGGAGGTTAACACTGCAAATAATACAGTTTCTTGTGGACTAGAGGGCGAAAGTACGCTGGATCCAAGAGGTACAAATGGATCTAGAAGAAATGGAAATACAGGAACCAGAGATATATAATAGAGTGATTTATAAATAAAACATTCAGGCTTGCACAAGTTTTCACGGCAGAACTAGGTCCAGAGCAAAATAATCATGGACAGAAGAGCAAAGTAGGTGACAAAGTATGAGGATGAAAGAATATTAGGCAAGGAGAAAGACCAGAAGAAAAGAAAGCTGATACGTTTAACATAGTCCTCAGATGGCCAGAACGAAAAGATGAACAATTGTAAATGTAGATATTAGGCCTTATATAATAACTTTCAAGTTATTGTGTAATATACGAGAGGGATTAGACCTGTAACGACGCCACTTACAAAGGCATCAATATTTAAATAAACAAAAAAGTAAAATAAAAAATAAATATACCGCCTCTGTGGTGTAGTGGTTAGTATGCTTAGCTGCCACTCCCGGAGGCCCGGATTTGATTCCCCCTCTGCTACGAAATTTGAAATGTGGTACGAGGGCTGGAACGGGTTCCGCACAGCCTCGGGAGGTCAACTGAGTGGAGGGGATTCGATTCCCTCCTCAGCCATCCTCGAAGTGGTTTTCCGTGGTTTCCTATTTATCCTACAAGCAAATATAATGGCTAACTTAAGGCCACGGCAGTTTCCTTCCCTCTTCCTTGCCTATCCCTTCCGATCCTTCCATCCCCCTTCAAGACCCCTGTTCAGCATAGCAGGTGAGGCTGTCTGGGCGAGGTACTGGTCCTCCTGTTCTGTTTCATCCCCCCCCCGCCCCAAAGTCTCACGTTCCAGGACACTGCCGTTGAGGCTGTAGAGGTAGAATCCCTCGCTGAGTCCGAGGGGAAAACCAACCCTGGAGGGTAAATGGATTAAGAAAGAAAGAAAGAAAGAAAGAAAGAAAGAAAGAAAGAAAGAAAGAATAAATAAGTAAATGAATAAATACAGTCGAACCTCTATATCGAACCTTCATTACTCCAATTTTCAGTATCTCGAAGTAACTTAAATTTCCCGGCCATTTGTCCTGTTCTTCACGCGTATATATTGCGGTTACACGAATTTCTCGATTTCTACAAGCAAATAATACTCTGTGACTCGAATTTTGTGCAACGTTGACTGTGCAATACGGCATTTCGACGGCTTACTTCTAAAACCTCCTATGTCCCGATGCTCTTATTTTCCTTAAAGGTGGCCATGCCTCCCGGCCACATACGGATATGCAGTCCATCAGAACAATTTTCACTGTGTTCAATTTCTTATGCGGATGTGTACAGGGTTGTGTAGTAGGGATGTTGTTTGCATCACGTATTTACGCACTCCTACAGTATAATGCATTTAAGGTTCAATTTCCTTTACACATCAGCATAGGAAAATGAACACAATGGGCTGCATATCAATATGTGGCTGGGAGGCGTGACCAGTCTTAAGGAAAATAATGGGTAGGTAGAAAGAGCATTGCGAGATACGAGGTTTTAGAAGTAAGCCGTCGATATGTGATTTGTGAGGAACAATTAACAAGTAAAGAAAGGGTTACAGCGATGCTGGGAGCTAATATGACGGTAACCGAAAAACTAAAACTTCTAGTGATCGGAAAATCGGCGAAGCCTCGCTGTTTCTCGGGTGTGAATTAATTACCCGTCACGTACGAAAGCAACTGCCGAAGTGGCGAATGACAAGCTCTATTTAAAAATCTCGGTTGCGTGGTATTGACGAGAAGTTTCAACGTGAAGGGAGGAAATGTTAACAATAAACAGATGAGAATAATGGATGTTCCCCAAAGGTGTTAACGGAGGTATGTTTCTTGTTACACTACTGTATGTACTGCATCCTGTCTTCTAAAAAGTTACTATAATAAGGGTTATAATTAAAGTGATGTCGTAAAATAGAGTTTGTGTTTATATTTTTAAATAATGTATTCAGTATAAGCCCGTAGAGATTCAATTATATGGTATATATGCTCAAAAGCGATATTCTCTATATCTCTAAATTTCGATAAATCGAAACAAAATTTAGCTCCCTAGGTGATTCGAGATATCGAGGTTCCAATGCAAATAAAATAAATAAATAAATAAATAAATAAATAAATAAATAAATAAATAAATAAATAAATAAATAAATAAATAAATAAATGTGTTCTAGAGGACATTCGCTGTTCATTAAGTATTACTGCGATCTACTCCATTGCTACTTCACTAACCGATACTTACTGAAGAATATTGCATTCATCGTCATATTTATTTGTTACCGACATGGTGAAGAGTGGTTTATTCACGCTTTCAACTGATGACTTGACTGAAACCAAGGCTTAAATCAATCGGTGTACAGAAAATAAAACACGGTTCAAAAAAGAGTAACAAGCAGTAGTAGCCATCGTAAGTTTTAGATAACCAGTACACCCTACACAAAACATGTCAACGATCTTTTCTAATCTAAGAGTTCACTAACGTTCTTACAGGGGGCAACTTTGTGAGGCCGCAATGCGGCTTACACGCACTCATACGATAAGACTTGAGACCACGATGATAATTATTCAACGTCAAAAGAGGCCGCATGGACAGCTTTGGCATCGATCCACGCCACAGCACACACCAACTATGTCGATGCTGACAAGACTTTCTTAGTGAAACTCTCGCCTCGTTCACGCAGGTGACAACACTTGCTATATAAGGCTTGGTGTCTTGATCCGGTCTGAGAGAAAATACCTGAGAATTACGAAATAATGATGTCTGCTAGTGTCCATCATGTCCGCCTAAGCTCTCTGTTACAAAAATGTCTGCAGGACTCTTTCAACATTGCCAGAAAAACGTATGAAGAGAATTAACACTTCAGTATCAGAGTAATCTACAGTTCATTACGTCCAATTTATGTCTATTCTTGTTATAATGTTCAAGATATCAGTATTATTCAGCACATACTTTGATGTCAGTTCTGTGTACTCAAAGTACTGTTTCCAGATGGGAATTCATTCGGTCATCATCGCTGCCCATATGTGTAAATGTTCAGGCGCGGTGAATTGTTTGTTCATTTATTATTTATTTATTTATTTATTTATTTATTTATTTATTAATGTATTTATTTATTTATTTATTTATTTATTTTATAGGCCCTACCCTTGTTAGTCCAGTTCATTAGCAAAATAGTCAGCGTCGCAGCGTTTGGTTTCCAGGGTCCCATGTTCAGTTTTCAGCAGGTCGGCGAATTAGACTCGTTTGGTTAAATGCATTGGATCGGGGACTGGGTGATTCTTTTGTATCAGTACACAATTATTCATGTAAACGCAACATACCACATTACCAACCACATTATTGGCCTATGTTAACCAAGTGCAAGTGTGGTTTCACAAAATGAGTGCTTCAGTATTACAATGTGAACGTGAAAAGGGAACGGAAGAAAGGAAAAGTGGCTCTATTGTATGTGTTTATTTGACTCTATTGGATGTGTTTAATTTATTTGAAACTAGCGTGGAACTTTTTATTTGACAATGTTCATGTTTTCTGCTTACAGGTCTTGCACAGGGTAATGCTGCCGTTTCAACATCACTTGAATAAGCTTTATTTAAAATGATTATCTATACATTTCAAGGATATTTATTGTTAAATTCCAGAGAAAATAAATTTATTTAAAAAAACACACCAATATAAGAATAAATAAATCCCTCCAAACAGCTTTAACGACAGGATGGGCATTCGGTTATAAAACAAGGCTATTTCGGTTCACCCGTCCCATGAAAGGACGTGGGTTCGATTTCCCATCAGGAAGTCGAAAATGTAAAAAACGAAAATTCCACTTCCGGAGGTGCACTGAGGTTTACTCAGCTTACACCAAAAAGAAGTACCAGATTAATTCCTGGGGACAAAGGTGGGTCGGGCGTAGAGCTAAACAATCTACCCTACCAAGTGTCGAGGTTACGGAAAGTGGAATACTTTACCTTCCACACCTTCAAGGACCTTCGTGGGCTGTACGGAGATGACTTTGCCTTTTATATTTTTATGTCTACATGTATGAAACTGTTTGCACCTCTGTCTTCCACAAGAATGACTGAATAACGATAGTAGTAGTAGTAGATGCAGGAGAAGAAGCTGAGGAAGAAGAAGAAGTTAAATTTCTACGTCCTCTCTTGTGTATTTAACTACAAAAGCTGGTAATCACTAATTACAATTCTAAACCGAAAGCACATAAATTGTAATATAACAATAATTAATATGACAATCTTCTTCTAACGCTCTTCCCACAGCTGTGGGGTCGCGGGTGGCAAACTGTGGCCAACATGTGAATTTATTTCTGTTTTACGACCGGATGCACTTCCTGACGCCAACCCTAGCTGCAGGGATATAATATCTATTGCGTCTTTCTGTGGTGGTTGGTACTGTGGTGTGTTGTCTGAATATGATGAGGAGAGTTTTGGGACAAGCACAAACACCCAGTCTCCGAGCCAGAAGAATTAATCAGATGCGAATAACATCCCCTATCCGGCCAGGAATCGAACTCGGAATCCTCTGAACGGAAGGCCACAACGGTGACCATTCATCCAAGAAGACGGACAATAATGAATATGATAATGATGATGAATATTGTCTTTGTACATGCTAACTTAATAATAGCTCTATGTAATTAATTATCTTTCTATGTGTTTTACGCGCATACACAAAGACAGGTCTGTGACGACGAAAGGAGAGGGAATGGCTACAACTAAGAATGAAGTGACCGTGGCCTTTTAAGGTACATCCCTAGGATTTATCTGGTGTGAAATTAGGAAACCAGTGGATACCATATCCAGGGCTGCCGAGAATGAAGTTCGAACGAACAACCTCCTAATTCAAGCTGAAAGCTACGTGATCTAAACCGCGTAGTAACTTGCCCAGTAGAACATGTCGTCTCCTAAGACCGTAAACACAGTTATTGGGACATAAAAGAAGTAACTCCAATTGACCAGTTAGGTTTATAAGACGAAATTCAGACAAGACCGCTCAAACGAAGCTACTGAAGTGCGATTTCTGATATTTTTACGGAGAAAATTCCACAGCTTTACACCGGATGCCAGAAAAGAAGCATTGTATGTTGATTAGTGGTTAATGGGCATTGATAAGGTGGAAGTCGATCTGGTGCCGACAGGAAGAGGAGAGAGAGCTAAAATTTGAAGGTAAGTACTCGGGTGTAGATTCATCCAATCCACACTATCGGGTCAGCCCCTGAATACATAAAGTGGTAATATCTGTTGACGCTTAATTCGTATAGTGATGACCCGAAGAATTTGTGAAGAGACCAAGTATAACAATAAGAAGAAAAAGAAAAATCTTGAGGAAGACTTTAGGATCCGAAAAAAGAAAGGATGGTACATGGGGGAAGAGGAGAAATGAAGATCTATACAAACGGAGAAGATCACAGTCACCATACGTAAGAGGAGACTGAAGTTTTATAGGCACATCACAAGAATGAACGAGAGTCGACAAAAAAAGAAAATCTTTAACTAGCAAAGTCATCTCCGTACAGGCCATGAAGGCCCTTGAAGGCGTGGAAGGTAAAGGTTTCCCCACTATCCGTAACCTCGGCACATGATGGGTTAGAGTGGTTAGCTCTACGCCCAGTCGCGTATGCCCCCAGGAAATAACCTGGTACTCATTTTTCGTGTAGGCTGAGTGAACCTCAGGGCCATGTTCACCTCCGGAAGTGGAAATCTCGCTTCGTAAATTTTACGATTTCCTGACGGGGATTCGAAACCACGTCCTTCCGGGCGAACCGAGCACGCCTTTACCGCCTCGACTAGTCAGTCCCTAAAATCTTTAACTACAACATCAAATTAAAAGCAACTACTAAATGAGTAGAAGAAACAACAAAAGACATGAAGGAAGTTGGCACCAATCCAAAAGAAATCTTTAATAGACATACGTTACGAGCTAAAATTGATAAATTCAAGGGGTTGCAGGAAAAGGAAAATGGAAAGTCCAAGAAAATGTAGTCAGAGCAAAGGAAGAGGAGCCACAGCGAAATTATGAAGAAGTTCTGGGAGAACCAGCAAGTCAATTGTTTACCGTGGTCCAAAGTAGGCCAAAATCGAAGAAAGGAAAATAATAATAAATATAATAATAATAATAATAATAATAATAATAATAATAATAATAATAATAATAATAATAATAATTTTGTTTCTTTATAGTAGCTTTACGTAGCACCGACACAAATAGGTTTACGGCGATGATGGGATAGGAAAGGCCTAGGAGTTGGAAGAAAGCTACCGTGGCCTCAATTAAGGTACAGCTCCAGCATTTGCCTGGTGTGAAAAATGGGAAACCACGGAAAACCATCTTCAGGGCTGCCGACAATGGGATTCGAACCCACTATCTCCCGGATGCAAGCTTACAGCTGCGCGCCCCTAATCGCATGGCTAACTCGCCTGGTTAACATAATAATAATAATAATAATAATAATAATAATAATAATAATAATAATAATAATAATAATAATAATAATAATTCGTAATAGTAATAATAATACGTATGATCTTTCTTAGTCCTGTTTCTTCGTACGGAGTCGGGATGAGGAGGGATGAAATTATATGCCATGTTTTACGGTCGGATGCCCTTTCTGACGCAACCTCAGTTCAGAACCTAAAGAAGATGAAACGAATGATGGTGACAACACTGGAAAGTAGCTGGCTGGAATTAGTTAGGGCCTATTGACAGCAACTGTTCCAGCATTAGCCTGTAAGTGAAAATAGGAAACCACAGACGGGACAGAAGGATCTTCTTGCTCAGAGGACACTGATGAATCCACATTAGCAGGGCAATCAAAAATATCCTTTCCTCCTGATGACTCAGTATCAGGAGAAGATAATGCAGAATACATCCAATACGAAGAGAAGTTAATGCAAAATACACCTTCTGTAATGAGAATGTTAAAAGCTTTAAAGTGGGAGAAGTGTGAATTAGATGCACAGTTTGTAGCAGATGGGCTCATTTGGATTGTTCTGCATGTAAACAAGCTGTTTTTATTTGTGATTTCTGCTCCTTCTTTAAGGAATTCTGGTATCTTTTCCTTTCGACACTTCTTATTATGAGAGTTGTGACATTTTTAAACGTAAAAAATCAGGGAAAGTTTGAAAGACTCAAAAATTTTGTTTTGTAGTAATATGTATTCATTTTTAATGTTATAGGTTCGTTAACTGCAAACTTATAGTAATACTACATTCAAATAGAATTTCACTCTCACTGTGTCCTAAATTTGAACCTCAAGATTTAATGCTCATATTTTCAGCATGATTACTTTTTTTCCGGGGGGGGGGGGGGGTGAATGATGATAAATATTTGTAATTTCATATTTACATTCTTGGAGGTATGAAGTAGAATGATATTCAGACTGGAATATACTACCAATTACTTTGTATAAAATATACATTTTGAGTTGTTGACGTAGAAAAAAGTGTGTCCTATACTACCAACTTTTATATTTAACGTCCACTCAACAACTATTAAAAATTGTCAAAAAGTCGTTACATTTTACATTAAAATGCTTTTAAATCAAAACCGACTGAGTCAATATTCGATCTCAAAGCCTTTAGAGTATTACGAAACGATCACTAACCAACAACGAACGCAGCCGGTCCTCCGTAGGTTTGGGAATATGGCTGAAGCATTTACAAGTGCCATTGTCTTGGCGTTATCAGTGAACTGAATGCTGGTTATAGAGCATGTACTGTGCTGAAGAAAACTGGATTCACTAAGAACACGAAGAGCCAGTGAAAAACAGTGTCATTCCGTAATACAGTCGGCGATTTTGGATAACCCTGTCGTGTTTGCCTTAACATTGAACATGATTCCAGAGAGATTTACGAGCCTAATACGGAAGCATGCACCCTCGATGTGGCAATTAGTGACAAGGCGCATTGTGGCTGGTTGAGATATAGGCATTTCCCGCATTGGAGACTCCGCAATTATGCACGTATTCCCGTGTGTAGTTGCTATTGAACTAACAGTGGCCACGCCAAGCTGGAGGAGTAAGTACTCCGTGTAGCACGGTCTGCTTCAGTGTACAGTCGGCCCAAAGGTCGAATTCATGGCGAACAACTAGGTCACTGTCATTTGTCTCTGAGCCCGAGATATTATACCTCTTTAAAAAACAATCATCATCATAATCATCATCGTCATCATTTGTCTCTTCATTCAGGCGCACAGGGATAGGGCTTACAGACGTGAGCTTGGAAAATAGAGGAGACACGGTAATTTCTGAGAGGAAATTTTATTATTGAAACGAATTGCCAATACATAAACCGTACAAAATACATAATATGTTACCAAGCAAGCTGGCCTTGCGGTTAGGGGCGCGCAGCTGTGAGATTGCATTCAGGAGATAGTGTGTTCGAATTCCACTGTCGGCAGACCTGAAGATGGTTTTCCATGGTTTCCCATTTTCACACCAGGCCAATGCTACGATGTGCCTTAATTAAGGCCACGGCCGCTTCCTTCACACTCCTAGCCCTTTCCTATTCCATCGCCTTCATAAGACCTATCTGTGCGTTGCGACGTAGTCAATTATAAAAAATGAAAAGAAATAAACATAATGACCTAACTCGCATAAGCTATTGCGTTTAATCTCAATTCTTCGCTTCAAAACGTGATGATGATTGTAGTTTAAAGGGGCATAACATGTAGGACATCGACCCACTTCCACGCAAATAGTGCGTATCGTTAGAATTTGACTAGAAATTGAATTTACACCTTCGTTTTGGTAATATACCGTGCAGTAGAAAAGAGTTGGCGTGGAATGACATAAGTAGAAGAATGAGCTTATGTTAAGCTTTCAAAAGTAGGAGAGATCATAATATGAAGATAAAGTTGGAATTCAAGAGGACAGATTGGAGCAAATATTCATTTATAGGACGAGGAGTAAGGGATTGGAATAAATTATCAAGGGAAATGTTCGATAAATTTCGAAGTTCGTTGAAAATATTTAGAAAACCGCAGGGTAAACAACTATACAGGGTGACCGACGGGAATCTGACGTTTTTGGCATGGCTAGTACTCTCTCGGTAGGAGGAGTGGGGAGCGAAATTGTCAAGCAGGACACTCGCCATGCGTTGCCGTTTCAGTAGCTACGGAGCAGGTCAGGGATTTTTACCTGCATCTGAGGACTGGTTCGAGGTTCACTCTACCTACGTGATTACATTTGAGAAGCTATTTGACGGTGAGATAGTGGCCCCGGTCTAGAAAGCCAAGATTAACGCCGAGAGGATCCGTCGTGTTGATGACACGACATCCCGTAATCTGCAGGCCTTCGGGTTGAGCAGCGGTCACTTGGTAGGCCATGGCCCTTCGGGGCTGTTGCACCATAGGGTTTGGTTTTGGTTTAGTTCTGTACATTTCAGCAAAATGCACTGTGTTCTGCTCGGTCCACTCGATGTTTACTGATCAAGCACGCAGAGGCGAATGCATGCTGCGCGCCGAGGTTGCGTGTACGTCCAAGCTTCCTGTAACTTCCGCGTATCTTTGATGTGACCCGGAAAAACTGACACGGAGTGGTACGCAGCGAACATCGCTCCGTTCGTTCATGTTGTGGGCTGAGGTTACGCAACTACAGGTAAGTTACGCAGTAGCGTCCAGGCAGGAGTGCGAAGCGGTTACGTAATGCGGTTCTGTTGCAAGTCTGGACGCGCCTTTAAAGAACTGCTGCGGGACTAAATTCCGGCACCCTGGTCTCTCCAAAAACCGTTAAAGTAGGCCCTATTTAGTGGGACGTAAAGCCAATAACATTAATATCATAATCTTTTGGAGAACAGAAGGCAACAAAATGTTCCAAATAATGCGTTTGTCTCTAATGTTCGGCTATGTTTAAGCCTTCCCACTTATGAAATACCTCAGGAACAAATCACGATCATGATTAACTGATTGACATCTGTATGACTGTTTATGTTAAATTAAAGACTACCTCTCCCTCTATATCACTGAAACTCTAAACAAAAATCAAGCTCAAGCATCTCATTAATCTGAACATCTATATATTAATAGAGTTTTGCTAAGAGCAGTTTTGGAAAATCCGTCCGACCGTTTTACTGGACCGATTTGCTTCATTGTTGTGTTTTTCTCTCCGGAATCACCTGCCGGTGAATCATGAGTTCAGCCAACTTTGAGTAATCATAAAATCAAATCATAGTAATGATCACTCCAATAATTGCAGGCGAAAGATTACCCTAACACGCAATACATTCTGCACTTAGCAGGTTGCTAAGCGACGAACACTTTCATTAATATTCTGATATATGATTTTCATTCTAAGTAATGCCGTTGCATGCAGCCATGTTTGATTACTACCTATCAAGCCAGAGAGTATACACTTCCTCTGGTCACGGAAGAATACAATACTCCCTGCTAAATACTCTTTGAGTTCCTAATAACTCACATGTTGCTAAGAGCAAAAAGTCTACGTACAAATAGACCCCATCATGACATACGCCTTCGACTTTACCTGGTAACGCCTATCGAACGATGACCTAGTTACACTAGAAAGAGTGAAGGCCATGTATCTCAAAACACTTCACTGCCTGACATAAAACGCTCCTTAGAGACTAACCTATGCGCTCACAAGACAACCGTTCTATATAGAAGAACTGCGATTAAGAATACCATTGCCTTACACGACACAATACCAAGCTTTACATCAAGAACTGCAGAATAATCTAAGTGAATATATGGATAGATTTTTACCTAAAAGACGACATGATGACGTCAGAATGGATGAACTCTGACTACAAACTGCGATATACCACAAGATGCTTTTTATTAAATGTTCATAAAATCATTGAAAAGGGCAGGCAAAACAATATGAATTCGACAGATATATCTAGACGAGTTATATGACCTACCTATAAATAATGCTACGAAGCAGCGCGGGTCCTCTAGTTATCCTTAAATGCATTTATTTATTTATTTATTTATTTATTTATTATTTATTTATTTATTTATTTATTTATTTATTTATTTATTTATTTATTTATTTATTTATTTATTGGAAAATCCACAGCCTGTTTCCAGTCATTTGACCGAGTCAGGAATGGAATGAATGAAGCCCCCTTCTAGTGGCGAGGATGGGAATTGTGCCGGCTGCCGAGGCCTCTCGCACTCCTCTGGACAGTAATTAATGAATGATTAATGAAATTAATTGAGATTAGAGAGTGTTGCTGGAATGAAAGATGACAGGGAAATCCGGAGTGCCCGGAGGAAAACCTGTCCCGCCTCCGCTTTGTCCAGCACAAATCTCACATGGAGTGACCTGGATTTGAACCACATAACCCAGCGGTGAGAAGCTGGCGCGCAGCCACCTGAGGTACGGAGGATTCCATTTATTTATTTATTTATTTATTTATTTATTTATTTATTTATTTATTTATTTATTTATTTATTTATTTATTTATAAAGCTATTCGGTTTCATGGTGTTCGCATAATAAATATTGCATACGAGTGCTGTTTATAATCTTTAAAAAAAGGGACTCTTGTAGTAGACAAAAACAATAACCGAATGATTCGGGGTTTGTAAAAATTATGGATATCTCAGTGTTATTTTACTATACAAAGTAATGAATTTGTACGTTAAATTACATATTCAGCAAGTAATACTGCGTGTTCCTTGCGTACGATATGTAACTAACGCATAACATTTAAGCAATAAAGTAATCGCTTATTCATATAAAAGGAAATGTAGGCCTATCACAAAATCCGTGAGTATTAAGACATTTACAACATTTGTTCGAAATGCAACGCAATCTTTTCCCCAGTTCTTGTCGGGCACCTTATAATATCTGTCATTATCCTTAACACGTAAAGCTGGTATTTTTATAATGTTGCTACCCCTGCGTGTGAAAGTACCACTTATCGTTATCAAACGTCAGGGTGTTTCCCTATCTCCCGACATCCGTTGTCTAAATAAGGCGCAGCCACTTTTCAACACGGCATTTGATAAGCCTTAACGACGACACGGCGTTTCAAACCTACGCAGTGAAAAAGTTGAGTAAGTTCCTTAATTGTACAGTAGGCGGTGAGAAGTAGCACAGTTTCACTTATGAGGTTTTGTCTACTTGTTGAATTGATTCCAGAGTGTTCTGACACAAAAATATTAAAACACACGTAAATGACATGTTTGATAGATAGGTAGATGAATAGATAGATGAACATAAAGTACCTTTATGGTGTAAATTTTTTGGGATTAAGCCGTGTCGTAAATTATAAAACATACTCAACGCGCGTTTCGGAAGTTACCTTGCCTTTCTTCATCAGATTTTGATTCAGATTCTATTCTGATTATATAACTTAAAACCCGCCCAGTTAGTACACTGAAACGCGCGCGCGATAAAAGTATTTAGTCTTCTCAGCAGGTCTCCAGCTATGCAGTCTTTACCTGGAACGGGCGCTCCTTTCGTAATCTTGATTATGTTGAAGAAAGGCATGGTACATTTCGAAACGCGCGTTGAGTGTGTTTTATAGTTTATTACACGGCTTAATCTCAAAAATTTTTACAGTATGAATAGTTACACGGGCCGTGAAAGCCTAAACGATAATTTTAGAAAATACATTTAATTATTTGTATCGAGGAAGTGGCTGAGGTCACGTAGCTATCAGCTTGCATTCTGAGTACAGTGGGTTCGAACTCCACTGTCGACAGTCCTGAAGATGGTTTTCCATGGTTTCCCACTTTCACATCAAGTAAATATCGAGGCTGTTCCTTAATTAATGCCACGGTCGCTTCCTTCCCACTCCTATTCCTCTCCTATCCCATCATCGCCAGGAGACCAATCTGTGTCGGGGTGACGCAAAATAGATTTTCAAAACAAATACTTGTTTGAGGCGATATTAGGGATTTAAAGTCCTCTCGCACACTGAACTTGAACGATTTTACAACGTATATAGTGAAAAATATAAGAACATCTATAAATAAACTTGTTTCTAACTTACTGTGGATCCTCCCTTACGCCGCCCAATATTGCGCTCACCTGCAGCTGTTGTTGCACAAATATCAGTGTTAGGTCTTAACCTTTATAAAATTGACTTAGGGATCCATTCCAAATCTTGAACTCCGTGCCATCAGCGACGGGAACTTCATGCAACCAAGCACACAACGAATACCAAAAAGTACTTTCATTTTCATTGATGTAGGAAGCGGTTAGAGTTCCTCTTCTCTTATTGGTAATACTGACTGGTACTCTTGCTATTTTAGGCTCTTCTAACTGAATTTTGTGGCCTTAATTGGCCTTAATTAAGATACTGCCCCAGCATTTTTCTGTTGTGAAAATGGGAACGCGGAAAACCATCCTCAGTGTTGCCGACAGAGGGGCTCGAAACGCACTATCTCCCGGACAAAAACTCGCACCTGGGCACCCCTAAACGCACGACCAACTCGCCTGGTTGTAACTCAATATCAATGTTCTCTCCAAAAGAAAGATCCAAATTAGGACCAGACAAGAAAAGGGATCACATCTTTTAATCTGCTGCCCAACGAAAAATACCCAAACTTAAGATGGTTTGGACTAAAATTGACTTCAATATTTGGAGCACATACGTAGGTGAAAACGTTTTTTTTAAATGTCTATGAAATTCATTAAAAATTAGTATGAAAGTCGACTTGCAAATTATTCCTTGCTCCAAGTAACAACATTCGTTCATTAATACATGCAACTGATCGAACACAATACTACTACAATAAATTCTCTTTATTTAAGTATTCTGTGGGCTTGCATCCGGGAGATAGTAGGTTCGAATCCCACTATCGGCAGCCCTGAAGATGGTTTTCCGTGGTTTCCCATTTTCACACCAGGCAAATGCTGGGGCTGTACCTTAATTAAGGCCACGGCCGCTTCCTTCCAACTCCTAGGCCTTTCCTATCCCATCGTCGCCATAAGACCTATCTGTGTCGGTGCGACGTAAAGCCCCTAGCAAAAAAAAAAAAATATTTAAGTATTATTTTCTTTCTTAATCCGTTTATCGTTCAAGGTTTGATTTTCCTTCGGACACACCGAGGGATCCCACCTCTACCGCCTCAAGGGCAGAGTCCTGGGGTGTAAGACTTTGGGTCTGGGACACAACTGGGGAGGAGGACCAGCACTTCGCCCAGGTGCCCTGGCCTGCTACGGTGAATAGGAGTCTTGCGGCAGTATGGGAAGTTTGGAAGGGATGGACAAGGAAGTGGGAAGGAAACGGCCGTGGCCTCAGGTTAGGTACCATCCCAGCATTTGTATGGAGGAGAAGTGGGGAAACCACTGACTGAGATGGAAATCGAGCCCCCTCTATTCAGTTGACCTCCCGAGGCTGAGTGGACCCCGTTCCAGTCCTCGTACAATGTTTCAAATGTCGTGGCTGAGCCGGGAAACGAACCCGGGCCTCCGGGGGTGGGAGCTAATCACATTAACCACTACACCACATAGTCGGACGACTATATTCATAATTTCAGTTTTTTAGGTATTTTTTTCTTTTTTTCCATTTGTAAAATAATAATTTAAATAAATAGACATTTCTGAGTGATCTTCACAATGCCATTTGCCTGGGAATAATAGTTCTGTGTATTTTTAATTTACCTATTTACTATATATGTAAAAAGGTGTTTTGACAATTAGAACGATTAAAACTTCATTTCAGTTAAACTATGCATATTATTCCTGGCAGGTAGCTCTGTTCTATTTGCAAAATTTTACGAAAATTGGTCCATTATTAAAGTGCGGTCCACCATCATGCGTAAGATTTCCAATGTGATTCTCGAGCCGTTTTAAGTTGGAAGCTGCTGTACTAGTCCGTACTAGTCCATACTAGAAGACATAATACAGCTGGGCTGAGTGGCTCAGACGGTTAAGGCGCCCGCCTTCTCACCCCAACTTGGCTGGTTCCATCCTGGCTCTGTGTTGTAGTAGTTAGTGTGACTAGCTGCCAACCCCCCCCCCCCCCCCACCGGAGGCCCGGTTTCGATTCTCGGCTCTGCCAAGAAATTTTGAAACGTGGTACGAGGATTTGTACGGCGTCCACGCAGCCTCGGGAGGTCAAATGACTAGAGGAGGGTTCGATTTCCACCTCAGGTAATGGTTTCCCACTTCTCCTCCAGGTGCTTGGAAACGTCAGCCTCGTGTCGTAAGATTTACTGGCATGTAAAAAGAACTCCTGCGAGACAAAATTCCGGCACCTCAGCATCTCCTAAAACCGTCAGAGTAGTTACTGGAACATAAAAAACAATAGCATTAAAAAAAAGACATAATACACTGTGAACACTAGTTCTCGCCAGCAAGAGCATCATTGGACCATAGACCATGCAGCATATGAATAATGTTCGTATGTGCGAAAGACAGTCGTCACTGTGCTGATTTACTATGTCCGCCTCCGTAGCGTAATGGTTAGTCTTATTAGCTGCCGTCCTCGGGGCCCGGGTTCGATTCCCGGTACTGTCAGAAATTTAAGACTGGCAGGAGGGCTGGCATGTGGTTGAAATGGTACATGCAGCTCACCTCCATTGTGGGCGTGCCTGAAAAGAGGTGCTCTACCTCGAGATGAGGACACAGAGTTTTGTCCGGCTCCATGCTACATGGTTAGCGTGCTGGCCTTTCCGGGTTCGATTCCCGGCTGGGTCGGAGATTTTAATCTTAAATGGTTAATTCCCTTGGCTCGGGGACTGGATATTTGTGCTGTCCCCAAAATTCCTGCAACTCACACACCACTCATAACACCATCCTCCACCATAATAACACGCAGTTACCTTCACATGGCAGATGCCGCCCACCCTCATAAGAGGGCTGCACCCGGCTAGAAATAGCCAAATGAAATTATAGTGGAAGAAATGTGAATCATCGTTTATTTTGTAATTCTCTCTCTATACCTACCGGACTCAAGTCAGTTAACTAAGAAGGATACCTAAATGCATTCCGTCTACGACTCTCAGACTGCAGATTGTGTAGAAGTCTGCTTTCGTCGCTTAGATACGTTAGCTTGAATTATGCAGAATCTATCCCTGGTGGGTCATATTTTGTACACGCGTTGCTTTTAAAATATCAAGAGGCCCGTTTACAAGGGAAACTCTCTCTACTCGAGCACGTTATTTGTTAAAGGGAGGAAACCTCTCACTAGGCATGTGGACACTATGTTGAGTTCTTTGGGAATCTTGAATTCTTGTATACGTTTTATATGAACAAATGACTTCAGCTTCTCTATCTTGATTAAATACGCCACTTAATTATGGTAACTCCCAAAAATAGATAATTCACAGAACTAGAGTGACACAAGGGACTGAACATAAAAAATGCTAACACAAATAAAACAACATATCGTAACAATCACGCACTAAGCACATCTGATGAAATCTGTATCACTGATGCCTGCCTGTTGGCCAAAATTGTTACGGCGTAAAGTCTCTATGGTCTAACATCGTGATTGACCTGTTCAAGACCCGTTGATGGGAAACATTCTCACCGCAACTATGTTGGCCGGCAGGGTTCCCTTGGTGCTGAGGTTGTTATTATAATTATAATAATAATAATTAAGTAGTGCAGTCCCTTATCCAAATGTGGGTACAGATAATTTAGCCAGGTCCCTCTTTTAAGCCAGATACGAGAGTTCAGACACTCTGCTTGTGGCAGAAGGGTGATCTTCTTCCGATTATTCTCGAGACAATAGCACGCAATATATCCAGTTGCTTGATTCAAGAACTGGAAAAAATCCAAAGAAAAGCAGCTCGATTTGTTCTGGGTGATTTCCGACAAAAGAGTAGCGTTACAAAAATGTTGCAAAGTTTGGACTGGGAAGAATTGGGAGAAGGTATGTTCCGAGCTGTCAGTGGAGACATGGCGTTGAATGATATCAGTTGACGAATAAGTTTGAGTGGTCTCTTCAAAAGTAGGAAAGAACACAATATGAAGATAAAGTTGGAATTCAAGAGGACAAATTGGGGCAAATATTCGTTTATAGGAAGGGGAGTTAGGGATTGACATAACTTACCGAAAGAGAGGTTCAATAAATTTCCAATTTCTTTTCAGTCATTTAAGAAATGGCTAGGAAAACAACAGATAGGGAATCTGCCATCTGGGTGACTGCCCTAAATGCAGATCACTAATTATTGATCCATCTACAATACGTTGCGGCTACTCTCAGAATTGATTAACTTCGATCATCTCACGGAATTGGATGTTCAAGAATGGCGACGCCATTGACTATTATTATTAACACCATTTTCAACCCTCCCCCCCCCCCGCCAAAGGAGGTGAGCTGCACGTAGCATTTTAACCACACACCAGACCTCCTGCGATTCTTAAATCATTGACAGTACCGGGAATCGAACCCGGACCACTGAGGACGGCAGCTAAGAGTGCTAAACATTACGTTCGGTGGCGGTCATTATTATTATTATTATTATTATTATTATTATTATTATTATTATTATTATTATTATTAAACTTATATAATTCGCTGGGGCCATCAAGGACCACGTTAAATCTTGTTGCATTTGACACTGAACTTGGCCTTCTTTAGAGCCCAAATTTCCCTCATTTTTTTTAGTGGGCCTGCTTACGCTCCTCTGTCCAAGGGGGCACCGTGTCTTCTCTTCGGTTGCTCCTCTCGGTTTAGCACGTTCGTCAATACTTTCTTGATGAAGCGATCTCTGTTAAGGGCGTCTTCAGCTGAAATATGTAGCATTTACAGGTCTTCTTTGGTATTTCTAAACCAGGGAATTGTGGTTTTGGGGTTTGAATCAAAGAAGTGAAAGATTTATTTAGTTAACTTTCTTCCGTCCATTCAGTTCAGATGACCGTAAAAGCGTGCCCGTCTTTTTCGGATTGTGTCGGTAATTTTCTCTATTTTGCTGTAGACTTCCTCGTTGGATCTCTTTTCATGGATTCCATTTCTGTACTTTGATCCCAAGATTACTATCATAATTTTGCGCTCTTTTTCCTTCAGTTCTTCAAGGAGTTCTTTGTTGGCATTTAGAGACAGGGTTTCGGCTGCATATAGAACTAACTACTGACTTCAGAACTGTTTCATAGTGACGTATCTTGGTGTTTTAGGAAAGGCATATTTGTTGTAGATAGTGCGAGATGTTTGATAGGCTATTTCCAGTTTGCGTACTCGCTCCTGAAGTGCTTCTTTGTCCAGTTCATTTTTCATGATGATCTCACTCAGGTATTTGAATTTGTCTACTCGGGTGATGTCCCCGTATTTTGTATGGAGTTTTGGTGGGGCCTGTTTGATGTTAGTCATTACTTCTGTTTTCTCAAACGATATCTGCAGACCAGTTTGTTCGGCAATTTCCTTTAACATTTCAACTTGAGCTCCAGCGCTTTCTGCGTCGTTTGAGAATATCATCGGCAAATGCTAAGCAGTCGATTGTGATTCCCTAGGATTTGGTTCCTATTCTTAGTGGACTGTAGTTGGTTTCCTGTAATCTCATCTGCCAGGTTCTGATGATCTTCTCAAGAACGCAACTGAAGAGTATCGGGGATAGCCCATCAACTCGTCGAACTCCTGTTTTGATGTCAAAGAAATGCGAGAGACCTCCGTGGAACTTCACCCTGTATTTTGTATCGGTCAGGGTGGCTCTAATTAATGCCAACAATTTCAAATCAACTCCAAATTCATTTAAGATGTTTAGCAGGACTTCCCGTTCAATGGAGTCGTATGCTTTAAATCCCTCAAGGACAATCTGAGGTTGAACTACGTCCCAATTCTTTCCTCTCTTCAAAATCGACTTACCTACAGAAAAATCTATATTGTAAGAAACTTCTCCATGCACAATAATGTTTCCCGTACGCGATCTTGCAATTATTATCCGTTTACAAAGCTTTAGTTGAAAATGCCACATTACAGCTGACAATCAGTGTAGCGATGTTGACAGTATTACCAAATTTGGTTGTATTATTGTTCTTCATCTATGTATGTGGAATCTGCTATTATTTATTTTTCATTTTTTATTTGTTTTCTATTGATTTGGTCATTAATTTCAAGAACCAGATCAAACATAACTTTCGTGGATATAATGGTGTTTTGCTTGCATCTCTCTTTAATGATTGGACATAAGGGTCTATGCAGCAATTCGCGATTTTTAACCTATAAAATAAGCAACACAGAAGGAATTTTGAAGCTCTACGCTAGTGTTAATCAAAGGAAATGTTGGCCTTATCTCAATTTTTGTGGACTTAAGGCTCTTTGCATCTTGGCTACTCATATAGTTCCTCTCGTCCTGGCAAACTGTATTGTCCACCAACGATCTTTGGACCCATCATCTTTCGAAGGATCTTCCTTTCAAACTTCCCAGCTTCTCTCAGACCAGCCTTTAAAGAAACTCGGAGGCATTCACTTCCATAGAGACATTCGTGTTTAATCACCGTGTTATAATATCTGAGTTTAGCTTGCTTATTATTATTATTATTATTATTATTATTATTATTATTATTATTATTATTATTATTATTATTATTATTATGTGAATAAACAAAGGAAGATTATTAAGAATGAAAGATAAAATATCCATTCAAATACAGCAAGAATGAACGATTTTCTATCACACAGCTTCATATTTCCCAGTGCACATTAACGATTTGGGGGTCCCGTTGAAACCAAGCCACTAACTGGAGTGTCAATCACACGTGAAGCTCGCCCTTTACGGTGTGAGACAGGCTGATATCGTGTATGCTAGGGGAAGAAAGAACATTACTATATGTAAAATGTGTGTGTATATTACTAACATGACAGCTTTTACAGCCTCGGGAGGATGTAACTCTCAGGGGATGGTAACGGCTTTACGAACAAGGCGATTTGTTCTGAGCCTTCAAGTCTTCGCCGGTGTCAATGTTAGATTCCGAATTTTATTTTTCGTCGTCAACAAGCTTTACTTCGGTACTACAGCAAGTTAAGTAATAACACTGATCTTCCTATCCATTGTAATACAGAGTGGTCGGGTTGGTTATAGTGATAAATAATTTGAAATAATTTATTACCTCATGCTGTCGTTATTTTATTAGTTGCTGAACTTAGCCAATCAGATCGCTTCGCAGGCGAATTCAAATGTGGTTTGTGAAGCGGCGTTGCTACATCTGCACGTGACAAGACCGGCTTCATAGACTCCTGAGAAATCAGCATCAAATACAAACACACCTTGGGTTTCAGCCGGTGTCACGTAGCGTACTTGTTTATGGCGCAATCGTGTAAGCTCGTAGGTCCATGTCTAAATCCCTCTCCGGGCGGAGGTTATTTCTTCGATTGGTGCTCTCAAGCCGGGCTTAAACCACGTGCAGATTTATCAAGACCGTCCCACAAACATCATTTTAATTCTCCTGCGAAGCGATCTGATTGGCTGATTAAATGACAACTGCACAAAATATCGATTTATTTTGTCAAGTTACGTATTAGAATAGGAGCCTCCGTGGCACCAACGGCAGCGCGTCGGCCTCTCACCGCTGGATACCATGGTTCAAATCCCGGTCCTTCCATGTGAGATTTGTGCTGGACAAAGCGGAGGCGGGACAGGTTTTTCTCCAGGTACTCCGGTTTTCCCTGTCATCTTTCATTCCAGCAACACTCTCCATTCTCATTTCATAGCATCTATTAGTCATTAATACATACTTTAGGAGTGGCGACCCCATAGTACTAAGAGCCTATATATGATTCATTCATTACATACCTGACCCGGTCACTGACTGGAAAACAGATTGTAGGTTTTCATATGTATCAGAATGACCAACCCTCTAACGTTCATATATCCGGTTCATGTTGTTTCCTATCACCTTGTATTTCTGACGCTACGGGGATCAAAAGGCTGAACTATCGAAAATAACCCATCACAACAACCCAATAATTAGGAAATCTCCACCGAGCCGTGCGATTAGGTTCGCGCAGCTGTGAGCTTGCATTCCGGAATTAGTGGGTTCGAATCCAACCGTTGGTAGCCCTGAAGATTATTTTCCGTGGTTTCCCCATTTTCACAACAGGAAAATGCTGAGGCTTACGTAGGACCACGGCCGCTGCCTTCACAACCCTAGCCCTTTGCCATCCTTCAGTCGCCAAAAGCATTCCATGAGAGAATGCGACGTTACAAATATCCACATTATGTCAAAGTGAGTAGGACAGTAGAAATATCCATACAACTCCTGTGCTGCATGACTTTCTGGATATTTGCAAGAAACCTCCTGGCGTTGAACATGTCAGAACAAGCTGGTCACAATCTTGAACAGGCTCATAACCAGACATTGGAGATGTGCAGATTTGCTGATTAAATAGGGACAAGATACCGTCGCCGCAATGCGACCATGAAGCTCTCGGCAATCCATCGCATGTACAGCCACAAAATGATTTCAACGATTTTACCATAGTGATATTGCAGATTTCCTGAAGACAACAGGGACATAAATTCAGCGGATTAATGATCTGAATTGTAAACTGTAAAATCATTCCGTAGTAACGATAGAATACATAAATACATGTCCGCCTTTGCGTTGTCGTGGTTAGACTGATTAGTTGCCACCCCCGGAGGTCCGGATTCGATTCTCGGTTCTGCCACGAAATTTGGAAAGTGGTACGAGGTCTTGAACGGGGCCCACTCAGCCTCGGGAGGTGAAATGAGTAGAGGTGGTTCGATTCCCACCTCAGCCATCCTCGAAGTAGTTTTCCGTGGTTTCCCACTTCTCCTCTAGGCAAAACCCTGGATGGTACCCAACTTAAGGCCACGGCCGCTTCCTTCCCTCTTCCATGTCCATCCCTTTCGCTCTTCCCAACCTCACCCCTATGAGGTCCCTGTTCAGCATAGCAGGTGAGGCGGCCTGGGCGAGGTACTGGTCTTCCTCACCAGTTGTATCCCCCGACCCAAGGTCTCACGCTCCAGGACTCTGCCCTTCAGGCGGTAGAGGTGGGATCCCTCCTGGAGTCCGAGGGAAAACCCAACCCTACAGGGCAAATGGATTAAGAAAGAAAGAAAGAAAGAAAGAAAGAAAGAAAGAAAGAAAGAATGAATGAATGAATGAATGAATGAATGAAGTAAAGAAAAAGAGAAAGAATACGTTCGTGTGCACACACACACGTATCTTCGTGATGAGGTACATGAGAAAAAGCTTTTTTTTTTTTTTTTTTTTGCTAGTTGCTTTGCGTCGCACCGACACACATAGGTCTTATGGCGACGATGGGACAGGGATGGGATAGGAGTGGGAAGGAAGCGGCTGTGGCCTTAATTAAGGTACAGCCCCAGCATTTGCCTGGTGTGAAAATGGGAAACCACGGAAAACCATTTTCAGGGCTGCCGACAGTGGGGTTCGAACCTACTATCTCCCGAATACTGGATACTGGCCGCACTTAAGCGACTGCAGCTATCGAGCTCGGTCATGAGGAAAAGAAAACAACATATGAACCAACCATTTCGTTCTATCAACAGCAATCCAGTTGGATGATATGGACGTCATAGGATTAATGATTGGCGCTAGAGGAACCATTCCTCTCTTGTTCGTCCAGTTCTGCAAATCATTTAACCTCAATCAGGCATTAATAAAATGAATTGCAGTGACTTCCTTGATATATTCCGTCCAGATCCTGAAGAACCATATCTCCCAAACATTTTATGCAACAACATGCAATATGTCAAATGTGCTAACCGACTCACAATTACTTTTAATATTCATATTGTATTTCTGTATACTTTGTCCTCAGGGGCAATCTCTAGTTTCGGAAAGTCAAAATAAATAAATAAATAAATTAATTAATTAAATAAATAAATAAATAAATAAATAAATAAATAAATAAATAAATAAATAAATAAATAAATAAAAGTATTATTATTATTATTATTATTATTATTATTATTATTATTATTATTATTATTATTATTATTATTATTATTATTATTATTATTATTATTATTATTATTATTATTATTAAGTGACGAGCGACTCTGTCTCTCCGTAAACTTCCGTTGTAAACAGGAAATACCTATTGAGCTTAGGACTTGCTGACGTATCTGGTCCAGTGGGAAAAGACTTGCGTCATTTTGCCTATTCTCTCCGGGTTTGATTCTGGACTGTTCGAAGTATTTTTAATTCTGGTGTAAACAAATAAATCCACTGGGCTTCTTACGGTATAGGAGCTGCCTGGCGGAGGGGTGCTCCGTTTATCCGGAATGACGTGGGTTCGATTCCCTGTCAGGAATTCGAAAAATGTAAGAAATGAAATTTCCACTTCCGGGGGTGCATAAAGTCCTGAGGTTCACTCAGCCTACACAAAATATGAGTAGGCCTACTAGGTTAATTCCTGGGGACACTGTACCCCATCAAGTGACAGGGGTTTCGGGTAGTAGAAGCCTTCACCTTTCACCCCTCTAAGTTTGACTCGTTGGCTGAATGGTCAGCGTACTGGCCTTCGGTTCAGAAGGTCCCGGGATTGATTTCCGGCCGGATCGGGGATTTTAATCTTCATTGGTTAGTTCCAATGGCTCGGGGGCTGGGTGTTTGTGCTGTCCGCAAAATCCCTGCAACTCATTTACCACACATAACACTATCCTCCACCACAATAACACGCAGTTACCTACACATGGCAGATGCCAACCACCCTCATCGGAGGGTCTGCCTTACAAGGGCTGAACAGGGCTAGACATAGCCACACGAAATTATTATACCCCTCGAATGACCTTCATGGCCTGTACGGAGATGAATTTGCTTTGCGTTCGGTATACTAAGGCGCTGAAGGATATCAAGAGCAGCGAATTTTCAATATGATCACGTGAATATCTGCAAGCCTCTTGGATGACATTCCATGAACGTCTATAGGTCATATGACCAACGGCTCCGTTTTTGTTTCTGCCATATTGTCCTATGTTTGCACCATCCAAATAGCACTTGCCTAAGTCGCTGCAGGATTATTTGGTGATAACTAGAGGTAGGAATTTCAGGTGCTGCACCTTAATTGTTTTTCGCTATTCTAATACGAAAATTAGATTGCCTTGCAAAGAAAGCATAAAATAAATATCCCTAAATATGTTTTAGTTGCACCTTTTAGCACCTTTTTTTCGACTATTTTAACCAAAATTTTGCACCTAAAATTCCTAGTTCTTGTGATAACAGCGCCTGGCTTAGCTCCTCGACTTCACGTCAGCTATGTTCCAAATGGATTAAATGTATTTATGTCAGAAAGATTAACCTTCACCAAGACACCATCTACCTGCTGTCATTTCTTGATTGATACAGTACTTTTGCATCCACCTCTTGGCACAGGCCAGAGTAAAGTGTAGCTTCCACCGAAGTCCCAGTCAACATCCATGGCTGTGACAATGTGGAAGTTGCTGGGGTATGGGTAGTGCTGAGTAATGACATTCGGAGCATGACTAGTGCATCTGAGTGTTATGAAAGGTGCAGCTCATAGGGTCAGTCGTGCTGCAATAGTACTTTCTGACCCAGTGAGGAAAGCAATAGCAAACTACCTCACTCCCCATCTTGCCTAGTACGCCTCATTTTGGTGCTGCCATTGGTCTTTGGGGTTTCCTTATAACCGCATAACCTTTGGTGGTGCTAGTTGAGGATCCAACCAGCCTCTGGGCTGATGACCTAACAGACAAGACACCATGGGACTCTTTACCTGATGAGAACATCACCTTACTGATAATAGTTTCTCGTAACTCACCTTTCCCATAGATTTCCCATACGCCAAATAACCCAAGAATTTTTATGAAATGAGTCTTCTTGCTTTCGATCGATGGAATTACGACTTTTCTCTTTTATAAATAACAGTTCTTTTTCTTGATTAGTAAGCATTCAGAACTTCCTGGAATGTTTACCATTAATAGTTTTCCTTACTCTATTTTACCCTTACTAAATAAACATTTCATACAAATATGATGATGATGATGATGATGCTTGTTGTTTTAAGGGGCCTAACATCGAGGGTCATCGCCTCCCATACAAAGATGACAGTTTGCTATCGATCTCTACAAGGAGAACGTCTCAGTTTAGATAACGATATCCATGGTATTTAAATATGATATCCGGTCAGTTATACACTAATCAGAGTGGATAGTGATTAAGATTGAATCACAGGCTCAAGGTTCATCACGGCTCCTCGTGGGTAAGTAGATCGTGCCGGGGATAGCTACGTCATATTCTTAATAAGTACAGGAAAGCCTCACGTTTTAGCCACATCATCACCGAATAGAAAAATAAACTTGCGACTCTTGACCTGGTGAGAACATCGCCTTGCTGATAATAGTTTCTCGTAACTCTTCTTTCCCATACATTTGCCATACTCCACATAACCCAAGAATTTTATGAAATGAGCCTGCTTGCTACCGATCGATCTTTATGAAGGGAAGGTGTAACGACATACAAGTGTGTACATAGAACAATACTTGCTCGTCACTGTGTGCATGGTTTGTACTGTTTTTATATGCAGGAGACGTTTTACCATCAGGTGTCATAGATAACCTACTGTGGGCATGTTAGGGAAATGAGGGGTGAAGTGAAGTAATATCCCGAAACCTTTCTCAACGAACCAGAAGGTGATCTTACAAATCAGCCTACCAAGCTCACACCAGTGGTAGGCCTATTTGAAGATGCTCTAATACGCCAGCCTCGTGTCAATAGATTTAACGGCACGTAAGGGAAATCATGCTGGACAAATTTCCGGCACCTCGGCGTTTTCCAAAAATGTAGGCTAATTGTAGTTGGATATAAGCTAATAATATTTTGCTATTATTATTATTATTTGATTGATTGATTGATTGATTGATTGATTGATTGATTGATTACCGACCACGATAGCTGCAGTCGCTTAAGTGCGGCCAGTATCCAGTATTCGGGAGATAGTAGGTTCGAACCCCACTGTCGGCAGCCCTGAAAATGGTTTTCCGTGGTTTCCCATTTTCACACCAGGCAAATGCCGGGGCTGTACCTTAATTAAGGACACGGCCGCTTCCTTCCCACTCCTAGCCCTTTCCTGTCCCATCGTCGCCATAAGACCTATCTGTGTCGGTGCGACGTAAAGCAAGTAGCAAAAAAATGATTGATTGATTGATTGATTGATTGATTGATTGATTGATTGATTGATTGATTGATTGATTGATTGATTGATTGATTGATTGATTGATTGATTGATTGATTGATTGATTGATTGATTTTGGACAAACATTACATTTGGGAAATATCCCAGTAGCAATGTTTACTAGGACGGAACTACAACTCTGCTTCACTCCTTCCTGGATATTCTATTCTCTTCCTTATTCCTTCGTTGCTTATTATCACTGCAGTGTCCGACTCGTTGGCTGAATGGTCAGTGTACTGGCCTTCGGTTCAGAGGGTTCCGAGTTCGATTCCCGGCCGGGTCGGGGATTTTAGCCTTCATTGGTTAATTCCAATGGCCCGGGGGCTGGGTTTTTGTGCTGTCCCCAAAATCCCTGCAACTCACACACCACACATAACACTATTCTCCACCACAATAACACGCAGTTACCTACACATGGTAGATGCCGCCCACCCTCATCGGAGGGTCTACCTTACAAGGGCTGCACTAGGCTAGAAATAGCCACACGAAATTATTATTATTATCACTGCAGTCTAATGTTGGTATAGATTTTAGATAAGCCTTCACATGAAGCGATCCAGCTCGAGAAGTTTCGTCAAAATTGGTGAGGTCGAACTCACGAATGTTCCTTGTCAGTATTAACGATGATGTCGACGTGTAACTCGCCTAGGTACTTTCAGGCAGCTGTACTCAGGAATAAATAAATAGTCATTTCACTAGCATGAGAGAACACATTCTCTCTTTAGCTCAGAACTGATGGATCTTCATTAGTTATGGTTGGCGTAATCATCAAATACAATAGTGAAAGAACTATGATTCAGGGTGTAGATGATGAAAGAGGTTCTAACTGGACGAAATTTTACCTCTCCTTCCTGGCATTTTTTTTTTACTTGGGGTTGGTACTACATGCGAATTCAGCCCTGTTCTACTACCATTTGCCTCTCCTGTCGCCAACCTTTTGTAGAGGAATATATCCACTAGTGCGTGTTTGTATGTTGGTTTATAGCGATATCCATGAAGATGTGCGCTGAGACAGTCAGGCTGAGTAGGTCAGAAGCTAGAACGTTGGCCTTTTGAGCTGACGCTGGCGGGTTCGATCCTGGCTCAGTCCGATGATATTTGCAGGTGATAAAAATAGTGTTGTGAAATGAATCAAAAGGGTTAATTTTAAAATTCGATTAACCTATCAAATGTTACAAAAAAATTTACGTCACACTGACACAGATAGATAGGTCTACGAGTGGGAAGAAAGACGTCATAGCCTTAATTAAGGTACAGCCTCAACATTTGCCTGGCGTGAAAATGGGAAACCACGGAAAACCATCATCAGGGCTGCCGACAGTGGGGTTCAAACCCAGCTATCTCCCGAATGCAAACTGATAGCTGTGTGACCAAAACCGCACAGCCACTTCCTCGGTTCGATCAAATGTTTGTAACAGGTTGATCGAACGGATTCAATTGAACCGTGGGGTGAATCTTCATTGGTCTATGAATTCTGGTTTTATCGTTCATGCGAAGATTCGGTTGTGTTTCAAGTATGATCACTTTCCAGGCACGGACTTATTAACACAAACGAGTTGTACCTAAACTTAAGAAAGAGATGAAAATGAAAAATGAAAGGATATTGCTTCCAGTTTCCCCACTTGAAAACCCCTTTGTAAGTAACTAAGACAAAACGGGACACCAAACAACTTCCCGAAATACGATGAACTTAAATGAGATTTCCCCATCCTACTGCCCCTGAACACCACAGTAAGTCAACATTTCGTGTGACATTCAATTAAAATAATAATTCAATAATCTGGACTTACTGACAATACACAAAATTAATAGGTAATATAGTTGGTTATTTTATTACCTCTCCTACGTTGTGCGTGTTCAATTAAGATTATATTTCTTTATTTGAATCCCAAATTATCAACATTTTCAAAAGTGATTAGAACTCGAGTAACCAGTTGATTAATCTATTAAATGCATTCGGTCAACCGACTAAAAAATTCAGTTGATCGAGAGCCCTAGCTCAAATACATCAGCCTCGAATCAGCGAATTTACCGGCGAGTAAGAAAACTCCTGAAGGACATAATTCTAGATTATATGAGTCTCCGAAAACCGTAAACGTAGTTAACGGGACATAATACTATTATTCTCCTTCCCCTTCTTCTTCTTCTTCTTCTCCTTCTCCTTCTCCTTCTTCTTCTTCTTCTTCTTCTTCTTCTTATTATTATTATTATTATTATTATTATTATTATTATTATTATTTTATGATTATCCTCCCCTGCGAACAGTATGACCTTGCCGCGGTGTGGAGTCTTGCTTGTCCCAATGAAGCAGACAGCCGAGCAGCAGGTGCAACCATATCGGATGGATATCTGTTGGGAGACCAGACTAACGATTGGATCTCCGAAAGGGGGGTAGCAGCCGTTCGGAAGTTGCAAGGGCGGCAGTCTAGATGATTGTCTGATATGGCCTTGTAATAATACTCAACATGGCGTACTGTACCTTTGTTGATACTGTTACACGGCTGAAAGCAACGGGAAACTACAGCCGTATTCAACTCCCGAGGACACGCAGCTCTCTCTCTATGAATGATGTAGTGATGGCTTACACTCCCGTAAAATAGGTATTCCATAGTTAAATTGTCCCCCATTCGGATCTCCGGGTGGGGCCTACACGAGAGGCGACAATCATCAGCAAGATGGATACTGACATCCTGGGAGTCGAAGCGTGGAATGTTAGAAGTTTGAATCGTTGTTGTAGGTTAGCGAATCTGAAAAGGGAGATGGATAGACAAAAGTTAGATGTACTCGTAAGTTAGTATACGCGAACTACGTTGGCAGGAAGAGCAGGATTTTTCATCTGGTGACTACAGAATTATCAACACAAAATCAAACATGCGAAACGCAGGAGTTGGTTCAATCAATCAATCAATCAATCAATCAATCAATCAATCAATCAATCAATCAATCAATCAATCAATCAATCAATCAATCAATCAATCAATCAATCAATCAATCACTACTGATCTGCATTTAGGGCAGTCGCCCAGGTGGCAGATTCCCTATCTGTTGTTTCCCTAGACTTTTCTTAAATGATTGCAAAGAAATTGGAAATTTATTGAACATCTCCGTTGGTAAGTTAATCCAATCCCTAACTCCCCTTCCTATAAACGAATATTTGCCCCAATTTGTCCTCTTGAATTCCAACTTTATCTTCATATTGTGATCTTTCCTACTTTAAAAGACACCACCCAAACTTATTCGTCTACTGATGTCCTCCCACGCCATCTCTCCACTGCAGGCTCGCAACATACCACTTAGTCGAGCAGCTCGTCTCCTTTCTCCTCTTTCCAGCCCAAACTTTGCAACATTTTTGTAACGTAGGGCAGTGGATAAGCTGCTACAACTAGCATAGTGAAAGTATTATTGTTGTCAAGACAGACACCAAACCAATGCTCATCACAATAATGCAGGCCTATATGCCTACTAGTTCAGCAGATGATGAAGAAATCGAAAGAATATATGAAGAGATGATTTAATACAATATGTAGAAGGTTACGAGAAGTTAAGTGTGAAGGGGGACTGGAATTCAGTGGTAAGCCAAGGAATAGAAAGTAATATAGTAGGATAATTTGGACTGGGACAAATGAATGAAAGAGGAAGTCGTCTAGTTGAATTCTGCACCGATCATGATATAGTCCTCGCTAATACTTGGTTCAAACACCACAAACGACGGCTGTATACGTGGATAAGACCTGGAGGCACTGGAAGGTATCAAATAGACTTCATTATAAGGCAATGATTCAGAAACCAAGTGTTAGATTTGCAAAACTTTTCCAGGAGCAGGCGTGGACTCTGACCACAACTTGTTGGTCATGAAATTCCACCTGATGTTGAAGAAATTGAAGAAAGGAAAGCAAGGAGATGGGATCTAGACATGTTGAAAGAAAAGAGTGTGAGGGATTGTTTCAAGGAACATGGGTGCAAAGACTAAGTGAAAAGACTGAAGGAAACACAATAAAGGAAGAATGGACAGTCGTGAAGAACGAGGTCTCTAGGGCTGCTGAAGAAATGCTAGGAAGAAAGGAAATATCAACTAAGAATCAATGGAAAACTCAGGAGATACTGGACCTGATTGATGAACGACGAGAGTACAAAAATGCAAAAGTGAAAAGGGCAGAAAAGTATACAGGCGATTAAAAAATGAAGTAGACAGAGAGTGCAGGACAGCTAAGGAAGAATCGCTGAAGGAGAAGTGCAAGGATGTTGAAGGTTGGATGGTTGTAGGAAAGGTAGACGCTGCATACGGGAAAGTCAAGGAAACCCTTGGGGAAAAGTGCATGCTTGTGATGATGATGCTTGTTGTTTAAAGGGGCCTAACATCTAGGTCATCGACCCTTGGAGAAAGAAAAACTAGGTGTATGAATATTTAGAGCTCAGGCGGAAAACTTCTTCTAGGGAAAGAAGACAAGGCAGATAGGTGGTAGGTACCTATCCAACAATTTTATCACGGTAAAGACGCAAATAATATGGTTCTAGAACAAGAAGAGACTGTTGATGCTGATGAAATGGGAGACCAAATTTTTAGGTCAGAATTCGACAGAGCTTTGCGATACCTAAATAGGAACAAGGCACCTGGAATTGATGACATTTCCTCCGAGTGACTGCATTAGGAGAAACTAGCATGGCGAGGTTATTCCATTTAGTGTGTAAGATGTTTGAGACAGGAGAAGTGTCATCCGATTTTCGGCTGAATGTTGTTATGCTTATTCCCAAGAAAGCCGGTACTGACAAGTGTGAAAACTACTACACCATTAGTTTAGTATCTAATGCCTGAAAAATTTTAACACGTATTATTTACAGAAGAATGAAAAGAGAAGTTGAAACTGAGTTGGGAGGAAATCAATTTGGCTTCAGAAGAAAATAATGTAGGAACACGTGAATCAATCCTGACTTTACACCTGGTCATAGAGGATCGAATAAAGAAGGACAAGCCCACATACATGGCGTTTGTAGATCTAGAAAAGGCATTCGATAATGTTGATTGGACCAAGCTATTTGAGTTTCCGAAGGTAATCGGGATCAGATACTGAGAACGAAGAATTTCTACAATCTGCATAAAAATCAGTCTGCAGTGATAAGAATCGAGGGCTTTGAAAAATAAGCAGTAATCTAGAAAGGAGTGTGGCAAGGTTGCAGTTTGTCCCCTTCCTTTCCAATGTTTATATAGAACAGGCAGTAAAGGATATCAAAGTGGAATTTGGAAAGGGAATCACAATCCAAGGAGAGGAAATCAAAATCATGAAATTTGCTGATGATATTGTAATTTTATCTGAGACTGCAGAGGATCTGGAGAAATTCCTGAATGGTGTGGACAGAGTCTTCGGTAAGGAGTACAAGATGAAAATATGTAATTCCAAAACAAAACTAACGAAAAGCAGTCGAACGAAGTCAGGTGATGCAGGAAACATTAGATTAGGAAATTAAATATGAAAGGAAATAGATGAATATTGTTACCTGGGTAGTAAAAGAACTAGCGACTGCAGAAGTAAGGTGGACATAAAATGCAGACTAGCACAAGCAAGGAAAGAAATTTGATCACTTCGAACATTGATATAGAGATTAGAAAGAGGTTTTTGAAGACTTTTGTCTGGAGCGTGGCATTGTATGGAAGTGGAGCATGGACGATGACTAGTTCATAAAGAAAGAGAATACAAGCTTTTGAAATGTGGTGTTACAGAAGAATGCTGAAGGTGAGATGGATAGATCGAATCACGAATGAAGAGATACTGAATGAAACTGGTGAGAGGAGATCGATTTGCCTATATTTGACCAGAAGAAGAGATAGAATGATAGTACACATCTTAAGACACCCAGGACTTGTGCAGTTTGTTTTTGATGGAAGTGTAGGTGGTAAGAACAGTAGGGGTAGACCAAGGTATGAATATGACAAGCAGATTACAGCAGATGTGGGATGCAGCAGTTACGTAGAAATGACAAGGTTAGCACAGGATAAGCTTGCATGGAGAGCTGCATCAAACTAGTCTATGGACTGATAACTGAAAGAACAACTATTATTATTATTATTATTAGTCGTATTACATGAGCGAAAAAATACATATAGCCACCGAGCTAGAAAAATTAACCAGACACGGCTAATATTCTCAGCCCAACCGCGAGTCGAACTCTGTACCCTCTCAACCTAAGAACACTACGCTGACCACTCAACGAAGCAACCAGAAGGACAAGATTCTAGTTATAGTACGAGATATTTTATTTGAAAATCCAGCGTTGAAGTTGCGTGACGAATGAATTGGGACGGTCTTCAATTTGACCTTTCCGCCTTCAGCAATGTCTTAGCATAATACAAATTATATTACACTTAAGTGAAACAAAGTATAAGTTAAGAATGGTCACAAAATGTAAGCAAGAGCAAGGTTTATGACATATATTTCCTGATGATCGTTTCGCGTGACGGCCATTGCTCGCTACAAAGACATTAATATTTATATTTTACTTCTGTCGCAGGAAGATAAATTAATCGTCTACACGCAGAAAATTCGCAGTTATCGGATTGTTAGAGTTTACACTGCTCTCGATAAATACAGCCGTGACCAGAGGTATGTACTTAACTGAATTATCTTAAGCTATAAATCAGTCCTTAAATTTCCCTTCTGAGCTCCTGACATCCGCTGCCTCGTGACTTGTAGAGGGTGAGTCCCTCCTCCATAGGTAAAAGCAAGGAGTGATTCGCGTGCTGATAATAAAGATGAAGCTAAGATGTATATAGTCCAGTTCTCTACTTTTTGTACTAAAACTGTATGTCACTAGGGCAATAAATTTTACGCGCCCAGTCCTGTATCTGGTGGCGCTAGAGCACCTGACATTCCTTAATAACACTCATAACATACCGTACGCAACTTACAGGAGACTTACGGAAGAGGCGGAAGGAAAATTTTATCTTTAATGTAGCCACAAACACAGAAATCCAAGAGCGTCAGATCGGGTGATCTTGGCGGCCAAGCATTCGTTTCACCATGTCTAACCCACGACACAGTGCTATTTATCACCATGACGTAAGATGTAAGCTCTAGATGGACATGTGGAGGTATACAATCCTGTTGAAAAACTGTGTGTTAACTTTTACTTGCATTTATGTCATTAGGTAGTTATCAAACATATCAAGATAATTCATTCTAATTAAATGACTCTCGTTAAGATAGAAATGACAATATATTTTGGTAGAATTTAGTGCAGAAAAGGTGTTTACTTTAAGTGAATCTCTTACATCTTCGAAAACTTGGCCGCCAAGACCACCCGATATGACGCCCTTGGATTTCTGTGTGTGGGGCTACGTTAAAGAGGAAGTGTTTCTTCTATCTATTTCGGCTAGTGTACCCGAAGTGCGAGTTCGGATAAAGAGAAGAAATAGGAACCATTGACCGTAATATGATAAGTTTCGTAGAATTTGGGACGAAATCACGTACAGATGAGATAGCCTATATGCCATGTTACAAAAGGAAGCCATAGTGAACACTTATAACACTTGTTCACGAAACTTGAAATTATAGTAAATGTTGTTCTGCATTATTCAATAAAATCGATTCATACTTTCTTCACAATTCAAGTCCATTTTTTTAAACTAATTCAGGGAGGCCCTATATGTCGGGACTGTTTTAGTAACTCATAAAATTAAAATATACAGTTTTTGTTGACTTACAAAGACAGAGAACAGGTTATTAGCTTACTTGTTAGAATGTTCGTATATCTTTGGTCGATGTAAGCTCTAAATATAGCATGAAGGAGAAAGCAAAAAGTGGATCTCATCGATAACACCGTGTGTTCTAAGAAAGTTGACTCCTTAATATGCAGAATTTCAGATGTGCGCTTCTAGAACCTGCATAAAAGCCAATTCGTGACTCTTCCAAGAATATTAGTCATTAACTATTTTAAATAGAAGGCTATTGTGCGAGCGCTTGACTCATATTTTCTGCAAATCTCGTGTTAATTTCTCTGCTACTACTGTTTATAATATTACACTGATCGAATATTATGTTTAATTGTCTTTTCTGTTTCGTTTCTTGCCTAAATTTACTTCGGTACCGTGAATGTTTCTTCTTTTCTTTTACGAAATTTCTTGTTTTTGGCCAGCATTAAAATGAATTTAATCTCTAACATTATAAAAGTTTTTATACGATATGGAACAACAGTTTTAATGAATTAACTGCCAACACTTTTTGGTGAAAGAAATTTTAAGGAACGCAAGAAACTTTAATTTCATCAATATTGTCATTTATTATGTAGAACTGTTCAATGTCAGACTCATTCTACTACATCAAGAGACTGTTTCATCTATTGATGTTTCAGCATGCACCTATTTTAATTTAAAAGTACATCATATGCATGTAAATTTTACTCATGTTTTGCAGCTTTCAACATATTAATTTTAAGTTATTTCTAGACAGCTGAAGATGGCCTAATGCGGCCGAAATATGTACTGTTGTTCTCATATGAAGTTTTTATAACTTTGAATTGTAAATAAACCTATATGTATTGAGTAGGTGGAACCAACATAGTAGTTTTTCAGCTTATATAATTTAGCTCTGTTCGAGTGTTTGGGCCGATTGCAGAAACGACGACTAATTTTTAGGCTTAGACGAAACAAACAAACAAACAAACAAATAAACCCCATGGCACTACAGCCCTTGAAGGGCCTTGGCCTACCAAGCGACCGCTGCTCAGCCCGAAGGCCTGCAGATTACGAGGTGTCGTGTGGTCAGCACGACGGATCCTCTCAGCCGTTATTCTTGGCTTTCTAGACCGGGGCCGCTATCTCACCGTCAGATAGCTCCTCAATTCTAATCACGTAGGCTGAGTGGACCTCGAACCAGTCCTTAGGTCCAGGTAAAATCCGTGGCCTGGCCGGGAATCGAACCCGGGGCCTCCGGGTAAGAGGCAGGCACGCTACCCCTACACCACGGGGCCGGCGCAGGCTTAGACGACGTCTACCTAAACAACGGCTAAATCAAGCATGATCTTCCATTGCATAGACAATGTTCAGACGAAGTTTCAATATTGGTTTGAAAATGGAGATAGATGTATCTTTCATGCAACTGTTTGCTTGTCGCAACCAATGAAATTCGTCGGTGTGCGCGCCGAATCCCACTCAGCTGTTTGTCCTCCTACAGATTACTCAAATATGGCTAAGCATGAGCATGACTTGCCCACAGATAAGAGTATCGCTTTCGGTGGAAATTAAATCTCATAATATTAACGACACTAAAGCGACGGGGAAGTGTAGCTCTCATTATAGAGTTGTTACAGTGAGTGTAATATACTCATAAATACAGTAGCTTTGAGGAAGGGAAGATGAAGCAATAGTGATGTGTAACCGAGTGTATTGTACGGGCCATATAGATGTAGCTTGCATTCTGGAGATCGTAGGTTCGAAACGCATCATCGGCAGCCCTGTAGATTGTTTTCCGTAGTTTCCCTATTTTACACCAGGCAAATACTAGGATTGCTATTATGGCCACGGCTCTTCTTCCCTAGTCCTCCTCTTTAAACAATAATCACCACCATCACCACCACTCGCCTTTTCCTATCTGATAGTTGCCGAAAACTTGGCAGTAAATATAAGTGAATCCCTCCCGGTTGATGTTTGTGACACTGACAGACCTTAGAAGATTGGGACAAGTAATTCTGACATGTATGTAGTCGAAGTGACCTACACTTCCATGGAAATTGTTGTTGTTGTTTGAGTCATCAGTCCATAGACTGGTCTGATGCAACCCTCCATGCCACCCTGTCCTGTGCTAACATTTTCATTTCTACGTAACAATTGCATCCTACATCTGCTCTAATCTGCTTGTCATATTCATACCTTGGTCTACCCCTACCGATCTTACCACCCACACTTCCTTCAAAAACCAACTGAACAAGTCCCGGGTGTCTTAAGATGTGTCCTATCATTCTATCTCTTCTTCTCGTCAAATTTAGCCAAATCGATCTCCTCTCACCAATTCGATTCAGTATCTCTTCATTCGTGATTCGATCTATTCATCTCACCTTCAGCATTCTTCTGTAACACCACATTTCAAATTACTCCATGTATATAATCAAATATATATATATCGGTTGCCAAGAATTGTAATCAGGTTGACTGTTACCGGACTATCCCTTTGTCAGTCTCAAGAAACAAGTCTCTTGAAAAGTGAAACCTTATTTTAAGATCTATCTCCCCGTATATGTCAAATGAATTGCTGCGATTTAGCAGCGGGTGACCCACAGAGAGGCCGTCGGACTAACCTTTCTTCCCGGGATCGTCTCAACATGGTAATACAAATTGTATGTTTCATGGTATATAACCTCTGATTGTGATTCACTCCTCTCATTTGAGGTTAAACAGTGCTCTCGGCAGTGTTTAAACATGGCCGGTTGAACATCTGTTTTAGACAGTGTCTAAGTGATAACTAACGTCTCTGCAAAGCGGCAGCCATACTTAGGCATTGTTTAACCGTATACATCGTCTAAACACCGTTTCTGCAATCGGCCCTTTGGGTTTAGCTGAGGCAGATAAAATTCACACAGTTCGTGTGCGCCGTTTCAAGTCAGATAGCTGTTCAATTGTCATCACGTAGGCTAGGTGTACCTCAAGTCAGCCCTTAAATCCAGGTAAAAGCACCTGATCGTTCCTGGAATGGAACCCGGGGCCTCTGGATAAGAAGCGTGCTTGCTACTCCTTGGCCACGGGACTGGGAAAACCTTTAAATTTTCGGTAAAGTAATAAGAAATTCGTTGGAATGTATTACAACACGCTACTTGCCCGAGAAAATCAGGGTGATTTTCCTCAGCAAGACAAAATACAGAAGCGTTTGATATGATTCCCTTCTTCTCATCTTCAGCAGCGCTGATTTCCGAACCACGGTGTAGTGGCCGATGCAGCCTGTTCAAACTGAGAGAGCAAACGAAAGCGCGCTCAGGAAACGAAGTCAAATACGAAGCGAGGCAGCCAGCAAATAAGAGGATGCCTATGTGGTTCTAGCCCCTCGCGGAATGAAGAGAAGGGAGAAATACGTGAAGTCTTTGTTAGCTAAGTCAACTTCTCCTCCTGGTCCCGTATTTGTATAAAGTCATGCATACCGTAATTCAATACAACCCACCCTCGAGACCTGGCCATTCACTGCCCCTACACAACAGGTAGGTGCTCAAAGTGCGGCCTGCAGGGTTTAATAACATCACTTGACGAGAGTAAGCGGGTAATGAGAAGGTGTGTACGAATGAAACAAAGAAAAACCACACATAACTGACATCGAAACTTTATGATTATAAAGCAACATAACAACGCAAGTCTCTACTCCTCATTCTTTCTTGCTCTCTCTCAAGCACTCATACACAAAAACACAGTAGGAACATGACGATGTCAACGATGTATACAGCCCGTAAGTCAGATGACGACAATGAAGAGAATAGAGAATGTAAACAAACACGGTAATTTAATGCCGTGTTGTCTCCACAGAGGCCTGGTGCAGGTTTTTCGAGTTGACACCTCATAGGCGACCTGCACGGCTGTGAGGATGGATGAATTTTAATGCTGAAGACGGCACAGACACACAGACTCCCACCCCGAGCCATCGGAATTAACCAATTAAGGTGAAAATCCCCGACCTGGACGAGAATCGAACTCGGGATCTTTTGGAACAAAGACCAGTACTCTAACTACTTAGCCACGGAGCCAGGCAAAATCACAGTCATTTAAAGTAACTGTTCGGACTGATGACCGACAGAATACTATGGCGGATTATCAGGGCCCTTAAAACTAAAATAAATACTGAGAGATGTAGCGTGTATTTACTATCGACTAATTTATCAAATTACTGTTTACAATTATTTACAAGTTCACTCGCGTTTGAGTTTTGTACTCACAATGGTCATTGAAGACACATTCGTTTGTCATGTCGAACTTCTGGTATCTACACGGCCTCTAACAGTGCAGCCTCGTTCCTAGAGCAATTCGCTTCACAGCTCGTCCTACTCTCCGCAGACGCACTGACTAGCGACTTACTAATGTTCACTCGCGGTTGGCTCAAGACTGAAGCACCCTATACATATGGGAGCCTGGTACACCGACCTCGGTTCGGCGAACCAACTTCGTGAGCGCCACTCTCTACACATAGTAGAGGGAAATGCCAACAACGGTTCGTCCAAAAAGTCATTTTCCCTTTGAATGCGGTCGAGATGAGTTGTTCGAAGTTTGCAGCTCCTGTTATTGTTTTAGATGAGTTGGGCGTTTTAAAAAGAAAACAAGAAATCCGAGTGGACCAAGCAATTGTTGCTTGATAGAGAAAGGTAGTCTCATATTATTTTAAATCCCCTCAGAGTAAACAATGTGAAGGACTATGAAAATTATTCAAGAACGACTAAGGTTCAATTCAATTATTTGGTAGAAATTTTTGGCACCCCATTTATCAAAGCAAGAGACTCACGTAAGAAAAGCAGTATCGGCCAGGCATCGCCTCGCTGTTACACTTCGTTACTTTGAAAGTTGATGTTGAAGTATGGTGCACCTCGTGATCCGCGATGGACGATAGGACGTAATAGTACCACAATCGTGATTTATACACGCTCTCTCAAATATACCAGATTTCATGGAATCTTTTACCTTTTTCAATTCACTTCGAAAACTCTTCTTGAGTAACACAATTCTTTTTTTGAGAAATTTAATGTTATTACCGGGAATGGTCTCGCGAATATTGAGCAGAATGTTATTCAAAAGTTCATCACGGTTGTTCCTGTCCCTGTACTCGTCACTTTTCACTACCGATAGGCTTCAATAAACTCTTTCAGAAAAGGAGGGTTCATAAATGTTGCTCTCAGACAGCGAGTGAAAGAACAAAACAATGTAAACGCAAAGAACTCTAAGGTGAGTCGTTTCGAGCTGTAGTAGCGTATCCACTGACAAAATGGCGAACAAGGATCGTGTCCTCTACCACAAGCGAACATTCAGATGAGCCCAGGTGGCGAACTGAACAAATATATAACCCGATGGAAGACCAAGTTCGTCACTTTAAACCTTCACACGCAGGCAAAAAGTAACGAACATGGTTCGTACGAAACGAGATCGGCGAACTAGGTTTCCAAGCGTGTAGGGTACTTAATTCACTGCTGCCGACTCTGCTCTCAAAACACGACATCGGAAGATTCTTGCAGTTCCACTTCCAAACAATTCTGGGTGCCTTCTGAATTGTTAATCAGCTTCCCACTTCTCCTAATGAGCTTCCTTATTCGACAATTTTCTGGCAGTAATATTTCACTCGCTGCTGGTACACTACAAATTGTTGGCTCTCGCATGCACTGTAACATTCTGTGATTCACCTGCACTCTCAGTCTTCACCGTCACAATATCATGAATGCTGATATAGTAGCAATAGTAACAAATACATTGCAAATGGGAGATATCCTAGTGGCAGTGCCTGTTTGCAATGGTCTCTTTCTTGTTGTTCTCTCAATCTGAGGATCGTTTCCGTCTTCTGAGGTGCTCGGCCAGACATGCTGCAACTAAGGAGTTCAACCAGTTACATTCTTGATAACGTTGGATCATCAAGTTGGAAGTCATTAACAATCCCGCTTCTTTGGAACATTTCTAAGGATTATCAGTTTCTCTATGCTGTCATTCCCACGTCGCACAGTGTGTCCAAAGTATATCAGAAATCTTTATTTACACTATGATGATAATCTCATTCTAAGGAGAGTAGGTAAACAAAGCGGTCACTGGTGTGAAATGGTACCAAGGTATGCGTAGCATTATTCACCATCACCACGTTAAAAATATCGATTTCCTTCAGGTCTGCTGCACGTAGAAACAAGGCCTCGGCTCGAGAGAAGAGAACTGTTAATAAAGGACTGAACGTAACTCTCATTTTCACTGAAAACGAGAAAAATGTGATTGTAATAGTACAGCGTGGAACGTAACTACAATGTCGTCAGGCCGTGTAGCAGGTGAGCACAGGTGGGTCAGACACGACATCTCAGCGCATTTGATCGCAGTCAGATTTTTGTTGCCGTACGTCTGGACGAGCAGGCACAGGAGTTTCCACGTCACAAGCGTCGAGAGTGTATCCTGAATACGTGCAATGAGGCAAAACCATCGTCGCAGTGTGTTCATGACTGGGGTAACCGTCGGCTAGCTCGGATGGGAAAAGTGGGTGGACGGGACGCAGTGCAGCAGATCACAGCGAATTAAATGCTGGACAACAAAGAAGTGTCAGCAACCATACGATCCAGAATATTTTACTTGCAATAACCTACAGAAGCCATCATCCCGGTAGAGTCAACATGCTTACCGTACATCATAAAACACAACGATTGATATGGACTAGGAAATATCGCCCTTGGACTATCGAAACATGGTAAAAGGTCGCTTGGACAGATGAGTCGAAGTATCAGTTGGTACACACCGAAAGTAGGGTACGAGTGCCCCACCAAGCACATGATACATGGAGCCGTCTTGCCAGCAGGGTAACTGCAGGCTGGTGGTGGTGGTGATATCCTGGTATGGGGCCTGTTGACATGATATGGAATGGGGCGCCTGGTACACCCATTTGTTCGCCTCCAGTACTCTGAATGAGACCTATACCTACAAAACGACAATGCACCAGCCCATCGCTCCCGAACTGTTGAGGGTTGGTTCCACGGAGAAGAGGGCGCTTGCCTACCTCCTAGGATCACCCAGCCTCAATCATATTGAGTATAAAGGGGATGCTGCCGAGAGGAATGTGCGTGCACTGAAATCTCTTCCGACCAATCTCCGTGCGTTATGCTGGGACTATGCAGCGGTCAGGGAACAGCACGTCTCCCCAAACTTTCTGGTGTGTTGTGGAGTCTATGTCAAGCGGCATCTCCTCCATCATGCGGTCAAAAGTGGGCGCTAAAAGCTACTATCCAGGTGTACCTCGTTAAATTTCTCGTAGATGTAACTTATTGTATTAAAAACTGTTCATGTCTGCTTATGTTTTCATATTTTAAACATTACTGGTAAACCTCGGAGCGATGTATCTTTTATAGGCAGAAGATGATTTACTGTGATGCCAGTTTCTTTTCCAAATTTAAAATAAATGTAGATGTTTGTATGACTCGAACGGCAATAATAAATAAATAAATAAAATAAATAAATAAATAAATAAATAAATAAATAAATAAATAAATAAATAAATAATAGTGATAGTTGGTTATTGTCTATTGTCCTGTTCTTAGGATGAAAGCAGATTAGCTTCTTTGTTGCGTTTTCTTTATTTTGTAATATTGGTATATATCTTTTGTATTTTTCACTTTACCTGAATAAATGCGGGTGCGAAACCCGGTACGAAAGTCGAAAAATTTAGAGCCGAAACTTGAACTTCTTGAAAGGTATATAGTCAAGGTGTACACTTAACCAAGACCAGAAAATAATACCAGGTAAATTCCTGGAACAAAATGTGGCCGTGAATAAATATCAAACGTCAATCAATAAACAGGCACTCGATGATACAGTCAGTTGTCCTTTAGAACGGGGAATTCCAGAAATCTATGTCAGTAGACTTATTAGTCTGTTAGAGAATCTTTTTCCAGGGCAAAATGTAGGTACCCCGTTATCAGGCGGTAGGGGTGGTGATTATTGTTTAAAGAGGATGTACGCCTGGATAAAATCCTCTGTTAACGATAATCAGAGGGGAAAATGGAAGTTGTTTTTTAATTTGACTTACGTAACACCGAAACAGATAGGTTTTTGGCGACGATGGGATAGGAAAGGGCTAGGAGTAAAAGTAAATGACGTGGCCTTAATTAAGGTACAGCCCCATTATTTTTATGGAGTAAAATTCGGAAACCACAGAAAACAATTGTCAGAGCTGCCGACAATGGGGTTCGAATCTACTCTCTCCCAAATGCAAGCTGACAGTTTCGTGACCCAAGTCGTGCAGCCATTCTCCCGGTAACGGAACAGGGTCAAATCATTCTCAGAATGAAGGTATCGACAAAAATTAAAGGAAGGGCCACAGTGGACGTGAAAGTGAAAGACTCCCTAGGCCTCAGAAACGTAATACCGTTGGCGCCGGGAAAGAGGAAAAATTAACCGGGAGAGGTCGGATAGGAAAAGTAAGATTGGAGACCCTTGCACAAATAAATGGAAACAATACCAAATTTAGTTAGGGGCTCCGCGGTCACCAAACCACACTTCCAAGTTGAAAGCCCCTTCAGTAGCCTCTTAGAACAGGCAAGGGATATCGTAGATTTCGATAGATTTCCAAATTCATCGTTTAAGATATTTGACAAGGAATGTGCCATCTGAGTGTCAGAACATTAATTGATTGACTGATTGACTAATTGGTTCCATTGTATTTCAGAACCAAGAGCATCTAAAGGAACGAAGAAGACATTATTATTATTATTATTATTATTATTATTATTATTATTATTATTATTATTATAACGATTCTTCGTTCGACGGTCTGTGATCCTGTAAACAGAATGAATTTTTATTATGCAAGCATTCATTTTGAGTATTCAAATTCTTCAGGGCGTTTTAGTCGTGACATTACCAGCATTTCGCACCAGTGTGTCATATGAAGGTAAAGTTGGAATTCAAGAGGACAAATTGGGGCAAATATTCGTTTATAGGAAGGAAAGTTAGGGATTGGAATAACTTACCAAGGGAGATGTTCAATACATTTCCTATTTCTATGCAATCATTTCAGAAAAGGCGGTGAAAACAACAGATAGGGAATCTGCCACCTGGGCGACTGCCCTAAATGCAGATCGGTAGTGATTGATTGATTGATTGATTGATTGATTGATTGATTGATTGATTGATTGATTGATTGATTGATTGATTGATTGATTGATTGATTGATTGATTGATTGACCATGAGTTTCATTGCCACACCTCTCAATGGCGCTGGTGGTAAGTACGCCGTTGAGACACTGGCACCATTAATTTATTTTAGAATCTTTTTCGTCACAGCAGATGGATTCGTAACTAAAAATTACTTACTCCACCTCCTCCACAAATCAGAGGTTGTTGTAATAGAAATTGTTCACCACACAATGCAGAATATTACTACTGTGAGTCCTTATATTTCCACTGAGGTTTACTGAGGAAATCAATTGTTGAGAGTACAAAGGAAATGTTTCTTCGTATTCTCTGGAGGAAAAGAACACATTAAGTTAATCAACTTGAGACCAAGGCATTCTCGCTTACAACTGAGACAGACACGTTGTTTCTAGACAGAGAAATAACTTGTGTTTCCAGGAATGGCACAAACCCAAGTTCAAAGGTGAAAATCCCTGGCTGCCAGCATTTCACTAGGGCAGTGATTTAATTCACGCCTCCCACTCCTACAAAACAACTATATCCTCTAACAGACACAATAAATTTATCCGTGCTGACGTCACCAGGACATTAATTCCGTCGGAGATAAAACTGAGAAAGCTTCTAGTGATTCACTAAAAACAGTGATCCGATATTGTTGAGTAAATCGAGTTTGTTGGCAACACGATATCGGTCGCTTGAATTAGGGAAATGGTTAGTTCGAACTCCATTATCGGAAGCCTCGAAAATTATTTTCTTTATTTTCCTGTCATCACTTCACAAAAATTCTCGAGAGAAAACCTAAATAATGTTATTTCCGTACAGGCCATGATGGGTCCTTCGAGGAAGAAATCTATTACCCTAACTTCGGGTAGGTAGACGGAGTAGTTAGCTATATACCCAATCACCACAAATGAACCTGATACTCATTTTTGGTAGAGGCTGAGTGATTCTTTACAGAAAAAACCCTTGGCACTGCACTCTTGATGGGCCTGGCCTACCAAGCGACCTGTGCTCAACCCGAAAGGCTGCAGATTAAGAGGCGACACGTGGTCAGCATGATGAAACCTTTCAGCCGTTATTCTTGGCTTTCTAAACCGGAATCGCAATATCACCATCAGATATAACCTCAGTTTTTCTCACGCAGGTTGACTGGACCTCAATCTAGCCCTTAGAACTAGATAAAAATCGCTGATCTGTTTGAATATCACGTAGAAGCAACAGAGTACATTTCTATGAATCTCAACATTTTAAGGTTGTGTTAACTTAGACAGTGAAGGCTAACCAATCAGCATTACGATATTCAAACAACGAAATGGGGCAAGAAAGATGTGAGATGGGTATTTTGTTCATATTAAAAATTACGTATTTCAAAACTTGTCGACATTTTTCCAAATTAATTTACGTTTTGTTAGAACATTTTATATCCTTGAAACTTGCTTCATAAATACATATTCACTGGGCTTTCTGCAAGAGACTTCTTTTCCTACCGCTTTTTCCCACACCTGTGGGGTTGCGGATGCGAACTGCGTCACACATATGTGGGTTTGGCCCTGTTTTACGTCCAGATGCCCTTCCTGCCGCCAACTCTATATGGAGGGATGTAATCATTATTGCGTGTTTCTATGGTGGTTGGTAGTGTGGTATGTTGTCTGAATATGAAGAGGAGAGTGTTGGGACGGACCAAATACCCAGTTCCCGAGTCAGAAGAATTAATCAGAAGCGATTAAAATCCCCGACCCGGCCGGAAATCAAACCCGGGACTCTCTGAACTGAATACTAGTACGCTGACCATTCAGCCAACGAGTCGGACGCTTTCTGCAAGAGACTACAATGTATGATATCATATAAACATCTGCAGTAGCACCGATAGGGAATGAGGTGGGGGGGGGGGGCGGCAGCAGAATGTCGATACAACAACAATTGCCTGGTTTTGTAGGATATAGCGGTGGGTGGAGGGAGGGGGGTGGGTATGTACCTAAAAACTGAAAATTAAGCTACAAAATGTTTTTTTTTATGCTTTCTAAGCGAATTTTGACAGAGGGGTGGGTAGAGGTTGACAGTTTGCCAACTGAAGTGCGGTAATAATAGTTTTTGAGATTTTCATTCAATACTATACAATAAAACTTACAGCAAAGGAACGATAGTACATATGTACTACAGTTACTATAAATAGAAGTGCGGCGTGCTTTTTTATTATTTTTACTAACACAAGTTCCCCCATGAGTAGGCTTCATTATACAGTTAAAAATCATTTAGTATTTGACTACACACTAAGAAACTAACGGGCGCTAAAAAGACTGCCAGACTGACGAATGCGCGCGGCAAGCGGAGGAACCATACCTCAGTGTCCATGGCTTTGGGAAAAATATGTACCCCTGCTACGCTTCCTCACAGCACATGCAAAGTGTCCACTACTTGCTGTGGCGCTATAGAACTCAGTTAGCCGCGACGAACGATACTGTTTGCGTATAGTATTGTTAATAATTAATGAACATAAAGGAAAGAAAGCTGATACAATAAAAGGGCTTGTACAAATTGCTCGTTTTAACAATTCTTATAATTCCTAGTTCCAGCTGGCTAAAATGGATTATAAAATGTAATATTTTGCGGTCCGCCTCTGTGGTGTAGTAATTTGTGTGATTAGCTGCCACCCCCGGAGGGCCGGATTCGCTTCCCGGCTCTGCCATGAAATTTGAAAAGTGGTACGAGAGCTGGTAAGGGGTCCACTCAGCCTCGAGAGGTCAACTGAGTAGAGGTGGGTTCGATTCCCACCTCAGCCATCCTGGAAGTGGTTTCCCACTTCTCCAGGTAAATGCCGGGATGGTACCTAACTTAAGACCACGGCCGCTTCCTTCCCTCCTCCTCGCCTATCCCTTACAATCTTCCCATCCACGCGCAAGGCCCCTGTTCTACACAGCAGGTGAGGCCGCCTGGGCGAGGTACTGGTCATCCTCCCTAGTTGTACCCCCCGACCCAGAGTCTGAAGCTCCAGGACACTGCCCTTGAGGTGGTAGAGGTAGGATCCCTCTCTGAGTCCGAGGGAAAACCGACCCTGGAGGGTCAAGAGATAAAGAAGAAGAAGAATTTTTTATCGACAAAGTTGTCGCCCCCCCCCCCCCCCTAATCGCCGCTACTGAGCGTCTGTGCGCCAAATCCATGCCAAGGACACTGTTTGATTTCTACTTTAAGACGAAGGTTCACTCCGGTCTCAGAGACACAAGAACAGATATTCCTACAGGAACTACATTTATCGATGTTAACACAGGACGCTATATCTTATATGGACTGGTGCTGATGGTCCAACCTTCGTACCCGTCTATAACAAAGAAATCAAGCAATAAATAAATTACACATATGTTATCTCTTATACTTCACGCCAACCAAAAACTATGAAAATATCATCTAGCGCCAAGAGCTGACTCCACCGATCATACATTTCTGTCTCGAATAATTTTACCGAGCTCGATAGCTGCAGTCGCTTAAGTGCGTCCAGTATTCGGGAGATAGTAGGTTCGAACCCCACTGTCGGCAGCCCTGAAAATGGTTTTCCGTGATTTCCCATTTTCACACCAGGCAAATGCTGGGGCTGTACCTTAATTAAGGCCACGGCCGCTTCCTTCCCACTCCTAGCCCTTCCGTGTCCCATCGTCGCCATAAGACCTATCTGTGTCGGTGCGACGTAAAGCAACTAGCAAAAAAAAAAGAAAAAGAATAATTTTGCCATGGTGTTCCGTAGTTCATGTATAAATTTGTACAGATAGTTTTGCAACACGGAGTATTTGGAAGGATATCAGTTGCATATTACCTTGGTCTCGTACGAACTACGATAAATTTACTTCTCTACGATTTTACACGTTTTAGTATACTCCACCATATCATCGAAGTTGGAAACAAGGTTTCCGTTAATTTGTGAATGTGAATTTTTCTTATTTAGTTTCCACTTAAATCCGGCAAAAGATTTTCTACAAAATGCAGTAAGCGTGCGTACAAATCTGGTCAGAAATTAATTTAGAGCAAATGAAGTAGGTGACTGAGTTATTTAGATAACTTCGCTGGTAACGGACGTTTCAGTTCTTTGTTTCAAATACGCTTTGTAGTGGTTTCATATCGCTTGTTAACTCAAGCCAAACAACGACGTGTGTGGAGACTGCAGCAAGATGGATGGGTAAGTGACGTGACACACCGACACTACTATCAGCAGAAATGTGTTAATGTAAAAGATAGACATCTCTCGCCAGGATTGTTATTACTTAAGCTTGCTTTATACTCTTCATTAACAAAAGAAATGGAGATTTAATTGAATATTCTGGTGAGTCTGCCATGTTGTTTGTTTTTTGTGAATATTTATTGCCAATTCTAAAACTCGCCACGAGACTAGACATGCAATTGTTTAACTTGCCTGGTGTACTAATGTAGCGAAATATAGTTGTGTGCATAACTGAGGAGAGCGGGAGAATTGAGACATTCTCGCTGTTCGTGTCGGGCTTTATTCTGTCTACTCGTTTCAATCACGACTTTTGTTATGTTATAGATCACAGTTTTCGATTTATCGATTGTCCTTTCATCGTGCCCTCCCTGAATAGTCAGCGTAGCAGGCTTCGGTTCAGAGGGCCACCGTTTCGACTCCCGACCGGGATGGAGATTTGAATCTTACCCTTGGCTCGGGGACTGGTTTGTTTGTGCTGTCATCAACATCTCTTGAATTTATACACCACATACAGCACTATCCTCCCCAGCAAAATACGCAGTTTCCTACACGGCAGATGCCACCCATCCTCGTCGAAGTGTCTACCTTACAAGAGCTGCACCAGGCTAGCTATAGCCATATTAAATTTTTATGTAAGCAAAGCAAAGCATAGTCACCTCCGTACAGGCCAGGAAGGCCCTTGGAGGAGTGGAAGGTAAAGGCTTCCACCATTGTTAACCTCGGCACGTGATGGGGTAGAGTGGTTAGCTCTACGCCCGGCCGCCTTTGACCCCAGGAATTAACCTGGTACTCATTTTTGGTGTAGGCTGAGTGAACCACAGGGCCATATGCACCTCCGGAAGTGGAAATCTCGTTTCTTAAATTTTACGACTTCCTGGCGGGGATTCGAAACCACGTCCTTCCTGGCGAACCGAGCACGCCTTTACCGCCTCGGCCAGGCAGTCCCTAAATTTTATGTACTTATTTAATTATTTACTTATTTATTTTCTTCTTCTTCTTCTTCTTATTATTATTATTCGAACTTTGGTTACTTTTATTTGCATTTAACTTTCTTCGTTTCCAAATTTCCTTCATTTTCTGAGAATATTGTTCGTTTTCCTCTTGAGTCCATTTTCTTCCAGTTGTTAATTTTTTCTCTCCTTAAATCCTGCCTTTCTTGTTACATCTCTGAAACGTGTTCTGTTTTCTATCATATCTACTTTAATTCTAGAGTCTTTCGTATCCTTTTGAATTTCAATGGACCACGTTGGTTTGGATTTGTAACTGTTCAGTAAGATGAAGATTTGTTTAGTTAGTCTATTGTTATTCATTCTAATAAATGTGTCCAAAAACTTTAGTCTTCTTTTCCTCATTACATTTGTCAGTTTTTCAACTTTTAAATAAAGCTCTCTGTTTCATTGTCGTCTACATTAGGCATTGTTGCTTCTGATAGGTCCCAGTATTTTTTTCAAAATTCTTCCTTCAACATCCTCTAATTTTTCAAGATCCCCCATTCTTATAAGTTCAAGAGTTTCTGCTGCATATAAAATTTCTGACCGGACCACTGTTTGATAATGTCTTAATTTCAAATTCCAGGATAGAGATCTCTTATTGTATATATTTTTTGTCATGTGAAACATTCTTTCCACTTTGTTCACTCTTATATCTATTAAATTTATTTATATATTTAGTTACACATTTATTTATTTATTTATTTATTTATTTATTTATTTATTTATTGACAATTCGCTAATCGGCCAACAGACCACGGTAAGTTTCATTGTACATTCTGGCGTTTACTCAGTTTTCGATTGATCGAGTAGGTTTTCATAAGCCTGCTGTGACGAGCACGACGTTCATCCGACCACTTTGCACCACTTGACCATTTCAAATCGCAGAAAATTCCAAAAGCCACGATGGTTGTCCTGAAAAGGTCTCGTTTTTGCTCGTCTTCTGGTCCTAGGCCTATTTGTTCGAGGCCTTTTTTGACGTTAACATACGAGTTTTAGAGTTGGTCCTAATTATTATTATTATTATTATTATTATTATTATTATTATTATTATTATTATTATTATTATTATTATTATTGGACTAGAGAGTATATATTAGCAGAAAAATAGAGAAACGTGTGGAGGAGAAGTAAAGTAATATATTCCATATCGTAAGAGTTAATTCTGTTTCATTTCAGTCCGACTCCACGAAAGTTTTGGGGATAGAAAGAATTAATATACATTCTGAGGTGCAATATTTCAGCGAGGATACGTATACCTCCATGTCCGGCAAATAAAAAGAAATAGAATAGAATCTTGTGAAGCCTAGTGATACAGAAGAATGTTGAGAGTGAGATGGGTCATTCAGGCCTCAAATGATGAGATACTTTCGAGTAGGCGAGAAGAGAACGATGTGGCAAAATTTGACGAGGAAAAGACAGTTTGATAGAATTCTTGACACACCTAGGAATTGTTCAGATAGGTTTTCAAGGAAGTGCAGGGGATAGAACGGTAGAGATCGGCCAAGCCATGAATACGACAAACAGGTTTGAGCAGATATAGGATATAGATCGTACGTTGTTGAGCACTCATCCCGAAGGCTGGTTGCATCCTCAACAGCTCCACCATCACCAGTTATTGATATCCTAGGCGTCACTGAAGAGACATCACTAGAGGACTGAGTGGTGAGGTAGTTTCCCGTTGATTTCCCCACCGAGCCAGAAGCTGCTATTATATATCAGTCTACTAAGCCCACTGAAATACACGCACTAACCGCCTATATGAGCGACATTTTCACACCATTCATAGCAGAGACTGGGTGCATAAGGAGAGGCACTAGTAGCATCGCTCATACCTCAAATCATTTTCATATTTGTAAAACCCAATGATGAGACTGTGGAAATCAAAGTAACAAATTTATTTTAATTCCTACCAGAAGTCATATCGCACTGTAAACACAAGGTCTCGCGAACAAATATAGATGATACAGTAGGTATGTAGAAGTGAAACGTTTGGCATACGAAATGGTGGCATGAACAGCAGCCTGAATTTAGTAGCCTATATAGTCTAATGACCGAAACAACATCATCACTCTCACTCTGAACCTTCAATGTTGCTTGATTCTTTTGTTCATAACAATGATATGTTGCTTTAGGCATAACGGAAACTTGCTAATTTTCTGAGGATCATTGGAATGTTAAGCATGAATCGTGTCGTGTGCTCCTTCTTGGGATTCCTTCAACGTGTTCCTTTATAAATCAAAATAGTCATACAGTTGTAAGTTAGGAAAAGCTAGAATGCATAAGGAAACAGCAGAGGTAATATAGAATAGTGACTCTTCAAGATAGGATACTTTATGTGCATGAAAGAAGACCTATTACTTCCTTTCATGTCCGACTCGTTGGCTGAATGGTCAGCGTAATGGCCTTCGGTAAGTTCGATTCCCGGCCGGATTGGGGATTTTAACCTTCATTGATTAATTCAAATGGCTCGGGGGCTGGGTGTTTGTGCTGTCCCCAACATCCCTCCAACTCACACACCACACATAACACAATCCTCCACCACAAAAACACGCAGTTACCTGCACATGGCAGATACCGCCTACCCTCATCGGAGGGTCTGCCTTACAAGGGCTGCACTCGGCTAGAAATAGCCACAAGAAATTATTATTTTTAGTTCCGTACATTCAGCTATCAGAACACACGGGAAACTGGACTGCACCCTACACGTACTCATACTTTTGTAAGAATTGGTTCATTCTTGCAAGATTAAGGGCAGATCGTCACATACTGGGTGTCCCAAGAGGAATGGTTCATATTCAGGATTATGACACGAACGATCATTTGAAGAAAAAAACTTCATATGGACATATGAAAAATGAAATGGCTTGGAAGAATACCAGTTTCACGCAATGTGCTGAAAACTCTGGTAAACACTCTACGATCAGGAATTAGACGTGTCGGAAAGCACCGACGGTGCAAATCCGTCGTTGTGATGTAGGGGTTAGCATGATTAGCTGCCTCCCCCGGAGGCCATCATCGATTCCCGGCTCCGCCACAAAATTCGAAAAGTGCTACGAGGGCTGGAACTGAGTCCACTCAGCTTCGGGAGGTCAACTGAGTACAGGAGGGTTCGATACCACCTCATCCATCCTTGAAGTGGTTTCCGTGGTTTCCCACTTCTCCAGGCAAATGCCGCGTTGGTACCTAACTGAAGGTCACGGCCGCTTCCTTCCCTCTTCCTTGCCTATTCCTTCCAATCTTTCCACCATACCATAAAGCCCCTGTTCAGCACAGCAAGTAAGGCAGACTTGGCAAGGTACTGGTCCTTCTCCCCAGTTGTATCCCCGATCCAAAGTCTCACACTCCAGAATATTGCCCTTGAGGCGGCAGAGGTGGGATCCCACGCTGAGTCAGAGGAAGAAACCAACTCTGGCGGGTGAACGGATTAAGAAAGAAAGAGAGATAGAAAGAAGTATTGTTTCATAATATGGAGAAGAATTTAGAGATGGAAAGTTATTGGAAGTTATTAAAAATCACATAAACATTGAGTCCGCTAATACTACTCTACATTATAATCTACCTAGCGTGAGCATACAATTACAAGCTCCGTAACACAGCCCGTTGGCAGCATCTGGTGTGTTACGAGTGAAATATGGAGCTCATTCTAGCATCCCCAGCGTCGCGTTAAGGGTGATAGAGGGCAGGATTAGAGCACTAATTTTGGAGTCTAGGGGAGTTGAAGCGTCAACGATAAACAATGTTAGCCATTTAAGTCGGTATTACCTTCTTTCAAAGTATACCATTAATATTATTAAAATTACATTCTATGGCGATGAATGTCAGTAGTCAACAGCTGGATCATTTTGGCGTCTACAACAGGTAAAACGCGGATGCTTCTCGCCAAGAATGAACTGGAATGATGGACGACATCAGTAATCGACTCCGAAACTTTTCCCAATCTGTAGTTGGGCATGGGACGACAACAAATGTTTACAGTTCTGCTCGAATTTCAGAATAGTCTCCACCAGCAGTTACGTCTCTCGCATGGAATAATGTTTTATTTATTTATATATTTATTTGCCAGCACCCGTGGTGTAGGGGTAGCGTGCCTGCCTCTTACCCGGAGGCCCCGGGTTCGATTCCCGGCCAGGTCAGGGATTTTTACCTGGACCTGAGGGCTGGTTCGAGGTCTACTCAGCCTACGTGATTAGAATTGAGGAGCTATCTGACGGTGAGATAGCGGCCCCGGTCTAGAAAGCCAAGAATAACGGCCGAGAGGATTCGTCGTGTTGACCACGCGACACCTCGTAATCTGCAGGCTTTCGGGCTGAGCAGCGGTCGCTTGGTAGGCCAAGGCCCTTCAAGGGCTGTAGTGCCATGGGGTTTGGTTTTGGTATATATTTATTTAGTCCGCCTCTTTGCTGTAGTGGATAGCATGATTAGCTGCCACCTCCGGAGGCCCGGGTTCGATCCCGGCTCTGCCACGAAATTTGAAAAGTGGTACGAGGGCTAGAACGGGGTCCACTCAGCCTCGGGAGGTCAACTGAGTTGAGGTGGGTTCGATTCCCACCTCAACCATCCTCGAAGTGGTTTTTCGTGGTTTCCCACTTCTCCTCCAGGTAAATGCCGGGATGGTACCTAACATAAAGCCACGGCCGCTCCTTCCCTGTTCCTTGCTTATCACTTCCAATCTTCCCATCCTCCAGAAGGCCCCTGTACAGCATAGCAGGTGAAGCCTCCTGAGCGAGGTACTTGTTCTCGTATCCAGTTGTATCCACCGACCCAAAGTCTTTCTTTCCAGGACAGTGCCCTTGAGGCTGTAGAGGTGGGATCTTTTGCTGAGTCTGAGGGAAAACCATCCTTGGAGGGTAAACAGATTAAGAAATGAAGAAGGAAAGAAAGAAAGATGGAAAGAAGAAAGAAGGAAGAAATATTTATTTATTTATTTATTTATTTATTTATTTATTTATTTATTTATTTATTTATTTATTTATTTATTTATTTATTTATTTATGCGAATTCTGCGAATCTGTGTGTGGAACCGTAGGAAACATAGAACAACATATTTCCGTCAGACTTCCAAGGTGTTAGTAATTTCTGTTACGAGTCATATTTACTTGTACTGGCGACATTTATACCAAAGAAAAGAATAGCTTGATCCATTTTTATTTTACTTTACGTCGCACAGACACAAACAGGTCTTAAGGCGACGATGGAATAGGAAAGAGATAGAAGTTGGAAGGAAGCGGCCATGGCCTTAATTAAGTTAAAGGCCCAGCATTTACCTGGTGTGAAAATGGGAAACTACGGAAAACCACCTTCAGGGCTGGCGGCAGTGTGGCTCAAACCTACGATCTTCCGAATGCAAGATCATAGCTGCACGACCCTAACCACACGGCCAACCAGCTCGGTCCGTTTCTAGTGAGACAGGTAATTATTTATTTAATAGGTTCGTTTTTAAATTATTTCCCAGTTACTGAAAATGTATGCATTTGTTTATCTTGGTTTAGTATAAGAGCTTCATAGCCTTAACTACACCAAGCAAAACGAGCCCAATAAATAAATAAATAAATAAATAAATAAATAAATAAATAAATAAATAAATAAATAAATAAATAACCACGATATTGGGGCCCAAGCCTTAATAAATACATCAAGGTTTGTGTTATTCAGTTAATAAATCAGAATTACGTAGGACTATGTCTTTACTAACAGTTTATGCTCGCCTAGGCGTGATATTCAAGGAGAAAGACGTAATTTCCTTGCCTCATTTGTGAAATGACAATGTTAAGAATTCCTTAACAAAGTGAAGTATTTAAACAATCTCGGCCTATATTTCTCTCGTAATTAACGCTCAGCCTCGTCGTTATCGACTTCATTATTTCTTTAGACTGCATTCCTCAAATGTTGAAGTTAGCTTAATTTCACTAGTTAACTGAGCTCTGCTGTTTTCGTAAGTCAAAGTAATTAATTCCGCTTCGGCCCAAAATTTGCTAGGCTTGACTAAATAATCGTTACAGATACTGTCGAGATATGTTGTTATTTCTGCATTCCGTTGAAAGGTTATGGGAACTTTCCTCTTTAAGTTATAGGTACTGGCTTGTACAGAACTTTAATATTGCCGATCGTCGACGAGCTAAATTTCAGCGAGTTCTAAACGATTGTTTACACTTTTTTGTAAAATAGCTTTTGTATCTGTCGTACAGTTGCAGCAGTACTGATATTTAGCAGAGATAACTGGCAGAAAAAGAGAAAGAGGACTCGTCTATTAAATGTAGGAAAAATCACAATAAGAAGACAGTTGGAATTCAAGAAGACAAACAGGAGCAAATATCCGTTAATAGGAAAAGGAGTTAGGGATTGAAATAATTTAACAAGTGAGATGTTCAATAAATTTCCAAATTCTTTGCAATTAGTATTTAAGAAAAGACCAGATAAACAACAGATAAGGAACTTGCCACCTGGGCGACTGCCGTAAATGCAGATCAGAGGTGACTGATTGATAACATCTAGTCAGTGTAATGTTATTGTCGATTAATTTTAAGGGCTACGGCATTGTAAACTATCATTCCTGCGCACGTGAGTGTGTCGGAAGGTGTGTGGTAGTATCCGGTGTTATTGTAGTTGCTGAAGTGCCCGGCTCCTCGGTTGAATGATCGGCGTAGTGGCTTTCGGTTCCGGGCCAGGTCTCGAATTTTAAACTTTGGTTAATTACTCTAGCTCTCGGGGTGGATTTTTGTGTTCGATTTAATACAAATTTTCATTTGCATACAACACATCACACTATAAACCATCACAGAAACACGTAATATTGAATACACATTCCACATAGGGTTGGAGTAAGGTAGGGCCTCCAGCCGTAAAATTGTGCTAAATGCATAAAGTATAGACTCTAAGTAATAAATACTAATCTTATTTCCTTTACGTCCCGCTAACTACTTCTAAGGTTTTCGGAGACGCCAAGATGCCGCAATTGAGTCCAATAGGAGTTATTTTACGTGCCAGTAAATCTACCGACACGAGGCTGACGTATTTGAGCACCTTCAAATACCACCGGATTCAGCCAAGATCGATCCTGCCAAGTTGGGGTCAGAAGGCCACCGCCTCAACCGTTTGAGCCACTCAGCCCGGCCCGACTCTAAAGTAACTGGTAAAATGAAAAGAGGAAGAAGAATAAGAATAAGAATAAGATTGTTGATACTGTAGTAGTGTATATACCGGTACTGTAATTGTAATTATTAGGGTTGGCATTTTTATACGAATCCGGGACTCGAAATAAGATAGCCAAACTTTCTTGAAAAATGTGGAATATATCGGGAAATAATCGCACTCAGTTCTGTTCAAAAAGGATTATTATTATTAGAGCCTCCGTGCCTCGGGCGGCAGCACGCCAGCCTCTCACAGCCGGGTCCCATGGTTCAAATCCCTGTCACTCAATGTGGGATTCGTGCTGGACAAAGCGTAGGTGGGACAGGTTTTTCACCCGGTAATCGGTTTTCCCTATCACTTTCATTCCAGCAACACTCTCCAATGTCATTTCACTTCATCTGTCAGTCATTAATCATTGCCCCAGGGATGTGTGTCAGGCTTGGCCAGTCGGCACTGAACTATCCTCGCCGCTAGATGCGGGCTTCATTCATCCCACTCCTGATCCGGCCGAATGACTGGAAACAGGTTGTGGATATTCTTATTCTTATTATTTGCAAATTGTCAGCGTAAAACTGATCAGAAACAGTTCTCCAGATATTTATCTCTAAAGGCTGGATATACCAGAAAACGAATTCAATAAAATATGTTCACCGAGCGAGTTGGAGGCGAGAATCGGGTCTTGTAGCTGTTGGCTTCCATTCTGAAGATGATGGGTTCGAACTCCAAAATAGGCAGCCCTAAAATTGTTTTCTGTGGTTTCCCACTTTAACACCAGGAAAATGTTGGGACTGTGCCTTAATTATGTTCGCCACTGCTTCCTTCCCATCCTATCCTCTCCGAAAACTTGTCTGCGATTGTGTGACTTTTAAATACTATCACTGTAAGTATCAAGGTATTGAGGGAATCCTGCCACGAAATTTGAAAAGTGGTACGAGGGCTGGAACGGGGTCCACTTAGCCTTGGAAGGTCAACTGAGTAGAGGGGGGTTCGATTCACACCTCAGCCTCCTAGAAGTGGTTTTCCGTGGTTTCCCACTTCTCCTCTAGGCAAATGCCGGGATGGTATCTATCTTTAAGGCCACGGCCGCTTCCTTCCCTCTTCACTGTCCCTCCTTTCCAATCTTCCCATCCCTCCGCAAGGACCCTGATCAGCATAGCAGGTGATCCGCCTGGGCGAGGTACATGTCCTCCTCCCCAGTTGTATACCCTTACCGCAGGTCTCACGATCAAGGAAACTGCCCTTGAGGCGATAGAGGTGGGATCCATCGCTGAGTCCGATGGAAAAACCAACCATGGAGTGTAACCAGATTAAGAAAGGAAAAGAAATAATAATAATAATAATAATAATAATAATAATAATAATAATAATAATAATAATAATAATAATAATAATAATAACAACAACCTGGGCATAAGAACGAAGGAAGAAGCTCAGCGAGAGGATGAAGAGATTTTGTGAGGAGAAGAAGACCAACACATCAGCTAATGTGGTTCAATCGACCTCCTAACTAGGGCATAGCAAAGGCAAAGTCATCTCCGTACAGGCCATGAAGGCCCTTGGAGGGGTGGAAGGTAAAGGCTTCCACAATCCGTAACCTCGGCAATTGAAGGGGTAGAGTGGTTAGCTCTACGCCTGGCCGCCTTTGTCCCCAGGAATTAACCTGGTACTCATTGTTGGTGTAGGCTGAGTGAACCTCAGGGCCATGTGCACCTCCGGAAGTGGAAATCCCGTTTCTTACATTTTATGACTTCCTGACGGGGATTCGAACCCACGTCCTTCCGTGCGAACCGAGCTCGCCTTTACGTCCGCGGCCAGGCAGCCCCTAAGTAGGGCATAACGATGTAAAATAATATTATTAATAATAATACGAGGGCTTGGATCACCAGAGTCAACAGGTCCCTGAATAGAGCACATATGAAATATTGAAAATGTCTTTTGCTGGGACGCTTGTACTAATGCAACCTATTTGGAATTAATTGGGACTACTGTATAAACATATGGAATGGAGTAGCAATTTTGAGGGAATAGAAAATGATAGAACAGTCTGCAGACTGCTTTGAATCTTGATCTTCATAATCACTTATAGAGGACTCGTATCTAATCCGTTATTCTTTTTCAGTGCTAGGAAGCTATTTATAGCTAATGAAAATTACTCTCTAAGCCCATCAAAGAGGAAGCGTACAAAAGCAGAGCAAAGAGAACGGGAGAGTTTTAGGCTTACAACTTTCCAACCAGCAACTCGTTCTTCATTCAATTGCTGGGAATTGCGCGGACCCTCGAGCGTTAGGATTACAGCGCAGAGAAAATCTCCAACAATAATAAATTCCTCTGTTAAAAAAGCCAGAGGATTTATTTGTTAATCTTTGGCAACGAGGGAACACCAACGTTTTCCTGGAGAGATTACTAAATGGCCAAACAATCATTGGAAATGGTACAACCATGGAAAATAATTCTGTGGCATTGCAATATTCTGTATAATGGGCCCGCCTGGTGGCGTTGAAGTCTATATGGTCTGACACAGTGGTTAGAAGGTGTGAGTCACGTTGGGCGAAACAGTTTTCACCATGAGAATGTTGGTCGGCAGGGTAGGGGAGGTGGTGGTATACAATATCTAATCACTAACTGCATGCCAAAAGCCTGGATTAAATTCCAAACCTTTTCGCAGTTTCATATAGAGTGATGGCACGGGACAGTGTTTTTTTTTTTTGCGTCACACCGACACAGGTATGTCTTATGGCGACGATGGGATAGGAGAGGCCTAGGAATTGGAAGGAAGCGGCCGTGGCCTTAATTAAGGTACAACCCCGGCATTTGCCAGTGTGAAAATGGGAAACCACGGAAACGTGACGCTGTTGATGGGGATTCGTCCGTCGGATGTGGACGTAAAGCTTTGAGCAGACTATTGGATGCTATTCGACAGGTGTAGGATACGTGCCGACAGCAGGTTTCACCCTCTCCATATATTGTCATCATCATCATCATACCACATCCAGACGCGCAGGTCGTCTATAGGTGTCACATAGAAAGAATTGCACCAGGCGGGCCGAACATGTCCTCAGACCCTCCCGGCACTGAAAGCCATACGATAAATAATAAATTCTGTATAATAATCCGGAAATAAACTCCATAAGCAATGTGGTTATCACCTTACGAATCGTAGTCGAATTTCAATCCCATCGCCATAAAATATGTTTGTATCAGAGTGACGTAAAACAATTAGCTGCCATCTTTATTACACGCGGTTATGCTTATTTTTATATCGTATTCGCCGAACATCTTTTCGGGCGTTAAAATATTTGACTAGAGAATTTAAGCACAGTGTTTCAATAAGACCAAGTCGTCGGCATTTGCCCGAACTGCTTATCACATTTTTAGCCAACCGAATCCTTCCCTGCCATTGTATACCTTTCAGTGAATGATCCAATTACACTGAGAACAAGAAAGGTGAAAAAGTACAGCTTTGTCCGAGCCCTGTGATCAGCTTGAACCAAGAACTTCATTCTCTCACTACGGCCCGATTGTCAACATAAATGCTTCATCCTTGTCCTTATCTTAAGTTCAATGACCGGTAGGCATTGCTCATTACTTCATGACAATGCCTGACCGCATATTTCGACAAATCTCTCAAGTTAGTCGCCTGAGAACACATTGTTCGCTGCCTCACGAAGCCCAAACCAAATCCCTAATTATTATAATATAAATACATGAAACCGATATATAATAGGAGTCGTAGACACGTAGGCTATATCGCAGAAGATATCAATATACCAGATATGAACCCGTAGAAAATATACTTCATTATAAAAACTTAGTGAGAACCAATTTATAAAGGGGTGAGGCAAGGAGATGGTATCGCATGCATATTATTTAACTGTCTTGGAAAAGATCATGAGAGAATGGACCAGGTCATTACCTGAGAACACCGGATTAAGGATGGGGTTTACATCAGACAACCTGAGGATTCCATGCCTGGCCTTTGCTGATGACCTTACTTTATTAGCAAACGACATGCATGAGACCATTATGCAGCTTCAAACACTGCACTCTATAGCAGCTAAAGGGGGCCTCATGATCAACATTGGAAAGACCGAAGTTTTGACCAACATCAAAGATGCCCCTACAACAATGGGAGTCAGTGATACAAAACACATCAAGAGAGCTAAAAATGTGAAGTACCTCGGAGAGTGGATATCGGAGGACCTAAGTGAAACGATGGCTCTTGAACAAAGGAGAATCAAATTAGACAAGGCCTACCATGCCTGCAGAAAACTGTATGCCTCAAAGCATTTATCAAAGAATGTAAAACTGAGACACTATAATGCAGTAGTCAGACCATCAGTCCTCTACGCAGCAGAATGCCTATCCCTAACTAAAAAGATGCCACTGAGAGCCCTGGAAGTGCAAGAATGGAAATTCCTGAGAAGAATAATAGGGACAAGGATCCTACCAGATGGAAGGCGATGGTACAAACCCAACAATGAGCTCTACCAGCATCAAGAAAACCTCATAGATGCCATCAGGAGAAAACGTCTGACTTTCTATAGACACCAATACAGAATGGATCCTAATAGATTATCCCATAAGATCTTCAAGGTTGCTAACAAAGGCAAAGCTACTGGATTCCCCTGGACCAAACAAGTGGACAAAGATCTTGCAGAACTTAATATTAATCAAGCCGCCATTACTGACAGAAATGCATACCGTTTAGTGGTCAAAACTAAGCCTTTCCTAACATCCCTTATATCAGCTAGCCACAAAGGAGCCGGGAATTGGTCAGAAAGAATTCAGCAATAAAATGAAGGAATACTGGGCCAATAGGAAGGCTCAAGAGGCCACTAAGAACACAATCCAGTACGCTAAAAGGGGCAGACGACGACAAAAACACAGCTAGAACACAAGCACCGTGGTCCACAGATGGCCTAAACGCAAAGAAAAAAAAAAGGCGTTTAAGGAACATTGATTTTAATAGATATGACATGTTTGAAAGGCATAGTTCAGATATTTCGTTAGTTATTCCTAATATTACTCTCCAGATATTCTCGACATTCATGGTTATGTGGCAGAATTTACCTGGTTTGTAATTCCACCAGAGTGTAACTCAACACTTTCAAAATGTGATAGCTACGGTTTAAATGGAAGTGAAGGGTTTTAAAATAGTTTTCAGCTTCAGATCCAGGTAGAACCTTCCACTATTAGACACTCAAGAGAATGTTTAGGTTCAAGATATGGCATTTTTAATCTGTAATCTATACGAAGTCCGCCTCTGTGGTGTAGTGGTTAGCGTGATTAGCTGCCACCCCCGGAGGTCCGGGTTCGATTCCCGGCTCTGCCACGAAATTTGAAAAGTGGTACGAGGGCTGGAACGGGGTCCACTCAGCCTCGGGAGGTCAACTGAGTAGAGGTGGGTTCGATTCCCACCTCAGCCATCCTGGAAGTGGTTTTCCGTGGTTTCCCACTTCTCCTCCAGGCGAATGCCGGGATGGTACCTAACTTAAGGCCACGGCCGCTTCCTTCCCTCTTCCTTGTCTATCCTTTCCAATCTTCCCATCCCTCCACAAGGCCCCTGTTCAGCATAGCAGGTGAGGCCGCCTGGGCGAGGTACTGGTCATACTCCCCAGTTGTATCCCCCGACCAAGAGTCTGAAGCTCCAGGACACTGCCCTTGAGGCGGTAGAGGTGGGATCCCTCGCTAAGTCCGAGGGAAAAACCGAACCTGGAGGGTAAACAGATGATGATGATGATGATGAATCTATACGAAAGGAAGAAAACCTTTCTTTTCATTTGTCTCCTGATTTTGTTCACCTATATTACGCTTATTTTTACAGTTGTTACATTGGTTGATGAACAGCGTTCTATTTATTTGCCAACCTCAATGGTATAATCCATTACACGTTGTCTTCCTGTTCGCAAAGTAGCGGATTTGATTTCGGCTGAGGTGCATTTGAGGGTATTTACATGTGACAAGTAGTGTCGTTAGCTTCCAGCATATTAAAGAATTCAAATGGGACCACATTCGGACACATTTTAGCTATTGAAGGTACGTCAAACACATAAAATGATCACAACATGAATATTCTTTAAAGGTCAAATTTTGTGAGGAAGACGTGGATTGGATTCCTTGTCATGAACTAAAGAAACATAAATATATTTACACTTTATCTTCAAACATTGAGCAACACGTCGGACTTTTGGGACAAATTTTCATACACTCTGACAATGTGAATTTGATTTTCCCGAATCATTTCAGACATGAATATTATCCTCAGTTAGAAATAATACTCTTTTTAAACATGATCTCTTGAAAGAATAACAAATGAGGCGTATCCTTAAAAATTAAGAAGCCCGGGCAAGTTGCTGTGTGGATTGGATCTCGTTGTTCTCATTCGGGAGAAAGTGGGTTCGAACCGCACAGTCGGCAGCCCTGAAGATTGCTTGTTTCCCCATTTTCACACTGGGCAAATGCTGGGGCTGTACCTTCATTGTGGCCACGGTCGCTTCCCTCTCACTCCTAGCCCTTTCCTATTAAATTTAAAAAATATTTGTTTAGAACATTATTGATACGTAGATCTTCATACGTAAGTTGCTCTAAAAGGCGTCTTTTAAGAATTACTACCCAACATGGATATTCATTCTGTAATATTAACTTACAAAATATGAAGCATCACGCGGTACGTATTCCTTTGATTCCACTAACTCTGGTAGATGGCACTGTGTTACGAATAACAGGATCAAAGAAATCCTGTGCACTCGGATGAAACGGTAGAAATGAAATTCCTAAAACGGTAGACATTATGATGGACAATAGGTCTGATTGAATTAAAATTATGGCCTGGGTAGAGCAAAATGACAAGACTGTTTAGAGGATTGTACGTGAATATTTGAAAATCAGTTTTAAGCGCTGCATATTAGCGGTATATTATGCAACCAGTCCCTGTCAAATTGGTTGAACTGTTCATGCTGAATTGTTGAAGTTCGGGTTCGTGGGAACTTTACAGTTGTATTCATATAATCGTAAGGTGTTCGTTGTGAATAAAACCTTTTGACCCGTGCGGTTAGGGTTACGCGGCTGTGAGCTTCCATCCGGGAGATAGTGAGTTCGAATCCCACTGTAGGCAGCCCTGAAGATGGTTTTCTGTGGTTTCCCATTTTCACACCAGGAAAACGCTGGGGCTGTAGTACCTTAATTAAAGCCATGGCCGCTTCCTCCCAACTCCTACGCCTTTCCTATCCCATCGTCGCCATTACGATCTATCTGTTTCTTATTTAAAATATTTCTTGATAAAAGATCCTAAAGATATTTGATAAACACTCCTTAAATTGTATTTAAAATTGAATGTTCAATATTTCAGTCCGCCTCTGTGGTGTAGTGGTTAGCGTGATTAGCTGCCACCCCCGGAGGTGGCACGAAATTTGAAAAGTGGTACGAGGGCTGGAACGGGGTCCACTCAGCCTCGGTAGGTCAACTGAGTAGAGGTGGGTTCGATTCCCACCTCAGCCATCCTGGAAGTGGTTTTCCGTGGTTTCCCACTTCTCCTCCAGGCGAATGCCGGGATGGTACCTAACTTAAGGCCACGGCCGCTTCCTTCCCTCTTCCTTGCCTATCCCTTCCAATCTTCCCATCCCTCCACAAGGCCCCTGTTCAGCATAGCAGGTGAGGCCGCCTGGGCGAGGTACTGGTCATACTCCCCAGTTGTATCCCCCGACCAAGAGTGAAGCTCCAGGACACTGCCCTTGAGGCGGTAGAGGTGGGATCCCTCGCTAAGTCCGAGGGAAAAACCGAACCTGGAGGGTAAACAGATGATGATGATGATGATGTTCAAGATTTCAATCAAGACGAGGGCGAAGCAGTAAAGTTATTTGTAGAACTGAATAAAATTCTGTGTGAAATTTAAAGTAAAACTAAGTATAAATAAAGATGGAAGATGAAATAATATATGATTTAAATTGTGTTACTTCCTTCTTATTGGCCCCGATGCGCGGAAAAGGACTCACTTCTGCTGAGGTAAGTGTCTATCTGAATTCAAAATTAGTACTGATAGTTGCGACGTTGGACGGGGAGTGTGGGGGGGGGGGGACTCAAAACTTTAATAAAGTTTGCTAATAATTTATTTTAAATGTCCTTGTGTACAAAAGTTAATTTGTCTTTCCAATCTAGTAATGCAATTTTTTATCTGATATATTGTTGAAATGTATTCTAGCTGATGATGTCCCTTTGGGGAAGAAACATTGACTAGATTTAATAATATATTATGTATTGAATAGGTGGACCATTTAAATATAATATCTTATTCTTAAATATTCGCTACTTGATTATATACACACAATGAAAAGATAAGCCCGACTCGGTCCGGCTCCATGGCTAAATGTTCAGCGTGCTAGCCTTTGCTTCAAGGGACCTCGGGTTCGATTCCCGGCCAGGTCGGTGATTTTAACCTTCGTTGGTCAATTCCACTGGCTCGGGGACTGGATGTGTGTGTCGTCCTTAAATAGAAAATAAAAGGGAAAACAAGGAAAGAGAAACTAAGAAAATATCAGAGAAAAATATGAAAATGTGTATTTTAAAAAATTCGTTGGCTGAATTGTCAGTGTTGAGGCCTTCGGTTCAGAGGCTCCCGGGTTCGATTACCAGCCGGGTCGGGGATTTTAATTGCTTCTGATTAATACTTTTGGCTCGAGGACTGGGTGTCTGTGTCTGTGTCTGTCCCAACTTTCTCCTCATCACATTCAGACAACACACCATATTACCAACCAGCACAGAAACATGCAATAGTGATTACATCCCTCCATATAGGGTTGACATCGGGAAGGGCATCCGGTCTTAAAACAGGGCTAAATCCACATGTGTTCGCATCCGCAACCGCATAGGTTTGAGGAAAGCGGTAGAAGAAGAAGAAGAAGAAGAAGAAGAAGAAAAAGACACAATGAAAAGATATGCAGATTTAGTGTGGTTCCTTGAGGAATGCCAGATTTCAATATACGTCTTGAAAAGAAACCTATGTGGCTGCTGAGGATATAGTGTGTGGGTTTGCTGAAGTAGGACTTTTATCCACCCGAGAACAGTTTTATTAGAGACAATGCAATTCCAAGGGGAAAGTTTGCCTTCCCTTTCACTCTCTCTACGAGCAACATATGCACGTAGTTAACATAGAGATGCAGAGGCCTGCTAATACTGTGACTATAGACCTCCTCCCACAAGAGAGCGTAACGACTTCTACCCACGCACAAGTTCACTAGTTGCACGCAAGTACACGCACGATATTACCAGTGCCTACTCATCATCCCCTGCAAACTTAAATTCATCGAAATAATTATCAACCTACCAATGCATTAAAGTGGAACATCCCACCATTAAAGTTACTAAAGCTCTTTCTTCCGTCAACTTTAACGACATAATGACAAATTACATGTCTGCAATGAATGCTTCACCAATTATTCCGTAATGATTATTGATATGTCCTTTAAGAGGACAGGGAATTGCCAACCTACAACATCGGAACAGCCGTTCCTATAATGGGATGCAATGCTCATGAAGAAGAGTATGAAATTTATGCCACTTAACTGTAAAAAAAAAAAAAAAAAAAAAAAAAAAAAAAAAAAAAAAACTTGTGTATTCAGAGTTTAGCTGAACCTAAAGAAATCAAACTGATTTAGAAAATCTCATCAAGTGATGTAAAGTTGTGTCTTCATCTTCTCCTTCTACAGCTTTTCCCACAACTGTGGGATCGCGGGTGCGACTGACTCACACATGTGGATTTCGCCCTCTTTCACGCCGGACGCCCTTCCTGACTCGAACCCTATATACCATAATAGTTTTATTGCAGCTAATAGACGTTAATAAAAAATCAATTATAGTGAAAATAAAAGGTTATTCACTACATAATTCCTTAAGAGAGCCCTGCCTCCTATTACACAGTTCACAGATGCACTCTAAGGCTGACTCGTGGAAGGCTTTGGTTTTACACACTCGAAAGTGGTATCCGTGAACCGACAAACAAGTTATCATATGTCGAAGATGATAGTCGGGCGCTTTCCAGTCTGCAGATGCCATGGCTGCTGATGCGTAGAACTCAGACCATATTTCTTTCTTTTTGGCTTGTAGCTCTGTTAGCAGGTTTTGGCAGGCGGCTATGGATGGTAGGTGCATCTGTAGTCTTATATCCTCTATATCAAATGATTCCCTGGCTAATTCATAAGTTAGTCCAACGGGGCGTATCGTGACAAACACAAAATCTTCTTCGGAAACGTTGTCTTTTTCTCAATTTCTGTTATTTTTGGTGAGATAGAGCCTAGTGATTTGTATCCCATAGGTGGCGATAGGGCTTATTTTACTAAAGAAGATCTTCACAGCCGTGTCAATTGATAATCTTCGTAGAAGTTTGATATCGCTCATCGCAATTACTGCTGCTCTCTCCCACTTTAATAGATGTTTCGTGAAGGAGCTTCCGGAGGTCTGCAAGGTTACACCAAGATAGTTGAAACCATTTACAGTTCTTAAGGAGACTTGTTCATAGAACAGTTGATCTATGGCGGTAAATCTGCCACCCTCTTCTGAATAGCATAGGAACCGTTTTGTCATTGTTTAACTGGATTTTTTCTTTTCGCCCAGGACACCTGTAGATATAAAATATATAAATACATTTTTTTTTTTTTTTAAGAATCTTGCGAAAATCAAATGATCGTAAATATGTGAGTGAAGCTAAAGTAGGTTCTTTTATGAAATTATAAGGCCCCACCGTTCGTAATGAATGCAACAGAAATTACCTCGGTATTGCCAGGGTTGATGGTATGTACCCGCACGGTGCATGGGTAAGGTCACACACATACACCGCACTCACATTCCGAATTTGGATAAAATGTTCTGTCATTGGACCAAAGCGGTATTGAAAATTATAACGCTAAAAAAAAATCACAGCACACTTTGCCCTTTGCGAAAATCAAATGATCATGATCAAATGATCGTGATATCGATCACGGCCATCCATGAGCAGCTGCTAATTTCAAAGGACCATCAGGCAAAACACAAAGCCTGCACGGTTGCTAGGTAACATTATCTGGCCATCCATCCATACCGCATATCACAGCCTGCACGGTTGCTAGGTAACATTATCTGGCCATCCATTCATACCGTATATCACAGCCTGCACGGTTGCTAGGTAACATTATCTGGCCATCTATTCACACCCTATATCACAGCCTGCACGGTTGCTAGGGATACATTTCCGTCACATATTTTGTCTCTGTACTTTCCGTAACACAAATTTTCAGATGCCCCCCAGCCATAAGATATATTTATGTCAAAAATTTGTAAAGCCGGATCTGAAAAGGTTATGCAAACTATTGAAATATAGAAAACCACCTTGGTAAATGAAATGGCGTATGGCTTTTAGTGCCGGGAGTGTCCGAGGACATGTTCGGCTCGCCAGATGCAGGTCTTTTGGGTTGACACCCGTAGGCAACCTGCGCGTCGTGATGAGAATGAAGTGATGATGAAGACGACACATACACCCAGCCCCCATGCCAGCGAAATTAACAAATGCTGGTTAAAATTCCCCACCCTGCCGGGAATCGAACCCGGGACCCCTACGACCAAAGGCCAGCACGCTAACCATTTAGCCATGGAGCCGGACACCATCTTGGCAAAGGGTACATACTGTATGGAAAGAAACGTTAGACGAACAATGCACTCCCTAAACGTACTACAGCGTCATCGAAAAATTCTATCTAGGTGCTGCTCGATTTCATCCACGTAAATAGGAGTGGAGGACATTAACACGAGGAGAGTCAATATTGTGCTGTACTCAGAATATGAGAAAGGCAGAATTCATATACAAAGATGACCAAGTACTCACGATGGAGAGTCCACATCGAGCTTACCAGGAAGTATGACAGTTCTCCACCATGTGATTGATGAAGCTATTTAGTGAATTTTCAAACAGGATATGGAAACTGTACTTCTACTGTTGACCAATGGAACGCATTACCCTCGAGTGGCCACATCGATTCTTCAGGGGCAGGATAACAAATCTTCGCCTATCAGCCTATACAGTCAATGTATTTTCAATCAACATTTGAAATTGTTTATCTATTGTGAGCTTGACATTTATGATGATTTATAAATGAGGTTTAAGGGAAAAAACCGTAGTTCTAGCCCTTCAGGCAAGCAACTCAATGTTGAAAACATCCTAGGGATATGAGCTAATAATTTTATGTAAATCAATCAATCAATACTGATCTGCATTTAGGGCAGTAGCCCAGGTGGCAGATTCCCTATCTGTTGCTTTCCTAGCCTTTTCCTAAATGATTTCAAAGAAACTGGAAATTTATTGAACGTCTCCCTTGGTAACTTATTCCAATCCCTAACTCCCCTTCCTATAAATGAATATTTGCCCCAGTTTGTCCTCTTGAATTCCAACTTTATCTTCATATTGTGATCTTTCCTACTTTTATAAACGCCACTCAAACTTATTCGTCTACTTATGTCTTTCCTCTGACAGCTCGGAACATACCATTTAATCGAGCAACTCGTCTCCTTTCTCCCAAATCTTCCCAGCCCAAACTTTCCAACATTTTTGTAACGCTGCTCTTTTGTCGGAAATCACCCAGAACAAATCGAGCTGCTTTTCTTTGGATTTTTCCAGTTCTTGAATCAGGTAATCCTGGTGAGAGTCCCATACACTGGAACCATACTCTAGTTGGGGTCTTACCAGAGACTTATATGCCCTCTCCTTTACATCCTTACTACAACCCCTAAACACCCTCATAACCATGTGCAGAGATCTGTACCCTTTATTTACAATCCCATTTATGTGATTACCCCAATGAAGATCTTTTCTTATATTAACACCTAGATACTTACAACGATCCCCAAAAGGAACTTTCACCCCATCAACGCAGTAATTAAAACTGAGAGGACTTTTCCTATTTGTGAAACTCACAACCTGACTTTTAACCACGTTTATCAACATACCATTGCCAGCTGTCCATCTCACAACATTATCGAGGTCACGTTGCAGTTGCTCACAATCTTGTAACTTATTTATCACTCTATAGAGAATAAAAAGTATGAAAATATATTCTTTATTTATTCCTAAAAAATACAATCCTTTCGTTAACCATCGCTATCTGGTCGATAGGATTAGCAGTTTGTCTTTTTCAACCACTATGAGCGCTAATGAAAGTAAGCACTTATACTATGTTGGGTGTGGACATTTTTCAAAAATCAAATAACGCCTAAGGTTATTGAACCCATAAGAGAAAGAATCGTGTAAATAAATTAATTTCGCTAGGATTTGAATCAAAAAGAAAACGAGTAAAGAAACAAGCGATTTTAGGCTGAATTTCAGGAACTGCATTTTAGACCAGAAGTGATATTCGAAATTTGTTTTCTTAGTTTGATAGAGCTATCCAGGACTCACATTTTTAAACCTTTCTAGCCCTTCAACTTTCTGCACAATCGAGGAAATTGCTTAATTTTACATTTTTCTTAGTACACAAGAACCTCGTTTATCCGAATTAAGTGGGACCGGAACTGATTGGGATCATCGAATATCCGGAAAAACTAAAAACAAATACAGTACATGCCATATAATATATTAAGATAAGTTGTACAGTAATACCTTTCTCAATTGTACAAACAAATATGAGAGCACTTTTATTACATTTACGACTCTGTTTTATGCACTAAAATAATGTGTGAGCTTTTTCTGGTTTATATTATTTGTATAGCGTTTGCGCGCAGCACGGTCACGAAGACGTTTTACTAACATCCAAGCATCAGTTCCGCCGGTGTGGTTTCAATCTGGGATTCTAAATAGACCATCAGTTTGTCCAGCTGCATTGTTGCATCTCCATGAATCATTATTTCTTCTGATGGAGCGCCGGTTATATTTCCGAATTCACCCTCACTCTCGTCATCACCTGCCGAGGAAGAAGAGGCAATAATTTAATCATCTGTCATTATGCCGTAGCCTGAATTACAGTCGTTTTCCAACCAGTCATTTATGTCGTTTACGTCCGAGCATCCGGGAATGCGTGCACATGTGTCAACTCAGAAGGGTCCACGGTTTTCCATTCTCAATTCCAGGCGAATATCGGGACGGTATGTTTGATAGACCGCGGCCGACTCACTTCCAATTCCTGACCTTAGCTATCCTTGGCGGAAAAGACATTAAAAAAGAATCGACCCCGTAAAAGAAATCCTGTAAGGGTAGACCTCCATATATGGCCCCGCCTCCAAATATGGCCCCCTCTCATATCACGCTTGCTAGGTCGTGAACTCTGGCGAATACTTCTAATACGAATTCAGTTTGCTGTTATCAGTGAGTAGTGACCGTTTCGAAGACAAAGATTACGCGTACTGCTCTTCTTTCAACATTGAAACTTCTTTGAGAAGGTGAGCTTTTTACGGACATATCTTCATAATTATATTCCTGGGTCTAGTTACTTTGAAAGATATACTTTTTTCTATAAGTACTCTCTGTACTGTACTTTCGTATGATCTAGTTTGCTTGTTGATATCCAAGACATGGTCGGAGCTATCTTAAGGTATATCGTAAAGTTAGTGATCTCCAAGTATGGCCCCCATGCGCGCATCCAATTATGGCCCCGGGGCGGTATTTGGGTACTGTACTGAACTCAGGTAGGCTGCGGAAGAAATGCTATTTATGTCGTTGTCTTATCTTTCCAGATGTGGAAACGAAAATGTTGGGATAAAGAAACAATACTGAAAGCTATTAAGAGAGTCAAAGAAGATAAGATGTCAGTGAAGCAGGTTGTAAGGAATTTGAAAGTAACTCGCACAAATTTAAGGAAAATAAAGCACTCTAATGACCTGAAACACGAGGAAGTGGTTAACGTCCCACTAGACCGGAAAATAATTTTGCTGACTGAATTAGAACAGAAACATTAAATCAGCTACCATGACAACCATGACAACAGTCACCAATGGCTTCCGGGTTGAATGAGAGAACATGTTTACTCATGGAGACTTCTTAAAGGAGAGGTCTGGTAGAGGGTCAAACTATGGCAACGGTGATAACGTACTGCCCGGTGACATTGGATCTGTTCCAGTCATCGAACCCAGTACATGCACTCGACGAGATTTTTGTTATTACTTTCGATCCGGATAAACTGGAGCTCCGGATTAATGAGGGCCGGATAAACGAGGTTCTTGTGTATGTCTGCTAAGAAATTTCCTCGCCATTAAAACAGGTACCGTAAGTTAACTTCCTTCACAAATCATTTAAACGAAATTTCCATTTCAGAATGTTACCAGATAAACACATAAAAAGTTACAAAATCATTTATACTTTGAATAAGTGTAGTCTGCAATGGAGTAAACTGAATTAAGCTTGCTCCGATGCCCAGTATATCACCGCCAACTCGATTAACACAACTAGCTGACTTACTTCTTTTAACATGGACATGGTTTTGATTTGGGGATCTATATGGAATTAGCGTAAACAAGTTAGCGTCGACAAAATACCGTCTCCGTAACTAGGTAACCAGTGCACGTCACATAAATGGAAGAACGACGCCATTTTGGTGGACGGAAAGGCATGTTTTCGGAAGATGTTGGCGGTACACATATTAGACATATAAGTAGACATTGAAAACAAAATAATGGTGAATAATGTATTAACATTAATTAAAATTACCGAGCGAGTTGGCCGTGTGGTTAGGGTCACGCAGCTGTGTACTGTCGGCAGCCCTGGTTTCCTGTGGTTTCCCCATTTTCACATCAGGGCTGTACCTCAATTCAGGCCTCAGACGCTTCCTTCCCATTCCTAGCCCTTTCCTACCCCATCATCGCCATAAGACCCATCTGTGTCGGTGCGACGTAAAGCAATTATTTTCTTTTTTCATTCGTTAAAGTCATCTATGAATCACGTTTACACAATCCACCAGATCTTCCATCTCTCAAACTTCATCTCTCTACTCCTTTCATATGTTCTTCAGTCTTTGGCTCCTCCTTTGTCGCTCTTCAACCGAGATGCTGCGTGACTTGTCGAGTTTCTCCGGTGCATCCTCATTACTATAACTGTCAATGATGATGATGCTTGTTGTTTAAAGGGGGCTAACATGTAAGGTCATCTGCCCCTATAATTTTCTTTCAAACGGTTGTTCTTTCTTGTATACTGTATCTCCCTCATCAATCCCCATTTCTTCCAAGTCCTTGTGAACCTCCTTAAGTCAAGAAGGTTGAGCCTTCCAATTTTCTTGTAGACTAAGTATCCTGTGTGTCAGTCTCTTTGGATTTATCCTCTGAAAAAACAAAAACAAATTGCAATTGTAAAATTAATTACAATTCTGAACACTGCGGAAGGAAGAGAAAAATTTATTTATTAATTTCGACCTATTGGAACTGTTTATCTCCTCTGTGGGTGGAGTGAAAGGACATTTATTATCTGTACTGCCTGAATGTCGTAAGAGAGGAACCAACCAAAGGATCTGTACTCGCTCCCTCGTCTTCTAAGCGCCGAAACATGTCCATGATTGTATGATTTTCCCTTTAGCGGAGAAATTTACATATAAATTTGTGTCCTTTCGTAATAGAAATAGAGTCAGTGATGTGGCTTGCATTGGGGAGACTTTCGGCAGACCTGAAAATGATTTCCTTGTTTTCACACCAGACAAATTCTAGGGCTGTACAATAGTTACAGTACTGTTGTGTTAGAGGCACTTTGGCCGGATTTCCAGCGCAGGTGGACTGGGGAAATGGCTGATTTGCCCCCGAGTGTTGGGGATGGAGTGCGCGGTCAGACAGTTCATTGAGCATGGTTAGCGGTAAGCGTATGGAATGAATGCTTAAATTACGAGTGAAGTTCTTGTTGAGATCAAGTGATTATCGTTGCACTCCTACACTTCTTGTTGAACTTATTTGTCTTAAGTATCAGTATGATAACGTACAGTATTGGGCAGCGGATATTTCTAGATCAGACATTTTTCCTAAAAAGGAAATCGTGTAACAGAATCGTCCGCAAATTTCTACGTCGTAACAATACATGACCAAGTTAAAACAAACAAACAAAAAACAATTCACGCACTCTTGAAGCCCTTAAGTATTAAATTAGACGACTAATAGGCCTACGTGGAATTTCAGACGCGGAGATACGAGTGTTCCGGATATTTTTACATCACTGGAACCCTTGTAATCGATAACGATGGACATCATTTTCAACAGCTGCTTTCTTTTACCGAGCCAGTTGGCCACGCAATTTGAGTTCAGAGCTTGCATTCGGGAGATGGTGACTTTGTACCCCACTGTCGAAAGCCCTGAATATATTTTTCCCTATTCTCCCATTTTCACATCAGGCAAATTCTAGGGCGGTGCCATAATTGAAGCCAAGTCCGCTTGCTTCCCAGTCCTAGCCCTTTCCTATCCAGTCGTCGCATAAGATCTGACGGTGTTTTAAAAATACAATATGGTAGCTGCTTTGATGAAAGATAAGTTCTACGTTAGTTTTCAGCCCCGTTCATTATTAACGCTGAAACTGTACATACGCAGAGAATTTTTGATTCGCATTAATTTGATGTTCACAACCCTTATAGTCTCCTACTTCAATTAGTTTTCTTTGACGTTGCTACTTTCTCAGTTCATGCACTAATTGTAACGAGTGACGACGGCTTGTGTATGAAAACATATCGTCGCTGCACCGGTAAAACCTCGTATCCCACAATGCTCTTCCTATCCATTATTCCCCTTAAGACTGGTCACACCTCCCAACACATATCAATGGCTCTCTTTTAAAACTTCGTATGTCCCAATGCTCTTCCTACCCATTATATTCGTCAAGACTGGTCACGCCTCCCATCCACGTATTTATATGTAGTCCATCAGAATAATTTATTTTCGTTGCGTTCATTTTCCTATGATATAGTGTAAAGCAGGGCCTCTCATGGTGCATGCACCAGTGCATTGCACTGTGGACGGTGTAAAAGACGACTTCTGTTGGTTGACCAGAGTGCAAACACCCACTCCTCGAGTAATAGCGCTGTCTCTCTCTTTCCCCACGCCTGTCTCGCTCGCTCCGCCTGTCCCCCTCTTCTTCACTTGCTCCATAGCGCTCCAATCCTAGCCGAGTTACCCCGAAACGACGCGCTGGTCCGAGCCGAGCCGAATGGGACCGATGCACTGTGCACAGGAACTCTGCGCCTCAGTTTGCACGCGTGAGATTTTGGGTGTTTGACAAGCCCTGGTGTAAGGCAAATAAACCTTACCATACCTTATTGTAGGGATGTTGTTTGCATGGCGTATTTACGCACTCCTAAAGTATAATATATTCAAACATAGATTCCTACAGAGCGGTACAGTAAGGTGCAATTTTCTTTACACGTTGGCATAAGAAATATTATTTTTGGGGCAAACAGTTCCTCGGTGTACGGTTATTTCTTTGTAGGTAGTTTGATTTTTCATACATTTTTAACATGTACTTTTGTACTTCGTGTTAAGAGAGTTTGAAATCGATTGCCTTGAAAGTGGTGAACACATTATATCACAATTGTTCAGCTGTGAGCGTGATATCCTTCACGATTCTGTCGATGCTCAAGGCGACGATGGAAATAAGCGTTGTTGAAGATGATGTTATAGAATACATACTGTATTTTCCCTTCGTACTTCAGATGAACTTATTTTCACGTTGACAAAAGAATTACTGAGATCCTAGGTATGACGAGGACTGAAAATTCCATCAAAAAATGTATTTACGATACACAGTCAGCCTCAGGTCTGAAATATGTAACGACTAAAGTTCTCTGTTCCGTTCTCAGGCAACGCACCAAGCCTTCACAAGGCAGATGGAGAATCGTGGTATCCTCGTGAGTGGAATTACGAGGTTTTCATTACCTAGCAGCAGTACTCGTGTATATATGTATATATTATATATATGTATAATTAATGAAAAATTACTATTCTAATACATAGGCCTACTGTACACAGCTACTCAAGAAAAACTGAAGTGAATGAGTAGATTTCGAAACACAAAATTAAGTAAAAGTAAACTCGTGTCCTCATCCCGAGGTGGTGCAATTCTTTTCAGGCACACCCCCAATGAAAGTGAGCTGTATGTACAATTTTAGCCACATACCAGCCCTCCTGCCATTTTTAAATTTTTGGCAGTACCGGGAATTGAACTCGGACTCCCCAGGACGGCAGCTAATAGTGATAATCATATGGTATGGAGGTGGAGAATAAAAAAATTCAAAAAAGACCAATGCATTATAGGCTAAGTAAACATTCTTACATACCTAGTCTAAAATTGCCATTATTTGCAGCGAATGAAAGATATTTGAATGCAAAAACCATATGCTGGGGTTGTGCTGAAATTTTACAAAGCGAACCTTATAGTGGGCTTTTTAATTTATTTCATTGCCAGCAATTACAATACAGCTCTAATTTGCAAATACATATTCATCATCATCATCATCTGTTTACCCTCCAGGTTCGGTTTTTCCCTCGGACTTAGCGAGGGATCCCACCTCTACCGCCTCAAGGGCAGTGTCCTGGAGCTTCAGACTCTTGGTCGGGGATACAACTGGGGAGTATGACCAGTACCTCGCCCAGGCGGCCTCACCTGCTATGCTGAACAGGGGCCTTGTGGAGAGATGGGAAGATTGGAAGGGATAGTCAAGGAAGAGGGAAGGAAGTGACCGTGGCCTTAAGTTAGGTACTATCCCGGCATTCGCCTGGAGGAGAAGTGGGAAACCACGGAAAACCACTTCCAGGTTGGCTGAGGTGGGAATCGAACCCACCTCTACTCAGTTGACCTCCCGAGGCTGAGTGGACCCCGTTCCAGCCCTCGTACCACTTTTCAAATTTCGTGGCAGAGCCGGGAATCGAACCCGGGCCTCCGGGGGTGGCAGCTAATCACGCTAACCACTACACCACAGAGGCGGACAAGTACATATTCACGTATTTAAAATAATTCGTTTCATTGATTTAATGAGATTTTAAAACAAATAGTAAGTCTTAATGTGCATGAGCCTCCGTGGCTCAGGCGGCAGCGCGTCGGCCTCTCACCACTGGGTTCTGTGGTTCAAATTCCGGTCACACCATGTTAGATTTTTGCTGGACAAAGCGGAGGCGGCACAGGTTTTTCTCCGGGCACTCCGGTTTTCCCTGTCATCTTTAATTCCAACAACACTCTCCATTATCATTTCATTTCACCCGTCAGTCATTAATCATTGCCCCAGAGGAGTGCGACAGGCCTCGGCAGCCGGCACAATTTCTATCATCGCCGCAAGATGGAGGCTTCACTCATTCCATCCCTGACTCGGTTCATGACTGGAAAACAGGTTGTAGGTTTTCATTTTCAGTATGTCTGAATGTGTAAACTACGTGTTTCTTTTATGTTGTACTCAGAGCCTCAGTGTACGGTTAGTATCTCTGAATCATTGGTGTATGGTTCCAAGGTTAACTCTTAAGGTAAAGTGTAGCGTACCATACTGAAACTGCACGATTACCCGCGCTGTCTCAATACACATATCTTCATATACACACAACATAATTATTATACAACCAACCTACACACAAATACACAATAGTAGATGCATCCCACTACACAGAGTTGGTGTCAAGATGGCATTCTGTCGTAAAACAATGTGGAACCGACATGTACGGCACAGTTCACACCCATGGACCCACAATAGCTCATTCCAAGTTAAGAAAAGAGTATTCCTCTTATGGACCTACAAGGAGTGACTCCCCCCCCCCCCGAGGCACCCATAATTCCTCGTGATTAACGGATATTATACGGTACTTTTTAATGTACTATGAAGGATAGATAAAAAGGATGAGGAATTTTTTTCCCGCGACTTACATTTTCTTTTTTCATAAGTACATTTGCAGGGAAGAAGCAAAATGGTGCGAACAGCCATCGCTTCGTTGCCTTCCCATATTTTCCTTCTTCTGTGTTGCTCGGGTACAAGCCTCGTTTAGTCCCTCACTCTGTGAACCATCGGCAGCTCACTTCTGTAGTGAAGTCAATTACAGTGTTTATTTGTTGCATGCGTGTTTTTAGGCTTTAAATCAGTGCGTAATTGTTTTGTGTTGAGAGAGTTATGCGATAAGCATATGCGTGTGATTTCTTTCTTTAACATTAATGTGATCTTTTGTAGAGTCATCTACAGTATATATTTGTTGCATCTGTTTTCTAGTTTTTATTGCCTGGAGAAATTTATTATATGCAATTAAATGCATCCCTCACCCCTCGAGCCCATAAAATTTATTTGTCTATTTTCTCCCCCAATTTGCCTTACACTTCAATGCTGTGGATTTTTATGTGCCGTAGTTTACCTCTGATTATGTACAAAGCAAAAATACCCCATGTAACCCCCCCCCCCATCCCATTTAGTTCATAGAAATAATTTGTAATTTAGTTTCTTCCACTTTTTGTCTTGTACTTAAAAAACTGAATTTCACTAATTTATTGGCCGCCGTTTCCCCGTGATGGCGGTTTAGGAACGGCTCTGTCGTCATAAGAGCAATACTGTTTTCTTAAAATGGAATGAGCTATAGGATATCGGAGAGCGGAGAAGGAATAAGAAAAAGAAGTAGTAATTTAAGAAATAAGCAAGACAAACAATTGAGATTGGACATCATTCATATGCCATGCTGTTCTATTAGGTCGTATCATTACAAAATTGGATGGAACCTTTTGTTATGTATTCGATATAGCACTACGTATACAATGCCATCAGTGGTTGACGGTCTTTATCTGCTTTGTGACTTCCGCTCCCCCTGTAGCGTGGACATCCTAATGGTAGGGAGTTGGGTGGTTATTGGGAGGCCTGGCAAAGTGATCGATCGATCGGAGGGGAAAGGGACCAAAATGCGATGGATTTGGAGAGTTTACATAGCGATGTGGGAAACTCACTCTTGTTACCAACGAGAACGCATCCCATTGGCTGGACAGTGGACGGAATAAAATGGAGATATAAATGACTATTACTCACAGCAAAGTGAACTTACTGCGACAGAACAGTAGATTTTCTAACCTGAAAATGAACCCGAATGGACCCACGTTAACAAGGAGTATAATGAAGGTAGTTCTTTTTAAAGAATTCAGGTTTCTCATTCAATCAAATGCTTCACTCCAGAGTGCTAGTGCACTCTCCAGTTGGAACGGCACACCTTCCCAAAACTCCGGCTCGTACACGGTTTACCACAGCAAGCTCCTGTTTTTCAAACATATTACTGTGACAGTGGGCCATGGAAGATTTATTTAATATATCTGCCTGAGTAGGAGTTTTTGATTACAAATCTCTAGGCAGGAATATTCATTAGCTGGGGACAATAAAACTTCCCTAGAACACTGTCACTGAACTATATTTGAAAAATAAGTTTACAGTGTACACAAAGGGAAGTTTACCCTGCATTTAGGGAGGGTGCGCTGTTTGAAGTGAAGTGCCCACTCGTTCACTGGAACGAAACGGTCGATTTTTATACTGAGAATTTTGTATTCTTTAATACTGATTTCCTCGAACGGTGAAAAAATTGTGTTTCCGTATAGGAATTTCATTTCTTTAACTGTTGTAACTATAACAATGCTGTGCTACGCCTCTTTCGACTGCCGAACACACAGCAGTCTTCAGAGTGTTGTCTTAACCCGTAACTTACACGGCTGGGTCCCTGGGACCCACGAGTGTTTTCTTTTGTAAGTAATTATTCACGTGTTGGCCGCACTGCGCTTACCCTCCCTGTACTCTCCTTGCCGTTCGTCCTCTACATGATCTTGGCAGTTGCGGATGCGCTAAGGTTTCCTTTTGTCTGTAATTGCAGCGTTTGGGTCTCTGGGACCCATGTGTGTAAGGAAAGTAACTAATATGTGTGTGTGCCCTAAACGTTATTTTTGGAATAATATGTCACTAAGTAGTGATGTGAAAGCTTTGTTAGAAAAAGATTTAAGTGATATATCGGGCGCAGAAAGTGAGTTTGAAATTAGCGAACATAATTCAAGTGCCAATTTCCACCGTGCGGGTCTTGTGGAACTGCCATTTGCTTGAATTGTGCTAAATTACAAAGGCTTAAATCTTCCTTTTGGTAATTAAAAGAGTAATTTTCTCCTTCTTTGAAGGTTTGATCCCGTAACTGTTTGCTTGAGAACAGACTGATACAGAGATTTTTTCCCCGTTGCAAATCTGTGCAAATGTGACAATTTTGAGAAAAACCTTATGCAAATATATAAATCCTATTCCTTATGACAAATACATATAACTATTCATAATTTAAAGACAAATTTAAGTAAGGTTATAGGATGTTAAAAAATAAGTGTTTTTTGGAATTGACATTATTTTCAATAAATAGATTTGAAGAATAATGTAGAAGAGGAACTGACAATTGAATGTATATTTTCATTGAAAATGATCAGTTAAAGCTTGTGCAATTTTAGAACATTTTCAAACCTGATATAATATGTGTTAGAAAAACTTACTTACACTTGGGTCCCTTGGACCCATAGGTGTAAGCAGCGCAATATTTTTTCATCATGCAAGCTACGGGTTAAAAAGGGATTCTTCAGTTAAAAGTAAATCAACCGACACGGGACAAACATTAAGTACATAACTCGGCGTTTCACAATTCTAAGTCTGCTGTGGAACAACATTGACATGCAAGGGCGAACGGACAGTACATGCGGGAATTATTAATCTCCACTTTAGGACTGCACTATATAGCCTAAAGAGTGGGGCTCAATGGTTCTCTGAGCCCAAGATGGCAGATTGAATCTAGGCTCATTCCTGTGGTATTTGAAGATCATCATACACATCACCCTCGTATCAGTAAATATACCGTCACCTTAAGAAAGTTCTGGCACTTCGGCATCGCTGAAAACAAACCTAAGCAAAACTAATAATTATTTTACTCATTGCCTTCTACTCATCCTTATTCTTCTTCTTCCTATTCTACTACTTATTATTATTTGTATTACGGTGTATGCCTGAGGACAAAGAAAGTATTTCGATTTTTCCGCGTCGTGTGAATACGGCTCAAGCAGACACAACCTACAAAAATGGATCTTTTCTGAAAGTGAAACACTGGTCCTGCTGCACAGTAGAATGAGGACGATGGAACTGTGGAACTTATGTTTATATTTTCCATATTGATGGCCTAATTAGAATACTTTGCATCTCTCAATGATCTTCCTATCCATTACTTCCCTTGACTGGTCACATTTCCCAGCCACCTATGGATATGGAGTGCATCAGAACAATTTTCGTTTCGTTCATTTTTCTATGCCGGTATGTAAAAAAAGAAATGAACCTTACCGTAGCGTATTGTAGGAATTTATGTGTGCATGACGTATATACGACCTCCTAGAGTATACACATAAGCTTAGGAAAATGAACACAACGAACATTCTTCTGATGGGCTGCATATCGACGGCTTACTTCTAAAACCTCGTATCTCACAATGCTCTTTCTATCCATTATTTTCCTTAAGACTGGTCACGCCTCCCAGCCATATATTGATATGCAGCCCATCAAAACAATTTTCGTTGTGTTCATTTTCCTATGCTAGTGTGTAAAGGAAATTGAACTTTAAATGCATTATGCTGTTGAAGTGCGTAAATACGTGATGCAAACAACATCCCTTCTATACGTTATGGTAAGGTCCATTATCCTTTACACATGAGCATAGGAAATTGAACACAATGAAAATTGTTCTGATGGACTGCATATCCATATGTGGCCGGGTGGCGTGGCCAGCCTTAAGGAAAGTAATGCGTAGGAAGAGCATCGGGACATACGAGGTTTTAGAAGTAAGCCGTCGATATCCATGTGTGGCTGGAAGGCGTCACCAATCTTAGGGGAAGTAATGGATAGGATCAGCATTGGGAGATACGAGGTATTATTAGGCCATCGATATGTGTATCCTCAACAGTATTTCTTGTGGTGTAAGAGCATGAAATGAAATAGATACTACTGTGTATATATTATTAATAAATGTATACAGCCAGATCATAAAAATGTATATTCTTATGAAAAATTAAAAGCATCCATTTTATACTGACGTTTAGACATTTTATGGTTTGATGAATGAGAACGTGATAGCGACAACTGCCATGGAGGGAGTCCACCTCCGTATCGAACGGTCTTCGCAGGCCCGGGTTCTATTTCCGGTACTGCCAGAGATTTAAAATTCACAGCAGGGCTCGTACATGGTATTCATGCAGCTCACGTCCAACAGGAATGCCCCCGAAACGAGATGTACCACCTCTGAGAATACTATGGTAAGAAGTCGACTACGAAAGCGATGTCTTCGAACCAATCAGGCCAATACCAGCTGCATTGTTGAGTCCTTATAGCTCACGTCCAGAAACACCACCGAACAAGACATTACATTAATCACAGGAAGAGGACGAGTTTGAGAGCAATCGCCTGCCGTTCCGGACACGCCTTTTATAAAACCTCACATAGGGTCGACATTAAGCGGGATATTACGTCCGCAGAATAACAAGCCACGTGTGTAAGTACATCTACATCCTGTGAGGGTAAGTGCTCGCGCAGAAACTTTCAATTGAGATATATTTAGCATGTATATAAAGCTTAACCCCCAGTTCAGGGTGGGGAATCGGCTGCAACAATGAGTCTCCTCCATTTTTGTCTTTCCTTTGCATCCTCTTAGGTCATCGAAGACCCTTTCCCTCTACCAGATATTCTGTCGCCGGGCTGAGTGGCTCAGACGGTTAAGGAGCTGGCCTTCTAACCCCAACTTGGCAGGTTCGATCCTGACTCAGTCCGGTGGTATTTGATGGTGCTCAAATACGACAGCCCCGTGTCGGTATATTTACTGGCACGTAAAAGAACTCCTGCGGGACTAAATTCCGGCACCTCGGCGTCTCCGAAGACCTTAAAAAGTAGTTAGTGGGACGTAAAACAAATAACATTATTATTATTAGATATTCTGTCTTCTTCTTCTTCGCCTCTTTTCTGTCACCGTTCATCCCATGTTCCCTTCACGATCTCTGTTTTCTCCTCCCTTACAATATACTCGTACCAATTCAATCTATAGTCAAGATAATAAGCGTTTGGTCTTTTGCCGTATTAAGGAAACAAGGTGATATTCTCTTACGTTTTGTAGTGAACTTACAGGCCGTAAAATCATCAATCTAAACGTCCCAATCTATTTTCATTCATAATTTCGGTGACGAGCCTCTGTGGTGTAGTGGTTAGCGTGATTAGCTGCCACCCCCGGAGGCCCGGGTTCGATTCCCGGCTCTGCCACGAAATTTGAAAAGTGGTACGAGGGCTGGAACGGGGTCCACTCAGCCTCGGGAGGTCAACTGAGTAGAGGTGGGTTCGATTCCCACCTCAGCCATCCTGGAAGTGGTTTTCCGAGGTTTCTCACTTCTCCTCCAGGCGAATGCCGGGATGGTACCTAACATAAGGCCACGGCCGCTTCCTTCCCTCTCCCTTGCCTATCCCTTCCAATCTTCCCATCCCTCCATAAGGCCCCTGTTCAGCATAGCAGGTGAGGCCGCCTGGGCGAGGTACTGGTCATACTCCCCAGTTGTATCCCCCGACCAAGAGTCTGAAGCTCCAGGACACTGCCCTTGAGGCGGTAGAGGTGGGATCCCTCGCTAAGTCCGAGGGAAAAACCGAACCTGGAGGGTAAACAGATGATGATGATGATGATGATGATGATTTCGGTGACGAGAATCATTACTTAGTCTTTCTCTCTGTGATACCCCATTCATTTATCTTAACATTCTCACTTCTGTTCACCACCATATCACGTTCCCTGTACTTCCCAAAAATTCACAGTTCTAGCCTTTCACATCCTAGGGATATGAGCTACGAATTGTAGGTAAATAAAATATATTTAAGTATGAGAATACATTCTTTATTTATTCCTAAAAATTACAATCCTTTTCTTAATCATAGATTAATGTAGCATTTTGCCTTTTTCTACCACTACGAGCGCTAATGTGAGTCAATGCAATGTTTCAATTAAGTACCACTACGAGCGCTAATGTGAGCCAATGCAGAGTTTTATTTAAGCCCTTATAACTACATTCTGTGTGGACATTTTTCAAAACATCAGAAAAAAAGCTGAGGGCATTGAAACAGGGAACACATTATAGAAATAATTATGAGCCGGGCGAGAAGGCAGTGCGGTTAGGGCCGCGCAGCTGTGAGCTTGCATCTGGGAGATAGTGGGTTCGAACTCCCACTGTCGACAGCCCTGAAGATTGTTTTCCGTGGTTTCCCACTTTCACACCCGGCAAATGCTGGGGCTGTACCTAATTTAAGGCCACGGCCGCTTCTTTCCCACTCCTAGACCTATCCTATCCCGTCGTCGCCATAAGACCTATCTGTGTCGGTGCGACGTTAAGCCAACAGTAAATAAAAAAGAAAGAATTATTTAAATAAATTTGACTAGGATTTTTATAAAAGAGAAAGCGAGTAAAGAAACAACCGTTTTAGGCTGTTTTTCCGCACATTTAGACCGCAAGTGATTTTTGAAATGTGTTTCTTAGTTTGATAGAGCTCTCCAAGACTCACGATTTGAAACCTTCCCGGGCTCTTAAGCCATTCAACTTTTGGCACATATAATGAAAATGCTTCATTTTACGTTTTTCGTAGTACGGAGACCCCTATATTGTCTGCTAAGAAATGTTATCAACATTAAAATTGTATGACTTTGACCAGTTATCAGTTATTTTTTGTTATTTCGGGTTTTGGATGGGGTTTACGGTTAGATATTCTACCTAATACAATATTACGTCATATTCCATTCCAGGATCTAAAAGGATTCGAACCTCGAGCATCATGATAAAAAGTCAGCAGCTAAGCTACTATCCGTATTACATCGCTCTCCTATTCAATGTCGTTCGTCGGGCTGAATACCTCAGACGGTAGAGTGCTGGCCTTCTATGCTCAAGTTGGCAGGTCCGAACTCGGCTATATCCGGCGGTACTTGAAGGTGTTCATTTACGGCAGTCTAAGGTCCGTAGACGTCCGGCCACGCGATGTAGGAGGCAACGCGTGCGCCTGTCACCCGGCGGCCTGGGTTCGATTCCCGGCCAGGTCAAGTAATGATTAATATCCATGGCCTGGGGACTGGGTGTTTGTGATGTCATAATCTTCCTTTCGTTACACACAACATTCCACACTTCCGCCATTCCAATTACACGCAGGTTCATACAATATGGTGCCAGTAGGGGCAAAAGATCCACATGGGTCAAAGCCCCGAACAAATAGCATTTTAAAAATGGTCCGTAGATTTTAACGCCACGTAAAGGAGGTCTTGCGGAACAATATTCCGACACCACGGCGTCTCTGAAAATCTAGGAACTAGTTAGTAGGACATAAAACCAATAACATTAAAAAATACAAGTATAATAATAATGTTATTAGCTATACGTCTCACTAACTACTTTTACGGTCTTCGGAGATGCCGAGGTGCCGGAATTTTGTCCCACAGGAGTTCTTTTAAGTGTCAGTAAATCTACCGACACGAGGCTGTCGTATTTGAGCACCTTCAAATACCACCGGACTGAGCCAGGATCGAACCTGCCAAGTTGGGGTTAGAAGGCCAGCGCCTTAACCGTCTGAGCCACTCAGCCCGGCAAGTTGTATAAACAGATAGGCATAATATATGATAACGAAGGAATGGTGAGAAAAATATTTGTTACAATTTGCTTTACGTCGCACCGACACAGCGATGATGAGACAGGAAAGGGCTAGGAGTGGGAAGAACCCTGTGGTCTTGATTAAGGTACAGACTGGTATGAAAATGGGAAACCACGGAAAACCATCTTCAGAGCTGCCGACAGAGGGTTAAAACCCACTACCTCCCGAATACAAGCTGACGGTTACGTGATCTCAACCTCGCACTCACTCGGAGAAAATATGTCTATCTCTGTAGTTCTATTGCGAGTAATCTTACATCATCACTGATTAGCAGGAGGTCATTCCATTTCTAAATAACTATATAGAAGTTATAGGCAACGGCGCTGCCATGTTGACACACCGCATCCCAGGAAATATCATATGTCAAGCAACACTGGCGTGGTTACCACTGGATCGGTACCCCACATTCTATGAGCTAGAAAAGGGGCAATGTGTACTTAACCATGATGATAATCACAATCACCGAGCATGCCAAGTAAATTACGCGTACGTTTCTTGCTAGCACAAGTACAGAGTTCTACGAACGAATGAGCCTTACAGGACAGAGGATGGGACAAACAAGCTGTTGTCTCCCGCTAGGTAGCTCGTTACTCGTTCCTTGAGTGTAGGAATACAGCTTGCCCTTCCCATCAGTTCGCTATGCGATCCTCGCTTGAGTATGCCGTAAACTCTTGTCTGGTGATCACCGTTTTTTTTCTTTTCTTTTTCTGTGTTTCTTTGACAAAACGTCGGGTATTTTCCTCTTAAACAGATAATACTTAAGATGCCAGTAATGACTGATAGAAGAGTGAAAATATCATGACATGAGATGACGAGAGAACTGTATGGGTTTCATTCCTGTTTGGCTTTCTTAACCTGTATTCGTTTGGTTGTAATTTTTATTCTTCATTAATATTCCCCCTTCATTTACGAGTCTGCTGTCCTTGTTATTTCAAGTGGGCCTTCGAAGGATATGTATTCCTACAGGGTGGTAATACAGCAAATAGAATTGTATCAAAATGTATTAAAGCTAATGCTGTTAGCTGACAGATGCAATCAAGGGCATTCTGTACGAAAGTAGTGAGGACTGAGACAACATTTTCTTTTCATCGTTCTGTTTTTGACCGACTTTACTTTACGGAAGTGCAAGCTGGGAAGAATGGGATACCCTATTCGTAAGCTGGAAGAAACAGACATGAAAGTAGGATGATTGATTTTTAGTGTATACACTAACAACAATAGTGTGAGGGTCCGCGGATTGAGAAGATAGACTTCTTTAGAAATAAACTCGTATAAACCAACTTACATGGTGGGGTCATGTGAAGTGAAAGGAGAAGGATACTGGAAATAGTGGACTCAGCCAGAGAGGTTAAGAAAAGTTGAGTAAGGTCAGTCATCAGTTTCTAATAGTGTCTGCTATTTTCCCAGAAATCTGGTATCATTCAGGAGACCTTTTCATCTACACTCTTTCTGCGCAAACTGAGCCCCAGATATTCCTAAGGTTTATCACTTTTCTTCTTCTTCTCCTTAACCTGTTTACCCTCCAGGGTCGGTTTTTCCCTCGGACTCAGCGAGGGATCCCACCTCTACCGCGTCAAGGGCAGTGTCCTGGAGCTTCAGACTCTGGGTTCTGGGTTACAACTGGGGAGGATGACCAGTACCTCGCCCAGGCGGCCTCACCTGCTATGCTGAACAGAAGCCTTTCGAGGGGATGGGAAGATTGAAAGGGACAGACAAGGAAGAGTGAAGGAAGCGACCGTGGCCTTAAGTTAGGTACCATCCCGGCATTTGTCTGGAGGAGAAGTGGGAAACTACGGAAAACCACTTCCAGGATGGCTGAGGTGGGAATCCAACCCACCTCTACTCAGTTGACCTCCCGAGGCTGAGTGGATCCCGTTCCAGCCCTCGTACCACTTTCCAAATTTCGTGGCAGAGCTGGGAATCGAACCCGGGCCTCCGGGCGTGGCAGCTAATCACACTAACCACTACATCACAGTTATCCTTTTTCTGCTTTCTAAAATTTTCGTTAGTTATCTGCCTCCAGCGATCAAGGTTTCTGATGCGTATAAAGCTTCAGGTCCGCCTCTGTGGTGTACTGGTTAGTGTGATTAGCTGCCACCCTCGGAGGCACAGGTTCGATTCCCGGCTCTGCCACGAAATTTGAAAAGTGGTACGAGGGCTGGAAAGGGGTCCACTCAGCCTCGGGAGGTCAAATGAGTAGAGGTGGGTACGATTCCCAACTCAGCCACCCTGGAAGTGGTTTTCCGTGGTTTTCCACTTCCCTTCCAGGCAAATGCCGAGATGGTACCTAACCTAAGGGGGCACATACAGCTCAAACCTATCTAAAATAGGTAATATTCAATTTCAATTTTTACAGCTTCCACAGGGCCTTCTTAGCTAAACTTTTGCATGCATGACTGAAAGATCCTTGTAAATCTATATATTTATCAATACTTAGAAAATTAAAATTTTTAAAGATGTTTTTGGACATTTCAAATTTTGCAGTTTTTTCACACAAGAGTAGCGTTTCCCTCGTATCATCCACAATTTTGGAATGATTTTAATTTTTTTGATTTTATATACTCCTAAATAATTGAGAAACAAACTGAATTAAGTTTTCTAAAACATTTTTTTATGTCATTCATTTTTAGGTAATTTTATTTCAAAAATATATTTTAAAAAAGATCTGGCCATGATGTTACTACGAAATTCACTTTTTAGAACGCTAAAAAGTGATGTAAAGTACAAACTTTCATGCTCATATCTTGAAAACGGTTCATGTTACAAGGGAAACCGTTTAGAAAAACTCAAGTTGCGGTAAATGAGCATTAAAGTTACAACTGAAATGAATGAACTCTAGAACATCCCTGGTGCATACATGATTCCCTCTTGTGAGTTTCTCTGGGATGCTTTTTCCATCCTTAGTCTTCTCCTTACTTTCCTTGCCTTCTTTGCCGATGGTTGAGCTCTTTTATGGCTGTAAGTGACTCGTTGAGCATTGATATGGCTGAAAGCCTGGAGGCAGTACTCTCCAGGAACAAGTTATAGCTCTTCAAGAACTTTCAATCTACTATGCATACCATCATTGAAAGTCATAGCAGCATCATTTACTGCTATACCTACCACTTTATGCCCTGCAAAGCCATTTTGGGCAAATTCTCCAAATTTTGGAGTTTAGGGATTCATTATTGTTCTGGGTGTGACCTCCTACACACATCTTCAGGAGATCTGTTTTAACTAAATCTTTAAACACAGGTTTGACAACCTCCATTATAGAAAGGGATATGTTATTTTTGTGTTTTTAAGCCTGAACTTGCCCTTTCACTACGGCATTTTGGTAAAAGCACCAAGAATTGGGTCCCTTTGGGCAGAAATAATGGTATGGCTTGCCATCTGAGGATGCTTTGTGGTACCATACAGGCCAAATAGCATCCTCATCTCATTTACAAAATTACAGTTTTCCCTGATAGCATTCCCATAGTAAACAGGAAGATTTCCTCTTTCCAATGTTTCACTTTAAAACACAACTCGCTAGACAATAGATTTACGTAATAAAAACAGAAGTCACATATGGATATCTGTAAACAGCTGATCTTTTGTAGGCATGGTAACAAACAATAATAAAAGGAAGTAGATGTCGCTACCAGTGCCATGGAAGTGTGAAAAAGTGAGCAAGTCATATGACAATCAGTCCCCGCGGCAAATATGAATTTGCCTGTAGTAATAAACTCGGAAACAAGGCATGAACGCGTTCCGATCTATGTGACAGCAGAATGGAACGTGGTGCCTGCAGGGATTAAAATTACGTTTTAGGCCATAACTCAAGAACTATTGCAGATGTTAATGTAATTCTTTCATGGAATTACACAGAAGAGTTTAATCTAAAATCACATTACAAAGCAGAAAAATCAATTTTTTTTGACCACTTAAGCTGTATGTGCCCCCTTAAGGCCACGGCCGCATCCTTCCCTCTTCCTTGTCTATCCCTTCCAATCTTGCCATCCCCCGCAAGGTCCCTGTTCAGCATAGCAGCTGAGGCCGCCTGGGCGTGGTACTGGTCATTCTCCCCAGTTGTATCCCCGACCCAATGTCTCACGCTCCAGGACACTGCCCTTGAGGCGGTAGAGGTGGGATCCCTCACAGAGTCCGAAGGAAAAACCAAACCTGAAGGATAAACATTTAATTAAGTAATAAAGCTTCAGGCTTCGATACAGTGTTACAGTGTTTTCTTGTTGTACCAGTTCCATGTGATTCGTCATTTAGAAACTCTCTCTCTCTCTCTCTCTCTCTCTCTCTCTCTCTCTCTCTCTGTGTGTGTGTGTGTGTGTGTGTGTGTGTGTGTGTGTGTGTGTGTTTACTTCACGATTTAATCCGGATTAATGTCTTTGCTGGCGAGATGTAGTGGCTACCCGCACTATGTCTTCCGGTATGGGCCATTTCAAATTTATTACTTTCATTGACCTGTCTCAGTCTCATCTTTGGCTTTGACAATATGAAAGTGACTGAGGTATGAGTGTTGCTAGTAATACAATTGCTTATGCAGCCAGTCCCTGTTATGAATGGTGTGAAAATATCGCTCATAGGGTCGGGTGGTGCATGCATTTCAGTGGGCTTGGCAGAATGATATGTAATAGTAACGGCTGGCTCGGTGAGGAAAGCAACAGGAAACTACATCACTCCTCGTTTCCCTAGTACGCCTCTTCAGTGACGCCTAGGCTATTTATGACAGCTGTTAGCGGAGCTGCAGAGGATCAAACCAGCCTTCGGGCTGAATACCCAACATACAACAGATTTCAGGGATTCCATTACGAACCAAAACTTAACCGTGGGTGGACAGAAGAAAGAAGACAGGCTGCCAGAGAAAGGATGCTAAAGTTCTGGGCTGTGAGGAAGGCTTCGAGAAACGTAATTGTTACCTAACGTGGTCTGTAATGGCCCGTAAACGAATATATATATATATAATTATTATTATTATTCAGTATTTGCATGATATTAGACACTCAGTGGATTACCCTTTCTTAGGATAGCTTTCCTTCCCACGAATAAATCTCCACAGAGCTACGACGAGGCTTTAGTATGACAACGAGGGAAGATTACAGCAAATGCTCTGTCCATCTGGAGCAATCACACAGTAGCTCTTTCGTGTCCAGAGCCAGACCTCACAAGCAACGCCGTAAACCCACAAACTAAGCCTTTGTTGCCACTACCCTTCAGTATATATTACTCTAGATTTCAGCTGTCCAATGCATTACGGCTACTCAGCTACCCTTATGTCTCTCATAAGCCAAGGTGGGGTGGGGAATGTAACAAGGATTACCATACAGAACACCCTTTCTTTCACTGAATTGTGAAACAACAGATTAAATATTCGTCATGAATATATATACCTAGTTGTTTGTATACATTCAATACAGCCTTACTACCTTATTCAGCAGAAGAAAGGAAGAGACCGAGCGAGCTGGCCGTGCGGTTAGGGGTGCGCAGCCGTGAGCTTCCATTCGGGAGATAATAGGTTCGAACGCCAGAGTCGGCAGGCCCAAATATGTTTTTCTGTTGTTTCCCATTTTCACAGTAGACATTTTCTACTCTCACAACTTAACAGAACGACTTTCACGAAATTTCACCATTATATATCGATGGCTTTCTTTTAAAACCTCGTATGTCCAAATGTTCTTCCTACCCATTATATTCCTTAAGACTGGTCACGCCTCCCGGTCATATATTTGTATTCAGTCCATCAGAATAATTTTCGCTGTGTTCATTTTCCTTTGCTAATGTCTAAAGGAAAATGGACCTTACCGTACCGTATTGTAAGGGATGTTGATTGCATGGCAAATTTACACACTCCTACAGTATAATGTATTTAAGGTTCATTTTCCTTTACTAATTGGCAGAGGAAAATGACCATAACGATTATTATTCTTTTGGACTGCATATAAATATGAGACTGGGAGGCGTGACCAGTCTTAAGGAATATAATGGATAGGAAGAGTATTCGGACTTACGAGGTTTTTAAAGAAAGCCATCGATATGAATAAATAACATATATGGGTTCGATTCGTCGACTCATTTTTTTATTTTTTTAGATACGAAGTCAATGTTGCGAACGTATGACTAATATGATAAAACAACAAAAATATTGTAGTAAACACAATCAGTTCCCCCAACCAAGGGAATGTGAAAGTTACTCTCTATGTAGTGTCACTATTAGAGTACGGAATAGTAATTAATTAACCAATGATAAGCTTGGGAATTATTTGAGATTTGAACAAAAAAGTAAATGAAATTGGGAGATTTTCTCAGAGATACGTACTCTCAGTAAATTTAGTCTTGACTTTCGCTCCTCTATCACACACCGGAGGTGTTCAACGGGGCTTGCTAGCTGATTCGTATCTACACTTCGACAAGTTTAAATTGATGTGTCACCTTACTGTCAGTAAACGATTGATCATACCGCATGACAGAAGCTTAGGATATACAGCCGTATAGAGAATTACCAACAACAGCTGGTTTATTACAACGTAACTGTGGCTTCACTTTCTCCAAAATGCGATAGCATTCGGAATGAAGTGAGGTGGGTTACAAAGAGATCCAGTGGGAATTTTTATTGTCGCTCTAGAATGACGGAAGAGCGGATAAAGTTGAAATAATGAGCAATTCATTTCTAAATCGTAAAGAGATTCATGTAGACAAAACAACTTCATTAAGGAGGTTTTATAAAGAAACTAAGAAGGGATGGATTATAAAATGGCATTAAAAGAGTTCTTGAAAAGTTAAATTGATAGAATAAGTATATGTAACCCATAAAAATGTAATAACTTCGTCGACTTCCATTTTACTCCGTAGCTGTGAAAATCAAATCAAATCAAGTCCCAACGCTCTTATGAAACCAACATTCAATATTAATGTTTGAGTCGGTTTTAACCGCTTTGTTTCACTTAGGAGATAATATTAATTCTTGCTGGTTATGGTATGGTTTAGAGAAGAATCCATCCAGTTTTTATAAGGTCCTTAAGTCCGTAAGTTCGCAGTACATTCAATTATTCTTCTTCTCATTATTATAAATTTACTAATTTCCTATAGACTAAATACACAATAACGCTCGGATGTATGTATTCAACACTAAATTCTACCGAAGATAAGGAGAACTTATACCTAAGATAACTTCCTGTTCCTGACATTCTTGACTATATTTTCTTGCTTATACCAATCATGCACGGACGAAGGAACTTTTTAAAATTATAACGTTTATTCTGTATTAAATTCATAACAATACAGATTACTACAATAGAATTTGGTATCCCCAATACCGTTGTATTTATGGAAACATTTCTTGTTACAGTAGAAGTCCGAGAGTCCGGCCCGGTGCCGGATTACCGAAAATACCGGACTATCGGGCGGTACCTCTTACTACGATATAGGTTAAGGCGTACAGCGAAAACAGCTGTAACACGGTGTTTTGCAGTAAAATGTTGATCAGCAGAATCATTAGTTTAATAACACACTCCCCTTTTCAAATGTGTTGTTTCTTATTGCCATTCCATAATAACGCCGGAGTTCATCGATGTTTTTATCTGTAAGTCTTCCTTTAACATTTAGTCTTTCCATCTACAAATTCTCTTTTCCTTCTGTCCGCTTCTGTTTTTGAAGGCATGTTCCCATCCTTTTTTGAACGTGGTCCATACTTTCAATTTTTGAAATCTGTTTTTTTATCATATGGTTGGCTTTCCAGTACTCAGTATAGCACACAGCCTTCTAGGTTGAATATTTCCAGATATACTGTAGAGATACATAAGTAAGTCAATGCATAACAAATGGATTGTATCAGATACATTTGCACTATTAACTTTGAAATAATAAAAAATACACTTCGGTTGGTTTCGACAAATAATGCATCAAATTGTTCACGAGAGATCATTATTAAGAGATAATAACATGTAAAAAATCCTGGGATGGTGCCGGACCATCGGGCGTTCCGGACTGTTGGATGCCAGACTAATGGAATTCTACTGTACCCACAGTGTGTAGTGTATTATACAAGGAGACATTCGCTATGGCTACCTGTAGTCGAGAACAATTCAGCCTTTTCCTGACAAAGTGTATAAAATTGTTAAATAAATATTTTTATTAAGCCAATGCTCAGGATCGATGTACATATTTAAAATGGTATTACATTTACTACATATCTAATATCTTGGAACTTGAAAATAGGTACAATGAGTATGGTATGAAAATTAGCCTTTCGAAAACTAAACTGAGGTCAGTAGGTAAGAAATTCAAAAGAAATGAATGTTAGATTGGTGATACAAAGCTGGAACAGGTCGATAATTTCAAGTGTATAGGTTGTGTGTTCTCCCAGGATAGTAATACAGTAAGCGAGATTGAATCAAGGTGTAGTAAAGCTAATGCAGTGAGCTCGCAGTTGCGATCAACAGTATTCTGTAAGAAGGAAGTCATCTCCCAGACGAAACTATCTTTACATTGGTCTGTTTTCAGACCAACTTCGCTTTACGGGAGCGGAAGCTGAATGGACTCAGGGTATCTTAGTCATAAGTTAGAAGTAACTGACATGAAAATAGCGAGAATGATTGCTGGTACAAACAGGTGGGAGCAATGGCAGGAGGGTACTCGGAATGAGAACATAAAGTTTAATTTAGGAATGAACTCGATGGATGAAGCAGTACGCATAAATAGGCTTCAGTAGTGAGGTCATGTGAGACGAATGGAGGAGGATAGGTTACCTAGGAGAATAATGGACTCTCTTATGGAGAGTAACAGAAGTAGAGGTAGACCAAGTCGACGATGGCTAGACTCAGTTTCTAACGATTTAAAGATAAGAAGTATAGAACTAAATGAGGCCACAGCACTAATTGCAAATAGAGTATTGTGGCGACGTTTAGTAAATTCACAGAGGCTTTGCAGACTGAACGCTGAAAGGCATAACAGTCTATAATGATGTATGTATGTATGTATGTATGAAAAATGTATAATTCATTAAACTTCACACTTAGACTAATAAAAGGGAAATACAGCATCAAAAAATACACACAGTGTATTTGGGGAGGAATTTGAGCTTAAAACTGGTGTCTTGCAAATTCTTATTCCACTTTTTATATCTTCCAAATATATAAATCCTGCTATTATTAGATTTTAAAAGAATTCATATAAACATAAACCGTGTTACTCATCGTAGTGGGTTCGAACCGCACTGCTGGCAGCCCTGAAGATTGTTTTCCGTAGTTTCCTATTTTCACACCAGGATAATGCTGGAGTTGTATCTTAATTAAGGCCACGGCCACTTTCTTCCCACTCCTATCCCATTCCTGTCCCATCGTCGCCATATGACGTAAAGCAACTTGTAAAAAATAAATATATATATCATCGTAGTTAGTGCGGCTGAGTGTCTCAGACGGTAGAGCACTGGCCTTCTGAGCCCAAATTGACAGTTTCGATCCTGGCTAAGTCCGTTGGTATTTGTAGGTGCTCATATACATCAGTCCTGTGTCGGTAAATTTACTGGAACGTAAAACAACTGCTGCGGGACAAAATTCCGGCACCTCGGCGTCTCAGAAAACCGTAAAAGTAGTTAGTGGAACGTAAAAACAATAACAATGATTATTACATCGTAGTTAGATGGTGACCATTAATATCACTAATGGAAATCTCTATAACATTTATCTTCATTTTAACATTTGAGAAAGTATTATGCTTTTATTTCTTTTGCATTAGAAGAACGATGTAAGAACGAACTGTCTTCTAGGCAATATTGTAAATTTGCGAGACAACATCCTTGCCATAACCACCTTAGAATCCTCCCTCTGTCCCCCATTCAACGCACCATTGCAGTATTTTTACTACCCTGCGCCTTTGCTTCAATTTGAGAACTGGGCGGAGTTCCAGAAATTATAGCTGCAAGGAAAAAATATGAAATATATTTATTGCTGAATGGCTGAAAACGATGCCAAAAGAATTGTTAGACAGAGTAACGAACATAATTTGCCTTCCATAAACATAGCCTGTGAAAATGAGAATACGCTCAGAATGAAGCAAGCTTTTATTACTCATTTTCAGATTGCAATACAAGTTGGTGATTACGTGGAAATAATGTTTGATGCTGAATAATGGAAGAAATATAATTGAAATATATCCTCAGAAAAGAGAAAATAACAAAAGAAAAATCCACATTCTAACCCTTCAGGCAAGCAACTCAGTGTTGAAAACATCCTAGGGATATGAGCTACGAATTTTAGGTACCTAAATAAAATATAATTGAGTATGAGAATATATGTCAGCCTATGTGGTGTAGTGGTTAGCGTGATTAGCTGCCACCCCCGGAGGTCCGGGTTCGATTCCCGGCTCTGCCACGAAAATTTGAAAAGTGGTACGAGGGCTGGAACGGGGTCCACTCAGCCTCGTGAGGTCAACTGAGTAGAGGTGGGTTCGATTCCCACCTCAGCCATCCTCGAAGTGGTTTTCCGTGGTTTCCCACTCCTCCTCCAGGCGAATGCCGGGATGGTACCTAACTTAAGGCCACGGCCGCTTCCTTCCCTCTTCCTTGCCTATCCCTTCCAATCTTCCCATCCCTCCACAAGGCCCCTGTTCAGCATAGCAGGTGAGGCCGCCTGGGCGAGGTACTGGTCATACTCCCCAGTTGTATCCCACGACCAAGAGTCTGAAGCTCCAGGACACTGCCCTTGAGGCGGTAGAGGTGGAATTCCTCGCTATGTCCGAGGGAAAAACCGAACCTGGAGGGTAAACAGATGATGATGATGATGATGATGATGAGAATATATTCTTTATTTATTCCTAAAGATTACAATCCTTTTCTTAATCATCGTTATCCGATCAATTAGATTAGCAGTTTGCCTTTTTATACAACTACGAGCACTAATATCAGTCACTACAGAGTTTCACTTAAGCCTTTATAACTACATTGGGTGTGGAGATTTTTCAAAATATCAAAGGGTACCTGAGGGTATTGAACCAAGAGATATATTGCAGAAAGAATTATATAAATTAATTTGGTTGGTTTTTTTTGCATGGAAAAGAAAAGGAGTAAACGCACAAGCGATTTCAGGTTGTTTTTTGGAACTGCAGTCAGGCCGGAAGTAATTTTCGAAATTTGTTCTTCCTTTTTAGTTTAACAGAGATATCCAAGACTCTCAATTTGAAACCTTTCAGGGGCCCTTTATCCCTTCAACTTTCGGCACAAGTGAGGAAATTGCTTAATTTTACGTTTCTCGTAGTATGATGACCCATACTTTGCCTGCTAAGAAATGTTTCCAACATTAAAACTGGAGATGTCAAGTAATTCAATCATCGAGCCGATGTGTCTCATTAATAATCAGACAACATTTGTTACTATACTAGACTTAACCAAAGTTGGCGTCTGACAGGTAAGGTTGGAGGGAGGAGCACTGCACGTGCCATTTCACGATGTTGCCACATTCCAGCATTCCTTTCTACGTGCTCTTACCCCTCGCTTCCGGCTCACTTGTTCCCTCCTTCATTCTGACCGCCGTGATCTGTTGTAGACTACCTGGCCAGGCGGTATCGTCCCATTTGTGATCACTCTTATACAAACAATCAGGTTCTTATCAGTGACAGTGACAGGTTTGGCAACTCCCAGCAAGACGAGCTGCCCTGAAGTTTTATCTCCATGGCAACCGCAGTCGCCCCACCCTCGTTTCCATGGCAACCACACAGCCACACCCTTTATCCCGCCCCGGCAGGCAGTAAACGGACCTCCCTGTAAGAAATGTCAGATGCCAACTTTAGTATAGTCTCCCCTTTCTTCCTCGAAAATGAGATGATTTCATATGATGCGCACTCTCTCCATTTCTTCAACACTGGTGTTTACGGGAGCTCCCCTGAAGCTTGGCTCCGGATATGCACGCAAATATGATGATAATAATAATAATAATAATAATAATAATAATAATAATAATAATGCTTTTACATTGCGCATACTACTTGTACGGTTTTTGGAGACTCTGAGGTCCCGACTTTTTTTCGTACCAGTTATTTTAAGTTCCAGTAAATCTACTGCCGTGAGGCTGACGTATTTGAGTAAGCCTACATCGTATATCACCGGTCTGAAACAGGATCGAACCTGGTGAGTTGAGCGCAGAAGGGCAGCGGCTCTATACCGTCCGAGCGTATCAGCCCGGCTATTTCTCTTCTTACTTTGTTATATAGGCCAAGGATTCTCTCAGTGACTATCAACATCCTGAACTTCTACGTTCCGTACTCAATACAATCTAAAAGTAGCCGCGAAAAAACAAGGAAACTATTTGTATCAGCCTGAACGTTTGAATTATACAAAGAAAAAATGAGACAAAGAACAATTTTAGTAATAAAAGTTTATTTACCTTGGTGATGATAAGATCTTCGCAAATGATCACAACAAACCTGGTACGTTCATTATAATTTGTGAAGTAGAAACGCTTCAAACTGAATGAAATCTCACAGAGGAGTCAGAAAGCAAAAAGAGAGAACTATGATTTCATGATTCAGAGAGGAAATGGAAAATAGACAGGAACTAGGTATGTCTTTCTCTCTTGAGCTTGTCGACTTCTTAAAGCTATCCCGATCACTTTCACTTGACTTGATGTTATTTTATTGCATTGTATTTGACTGAAGCTTTACTTCATTTAGCAGGATTAAGACTTTATGGCGTTCTTATACATGCACATTATAAACCTAATATTGAAACTAATTACGCTACATGAACATGATTAAGAGGGAAGGAAATGTATTAAACAATAGCAGTGAAATGATCAAGTTCCATGAATACAATATTGCATATGTACAGTATAAATCTGATGTGTGAACTTAAAATGAGTCAACGAATAACATTGCGGCTGTTTATGAAGGAAATGCTTTATCGCCCAATAATAATTCGTAAGACCACTTAGATATAACCACGTAAGAACTTCCACTCAGCTGTTAAAACACTTTTATGTGGGTTCATTTATGCTTTATTTTGCTCTAATAATATTTTTGATTTCCTGTTAGGGGCTCATGGACGGATATTCTTTGTGACGTCACGTGATACTTCCGACGAAAATCCCACCCCAGGATTGATCGTAAATCAAAACCCAGTAGAGTGGTACGAAAGCCAGCAGCTACGCGCATGATCCCAAGAGGATGAAGGTACTTGGAATTTTCTCTTTTACTTTTTTATGTCATAGGAATTTATGGATCATTAATATATTTAGGTTAATTATTTAATACATAATCTAAGACGAAATGGCGCCCAACAGTAACCTCGGAGAGGGAAACTATTACGATTTTGTTCCACATAATAGAAGTATTAAGCCACTAGAGAAAAAAATGGTAGTCGAGTGGCATTGTCACTGGATTCTCGATACGGCGGCCGCGGTTTGAATTTTAGTCAATGTATATCGATGGCTTTCTTTAAAAACCTCGTAAGTCCGAATACTCTTCCAATCCATTATATTCCTTAAGACTGGTCACGCCTCCCAGTCTCATATTTATATGCAGTCCAAAAGAATAATTTTCGTTATGATCATTTTCCTCTGCCATTTTGTAAAGAAAAATGAACCTTAAATACATTATACTGTAGGAGTGTGTAAATTTGCCATGCAATCAACATCCCTGCAATACGGTACGGTAAGGTCTATTTTCCTTTAGACATCAGCAAACGAAAATGAACACAGCGAAACATACGAGGTTTTAAAAGAAAGCCATCGATATATCGACGGCTTAATTCTAAAACCTCCTATCTCGCAATGCTCTTTCTACCCATTATTTCCCTTAAGACTGGTCACGCCTCACAGCTACATATTGATATGCAGCCCATCAGAACAATTTTCGTTGTGTTTATTTTCCTATGCTAACGTGTAAAGGAAATTGAACCTTAAATGCATTATACTGTAGGAGTGCGTAAATACGTGATGCAAACAACATCCCTACTATACGGTATGGTAAGGTCCATTTTCATTTACACGTCAGCATAGGAAATTGAGCACAATTAAAATTGTTCTGATGGACTGCATATCAATATGAGGCTGGGAGGCGTGGCCAGCCTTAAGGAAAAATAATGCGTAGGAAATGCATCGGGATATACGAGGTTTTAGAAGTAAGCCATCGATATATGACTTTTAGAATGAAAGTCACGTGTCTGTACTTCGTACTCAACGTAACATAAATCATGTGGACATGACCATGAAATCAACAGTCACGTATACACTACAAACTCACTTTGCACAGAGCGAGTTGGCCGTTGCGGTTAGGGGCGCGCAGCTGTGAGCTTGCATTCGGTAGATATTGGGTTCGAATCGCACTGTCGGCAATCATAAATATTGTCTTCCACGGTTTCCCATTTTCAAACCAGGCGAATGCTCGGGATGTACCTTAATTAAGGTCTCGTCCGCTTCCATCCTATTCCCAGCCCTTTCCTAACCCATCGTCGCCATAAGACCTATCTGTGTCGGTGCGACTTAAAAAGCAAATAGTACAATTTACTTTGCATAGAAAATAATGTTTTAAATTGTTACTATACACACATGTACGAAAATATTGAAGCGTATAGAGAAGTAAAGTTCGGTGCTACCTTATATAGCATTTGAATGAGTAAGCAGGACCAGTGTCGAGTGAAAGTGCAACGTCAGCTGAGGAGCGTAATGTCCTCTGTCTGGACAATAAGGCTATGAATTAGGCAATTTAACTCTATCAAGTAAAACTAATGAAATGATACAAAGAACTGCTATATAAGGCGTAATAAATACCAATTACATTTACTGTAACTCTGTGATATTAAAAATAATGGCATTCGGTATTGGGAGCGTTGGACGGAGCGAAAAACTGGTACAGCCTCCATGACACAGATAAGAATTAAGAGCTCTTAATTACTATCAGTGTTCTATGCAGTGTAATTGAGAATTAGAGCATGTATTTAAAATTTCTGTATGGAGAACAAGCAAACATATATTCTTCTAATTGCACCCATCCCAAGATAGCGGGTTCAATCCCGGCAGAGGTAGTCGGATTTTTGAAAGGCGGAAAAAAGGGATTGTAAATAAAGGGTACAGATCTCTGCACATGGTTATGAGGGTGTTTAGGGGTTGTAGTAAGGATGTAAAGGAAAGTGCATATAAGTCTCTGGCAAGACCCCAACTAGAGTATGGTTCCAGTGTATGGGACCCTCACCAGGATTACCTGATTCAAGAACTGGAAAAAATCCAAAGAAAAGCAGCTCGATTTGTTCTGGGTGATTTCCGACAAAAGAGTAGCGTTACAAAAATGTTGCAATGTTTGGGTTGGGAAGAATTGAGAGAAAGAAGAAGAGCTGCTCGACTAAGTGGTATGTTCCGAGCTGTCAGCGGAGAGATGGCGTGGAATGACATTAGTAGACGAATAAGTTTGAATGGCGTTTATAAAAGTAGGAAAGATCACAATATGAAGATAAAGTTGGAATTCAAGAGGACAAACTGGGGCAAATATTCATTTATAGGAAGGGGAGTTAGGGATTGGAATAACTTACCAAGGGAGATGTTCAATAAATTTCCAATTTCTTTGAAATCATTTAGGAAAAGGCTAGGGTGCAACAGATAGGGAATCTGCCACCTGGGCGACTGCCCTAAATGCAGATCAGTATGATTGATTGATTGATTGATTGATTGATTGATTGATTGATTGATTGATTGATTGATTGATTGATTGATTGATTGATTGATTGATTGATTGATTGATTGAAAAGTCCACTCGACACTCCATGTCGTACGATGTCGGCATGTAAAAGATCTCTGGTGATACATTTGGTATTTACCCGACAAAATTAATTAAATCTCGGCCATAGACGCCCATGAGAGATCCGGTTTACTCTGTCTGCCATCTAGTGGACCTAGAGTAAAACGGAACGTCGAAATTGACAAGCAGACACCCAGATGGCGTCAAATCGAAATGTCTGCACACGGTAGTTGAGGCCATACGATTATTATTATTATTACAAACGAACTGAATGGGAAGCGGCTTTGGTATTACAATGTTCTAAGTGGCAATCGACAATAGTATTTCAAGCGGAGACTTGTGGCAATGACGCAAGCGGATAAGTACCGGTACGTGCTGCGAGTATAAAAGATCTGCACACAAAAATGTGGGATGCGGGAGCGGGAGCGGGAACGATCCCGTCGCTATCGATTATGACTACAGCGGGATATGGATCCATTCACACCGGTGCGTCACTCTCCCGCCTACATGGCGGGATTGCTGCGAACCATTTTTAGTTCGCAGCATGCAGCGTTTTTCCGCATCCCGTATTCATTGCTACAGTAGCAATGGCGACTGATCTGTTGATAGAATGCGCGAAGAAACATCCGATGCTTTACGACATGAGTAATGAAGATTACAAGAATGTAAGGAAGAAAGATATGTTGTGGGATGAAATAGGAAAAGAACTGCGTATACCTCGTATCAATGGTGTTTGGGACTGTTCGTTTGGGACTTTCTTTTGCACACATTTCTCCGTTCGTAAACTTCGTGATACATGTAAGATGTATACGAAAACTATACAGGGTGAAGCGTAATTCGCGCACTCGGGCGTCGCAGCGCGACTCCTCAGATGCCAGCAATAAAAAAATGTATCTTACAAAATTTCGTCTTGCGAGTATATCCGGTAGAAAAACGACGTTGAAGAGTAACAATCTGGCAACACTGTAACCACATGTAGGGTAACTAACTCTGTCAGCAGACGTTAGTCGTACTGTACAGTTGGTGCAGTGGATAGAGTTTTGGGTTAGCATGCAGGAGGTCGAGTGGTCGATCCTGGGTTGAGGTGTGTGTTTTTTATTTCGTAAATGTAGTCCAGGTGGTATGGTATCTGGCATCTTAATCGTCAACAGCGATTGCAGCGGGTCCTCTAGAAACCATTTGCACTTACATACTACGATCCTAGAAATGGACGAACAATCGTTTTCATTGGTCAGCTTTGAAAGGCGCCCTTTCCACGTCGTGGGCGTGAATTTATTCGCACCACTTCATCTACTAGATGTGTAACCTGTTTGTTTCAGCTGTCTATTTCTTATTAGTCTAACCAGGTATTTGTTGTTTCAGCGTTACAAAATGTTGTAAATGTAGGATACATGTGACCTCAGAAACGGTGTCTTACTGTATTACAGTAGGTAATGTCAGATGGAGTCCGCCTCTGTGGTGTAGTGGTTAGCGTGATTAGCTGCCACCCCCGGAGGCCCGGGTTCGATTCCCGGCTCTGCCACGACATTTGAAAAGTGGTACGAGGGCTGGAACGGGGTCCACTCAGCCTCGGGAGGTCAACTGAGTAGAGGTGGGTTCGATTCCCACCTCAGCCATCTTGGAAGTGGTTTTCCGTGGTTTCCCACTTCTCCTCCAGGCGAATGCCAGGATGGTACCTAACTTAAGGCCACGGCCGCTTCCTTCCCTCTTCCTTGCCTATCCCTTCCAATCTTCCCATCCCTCCACAAGGCCCCTGTTCAGCATAGCAGGTGAGGCCGCCTGGGCGAGTTACTGGTCATTCTCCCCAGTTGTATCCCCGACCAAGAGTCTGAAGCTCCAGGACACTGCCCTTGAGGCGGTAGAGGTGGGATCCCTCGCTGTGTCCGAGGGAAAAGCCGACCCTGGAGGGTAAACAGATAATGATGATGATGAATGTCAGATGGAAATTAGCAAATAAAAAATGCTCCTCAACCCAGGATCGAACCATCGACCTCCTGCATGCCAACCAAAAACTCTACCCACTGCACCAACTGTACGGCACGACGAGAACGTGCTGACAGCGGTAGTTACCCTACATATGGTTACAGTGTTGCCAGATTGCTGCTCTTCAACGTCCGTTTTCTACCGGATGTACTCGCAAGACGAAATTTTGTAAGAGACATTTTTTTATTGCTAGCATGTGAGGAGTCGCGCTGCGACGCCCGAGTGCGCGAATTACGCTTCACCCTGTATATACACTGTTGTTATGCATGCCAAAGAACTTCACAGATTTCTCACGATCAGCGAAAGCTACAGCGAGTGCTCCTCGTGCATCGTTGTCAACATTTTCAAAGGCTCCAAGTCCTGATTCCGGTGGATTTAAATCTTCGTAATATGGTGAATTTTCTCTCGGGGAATTGTGCAGAATGCACGTTATTCTAATGATTAGCTTAGCTATGTCCTCATGGACGTCCATGGGTCTGTGTGAAGACAAAGACTGAACTTCGCAGCGACCGTGGGATTGTAGGTTTCGCTCCCGCTCCCGCTTCCCGCGTCCCACGTTAGTGTGTGCAGACCTTAAGAGGAAAATACGTGCTGGCCGAGTTTATCAGGCAGCATAGCTCTGGCGTTCTTAGTACAAGTTAGTGAGTTCGATCCTGGCTCAGTGGAGTTCTGTTTGAAAGTGTTCATGCACGCCATCTTCGTATCGGTATATCTACTAACCAAAGTCCAGTACCACGGCAGTAATAGTAGGTATATTACACCGTACCTCTGAAAATAAATATTTCATCATCATCATCATCATGTGTTTACCCTCCAGGGTCGGCTTTTCCCTCGGACACAGCGAGGGATCACACCTCTACCGCCTCAAGGGCAGTGGCCTGGAGCTTCAGACTCTGGGTCGGGGATACAACTGGGGAGAATGACCAGTACCTCGCCCAGGCGGCCTCACCTGCTATGCTGAACAGGGGCCTTGTGGAGGGATGGGAAGATTGGAAGGGATAGAGACAAGGAAGAGGGGAGGAAGCGGCCGTGGCCTTATGTTAGGTACCATCCCGGCATTCGCCTGGAGGAGAAGTGGGAAACCACGGAAAACCACTTCCAGGATGGCTGAAGTGGGAATCGAACCCACCTCTACTCAGTTGACCTCCCGAGGCTGAGTGGACCCCGTTCCACCACTTTTCAAATTTTCGTGGCAGAGCCGGGAATCGAACCCGGGCCTCCGGGGGTGGCAACTAATCACGCTAACCACTACACCACAGAGGCGGACGAAAATAAATATTTAATTGTTTAATTTAATTTCGTGTGGCTATTTCTAGCCGAGTGCAGCCCTTGTAAGGCAGACCCTCCGATGAGGGTGGGCGGCATCTGCCATGTGTAGTTAACTGCGTGTTATTGTGGTGGTGGATAGTGTTATGTGTGGTGTGTGAGTTGCAGGAATGTTGGGGACAGCACACACACCCAGCCCCCGGGCCATTGGAATTAACCAATGAAGGTTAAAATCCCCGACCCGGCCGGGAATCGAACCCGGGACCGTCTGAACCGAAGGCCAGTACGCTGACCATTCAGCCAACGAGTCGGACATTTAATTGTTTATACAGTGCAGTAAATTATATATCGTTGAATATGAAGCAGTTTATTACCACAAGACGATCCTTAGAAATTAATATTTTAGTATGTATGTTGAGTGCTCAGCCCGGACGCTGGTTTGGACTTCAACAGCTCCCTCATCAGCTGTCATAAGTGGCTCAGGCGTCACTGAATGGGGCGTAATAGGGAAATGATGAGTGAAGCCGTTTCCCGTTGCTTTCTTCACTAAGATTTTAATAAGAAAAATTAATGACTTTGAATACCAAGTGGTAGACAGCTGTATCTCAGTAACATTTATTGCCTCTGCGTGTAATATTCTTTTCAAATGCTTCAATTTCCTACATTAAATAGGTTTATAAAGTATTTCCAACATCGTCACAGTTTCAGCCCTATGAATTATAAGCACCTGAAGTAATTCAATAACGACTTAAAACGAGGAAAGTATCCCACTTATGTCAGTATGTGGAATGTTAATTATCACTGAGAACATTTTTGTGGCAATTCTGAGCTTGGCCTTTGGTGGCTTTCTTTGTTTTCTTTTCTTTTTTTCATACAGACTGCAAGCAGTTTTCAATTATCCTGTTTTGCTGTAGTATTGGTGCTCGTGTATCTCCTATGTGTATGGAACTGGGGCTAGAATTAAGAAGGAACCGGTCGTGGCCTACAGGATATGTTGGGTATCATCCCCACATTCATGAGTTAAACTGATGAAACCATTTATTTGCACCTTTGACATTTGGATTGTGAACAAGTTACCTTCTAAATGTTCTTACTTAAAATTGATTGCATCTACTTCTAGACCCATAACACGCTCGCGACGTTGTGTTACCACCGGTGGTATGGTATGGTATGGTATGGTATGCTAGGTGCTACGACGAGAAATAATTCCCGAAGTTAAAATATCTCTGCATCCTTACAAACTGTGTTATTGATTGATTGTTGTTGTTGTTGTTGTTGTTGTTGCTGTTTGGGTCATCAGCCCATAGACTGGTTTGATGCAACTCTCAGTGCCATCCTATACTTTGCTAACCTTTTAATTGCTATGTAAACTACTGCATCCTACACCTACTATAATCTGTTCATCATATCGATGCCTTGGTCTGTCCCTACCGTTCTTACCATCTACACTTACCTCAAAATTTAACTGAAAGCGTCCTGGATATGTTAAGATTTGTCCCATCGTTCTATCCCTTCTTCTTATCGAATTTAGCCAAATAGTTCTCCTCTCACCAGTTTGATACAGTTTCCCTTCATTTATGATTTGATCTCCTTGTCTCACTTTCAGTATTCTACTGTAACATCATGTTTCAAAAGCTTGTATTCTTTTTCCATCGAACTACTGTTTGTCCGTGTTTCACTTCCACGCAATGCTACGCTCCAGACGAAAGTCTTCAAAAACATCGTTCTAATTCCTATAACAATGTTCGAAGTGAGTAAGTTTCTTTTCTTAAGAAATATCTTCCTTGCTTGTGCTAGTCTGCATTTTATATCCTCCTTTCTTCTGCCAACGTTGGTTATTCTGCTATCCAAGTAACAATATTCATCTACTTCCTTCAAGTCTTCATGTCCTACTCTAATATTTCCAGCATCACCAGACTTCGTTCGACTGCACTCTGTTACCTTCTTCTTTTTTGTATTAATTTACTTTCATCTTGTACTTCTTCTCCAAGACTCTGTCGTTACCACTCGGCAATTTCTCCAGATCTTGTGCAGACGAAAATAAAATTACAAAATCATTAGCAAATCTCAGAGTTTTGATTTCTTCTCCTTGGATTGTGATTCCCTTTTCAGTTTACTCTTAGATTTCATTTACCGCCTGTTCTATATAAACACTAAGTGGGAAAGATGACAAACTGTAACCTTGCCTCACTCCATTCTGGATTGAAGTTTTCTTTTCATAGCCCTCGATTCTTACCACCGCAGACTTCAGAATGTCAAATAACTTGCCCCAATGAACCCTTTTTAGATCTACGAATGCCATGTACGTGGGCCTGTCCATCTTAATTCGATCCTTTAAAATCAGACGTAAAGTCAGGATTGCTTTACGTGTTCCTACTTTCTTATGAAGCCACACTGATCTTCTCCCAGCTCAACATTAACTTCTATTTCCATTCTTCTATAAATTATACATGTTAGAATTTTGCAAGTGTGAGATTCTAAACTAATAGTGCGGTAGTTTCCACGCTTAACAGCACCTTTTTTTAACATGTTTAATTTAATTTCGTGTGGCTATTTCTAGCCGAGTGCAGCCCTTGTAAGGCAGACCCTCCGATGAGGGTGGGCGGCATCTGACATGTATAGGTAACTGCGTGTTATGTGTGGTGTGTGAGTTGCAGGGATGTTGGGGACAGCACAAACACCCAGTCCCCGGGCCACCGGAATTAACCAGTGAAAGTTAAACTCCCCGACCCGGCCGGGAATCGAACCTGGGACCCTCTGAACCGAAGGCCAGTACGCTGACCATTCAGCCAACGAGTCGGACTTAACAGCACCTGCTTTCTTGTTATTGATTACCAGTTGAATGAATACTCCGAAAGTGAACTGGACTATGTTTCGAGGAAGACTAGATGAGGGAAAGATACAAACTGGGTGTGTACCACGGGTGGTACATACCCGATTTTTCTATGCACCATTGTGTTCTATCGATGCTACGTCAAATCAGACGAAAAAGCAACAACACGGAAGACACGGAGAGTCTCCTTACAGCAGAGAAGAGGAAAAACGTAAGTGAACTGAATTTCGTCGTGAACGATTGATATAACTGTTACCACGTATTTAAAGCGAAAACGCCGCGCTGTGGCTATTTATTAATTAAATTAGTTATATATTTTGCTATTTGTTTTACATCGCACCGACACAGATAGGTCTTATGTCGACGATGGGATAGGAAAGGCCTTAATTAAAGTACAGCCCCAGCATTTGCCTGGTGTGAAAACGGAAAACCATCTTCACAGCTGCCGACGCTGGGGTTCGAACCCACTATCTCCCGGATGCAAGCTCACAGTTGCGTGCCCCTAATCCCACGACCAACTCGCCCGGTTGGTTTTATGAATTAATTTCAGGTATGATGTGTATATAACTTCTTACTATCAAGAACTTCACTAGCTAAAACCTGGCATAGACTTCCATGTCCAGTGGTAAGACGTCTTTGTTTCTTTTCAGTGGATGAAGCGAAGCAAGAACCCTCTGACATAGAGTTTCAGTCGTAGTTATGTGAAGGTATCTCACTGTTATACTGTAAGGAATGATTTTATCATTCATTAGCAGATGTGCATTATGTGTACTATTGATCATACGTATGTTATCAGATGTTTCAAGCAGCCTTCTTCTCTATCAGTAAGAAACAGGATGGCCATACAGGCATCAATATTTGGTAGCGAGACAATGTCTCTCATAGTGCATTGGCACTGCCGGTGGCTTCAAGTAGCCTACGTAGTGGCCTCCACGGTATGCACTAGCCATGAGTCTTGGTAGGTGTGCTTGGTACCAACTGACGAGCCAAACCTAGCACACTGGGGCGAAACGCTGGCAACCAGGAATGAGTTAGCTGGAAAATTTGTAATGTCCAATAACGCACCATTTATATTGGTATTATAAGTTACGCCTTCTTAAATAATGTAATTTACTTTGTGTCCCATTAACTAAATATTTTACGATTTTTGGAGACACCGAGGTGCCGGAATTTTAGTCCCGCAGAAGTTCTTTTACGTGCCAGTAAATATACCGGTACGAGGCTGACGTATTTGAGCACCTTCAAATACCACCGGACTGAGCCAAGATCGAACCTACCAAGTTGGGGTCAGAAGGCCTGCGCCTACAACAGTCTGAGTCACTCGGCACGGGACTTACTCCTTCTTTTCCGAGATGATAAGCTTACTTACGACAACTTATTAATATAATTCGTTCCAAAGACTGAGATCCAATTGAGGGATCTAAAACCCAGGAAGGACTTTTGTGAAAAATATGACCTGTTTTACAAAATCCACGTAGGGTATACGCATTAGGTAAATGGCCTTGGTAGTTGTATATACTTTTTTGTGTGTGAGTGTGCATGTGTTTGAGCAATATTATTTCATGTTGGTTAATGTACAGTGTAGGAGACTAATATAACGCAGAACCTATTATTTATTTTATACTGCATTACTATTTTGCACTCTAATGCACTATCAATGAATATCTAATCATAACAATAAACAATCTCCAAATATATCAAAATATTCCATCAAAATTTCTTCTCTCCGAGGAGTACATAATGTGCATAATGTCAAGGAGTGCATTGTTATGAACTCCCGACACTATTTTAATTCTCTTATTATGTGAGAGTGGGAGTATGAGTGTTAACAGAATGCAACTCTGCTAGATTTTAGGTTAATGTATAGGCAGATAAATATTATACATGTGGTTAAGTGTAAGAGAGGGTCCAGTGCTCTAACTTCAACAAGAAGCCAAATAAATAAATAAATAAATAAATAAATAAATAAATAAATAAATAAATAAATAAATAAATAAATAAATAAATAAATAAATAAATAAATAAATAAAAAGTGAATTAATTAAACAGTCTTGAATTCTTATTTGTACCAGGACGTTTTTGCTCGCTGGTAACTTCGGTGTATGCAGTACATAGAGCTTGTAATTAATGACGTGAATGAGGTACGCTGTCGCTGCAGGGAGATCTCATAAATAGTGAAGCTTAACTACAACACAGTGTAAGAGCTTTAGTGTTTGACATTGTAATTGTGGGAGAAGACACGTGCGGATATACGGAGTCCTTTGAGGGATGATCTTTGCTCGGGATTTCTTTCTGTGTTATTACAGCTGCTCAGTACGGCTGGTCTTCTTTATAGTATAATAGTTTACTTGAACTAAGAGTGTAATTATCCAGGGGACAAAGGCAGCGACTGATACTGTCCTCATAAAGCTCACGAATTAAATTTATAAAAGGTCAAATTCAAAAAAAACAAGCATACTGTAAGAACAAGACAAACGCATCATTGCTGTCGGGATTTTCTTACTTATGACATCATGGTCAAGAGCAAAACTCATTTAACACCCCTGTAAATTAGGGACACGGTACCTCACGGTATACCTTATCTGGCATAATGGATAATTATAACTAGTGACCCCCATGGATTGTTACTACTTGTGCCAGTCTCCCCGCTTTCAACTTACCTACCCGACTTCTCTTGGTCAGGTTTTGTCCTCGTCTTGCCTCGAAGGTATTACGTTTGCGAGAGCCAATTCTTTTATTTTAAATCCGTTTATAGTAACCCTTTCCTTCTGCCATGCATTCATTCCTAGAAGGATCGGACATATTTCCCACTCTCTATCGATTAATGTTAATGAAAGGATGATAACCTCAGACTTTTTTTTTGCTAGTTGTTTTACGTCGCACCGACACAGATAGGTCTTACGGCGACGATGGGACAGGAAAGGGCTAGGAGTGGGAAGGAAGCGGCCGTGGCCTTAATTAAGGTACAGCCCCAGCATTTGCCTGGCGTGAAAATGGGAAGCCACGGAAAACCATTTCAGGGCTGCCGACAGTGGGGTTCGAACCTACTATCTAACCTCAGACTACTTTCCGTTTGAAACAAAAAAACAATCCAAGACTTTCGGCATTAGCAAAAGAGGCATGCCTGAAAAAAGTGAATTAAGGTCTTAACGATAACATCAGGCGGTGAAATCATAAGTCAAAACGTTATTAAACCTCTTACTGACGCCTCAGGTCTTAATAATATTTACGCCTGTGCCTAGAATACCTTATCGATTTAGAACATTTCACAGGTTCCCATATCATCCAGAACTGGCAGTTTAGAGTTCATTTCTACCTTCCTGAACTCTCGAATGAGAGTATTTGATCTTCGTAAATCAGGAGACATTATACCTGACAGAATTGTGAGCCAATAAAGGGGTGTGGACTACCAGATATTAACCGCATGCTAGCATTCAGTTGAGTATCAATGAGTCTTGTATATGGGCTATCTTCACGGGTACTGAGAGAGGGGTTTTGAAACCACTATCTGCCGAATACTGGATACTGACCGCACTTAAGCGACTGCAGCTATCGAGCTCGGTCAGGTTGAAACCTTAGAAAAGGAGGAGAAATAGTTTCGTTTGCCACTTGCTTCGTCAGTCTGACTGGTGCACGACCCTGTTTGAAGGGAATCTAGAAGGTAGAAGAAGGATCAAAGGATTACCAAGAGTATAATTTGTAGACAGCATTTGACAGCAGTATTTGAATTATATTTTAACATTGAGGAATGTCACGTAAGGTATTAATATCGGTAGTAAATTAACTTGTGAAGAAGGATTCGCGTCGAATATTGGTCATTTTAAAGTACATACATACATATATATACCTTTATGGCTGTGACAATATGGAAGCTGCTGGGGTATGGGTGTTGCTGAGTAATGCCATTCAGAGCACGACTAGTGCATCTGAGTGTTATGAGAGGTATTGCTCATAGGGTCACTCGTGCTGTAATAGCACGTTCTGACCCAGTGAGGAAAGCAATGGCAAACTACCTCACTCCTCGTCTTGCCTAGTACGCCTCATTTTGGTGCTGCCATTGGTTTTTGCGGTTTCCTTATAACCGCATAACCTTTGGTGGTGCTATTTGAGGATCCAACCAGCCTCTGGGCTGATGACCTAACAGACAGACAGACATTTGGTAGTGGCTTTACGTCGCACCGACACAGATAGGTCTTATCGCGACGATGGGATAGGAAAGGCCTAGGAGTTGGAAGGAAGCAGCCGTGGCCTTAATTAAGGTACAGCCCCAGCATTTGCCTGGAGTGAAAATATCTTACGAGTTCGTCTGTACAGATGTTAAACAATAATGGTGATTGTCCACATTCTTGTCTCACGTCTTTCGCAACGACTTCTTCCACTAATTATTGGCCAATTAATGTTCTCCGGTTCTTGTAATACTAACAGAGTATTATTTTATCCCTGTAGTATATTTTCAGCATTCACAGGATTTCAAACAGCGTATTCCAGCTTAGGTTTTTGAAAGCTTAATCCATAAAGAAAATATCACACTTATATTTTCAGTTATTCTGTAGTATGTTACACATAAACTCAACAGTTAAGATCGTTGTTCGTAATTTTCGGTAAAACGTTCGGCCTGAATTCACCGACAAGTGGCTGCACGGTGTGGTTCACGTAGCTATCAGCTTGCGTCCGAGAGATAGTGGGTTCGAGCCCCACTGTAAGTAGCCCTGAAGATGGTTTTCCATAGTTTACCATTTTCACATCAGGCAACTACTGGGGATGTACCATAATTATTGTCACGGTCGCTTGCTTACCACTCCTAGCTCTTTCTTATCCCATAGTCACCGTAGGACCTATCTGTGTCGGTGTGACCTAAAGCGAATTTTTTAAAAAAAGAAGCAATATTCGATTAATGAGGTGTGTCTAAATGTTGTGAGAGGTTCTCTAAACACTATTATGAACTGTTTATATAGCTAACTTAGAATTCGTTACTGACATCGTCTACAAAGTAAATTTTAAGGAACTTGTTGCATTTTAAAAATTATTTCAGTATGAAATTAATGAATTATGATTTGTTCGTTCATTCATTCATCATCAGCTTACCCTCCAGGGTCGGTTTTTCCCTCGGACTCAGCGAGGGATCCCACCTGTAGCGCCTCAAGGGCCATGTCCTGGAGCTTCAGACTCTTGGTCGGGGGATACAACTGGGGAGAATGACCAGTACCTCGCCCAGGCGGCCTCACCTGCTATGCTGAACAGGGGCCTTGTGGGGGGGGGGATGGGAAGATTGGAAGGAATAGGCAAGGAAGATGGAAGGAAGCGGCCGTGGCCTTAAGTTAGGTACCATCCCGGCATTTGCCTGGAGGAGAAGTGGGAAACCACGGAAAACCACTTTCAGGATGGCTGAGGTGGGAATCGAACCCACCTCTACTCAGTTGACCTCCCGACGCTGAATGGACCCCGTTCCAGCCCTCGTACCACTTTTCAAATTTCGTGGCAAAGCCGGGAATCGAACCAGGACCTCCGGGGGTGGCAGCTAATCACGCTAACCACTACACCACAGAGGCGGACTATTATGATCTGTACTTGTCATAATTATTTGTAAATGCTTCAATACCTTTCTAAAACATCAGTTTACACGTCAATGTATTTCATTGTAAGATTTTTCAATTTAGGCAAGCTCCAATTACGAGTATATTTTGTTCAAAATATATACTTTTTTTTTTTTTGCTATTTGCTTTACGTCGCACCGACACAGATATGTCTTATGGCGACGATGGGATAGGAAAGGCCTAGGAATTGGAAGGAAGCGGCCGTGGCCTTAATTAAGGTACAGCCCCGGCATTTGCCTGATGTGAAAATGGGAAACCAAGGAAAACCATCTTCAGGGCTGCTGACAGTGGGGCTCGAACCCACTATCTCCCGATTACTGGATACTGGCCACACTTAAGCGACTGCAGCTATCGAACTCGGTCAAAATAAAATCACGCTGTCACCTGATTACTCCATTATTACTGTTTTGTTTTCATGTTCCTCTCGTCTTCAGATGGTGGAATAAATTCTTTTTCTGAGTCAACATAATCCTCACCATCACTTATCGTTAACGAATTGAGCGCCGGGTTGAGTGGCTGAGACGGCGAATTTATAGCAAGGGGCCACAATCTATACACAGTGCTATGAGGACACGTTGCAGAAGTGCGTCATGAAGTCATGCTATCGAACGACATTACACTTCTCTTCAAGAACTTCCCCACAGTCTAGATCTCTCCTCATGCAATTTTCTCATCATTAGGAAGCTGAAGAAAGCATTCTTGGACATAGGTTTGCACCGGACGACGACGTGTGGGACTAGATACAGATGTGGTTGCGTCGACAGCCCGCTAGGTATTTTAAGAATGGGACTGACCAACTCATCACACAGTGGGATAAATATCTTAACAGTTCTGATGATCACTTTTTAAATACGAAATGTTCTACCATACGCTTTAGCAGGTGACTCGTTTTCACTAGACTCTCCCTTATGGTTTGATAAAGATTTATGTCGTTTCCAGTAAATAAAACACATGGTTTCATTATGTATTTGACTTCCACTATGTTTTTTACGGACAATATACTGAATTTTGCACATCCTACTTTCGTTTTCCCATTCGTCAATTCCTCCTAATGCACCCTACTGTCAATAAAAAGTGGGGGGAAAAAGAAGAGAACGGGTAGTGATGAGATGAGGTAAAAAGCTATTCTCCCTTCAAAGAGTTCGTAATTGTAACACAGACTCAATTATAAAAGGGTATTTATCTTGTCCCTATTCAAAGTAATCTCCATCCCCATGCCCCTCCCTCGCAGCTGGCCAAATAATAGCGCGTGGATTATAGAATCTTGGTCGGAAACGATTCGTGAGTCCTGCACTGAATGTAATCGTATATCTCTCCATCTCATATCGCACTATGAGGGGAGGGCGTGACACTACCCTGTTAATATCCACGAGGTATTTTCAATGCAGGAGAAATAACATGAATATCTTCTTTGTCGGCAGGTTTAAATAATACCCTATGTATTTTTCATAAGCTTCCATGATTCAGGCAACAGCTGGGTTCCGTGGTTCAAATTCCGGTCACTCCGTGTAAGATTTGTGCTAGACAAAGCGGAGGCGGTACAGGTTTTACCTTCGGGTACTGCGGTTTTTCCTGCCATCTTTCATTCCAGAAACACTGTCCAATATAATTTCATTTCATCTGTCAGTCATTAATCATTGCCCCAGAGGAGTGCGACAGGCTTCGGCATCCGGTACAATTCCTATCCTCGCCGCTAGATACAGGCTTCATTCATTCCAATCCTGACCCGGCCGAATGACTGGAAACAGGCTGTGGATTTTTCATATTTTTCATATTTAATAGACTATAATCTGTCCAGTTAAGTGTTTTTACATTGTACAGTACACAACGTTGTCAAGAAGGACCGAACAACAATGACAGGATGTGGAAGGGTATATCATAGGTAGTAAATTCAAGATATTGCGAAAATTTGTCGGTAGTACAACGAGGCACATAATATGGTTGATTACCTAAAAATAATAGTTTATGCAGAGGGCAAGCTGTGCAGGTTTTATAATAGTTATTCGAAAGTGCCCCCCTCCACCTGGATCCTGCTCCTGAACCTAGTTGATCACGTCCCCGAGTGAACTCAGGTGACAAATTTGATAGTAGAGTATTGATTCCTATCTTAATGACAGTATACTTATATCAACGCAAGTATTCACACATTGGTGAGTTTTCTCGGTCAATTCCGATCACCCTGTATATACCGTGCGGTTAGGGGCGTGCAGGTGTGTGCAGCTGTGAGCTTGCATACGGGAGATAGTGGGTCCGAACCTTACTGTCGGCAGCCCTGAAGATGGTCTTCCGTGGTTTCCCATTTCCACACCATCTTGGTGTATGGTGTGGGAAGGTCATGGCCGCCTCTTTCCATTCCTAGCCCTTTCTTACCCCATCATCGCCATAAGACCTATCTGTGTCGGTGCGACGTGAAGCCAATTGTATAAAAGCTAAAGTATTCACCACAAATAAATCGCGGAGTGTTAAATGTATTGAAAATCTGTTACCAAGTGGCCCCTAATCGAACATTCAGTATCTTTCTAGGATGTTAGTATCTGCTAACTAACTTTTTCTTTTTCATTCCAGCAACACTCTGCAATATCATTTCATTTTTCAAATGAATACTAATACTAATAATAACGTTATTATTTTCACGTTCCACTAACTAATTTTTGACGGTTTTCGCAGACGCTAAGGTGTTGGGATTTTGTACCGCAAGAGTTCTTTTACGTACCAATGAATCTACCGACATGACGCTGACGTATTTTAGTACCTTCAAATATCACCGGGCTGAAACGGGGTCGAACTTTCCAAGATGGGGTCACAAGACCAGCGCCTCAACCGTATGAGCCACTCAGCTCGGCTTTTTTCAAATGAAACTATACTCTTTTCTACACTTAGCGTTGGAGTTTAACGGGTTATGAGTTATTTGAGGTCACATGTACGTCTGTACAAGGTAAAAAGTATGTATTAATCGCAACTTTATACAACAGTTTTAAAAGGGCCTGAAACATTTTGTTGTTCGTTCGATACCTGTGTATGTGGACATATTACCCCCCCCCCCTCATCCCTAAAGCTAGAGAATTCAATATGTAATCCCCAAACCAAATACACTCGAAGATAAATCGCTCGCAGGCACAGAGAGAGCTGGCGGGCTGGAGAGTGGATTGGATCGCTCGTTTGACCAGGATTTAGTGTAAATTACTAGCTCGTACCACACACTACCAGACCGTCAATAGCCAGCGTTACAGACAACACTGTCTGCTTGGGAGAGACCAACCTGCAGTATATGCCGAATAAATATATGCTCTCCTGGTAGATGATCAAGTTCTACTTTTCTCTCTGACCTTTTCCCAACCATTTGGGGTTGGCATTAGATGTGAATTAAACCCAGTTTTAAGGCCGGATACCTGTTGTTGGTGGTGTGACGTGTCGTAATGTAAATGAAGATGTGTGTGAAGAAAAACGCAAACAGCCAACTCTGAGTCATTGGAACTAACCAGACGCTTCTAAAATAAACCTGGCCGAGAATGAAACCCGCGGCCCTCTGATTCAAAGATCCCTACACTGACCATTCAGCCAACGAGCCGGAAAATCAACATTTTACGCAATTATATTACATTTAGCTCACTAATATAAAATTTTCCATATCATTAATAGAGCTGTATGAAGCCTTCATGGCTCAGGTGGCAGCATGCTGGCCTCTCACCGCTGGGTTCGGTGTTTCAAAACCTGGTCACGCCTTGTGAGAAATGTGCTGGACAAAGCGAAGGCGGGACAGGATTTTCTCCAGGTACCCCAGTTTTCCCTGTCATCTTTCACTCCAGCAACACTCTCCAATATCATTTCATTTCATCTGTCAGTCATTAATCATTACCCCAGAGGAGTGCGACAGGCTTTGGCAGCCGGCACAATTCCTATCCTCGCCGCTAGACTGGAGCTTCGTTAATTCCATTCCTGACCCGATCGAATGACTGGAAGTAGGCCATGGAGTTTTCATAAATACAGCAATGACTTGGTTGCAATATTGCAATGCCTAAAGACAGATGATTCTATCGACCCAGATTATTATTATTATTATTATTATTATTATTAATAATGTTATTTGCTTTACGTCCCACTAACTACTTTTTAAGGTCTTCTGAGACGCCGAGGTGCCGGAATTTAGTCCCGGAGGAGTTCTTTTACGTGCCAGTAAATCTACCGACACGGGGCTGTCGTATTTGAGCACCTTCAAATACCACCGGACTGAGCCAGGATCGAACCTGCCAAGTTGGGGTTAGAAGGCCAGCGCCTTAACCGTCTGAGCCACTCAGCCCGGCATTATTATTTCGATTGGGCTTACTTCCGACCACAATTGTTCATCTTCTCCCTGTGGAGTTCATTTCTTTCCACTGACGCCGGGGTACGGACCTTCTACCGGATCTGCCTCATAGCCTGTCTGTTTTGTAAGTCTGTCAGTCCCTTTCAGTCTCCGTCAGCCAGGTTGTACGGAGTTTTTTTGTTTTGCCAGAATATCAGGTAGTGGGTTGATCAGTCTGTCAGAAATCTTGTCACATAACGATAGAAACCTACCCGCCTTTTCCTAGCACAGTCAGAGTCACAGAGCCTCTTCATCCGAGAATAGAGTTCTGAATTGTGACGTCTTCTGTATTCCCTATCTTCCAGTACCGGGCCCAGGATCTCTCTGAGAATTCCTCTCTCACTGACTTCCATTTTCTGTCAAATCTTTTCTGTTTAGTGACAGGCACTCCTTGGGACATAGGGCTTCCCGTTGGATGACTTTTGTGTAGTGCTTCAGCTTCACATTTCGTGACATGCATCGGTTGTTGCTGGAAATCTTAGTCGAAAGGTCAATTCCAACATATTAACTCTCATGGACGCTTGCATCTGGCAAGCTGGGTTCAGTCCAGTTGTCGAGGTATTTACATGTCTCCACTCATTTAATTTGAACTTGGTATAACAACATTTCTCTGTTAACCGCCTTGACTGTAATCACGTAGGCTGAGTGGACCTCGAAACAGCCTTCAGATTCAGGTAAAAATACTTGGTCTGGCGGAAATCGAACCCGAGGTTTCCGGGTAATAGGCAGGCATGCTATTCCTAAACTGTGGGGCCGGGAACACTTTGACTAACACTTAACATATTCGTAAAAACAATTGCAGACATGTTTTCGTGTTTACAGGTATTTTTCCCTCTTGTTTTCATGTTCTACAAGACTGCCACAACTGACTAACCTTACAACATTTTACAGAAAGGATACATATTAACTGAAATTGAAAAACTCTTAAAAATGAGATATACAACGATAATGCATGTTGCCATGGAAGATGGAAAAATATAGACAACATAAAATATGAAGAGCAATGAACAAATAAAGAACATTCTGAACAAGAAGAGAAATTAGAAAATAATTAACCCATTAAAAGTCCAGCCCGCGGTGTAGGGGGCAACGCGTCCACCAGTCACCCAGCAGCCCCGGGTTCGATTCCCGGCCGGGTTAGGGGTTTTTCATTGTAAATGATTAATATCCCTGGCATGGGGACTGGGTGTTTGTGTTGTTCCTAACGTTCCTTTCCTCACATTCAACACTCTACATTTCAGGAATTACAATTACATGCAGGTTCATATCCTATGGTGCAAGTTGTGGCAAAAGATCTAGAGAGGTCGTCGCCACGATCAAATATCATTTATAAAAATGTAAAAATAAAAAACCTATTGACCTCCCTGGTGTAGTGGTTAGTGTAATTAGCTGCCACCCCCTGAGGCCGGGACTCGATTTCCGGCTCTGTCACGACATTTGAAAAGTGGTACGAGGGCTGGAACTGGGTCCACTCAGCCTCGGGAGGTCAACTGTGTAGAGGTGGGTTCAATTCCCTGGAAGTGGTTTTCCGTGGTTTCCCACTTCTCCTCCAGACAAATGCCGGGATGGCACCTAACTTAAGGCCACAGCCGCTTCCTTCCCTCTTCCTCGTCTATCCCTTGCAATCTTCCCATTCCCCGGCAAGGCCCCTGTTCAGCATAGAAGGTGAGGCCGCCTGGGCGAGGTACTGGTCATCCTCCCCAGTTGTATCCCCGACCCAGAGTCTTAAGCTCCAAGACACTGCCCTTGAGGCGGTAGAGGTGGGATCCCTCGCTGAGTGCGAGGGAAAAGCGACCTTGGAGGGTAAACAGATAAAGAAGAAGAAGAAGAAGAAGAATCTATTGAAAAGTGTACAAAATGGGAGAAGCGTAAAAATCTTCTTTAAAAAGTCAAATAATGTAAATTCTGATGCAGCAAACAGACCCATACTTTAATGGCAATTCTGGAAACTTGCTAAATGATAGAGTTAGGAATTCCAAGTCGCTTACCTAAGTGTTACATTTCGTATTTGGATAGACTGGAAAAACTTAAAAAGTCATATTAATTGAGTCGACAATGAAAAACGAATGTTTTATTTTTTTTAAATTATTCAAGAACTGAGGGAAATTCCTGAAAACTTTAGGATCGAATTAATGACTTAATTTTAATGAGCAAGAAAGAAGATTTCATAATGTAAAATTACTGTATCTTCAGAATAGCCGATTGAATAAGATTTTAATCGGAGATTCTTAGGAACGATCATTTTAGAGGAAAGAGAATTACAAACAAATCACTAGGGAAATCAGAATGAAAAATTGCTTCTGGAATATGTGACTAATAACTGTGGCATTTTAATATTTTCTTTGATACGTGCTATTGAATGAGTAATTATACAATTATGGTGAAGTCCAACCTTCATCATCATGGAATGCATAACGTTTCTAATGGTAGCGATTTTTCTTAGACTCAAGAGAAATTTTTAAGTTAAACGGCTAGATAATGTGTTAATTGAAAGCCATCTGTTAGATGAACACGGTGTTAATGGCGGGCCGTAAATAAAGGGCGTTTCCTCTGAGCAGGTCTCGTTATTGGCTGTCAGACATCCATTTACAGATCATCCGTTTAACCTGCTGTGAGCCAGTTTTCATTACACCTTAACGGACAGAAATATGTGATTATAAATACACCACAGGGCGATCCTCAATGTTGTATCGAGATTCACCTCTGATGAGATGAAGTGTTTACGGTGCACTCTGTCGTCATGCCTTTATGGCCCAACACCGTGATTAGCTGGTTCGAGTCCCTGTGGTGCAACAAAATGAAATGGCGATTGGCTTTTAGTGCCGGGAGTGTCCGAGGACATGTTCGGCTCACCAGGTGCAGGTCTTTTGATTTGACTACCGTGGGCGACCTGCGCGTCGTAATGAGGATGAAATGATGATGAAGACGACACATACATCCAGACACCTGCCAGCGAAATTAACTAATGATGGTTAAAATTCCCGACCCTAACGGGAATCGAACCCGGACCCCCGTGACCAAAAGCCAGCACGCTAACCATTTCGCCATGGAGCCGGACCCTCAGGTGAAAATACACCATCACAATATTGGCCTGCGGTGTTCATATGGAATGAGGTCATACGGTATGCCATTGTTGATTGTGATTCGCCTGTCGGAGGGCGACGTCAGGTCTTGAGTAGACTTCTTGGTGTTATTTGACGGGAGCAGGCTTTACCCTCTCCCTTCCTCATTATCATCGTCATTATCACACATCCAGACGCTCAGGTCGCCTACGGGAGTCAAGCAGACAGATCTGCTTCAGGCCTCTCTCCGGAGGCCACACGATTTCACATCGCATTAGTATTCTGTCTTTAATAATAATAATATTTGCTTCATGACCCACTAACTATTTTTACGGTTTTCTGAGACACCGAGGTGCGGGAATTTAGTCCCGCAGGAGTTCTTTTACGTGTCAGTAAATCTACCGACACGAGTCTGATACATATGAGCAACTTCAAATACCCTGAACCAGCATCGAACCTGCTGAGCTGGGGTCAGAAGTCCAGTGCTTCAACCGTCTAAGCACTCAGCCCGGTACTCTCTTTGTCTTTCGCTAGGCGAATGGATAAGTTTGTTGATTCAATCGACCCTGTTTAGGTCTCACAGTAAGAAAATGGAATAGACACGAGTGATTATAAAATCATCCTGACCTTCCTTGGGCAACTCTTGTTCTCATCCGACGCCGGCAGTGTTAGGATTGTGAAGCGTCTTTCATGTCCACGCACTTCATGGTCCTTCCGTCACTTTTTCAGATGTACTAAATATTTAAAATGTCGCTCCTCTTCCACTATTCACCTTGATTATCGGTCAGAGAATCATTGCCCAGATATACTACCTCTTTAAAAAATAATAACCAACACCAGACCTGCATTGGGTACTGGACAGTGTTGGTCAGTAGGAACGTAAGTCGTATAAATTTTAATGGGCTTCATACATTGTTTCGTATTCTGGCTCGGTGATGATAGCGAGAAACTAGTTCACTCTTCAAATCCAAAGTACAGTGCGTTAGAAATGACTCTCCGCAGCTGTGGCCAATCGGAATGCACAGTTCGGGTGGCAGGCTCAGATGCAGGCGGTCAGCTCGAGAGATTGCGGAACAGAGTAATAATAATAATAATAATCTATATAAATAAAATTGTAGGGGGTCCGCTGTCTGTAATTTCTTCTGTTTTGCCAATTTTTCAGATATTTATCCGTTTTAGGTCAACTCAAGACCGAATCGGTGGTTTTTACGTTTCGTGTCTGTTTGTTTGTCTGTTTGTCTGTTTGTCTGTCTGTCTGTTTGTCTGTTTGTCTGTTCCACCATCACGTCGAAACGGCTGGATAGATCTCAACCAAACTTCATATTTAGAGTATACTCATCCCGGGGAAGGTTTCGATATGCATATCGTTTTAAAATCTTTGAATACACGGGGGGTTTATAGGAAAACCAGAATGGTTTTTCCACCATCACGTCGAAGCGGCTGGATAGATCTCAACCAAACTTCATATTTGGAGTACACTCATCCCGGGGAAAGTTTCGATATGCATTTTATTTTAAAATCTTTGAATAGACAGGGGGTTTATAGGAAAACCTGAATGGTTTTTCCACCATCACTTCGAAACGGCTGGATAGATCTCAACGAAACTTCATATTTAGAGTATACTCATCCCGGGGAAGGTTTTGATATGCATATTATTTTAAAATCCTTGAATAGACGGGGGGTTTATAGAAAAAACAGAATGGTTTTCCTCCATTTTCTCTTATACTATTGATTTTCTGTAAACTTAGTTTACCGTACGTGAAACGTCTCTTCATTATAAACAACTTTCGTTATGTTCGTAATTTACCTTACTCTTCACATGACGGAGAAATTTACAATTTTCCGCTGGTATCATGCTCTGCATTGAGTGACCGACAGACCGACAACGAACCTACAGGTTACCATGGCAACGTCTCTGACTGCATGCCAGCAGGGAAGTAACGTATTGCCATTTTCCTCATCATGCTTTTAAATTCGTGGTTATTCCTTGGGTAGAAGGCAAGAGAGGCGTCAATCGGCCTATCTGCGGGATATTGGCGGAATATCGTTGGATGTTATAACCGCCCTCGAATAGATTAAGTAATAACACCATTAGTCATCTTCTTATTATTTGTTTACCTAAGAATCACTGGACCTAAATTTCTCCTCCGTTACCGCTTTATTATATCCATAACTCACACTAGCATAATTTATTGAGGGGCATTTGATTTTCCAATACATTCACTTGGCATTTACATATTTGTCGTTATCCGGCTGTCCTCAGTTATAATCCATTTTCTATTACTTTCAACTTTCTTAACTGTATTATTTTCTTCCTTAATTACGCCGTATGTACGCGTGTGCTACAAACTACTGGATGTATTTCCACCAAGACTCACATTTAGAATACACCTGTCCTTGATAGGTTTTGGGCAAATATTGTTTCTAAATCTCTGAACTGACTGGGGGTTTATACGAAACCGAAACAGTGATTTTGCACTTCCACAAAATATACACAACCAACGTTAATTTAAATCTACCTACCTTGGTAGAAATTAATTTCTAAACCTTTTTCCTCATGTGCATCATTTCGATACGAGGATTAATAAGGGAGATATCATTAACGGACCGTTTTTCTGTACAAGTCCCATCGGACTTAACTCACGAGCGGGTGCGTGTAAAGCGTATTCCTTACAACTTGAAAACTACTGAAGACATTCGAACCAAACTTTGTATTTAGCATCCACCTGTCCAAAGGTAGGTTTTAAACTTAAATAACATTTCATTTTTCGGAATGGACTGGCGGTTTATAGGGAACCGAAATGGTTATTTTACTCTTCCACAATATATACAGAACAAGACCAACCTGACGAAATCGACCAAACGTGATAGAATTCCACCTCTAAACCCTTTTTTTCATGTGCATTTTTTCGTCAGTAGGATTAATAAGGGAGATATCATGAATGGTCACTTTTGCATGTTAAGTCCAGCGCACATAGCCCGAAGGGTGTTTTACATGGAGCAGATTCCTTATCTATATAAATCAAATCGTAACGACTGTGTACCTCTACACTGACTATTTTGGCGAAATTTTCGTACAGCTTTCCGTTTAAGGGGTAATAATGATCATTTCCATAAGTTTTGGTTTAGTTACCTGGAAGTCCTAATTTTTACCCGCCTCGCCCAAAATCCAGATTTCGGCATAATCTGCCAGAAGAAAAAGAAGATAATTGAAATTTGAAAAAATTATACGTTTTAGCCTGTAACGAACGGAAAACATCCTAGATTATTACATTTTTCACTTTTTATCCCCGAAGAATATCGAAATATGCAGGCAATTTTAATGATGGTGCAGACCTTCGGAAATTCCTATCACATAACAGATTGCACAATCTCCGTTCAATTTGGAATGATCTACAACCTTGGTCTTATGACTTTTTGCCGTATCTGTATCCCTTTTACGCTTGATTTTTCTCTATTAATCGATGTTAAGTCAGTTTGGAATTTTCACAAGCATAATTCATACTTTCGATTACTTATATGAAATACAGAATCATCAAACTCTTCACGAAAATTGGCCCACCCAGTAGCCATCTGTGAGCCAAATTCTATGTATGTAGCTGTCACATAATTATCCGAAAAGTAATGTAATGTGAGATAATCTTACAAAAACGTTACCCTGTTCCACGTTTCTAACTCAATCTGACCCAAGAATAGATGACATATCATAGGACCAGCCATTTAAGGCACTAAATCCGGCGTGTCTTATAGTATAATTCTTTGTCGATATGACGTACGTTTAGTAGCAGTTAATCTGTAAATGAAGGTCTTCAATATTGTAAACACGCATATACTTTCGTATGTCGATCTATATATATATTCACTGATGTCGATTTGTAGCGATCGAGAAAGGGTGGGTCTGCTAATGTAATGAGTACTCCCCACACCGACTTTGACTGGCTGTATGAAAGGGCCCTTCTCCAACTCCTGTGTAACTGTCATTAGTAAGGAAGGTATACAATTGTAATGAATAGTTCGCTTCTCGATTTGACTTGCAGAAGGCAAGTGAGCATGCAGTTTTGTGTAAAACTTCCCTACCCGATTGTGTTTGGCAGAAGGCAAGGGTGCCCGCCATTATAAACAAATGTCCTCATCTAAAATGTGACTGGCATTAGGCATAGTGGCCTGCTATTTTGATGGAAACTCACCAACTTGGTGTGACTGGCAGTAAGCTGGCTGGCAGTAGGAAAATCGGCCTGACATTATAATGATAACGGCACAACTCAATTTTTAATGGTGGTAGGGAATTTGCCTGCCATTATAAGAAAATCTCCTCGACTGTAATCTGTTTGGGAGTAGAAAATGGGGCCTGCCATTGTAACGAACACTCCCAACTTGATTGTGACCGCGCAGTAGGCAATGGGGCCTCCAATTATAATGTAAACTTCCCAACTCGATTGTGAATGGCAGTAGACAAGTGAGCCTGCCGCTATATCACAAATCCGTAACAAACACTTTACATTGGAAACAACGTATGGGGACATCCCCATGCTCTTTCTCGGATAACGCTAAGAGACATGCAATTTTAAAACAATCTTATTTACTGCATGTACACTGTTTACTTCGATATTCGAATACAATGTTGAACACCGTAGCGAAGCACGGGTACATTTGCTAGTAATAATAATAATAATAATGGCGTATGGCCTCCTAGTAGACGGCCTATTAGGCGACCTGCATGTCTGTGAAGATGAAGATGAGGGCCCTACCTAGGATGATTCCTAATGTTGAATACGCCACACACACCCAGCCCCCGAGACATTGGAATCAACCAATTAAGGTTAAAATCCCCGACCCGGCCGGGAAACGAACCCGGGATCCTCTGAACCGAAGGCCAGTACGCTGACCATTCAGCCAACGAGTCGGTCAATGTGAATCGAGATATTAAAAACATAGCGTTTCTGTAATAACGTATTACACAAATAGATGCTGTTAAAAAGCCTAAAACAAAGCAACTTGAAAAGAAGTACATGGTATAAGTATAAGCCTAGTGAATGTCGTAAACTTACCAGATTCACAGAAAATGTACGACTCCTCAGGTAAGTCAATATTTTCTATGACAGGATGGCTAACATGGTATGGATACCTTCGGGCAGAACAACTATCAAGATACAAAATAACATATCCGTACAGTTATTTCAGTTCGGTTTGGGAAATGAGAAGCTCTCCCATTATTTCATAAAGATTTAGACGATGCACCCAGATTGAAAAGTAATCAACGATATGCTTTCACTGGCGATTCTAGTCAAGTAGTTCTTGTAGCACCTTGAGAGGTGTGGCCTGGAAGTTCAAGGGAGTCTATCACAGGTTATCGTGCCAATTTCTACTCTTTTTCCCTGCTTGGATTTTAATAATATTCTTGTAAACTCTTGTTCTGTTCCGTTTCTGGAATGAATACGGTTTTCTCTCATTTCCTTAAGCTAATACCTAGCCTACACTCTTCGACGATTTATAACTATCCTCTTCCTCCTTTTGTTGTTACCAGGACAGGTAAATTATACAGTTTAATACCGCACTAACACATCGAAGATTTCCAGCGATGCAAAGGATAGCAAAGAACTAGGATTGGGAAGGTAGGAAACCACGAAAAGCCTTATTCAGAGCTACCGAAGGTGGAATTCAAACCCACCATCTTCCAAATTCAAGATAACAGCTACGTGACTCAATCGTGTAGCAAACTCGCTCGGTTTTCAAAATAATATTCACCACAATAACCGGCATACTTACACATAGCACAAATAAATATTATTAGATATGTTTCCAAAATGATAGGTAGTATTATTAAAAACCAACATTATTATGATTATGATGATGATAATGATGATGAGTATTATTATTATTATTATTATTATAAATAATTATCATTATTTATTATTATTATTATTATTATTATTATTATTATTATTATTATTATTATTATTATTATTATTATTATTATTATTATTATTATTGTTACCGTGTTTTAGTGGTAGGTAGAGGTGGAAGAAGGTGCGGGTTGGTGAACAGGTCTCAAGCTATGAAAGTAAAATTAATTTAAAATTTAACAAGGTTATATTTTCTTTTCAAAATAAAGAAATAACAAACATGGCAGGTACAGAGTAGCAAGTCAAAAGGGTAGTTACAATATTTACAGAATTTGGGCTTCGAGCCCTGACTTCACAATGCTTGGGCAATCAGCCCAACCTTACTTCAAAATAAGTATTAACAGAGGGGCAGAAAACCCCATTCATGCTCAGGAGCACTTGCTCCAAATTACACCGAAAAGACTCCACGAGGCATACAACACTCAATTTTCGAAAAAGAGCCACTCGCTCTCAACTTTAAGCCTCTCAAAGGCCACACCAAACTCCACCTTCAAGTTGTCCTCACTGGACATAGACACAGGGGTAAAATACCCAACCTACTGAGGTCTATTAAATGAAAAGGGGTAATTACATGACCTCCAAAATAACAATTTGAGAGGAGGCGATCTGCTCTCCTAATACACTTTGTTTTTAAAACCTAATCTGGCTCTAGGCCACTAATGCAAGGGCTAATCCCATACTACAGAGGTGACTTTAGAAAAGAACAATTTGTTTTACGTTAACTAAGAATAGGTTGAGAAAAATAAGTTCACCTCAAAACAATATGATTGGGAACTCGAGAGGGTTAAGCACTCTCTATCCCGATATGCAGTTTAAAAGATGGAATAGATACAAGTTCCTTTACATTTTAAGGAAGGTTACATAATGGAAAAACTTCGGACCCGCCCCGAGAGTTAAACTGCTGAGCAAGCAAGAAAAGAAGTAATTAATCGGCCATTACCTGGTTGTTGACTGTCGCCGAAGAAAGAGGCGCTTCCCGCCCCCTGCTATGTACTTTACACACTGAAAGATGGAACAGAAGTGACCCAGAGACCCTAAAATCAGCAGTTTATATCCTCTCGCGGAAGGTTCGAGGCGTTAGGGGAATGAAAACACCCTCCCACAAACTCTTTATTGGGTAGGATACAGCAACATATTCAAGATGGGGGAAGATACCTCGGATTGGTCAGAAATTAATAAAAGAAATTCGGGATTGGCTAAATACAAAACAAGGGGAAAGAGAGGGGTATACAGCCAACTTAAACAATAACAGAAAGAAATTTAACAAGAAACAAACTTTTGAAATAAAAATTTCTCCAAAAAAAAAGTTCTTTCACTCCGCACTAGGGTGCACTATTGTTGATCTTCAGTAGTGTCCTCTAGAAGAGAAAGTTCACACTTCTTTCTACAAGCAAAACAAAAATATGTCGAAAATGACACAGTTCAAAAACTCCAAATTTTCCACGTAGTGACATCTTCTGAGAAATTTGAAAATTAATACCGTCAATAAAGTTCAGACTTCCTCCAGCAGAGGAGTTTCAATTGGCGCACATTTTAAATTAGCGGCGTGGAGGTGTACCGCCCGGTACAATTATTATTATTATTATTATTCAGCATATTCCATACTCGTTCCATTATTTTTTATTTATTCATTTATTTATTTATTTACCACTATTTATATCTTCATCAGTTGATTTCCTTAATCAGATACGGAAGTGGATAATAATAATAATAATAATAATAATAATAATAATAATAATAATAATAATAATAATAATAATAATAAAACCCGTGTGGGGATTTACCAGTTACCTCCATCGGGCGAGTCCCATTGGAATTGGGGAAGCTCGCTGGCTCTGCCGCCAGCAGAGTCAGAGGGTAGTAGGGAAATAAAATACCACCGTGAAAAAAGAACTGGTCCCTTGCCTGGGTTACGGCGAAGACTGGTAAATGACCAGAAGCCAGAGAACATCCTGAGGCAACCTCTAGGGTTAACAACCCTAGTTGTAAAACGATGGGTACCCGTCCAAAGCAAAGTCAAGTCAAAAAGCATGAAGGCACAACATTTCAAGAAACATACCCCATGGGGTAAATCTTCGGATAAATCCCTCGTCGTGAACGCCACGGCGCACGAGTCTCATTCGGATTCTGGGGGAGACTCGACATCATGCAAGAGACGAGTCGGAGCGTCTCGGTGTACCCCGAAGAGTCAAAAACTCAGGCCAAAATCTAAAACCTTTCTAGCAACTTTCAACATAAATTCATTTACACAAACTGGCAAGCTGAAAACCCTCACCAAAGCTCTTCACGAAAATCAGATATCCATAATGGCCCTACAGGAAACAAGGTACCCGGATGAAGAGATTTTTGAATCCGAAAGCTACCGATTTTTCAAGAGCAAAGCGCAAAAAAGGAATCCTCAATGGAGCTGTGATGCTTGGAACCGCGTTTGCTGTTAGAACCAAGATCCTTAAATCGGTTGCAAATTTCGAACCTGTGAATGACAGATTGTCCATACTCACAATTAAATGCGCGAACAAAACCTACGCCCTAGTTAACGCACATGCTCCTACAAACGATAAGAACAAGTCTGATCCAGACGAAGTTGATAATTTCTGGGACCTACTGGATGAAAAATTAAACGAAATCCCCAAACACCATGTCAAGCTTCTTTTGGGTGACTTCAATGCCCAACTAGGTCGTGAACAGAAGTACAAGAAAGTTATAGGAAATTACCCTGCTCACAAAAGAACCAAACCCAATGGCAAAAGACTGGTGTCCATTTGCGAAAATCACAACCTGCAGGTCATGTCCACCCACTTTCGCCATCTACCCAGAAAGCAAATGACTTGGCGTTCTCCCGTCCAAGCACCCGGAGAGTTCCAAATTGATCATGTTGGAATCTCCAGGAGAAACAGCCCTGAGATTATGAATGTCAAGGTAAAGAAAGGCATCAATGTGGCCTCAGATCACTATATGTCTCTTATCAAATTCAAACCAATTCCCGCAAACACAAGGAAGACAACCAAACAGATCACACGCTTCGACAATGATAAACTTCGGCAAAGGGTCGAGGAGTTCCAAGAGAAGGCTAGACCAAATGACTGTGACTTTAACAACGCCAAAAATCTCCTTGTTGAGGCCGCCAAAGACGTTGCAGAAATCAAGAGAAGCAAAAGGCATGCCTGGTGGAATGGTACCTGCGAATCAGTCCTCCAAGAAAGACTCAATGCGTGGAAACAGTACTAGTCTACGAAATCAGAAAATGATTGGGAAACGTACAAAACCCAACGTGCCCAAGCAGCTAGGGTGTTCAGAACTGAGAAACGTAAATACGAAAAATCTCTCATTGAAAATATAGAACAAAACTTTAGGAAGAATGAAAGCAGAGAGTACTACAGGGCCTTCAAACGCAAACTCACTGGCTATAAACCACCATCTCTATGCTTTGAGCGAAAGGACGGCACTCTGGCGACGTCAAATGAAGAAAATTGCAGCATTCTGGCAGACTACTTCAAGAATTTACTTAATTGCTCTAAACCGCAAAGCCCCATTGAGAACAAGGAACCCTTACTCAGGTACCCAGATTCCAGACCACCCGACAGAGATGAAATCAAGCGCCACATTGCCCGTCTCAAAAATAACAAAGCGCCGGGGGAAGACTCAGTAGTAGCAGAACTATGGAAATATGCCCCAGAGGAATCACTTGATATCTTGCAAAAGCAAAGAGAAGAAATTGGGAACAAGGAGACCCTACCCAAAGATTGGAAAATAGCTTTGATCCATCCATTACACAAAAAAGGCAGCATGAAGAACATCAACAACCACAGAGGAATATCTTTGCTACCCGTGACTTACAAAATTCTATCACTTGCCATCCTGGAGCGTTTGGAAGCACAAGTCGAACATCAAATAGGTGAATACCAAGGAGGGTTCAGAAAAGGTCGCTCAACAGCCGAACAGATCCAAAATCTCAAAACGATCATCAGATATTGTACACTAAGGTCCAAGCAGTATGTGTCTGTCTTTGTGGACTTTAAGAAAGCGTACGACTCCATTGACCGGGAAGTCCTGCTAAACATCTTAAATGAATTTGGAGTTGATTTGAAACTGCTGGCATTAATTAGAGCCAACATGACCGATACAAAATCCAAGGTGAAGTTCTACGGATGTCTCTCGCATTCCTTTGACATCAAAACAGGAGTCCGACAAGGTGATGGGCTATCCCCGATACTCTTCAACTGTGTTCTTGAAAAGATCATCAGAACCTGGCGGGTGAGATTACAGGAAACCAACTACAGTGCATTGAGAATAGGAACCAAATCCAAGGGGATCGCAACAGACTGCTTAGCATTTGCCGATGATATTGCTGTTCTCTCAAACTACATAGAAACCGCTAGAGCTCAAGTTGAAATTTTAAAGGAAATTGCCGAACAAACTGGTTTGCAGATATCGTTTGAGAAAACGGAAGTAATGACTAACATCAAAGAGGCTCCACCAAAACTCCATACAAAATACGGGGACATCACCCGAGTAGACAAATTCAAATACCTGGGTGAGATAATAATGAAAAATGTACTGGACAAAGAAGCACTTCAGGAGCGAGTACGCAAACTGGAAATAGCCTACCAAACATCCCGCACAATCTACAACAAAAAATGCCTTTCCCAAAACACCAAGATACGTCACTATGAAACAGTTCTGAAGCCAGTAGTTCTATATGCAGCCGAAACCCTGTCTCTAAATGCCAACAAAGGACTCCTTGAAGAACTGGAGAAAAAAGAACGCAAAATTGTGAGAGGAATCTTGGAATCAAAGTGCAGAAAAAGAATCCATCAAAAGAGATCCAACGAGGAAGTCTACAACAAAATAGAGAAAATTACCGACCAATCAGAAAAGACGGGCACAGTTTTACGGTCATCTGAAAAGAATGGACATAAGAAAGTTAACTAAAGAAATCTTACACTTTTTTGATTCAAACCCCAAAACCAAAATTCCCTGGTTTAGAAATACCAAAGAAGACCTGCTAATGCTACATATCTCAGCTGAAGACGCCCTTAACAGAGATCTCTTCCGCAAGAAAATATTGACGAACGGGCTAAGCCGAGACGAGCAACCGAAGAGAAGACACGGTGCCCCTTGGACAGAGGAGCGCAAGCAGGCCCACTCACAAAGAATGAGGGAAATTTGGGCTCTAAAGAAGGCCAAGTTCAGTTTCAAATGCAACAAGACTTAACGTGGTCCTTGATGGCCCCAGCGAATTATATCTATATAATAATAAAAGTTGGGTCTAAGCGCGTCCGATTAATTCGCCTGGCTCGGGGACGATTGGGTGTTTGTTATTGTCCCAACACTTGCATCTTCAATTTCAGATAACACTACCAACCACCACAGAAGCATACAATAGTGATTACATCCCTCCATGTAGACTTGGCGTCAGGAAGGGCATCCAGCCGTAAAACTGGACCAAATCCACATGTGCTACACCGTTTGCACCCGCGACCTCATAGATGTGGGAAAAGCGGAAGAAGAAGAAGAAGAAGAATACGTAACATGTACGTACATTCATTCTCTGTTCAGGCACATCCCCAATGGAGGTGAGGTGCATGTATACTTTTAGCAACATACCAGCCCTCCTGACAATCTTAAATTTCTGGCAGTACCGGGAATCGAACCCAGGCCTCCACGGACGGCACCTAATACCGTCAACCGTAATACTACGAAGGTGAAGATATTAATAAGAAGAAGATCCAAAATACTAAGCAAGTTGTCAGTTCGGTACGAGTCCTGCAGCTGGGGGATTGTATTCAAGAATACTCCATATCGATCGTCGGTAGCCTTTGAATTTTTTCTACCTTCACATCAGGCAAATGGCATGGCAGTACTTCAGTTAAGTCCACGTCTGCTACCTTCCCATGATAGGGACGACGACAAACTACCTGTGTTCGTGCGACATTAAAGAGCTTGCAAAGATAAAAGGGGTAGTGTGCAGAAAATACTCCAATAAGTAAACTATTTTACTTCGTACTGTGTAATTTAAATGTTGTAAAAATATTTGTGCAAATTACAATACTTATTATCTAAAATTATTAATACAGATTCAGCGCTACTTACAATGGTGTGCTGTCGATTTTCCTATTTTAATTCTAGTTTCTGTCCTCTCTCACGCGTGGTTGTTTACCGAGAGTTGCTAGACGGTCTCCATCATGTCTGCCTGCGTAATAACCTTCTCCATGTTCAGAGCACGTACGAGCATGTGCTAGTTTGTTGTGCAGGGCTGACCACACTCTGGTCTTGATTTATTAGAAATTCCTGAATTATATATCACCACCTTTCTGGATTTCGTTAGTGTTCTAGCGGCCTCTCTCACAAACGTACACCCTTCTAATAGCCTGATCATTCCTCTCTTCAACTTTCGCATTTTTCACCATTCACCTTCCATGAATCTATTTATCTGATTTATTTTCCATATCTAATTTATATGACTGTCAGACTCACTGGCTGTATGGTCAGCGTTGAGGGGTACGGTTCAGATGGTCACAGGTTCGATTCCCGGTTGGGTCGGGGATTTTAATCGCGTCCGATTAATTCTTCTGGCTCGTGGACTGAGTATTTGTGTTTGTCCCAAAACTTTCCTCTTCATACTCAGACAACACACTTCCAACCACCACAGAAACACGCTATAGTGATTGCAGCATATACGGTTGGCGTCAGGAAGTGCATCCAGGCGTAAAACGTCGACAAATCCACATGTTCGACACAGTTCACAGCCGCGACCACACAGATGTGGGAAAAGCGGTAGAAAAAGATGAAGATCCAATTAATGTGGTTAATATATATTAGGCCTACACTGAAAGACCACACATAGGTTGCTGCTCTAGTTTATGGGAGACCCAAGGTTGAATTCTGACGTAGAGAGAGCTTATTCAGACAGTAGTTTTTTTCGAGATTATCCCTCACTTAAAACTATGAAGACATCGAAAGTGTATATCTAATGCCCAGAGGAATCTTTATAATACTCAGGTCGAAAGTAATAATTTCAGAGCAGTTAAACACCTACAATACAGACATCTGTGTACAAAGAAATGCCTAAACCCAAGAATAGTAATTTTGGTACGTCCTAGACCTTTATCCAAATTCAAAAAGTAAGAAAGTATGTGAAAATGTGAATTTTCACCAAAATTTGTTAAATCTGTTAACGTTTAGTCTGAAAGAATTTTGTAAACGATGATCCTGTTATTACAAAACATCACGCATCCGCGATCAAGTACCAATAAACAGGACTAACGGGATGCATGCATATATACAAACATACATACATTGAACCCATAATTCTACGATGAAAAATAATTGCAGATATTTATTTCAGCTACATATAACTTTTTTGAGAGTAGCCACGTTTTATTTCGAGAGTCTCATCCTCCGTGGGAACAGAACTCACCGTAACGAGCGAGCCATCCTCTCGTGAAATGCCGGGACACTTCGGTTGATATCGAGTACTGACTAATTTAGTAATTTTGGCAAATCCTTCACAACGAGAGATTTTGGTGACATGGTTAATCCAGGAATAAAGAATCGAAATGATAAATAAACATTACATGAAGACAGAATCCCCAGGGTGAATTTAAATGCAATTAAGCCTGGAGGAAAGTTGGTTTTCCTACTCGCGGATTTGCGACACGTGCCGAGGTCATCTCTGAAGAAAGCCCGCGAAATTACATGTCAGAAATAAATTTATTATGCCCGTTGCAAGTATGGAGAAAAAATAAAAATAACACCATAAGGAATTACAATTCTGTCTGAATTTGTGGAAAAAATTTCAAGAAAGTTGATCCAGTGGATGTGGAATTAGGAGATTGCGTCACCAAGGTTCATAATCAGGGTAGCGTCCCATCAGAGGGTATAAAAAGGATCCCCTCCACCTACATTACAACATTCTATCTGGAGGTCTGGACGGTGGAACCCACGTCGCTCGTCTACAAGAAAGTGCGGGGTTTATTTCTTTAAATAACTTAAGTTATGTATTCGTGTCGATGATTCAAGCAGAGTATTAAATTGAAGGTAATAGAAATTTTCCTGAGCTTCCGCTGACGAAAACTGTGAAGGCATAGATATCTGTTTAAAATACGTAGCTGATTTCCTCTTATTACATTGTGTGTGTTTGGTATTGACAAAGGGAGTTTGGAGGCTAGTCAGAGAGAGGTTTGATTATGTTATCTATTGAAACACCTGGCCGGTTATTAGGGTGAACTAGAGCACAGTCCTTGGAGACAGTCGCAGTCGCCAGTAGAGAGGGAGGTTCGTCGAATGCTAAAAAGCGAAGGAAGTGCGTCATTTGCGTTGTTAATCGATAGCGAGTGTAAAAACTGTGTATTTTTAAGTTATCAATAAGAAGATGATGTATTCCGCAGCCATGAAGGGCTAAATCCGAGGTCAGCTGGCTAAAATGTAGCCGGAATCTCCAAGATGACTCCACACAGGTCTGTCTATATTGTAGATAGAATTTGTTTGTTCCAGTAAAATTTTTCCAGTACGTGTGTCGAATTAGTATTAAAAAGTGATCAGGCGAAAGTGTTATATTTCTGGTCGTTGTATGAAACTCTTTAGGACAGTAAAATTCACGTTGAGAAACTGTAAAATCCGAAGTTTAAATAATGTGTTAAAATTCTTTGAGATATTGTTCAAACTGAGTAAAATTAGGAAGGTGATAACGATCATGTAGTCGTGGTGAATACAATATTTTCGAATATTCGTGAGTTAAAAATTTTTTTATTCGAGATAATAATAATAATAATAACATTTACAGCAGGATAAAAATGTTCTATGTTAAACATGTATTTAACAGAAATTTTGAATAAGATTTGCGTTCGTCTCGAAATCCAGTGAAGTCTGGTAACGTTATATTTATTCATGGGAAGTTAATTTTGTGGCACCGTGTATGTCGGTGATATAGGAAATCACGGTGTGTTATTGTGTTCTTGAGGTCCGAAAGTTGTAATAAAATGAATGAGAAGATTCTTATAAAATTGTTCGTCATGGGAGTATTGAGGTTTGAAAGGTTTTGAAACGAAGAAATGGATTGTGTCGGAATGATAGGCTGAGAGAATAGTTGTGTAGATGTTGAAGGCATAGGAAGCCTGTATTTCATGAGTAATGCCGCCGTGATGATAGGCGAGGAAGAGGATTTTTGAGACAGGCTATATTTGTCGATGGCGAAGAATTTTTGAGGCAGGCTGTATATTAATTGTAATATTTCTGAGACAGGCTGTATTGACATTCCGTTAGCAGTCTGGAACAGCTGACTGGTTGAATGGTGGTCAAAGTCGAAGTGAGTGCTTTGTGACGCACATTATGATTTCAAGTCAAGAACTCCTCGTGAATAACAATTTCTGTAGAAGATTGTAGCTCTTGGCAGTTAAGTCCAGGTGATGATTTATTTAAAGTCAACATAGTGAATGTTATAGTACGCGACCTCAAGAATAGAAGGGCATTCTCAATACACGGTTGGCGTTACTTAACTGTTGTAACAAATTTCCATTCAGTAAATTTCATATATTACGGGACGAGATTATCATTAAATCGGAAACATTGTGGGATGAGATACTGGACGTTATTAAAGTGATAGTTTGGCTGTGTAGATTCAAGGAATTTCGCTTCGCTGGATAGTTTATGGATATGAGCGTTTGGAATAGCGAGATGGTAGGCGATTTTTGGGCCTCACCCTGGAATTATAGTGTGAATTTTTGCGATGGTGGTGATTACTGTTTTGGGCGATATTCACGTAATATTAGACGTGTGCTGAAATTCATTATTATTGTTCCAAACTTCACTGCGTATGTCGAGATCGTGTTTGAGTCGTGGATTGAGTAGCCACGCGTTATTAATTTTTATTTCACGTTTTATTGACGAGATAGGGACTTAGTTGCATTTCCAGACTTGCGTTCATTCTGTGGCAAGATTCGTGTCATTGTGTGCTATAGTTTTGACAAGGTTTCCAGCTAAATAACATTAATGATCACTTTATGATCCGTCGCTAATGGGATGGCACCATCTAATCTGCTTCTAGTACCACTCCTTTTTTGCTTCAATTTCCTTTACGTCGCACCAATACAGATAGGTCTTATGGCGACGATATTTTGGGTAAGGCCTGGAAGTGTGAACGAATCGGCAATGGCCTTAATTAAGGTACAGTCGCAGCATTCGCATGGTGCGTAAATGGGGAAACCACGGAAAAACATCTTCAGGGCTACCGACAGTGAGGATATTCCTTTTCTATTTGATCCTCCAGTTGCTCTACCAATGTAACGCTCGAAGGAATTAATCCTTCCTTGTAGCTATTTCCAATCATCATACGCTAAGCACCAACAACACGGTGGTTCACTAATCAAGTTACAGGGACACTAGCATAGTGCTGCAAAGCATGGTCCAGCAGTTCCTCGTCCGTTCATTCCATTTTAACGGGAAATGAATTACAGTGACTGTAATGAAAAGTCGGGTAACATCAGTTCAAACAATAAGACTTCAAACTGTTCCAAGCTCTCGCCAGTTAAATTAGTCCCTACAACGCACGGCCTTTTGAAGTGAATGGAGCCAACTGTTTCTGTTGGAATTAAAGCTCTCACAACTCATCCCAATTCATGTTCATTACAAAGCGGTAAATCCATGTCGTACGAGACATTCACAGGGCGGGACTGGCATTCATCTTCCTCTGCGTAGTCTGGACAATAGCAGCGGGTACTGCCTGAACTACACCAACGGCACGAAAAGTACATATCCTTGATTTATTCCAAATAAACGAATAATATATTTTCCTCTGTCCGCCTCTGTGGTGTAGTAGCTAGTATGATTAGCTGCCACTGCCGGAAGCCCGGATTCGATTTCCGGCTCTAACACGAAATTTGAAACTTGGTACAAGGACTGCAATGAGGTCCACTCAAACTCGGGAGGTCAACTAAGTATAGGGGATTCGATTCCCACCTTGGCCATTCTCGAAGTGGTTTTTCGTGATTTCCCACATCCCCTTCAGACAAATGCCGGAACGGTACGGTGCCTAACTTAAGGCCACGGCCTTTTCCTTGTCTATCCCTTCCGATCTTCCCATCCGCCGACAAGACCCCTGTTCGGCATAGCAGGTGAGGTCACCTGGACGAGGTACTGATCCTCCTTCCCAATTGTATCCCTTACCTGAAGTGTCACGCTCCAGAACACCGCTCTCTCCGAGTCCGAGAGAAAAAGCCAACCCTGGACAGTGAATGGATTAGAAAGAAAGAAAGAAATAAATGAAGAAAGAAAGAAAGGAAGGAAGGAAAAGAAAATATTTTGCTCTAAAACATTTGCTGTTATGATTCATAACAATACGAAATTATCAACTTTAGGGGTCTAGGATGGACGGTTGACCAGAAGGAAAAGGAGATGCATGAGGTCGGTTTAATCTTGGATTTGGAAGCACAGGTGCGACAACCAGGTTCCTACACAAGATACTAACGGAAATATGTCTCCTTGTCAACGTTCTGAACAGTTTGATATTAGATTTCAGAGACTCCTTTGATCTTCATCACCCATCTCGTCCGGCTCCATGTTTAAATGGTTAGCGTGTTGGCCTTTGATACAAGTGGTCCTGGCTTCGATCCCTAGCTGGCTCGGGAATTTAACCTTCATTGCTTAATTCCAATGGCTCGGGGGCTGGGTGTGGATGCAATCTTCAGCATTAGAATCCATCATAAGTAGGGCCTCGTCCTCAGGGACGCGCTGGTCGCCTATACGGCGTCAACTCGAAATACCGGTCACTATTATTATTATTATTATTATTATTATTATTATTATTATTATTATTATTATTATTATCTCTGCTCAGACCTTTCATTCAGCCTATCAGTTTATCAACTACAGTACCTACATTTGGGCTCAGTAACAGTTACTGGAAGTACGATATTATCCTTAAAATTTAATTCCCATTTCAAATAGCAAACATTTTACATTGTGTTAACTATATGTAGGACATAGTTTGGTATTTTCAATCCAACTGGTCACCTGAATTCTAGACAGAGAAAAATAAAATTTATTTCCTTTCGCAACAATTCAGCAGACTCCTACGCAAACAATATGATAAACAAACAAACCGGTTGCCATATATCAATCAATGAAATGAAATGGCGTATGGCTTTTAGTGCCGAGAGTGTCCCAGGACATGTTCGGCTCGCCAGGTACAGGTCTTTTCATTTGACTCCCGTAGACGACCTGCGCGTCGTGATGAGGATGAAATAATGATGAAGACGACACATACACTCAGCCCCCGTGCAAGCGAAATTAACCAATAATGGTTAAAATTCCCGACCTTGCCGGGAATCGAATCTGAGACCCCTGTGACAAAAGGCCAGCACGCTAAACATTTAGCCGTGGAGACGGACAATCAATCAATCAATCAATCAATCAATCAATCAATCAATCAATCAATCAATCAATCAATCAATCAATCAATCAATCAATCAATCAATCAATCACCACTGATCTGCAATCCGGGCTGTCACCAAGTTGACAGATTCCCTAACAGTTGTTTACCTTATCTTTTCTTAACTTAAATGATTTCTAAGAAATTGGAAATATTCAGATGATGGTAAAGAAAACCTACAACCTGTTTTCCGGTCATTGACCAGGTCAGGGATGGAATGAATTAAGCCCCCATCTTGCGGCGAGGATAGGAATTGTGCCGGCTGCCGGAGCCTGTCGCACTCCTCTGGGACAATGATTAATGACTGACAGATGAAATGAAATGATATTGAAGAGTGTTGCTGGAATGAAAGATGACAGGGAAAACCGGAGTACCAGGAGAAAAAGCTGTCTCGCTTCCGCTTTCTCCAGCACAAATCACACACGAAGTGACCGGGATTTGAACCAAGGAACCCAGCGATGAGAAGCCGACGCGCTGCCGCCTGAGCCACGGAGGCTTTAAATGATGATAAATTATTATTCCAGTCCCTAATTCCTCTGCCAATAAACGAGGCCAAAGAAAAAAAAGCAAAGTCACCTCCGTACAGGCCATGAAAGCTCTTGGAGAAGTGGAAGGTAAAGGCTTCCACCATTGTTAACCGCAGCACGTGATGGGGTAGAGTGGTTAGCTCTACGCCCGGCCGCCTTTGCCCCCAGGAATTAACCTGGTACTCATTTTTGGTGTAGGCTGAGTGAACCTCAGGGCCATATGCACCTCCGGAAGTGGAAATTTCGTTTCTTAAATTTTACGACTTCCTGACGGGGATTCGAACACACGTCCTTCCGGGCGAACCGAGCACGCCTTTACTGCCTCGGCCAGGCAGCCCCTCAATAAACGAGTATTTGCCCCAATTTGTCCACTTCCATTCCAAATTTACCTTCATAGTATGATCTTAATAATAAACGTATCTTAAAAATCTTAATCATTGCAGAAAAACTTAGGAAAATCTTATCGAAAGAAAATGACATATTGAACCATTCTGTTCATTGGGACAATTGTATGAATTTGAGTATTGGATATTGGAATCACACAAGGCCACCCACGAAGCCAATGTCTTACAGTATATGTCATAAAGGGGTCCAGAAGAAGCGTTCTTATGTGAAGTGAGCGCGAGCGTCATTATGAGAAATCTCCAGAAACGCATTAAAAGGAGTTATGTCCCAAGCCAAGCCTCTTGATGAAGATTGGGGACGCTTCCCAGATCCCGGCAAAACTTATATTACGAGGGAAGAAAGAATTAAATTAATATCTTTGGTTACGGAAGAGTTGCATTGGATTTGAGACAAGAATTGCAACCTGTATAATTTCTGCTTTATTTTGATATGCATTAGGGCTGCATTCATTAATGCATTCGCTAATTAGAGCTCATGATATAATTAATGCGGGAAAACTTCCCGGGCGCGCTAAGATTGCACGCGACCAAGCGGCTTGATGACGCGAGACGGGATTATAAAATAAGACAGCCTGGCATATCAGTCTCATTCGTGGACAGGAAGACTGCTTGAACGAGTCGTCATACTGCGTGTCGGTACTGAGAACATCGCTTTGTCTTCGAGCAGCACAGACGAACAGTACTGCTATTTCTGCAAGAAAGTAAGTAATCAACTTGAATATTCAGATGAATTTAAGATTTTACCTGTGAGAATATGCTATGGGGAGATGAGGTACTGCTTATAAGAGACTAATGAACTAGTAGCTTCATCTTTCTATGAGGTTAAGTTATTACGGACGAAAGGCTAGAATGAATATTGGCTCAGGTTAGGAATTCTGAAACTATTTGTTGTCCGTGTGATAGGGTGAAAGAACAGTGACTGGGAGGAGTGAAGAAACTATTGTGTACCAGGTTAAAACTCTGAACGAGACTTGGTCAAGGTGACGGGTGAGACACGATAGTAGTGGAGACAGGCATCGAGTTTGGACTGTCTGTAATATATGAATTTATTTTCAGTTACCCCAGCATCAAGTCAGAACGAGTGTTTGACAGCATCATTGCAAAGAAGCCACAACCAGGAGCTGAAGCCAACACGACAACGGGCATCGATCCAGGAACATTGGGAGCACCTGATCAGCATGACATCGAAGGGGACACCTTCCAACTACAGAGGGAGCTGTACGGAGACGCCACACAAGCAAGAATGTCTCCAAGTGGTCAACAGTATCTGATGCCAGCTCCGCAGTCTATCATGATGTGGTAGATCCAGTGGTCCACAGGGATGGCCGCTCCGTCATGTCCGAGATAAATAAGGTCAGAGCTTTCCAATTCTGTTTCAAGCATGTCATTTAAATTTAGATAGGAATATGGGGGCCGTCAGTCAACAGATTTGTGGTAGTAGGAAAACTTTCCTTGTAATTTAGAGCTAGGCCTCAAACTCGAACCCCGTACTTTAAGGTAGATGTTATTTGTAGAGTCCTTGTTAGCGTGTTCATATTTCATTTTGATTGTGTTATTTTAACATATGTGTTTTTAAGGGTCTGATCGAACTCCTTTGGGCATAGGAGGTTAGTCTACAGATAGGTACTTTTATTAGATCGCATTTAGGCATTTATTTCTGCAGACGTAGATGTGTATCGTTGTGACCAAGACGTGACCAGTAATTCACCCAGATCCACTAATAGAGCGAGCGAGTCCGAAGATTTAAGAGATATGAGCCCTTGATAGGCAGTATTAAGATTTGCGATTGATATGAGAGAACCCAGCACAATTGAGAGTTTATTGAATATATTTGGAGATGTCTAGTATGGCAATGTGACTATTGCTTAATGATTAGTGTTTTTGTAGCACCAGGATTGAGCCCATGAGAGGCATAAGTAAGATTTGCGAGACTGCTGGAGATATTAAGACGAGGGCAGATAGCCCAGATGTATTTAAAAGAGGGCTGTAGCAGCAGATTACATGAGATGTTTCTTTGAAAGGCAAGACTTTAGCCTGTCGCCCGTTTGAGCTCATAAATTAGGGGACTGCCGCAAGTGGAGTGGTGAGGGTGGAGGTCATTGAGCTTGACGTCACAGGCTTGTGAGTTGGTCGTCTGCAGTGTGTCAAGTATGCCGGGAAGGGGATGAAACGACCTTCATGTTTGAAAGCAGAGAGAGATTTGTTTTTGTGTCTTATTTGTTTTACGTAATATTTTAACACTGGCCCGTTTGATACTTACACGCGTGTATATGTTGGGTGTGTCCTTTTTATTGTGTTTGCATAGGTATCTTTGACGCCTTACTCGTCATGGGACTAGGGTTCGTGACCGAGTCAGGTCATTGTACATTTTGTGGTGATTTTTGTTTGCACCGGGGTTCGACGGCGCGAGGCATTGTGAATTTTATGGGAATTACTGTTTATGAGTGGTTAAGCAGATATCCATCTTTCTATACTGCGTTACTTACACTATTGTAACATGCTTGTTGCAGTACAGCGGTTTCGTGAAGGCAGTGAACTGGTTGTCATCGGCTCAGCGTCATTTGACCATATCAAATTGAAAAGCTCTTTCATTTGTATATAATTCAATTTTGTGTAATAAATCCTTATTTGCTAAACTTTGAATGCAGCGATGTTTTCTGTTAGATTTTTTATTTCATTTGATTTAGCGAATTCTTACCTGAGTAGGCACATGTCCTAGTGTTTTATCTTTATGTTGCCCCGTTATACCCATGTTATCCCTGAGAAGAGTGCTTTCCCGGCTGAATGAAGAGGACTGTGTTCAGGTAAGACTATGTGCACCAGCTCACGTCTGTGAGAGTTTTTTCACTACTGTACTCTGGGTTCGAGACCGGCTTTCGCCTGGACGGAACTTTAAAGGGCAGTAGGGCACAATATTGAGTCAAATTTTCCATATTCAGGAATTATTTAAACGAAATTATTCATATAATTTAGTAGACTACTCATGCAATGGTTGCACCTCGTCCAAAAGCACTTAATTCGTTAGTTTTAATTTCGATGTTCGTATATGATATATGAAAAACTATTAAAACCGCTTCTATTTAACTTATAGGCTTAATCAGTTGGTGGAGTAGATTTCCCTACGTCTCACATATACCTATTTTAGCTACTATTTGAAAAATGTACAAAGTAAATTCTGATGTATCCTTAAAATCACAGTAGACATAAATAATCAAGAGATTACTATCATTATGGGGAATATCACATATTAATATGATTCACTTTAATGGGGCTGCTTTCATCATGGAGATAGCTTATAGAATCACTTTTTTCATCCGAGGTGGTAAAGGCGAGCTCGGTTCACTCGGAAGGACGTGGGTTCGATTTCCCGTCAGGAAGTCGAACAATTTATGAAACGTGATTTCCACTTCTGAAGATGAACATGACCCCGAGTTTTACTCAGTCTGCACTAAAACGCCCAAGCGAAGAGCTAACCACTCTACACCACCAAGTGCGATGTAACAGGTAGTGGAAGCCCTCACCTTCCACTCCTCCAGGGGCCCTCATGATCTATACGGAAATGACTTTGCTTTGCTATCTTGTGTGTTTTAAAAGCATGACTCCGTGACAGTGAAATAACGAGAACGGGAAGAGAGGAATAACTTAAATGTGAACTTATGAACTAGCCGGACGGTCTATTTATTGCAAGCCATGGACGGTTGCCTAGTTGTACCGCCCCGTTAAAGAAGCAATCATCACCGCCACCATCATAACATGATAATATTTTATCCTCAAATTATTGCTAAAAATTCGCATTCCAAAATATTGTAGAAAATTAAAACTTGAAAATATGCCCTAGTTTAGAACGTAAAAAGAAAATCCAGTCGGATGTACGTTTAATGATATGGAATTTAATTTTAAAATTTAGCTCAGAAAAAATGAATACAGTTTGTCTTTCTCTAGTACCTAAACGTCAGATATTTAAATGTCTGTAATTTTCATTACTTTCATGTATTTTGTAAACGTTATTAATTGAAATATTCAATCGTGTTTAAAAGTTTTTTGATTGCCTTAACTTCCCAGCTTTTGCAATAATTAGGTAGTTATGTGCTTGTTAGAAAGGTCTCCTAAATTGCATACATTCTATGAAACAAGCTTCAAATTACTTCATTACCACACGACACTTCATCCAGTTTTATGATAACTACATATCATCGTTGAGCCTCGAAATACTCTTATTTGACAATGTTGAGGGGAGGAATACTTACCCGCAACATATGTATCACAGAACGAAAATTCGTATATCTGTTCATGCAGTACTGAACCTTAGATGATAGAACCTGTCTGGTCAGCGTTCTAATCTCAAATTTTCACACAGCAGTTTTTTCTAGGCCTAACGGCGATATGTACCCTAGGAGTGAAAAACATGAGCCACCTTGCTACGTTTTGGGTGTCATGAAAACTTGAAAGAAAATGAACAATCGAGTCTAACCAGCTTCATAATGATCCTTAACGCATATCATCACAATGAAAGGAATCCAGAACACAGAACTAATTACATTACCAAACTTGCAGATAATAAACAGCGAACAACCTACCGTGAGATGGCATGAGGTTCACGTCGTTGCAGTGAGGAGTACGTAGGTGGTAATTAACCAGACTCACCGCAATGAAGATGACGCTGCGGGCAACTTACCTGTAACAAACAGAAAAGAAAGTAAGACATACAGCTCTAGGCGGTCTCGGCTACAAAGGCATGCCAAATTAATTTCAAGCCCTGGAAGGTGGCTGCAAGTGTAAGCTTAGCTCATGATATACTGCGAAGGAAAAGCCTTGCCAGGCCTGCTATGCAGTACAATACAGTTTGCATACTAGGAGAGTTGTAGTAATGAAAATGACCATCCCAATGGAATCAGTCATCTCACCTGTCCGGAGAACAGGTGATTCTGGTTCGAATTCCACTGGCAGTCAAATTGTCAGCTCTTCTTTGTTCAAATCATACTAGGCCTACTTTCAAGATTTCTTTCTTAATCCGTTTTGCCTCTAGGATTGGCTTCTCCCTCGAAAACAGCTAGGGATCCCACCTCTACAGCCTCAAGGGAAGTGTACTGGAGCGTGAGAATTTGGGTCGGACGGATACAACTGAGGACGAGGACCAGTACCTAGCCCAGGCGGCCTCACCTGCTATGCTGAACAGGTGCCTTGTGAGGGGAGGAATGGGAAGATTGGAAGGGATAGACAAGGAAGAGGGAAGGAAGCGGTCATAGCCTTAGGCTGGGTACCATACCGGCATTTCCCTTGAGGAGAAGTGGGAAACCACGGAAAACCACTTCGAGGATGGCTGAGGTGGGAATCGAATCCCTCTCTACTCAGTTGACATCCCGAGGCTGAGTGGACCTCGTTCCAGTCCTTGTACCACTTTTCAAATTTCGTGGCAGAGCCGGGAATAGAACCCGGGCCTTCGGGGGTGGCAGCTAGTTACACTAATCACTATACTACAGAGGCGGACGTAAGTCATTCTCTAAAATAAAATTGTACGTTTCGGCACATGTTTCCGCTTTGTGCCGTGGCCTCTAGAGGGCTTGCGGATTGAAAACTGGTTTCATAAGACAGTAGCTAGGTCTTGTCCAGCAGGTGTTTTCTACAAATAACGAGGTCTATTTCACCATCAAAGAACCGGATATCCTCCTTGACAATAAACCTATATGGAGAACTGTATCCAACTATTTATATGCTGTGCTTGATAGTGTGGTGTATTGAGTGCAACTGAAGAAGTGTGTATTAAAACTACGAAGGCAGGTACGCTGACCATTAAGCCATGGGTTGATCTCGTTTGACTGACTATAATTTCATCTTTTATAATCAAGGTCACTACCGAACGAAGTTGACGCGCTATGGAACCAACGGTGTCCTGAGAATGGCCTTCCGTGGTTTTCCACTGTTGATTCCAGGCAACTGTCGAGACGGTTCCTGTTCATAGACAAAAGCCACCATCATTCACCTGCATTATGCTGTAAGCTCGCATCATGGAGATAGTGGGTTCGAACCACACTGTCGGCAGCCCTGAAGATGGTTTTCCGAGGTTTCCGCTTTTCCCACCAGGCAAATGCTGAAGCTGTACCTTAATTAAGGCCACGGCCGCTTCCTTCCCATGCCTAGGCCTTCCCTGTCCCATCGTCGCCATAAGACCTGTCTGTGTCGGTGCGACGTAAAACAAATTGTAAAAAAAAAAAAAGGTTGGCGTCTGGATGAACATCGGGCCGTAAAACTGTGGACCATGGGGTGGACATAACACTAATAGAATCAAATATTCCGTTCCAAATTAGCCTTCTTGAAACCGCCACTGTCTCAATCATCCCGACACTGATCTTCCATGCCACTGCTACATTTTCTGCATTTTCGGGAGATAGTGGGTTCGAATCGCACCGTAGGCAGCCCTGAAGATGCTTTTCCCGGCTTCCCATTTTCAAAAAACGGGAATTCCGGGTCTGTACCATAATCAAGGCCACGGCCGCTCCCGTTCCAGTCGTAGCGCTTTCCCATCCCTCCATCACCGAAATCGGTCGATGTGTTAGAACAGCATAAATAAAACTACCACATTTTATGTCTGGACAAATGTTACGAACTCACAGACCAGCATTTTATTTTTGAGTGTAAAAAAATTTACGAATACGTGTCGGAGTTATTTCGTTTGCCGGTGATATTCCCTAACCAGTTAGTTTAGTCGCAGAGTAACTTTGTTATTCATCTCCCTTGCTCGAGGTCGGAAATACAATCTCGGTTCGCAGAGGAGTTTCAGGATAAGTAACCTCTAAGGCTAGCGCGGAGTAGAGAATCGGAGCACCCTGTTCTGTCTGAGATTACCTACTTTCAATATGTGTTTAAATACTATTATTTAAATATGACATACGTTTGAGGAAATATATTTCATCAATAAAAATTCAGGTTTAGTACAGCTGATAGGCTAGACAATGAGAAACAATGAAGAAGCACGCCTACTCCGAGCGACTTAGTTTTGCTGTTAGGGGCGAGCAGCTGTGAGCTCGCATTCGGGAGATAGTGGGTTCTAACCCCGCTATTGGCAGTCCTGATGATGGTTTTCCATGGTTTCCTATTCTAACACAAGGAAAATGCTGGGGCTCGACCTCAATTAAGACCACGGTCGCTTCCTTTCCGTTCCTAGCCCTTTCCTGTCCCATCGTCGCCACAAGACCTACCTGTGTCGGTGCGACGCAAGTCAGTTGTAAAAAAAGGAAAAATGATGCCTACTATTCTTCAATAACAAAGAATTATTTGCACGCCTAAAGTTTATAGTCGCGGTATTCATTAATTCGGTAATAATGGCATCAGGAACCTTGCTTGTCTGTGATGATGGAGACCTACCTATGTAAATTATAATGCTGATGAGGCACACATGCCCGGCCCCGAACCATTGGAATTAACTAAATGAAGTTTAAATCCATGACCCGGCCGGGGTTTGAACACGTGACCCCTTGGGTCAAAGACCAGCAACTAACCATTTAGCCATGGGGCCGGATATTATTTCGGTAACGAAGAGAAGGGCCTTATGTAAGGAAGTAAACAAACTTGAATTTTTACGTGACTGTTCATATCATACCTCCACTTCTACCGTAATTTTTAACCACAAAGACGAGGCATTTAATTTTGAAAATCCCACATACATTGTTCGGAATTCGAACCGCCGCCGCATTGGTGAAAAGCCTATGACTATATCACTCAACTGTCATCTTTCACACTTTCACACGGAAGGATCATCCATTGAAGTGATTTTACAAGGGAAACTTCAATTTGTCAGGGGCTGCCTAGTCGAGGTGGTAAAGGCTTTCTTGGTTCACTCGAAAGGTCGTGGTTGCGTTCCCCCATTAATAAATCGACAAATTAAAGAAACAAGATTCCCACTTCTGAAATGGCACATGGCCCCGAGGTTCATTCAGCCTAAACCTCAAATGAGTACCAAGTCAGTTCCTGGGGATAAATTTGGCCGGGCATAAAGCTAAACACTCTATCTCACTTATTGTCGATGTAAGGATATAAAGGAGAGGACAAATAAGTCTCTGGTAAGACCCCAACTAGAGTATGGTTCCAGTGTATGGAATCCTAACCACGTTTCCTTGATTCAAGAACTGGAAAAAATCCAAAGAATAGCAGCTCGATTTGTTATGGGTGATTTCCGACAAAGTAGCGTTACAAAAATGTTGCAAAGTTTGGGCTGGGAACACCTGAGAGAAAGGAGACGAGCTACTCGACTAAGTGGTGTGTTCCGAGCTGTCAGTCGAGAGATGGCGTGGAATGACATCAGTAGACGAATAAGTTTGAGTGGTGTCTTTAAAAGTAGGAAAGATCACAATATGAAGATAAAGTTGGAATTCAAGAGGACAAATTGGGGCAAATATTCGTTTATAGGAAGGGAAGTCAGGGATTGGAATAACTTACCAAGGGAGATGTTCAATAAATTTCCAATTTCTTTGCAATCATTTAAGAAAAGGCTAGGAAAGCAACAGATAAGGATTCTGACACCTGGGCGACTGCCCTAAATGCCGATCATTAGTGGTTGATAGATTGATTGATGAATAGTAGAAACCTTTACCTTCAACTCCGCCAAGTGCTTTCATGGCCTCTAAGGAGATGGCCTTTGCATAACTGCAATTTGTCACTGTATTTTCTTACACGAGGTTTTCGCTTTCAAGCACTGTATTGGGATTCGATTCGACAACCTGAAAACAGAGGTGGACGCATTACTAGCTCCACTAACTATATTAAAAATAAACCCAATGTAGATTAATAGGGCATAGAGTAACATCAGTTGTATGAAACGAGGTACCAAAATGGAATGCATGAGTTAGGCTACAGTGCATTATACAAATGGAGACATACTGTACAGTAAGTTAAAACTCCGTCCGCGTCTGTAGTGTAATTGTTAGGCCACCTCCGAAGGTTCGGGTTCGATTCCCGGCTCAGCCACGAAATTTGAAATGTGGTACCAGGACTGGAACGGGATACATCAGCAGCCCCTCCCCTCCGCCATCCTGTAAGTGATTTTCCGTGGTTTCCCACTTCTCCTCCAGGCAAATGCCGGGATGGTAACTAATTTACGGCCACGACCGCTTCCTTCCCTCTTCCTTGTCTATCCCTTCCAATCTTTCCATGCCCCTACAAGGCCGCTGTTCAGCGTAGCAGGTGAAGTGCCTAGGCGAGATACTGGTCTTTCACCCCAGTTGTATCCCCTGACCACCGAGCTCGATAGCTGCAGTTGCTCAAGTGCGGCCAGTATCCAGTATTCGGGAGATAGTAGGTTCGAACCCCACTGTCGGCAGCCCTGAGAATGGTTTTCCGTTGTTTCCCATTTTCACACCAGGCAAATGCTAGGGCTGTACCTTAATTAAGGCCACGGCCGCTTCCTTCCCACTCCTAGCCCTTTCCTGTCCCATCGTCGCCATAAGACCTATCTGTGTCGGTGGGACGTAAAGCAACTAGAAAGAAAAAGTATCCCCTGACTTAATGTCTCACGCTCCAGGGCACTGCTCTTGAGGCCTTGAGGCAGTGAAGGTGGGATCTCTCACTGAGTCCGAGGGAAATGCCAACCCTGGACGCTAAATTAAATAATATTAATAATAGTGATATGTTAAAATTCCATCCTTTACCTTCGAAGTTCAGATTTTCCTTCAGTGAGGCAGTGTCTCATTACATAATAACAGCACAATAGCGCATCCTGTGCTGTATTACTTTTTTTAAATCATTATTTATAAAACGCAAGGCTAGTCTAATTTGTCAGAGCTATTCCTACGAGAATCATTTCATCACTCATATTTGAAGGTGTTCGGTGAAATTTTAGAACGATTCAGTGCATTTTGTAGCGTTGCTTAACATTATATACGATATACTCCTACACATATTAGGCACTGGCGAGTCAAGACAAAGAGAATACCTTGGATCAGAAAAAGGCACCCTCCTGGGAGAAGCCAGAACACATTTTGTCACTTTGGCACACAGTGAGGTTGACTTGCCACTTTGAACCCTTCAGTCCCAGGAGCCCCGTGCGCCAGGACGAATCTGTCAAATGTGCCGTGCGGGCAACCGCCCCGCCGTCCTCTCAGGGGAACAGGCCTCAGGAGCTCCCCAAATACGAAGGGCCAGTGGCCGACGAACAGTATCGAGCTGTTCACAATTGTTTACTTCAATATGACACCATTGTGATTAGATTCACGCCAGCTTCCTGACGGCTGAACACCATAATAAACCATACCACGTGTTCTTGAAGACCAGTATTGCAAGATGCAAAATTTGTTCGGAAAATAGATTTCTAAAATAATCAAACATTTTAGACGATGTTTAGAACTGTGTAACAATTTTGAAGATGATACCGAAAACTGATTTATTTTTTAAATTAAAATTTCTATTCTAAAAATTCCATCTCAATGGCTGAGTGGTCAGCGTCTTGGGCTTCGTCTTCGCTCCTCGGGCTTGGATTCACGGCTGAGGCGAGGGATTTTAATCTTCAACGGTTAATTCCTTTGGCACGGGGACTAGGGAATTTTACCGCCCTTGTAATTCCCGCAACTCTTACACTACACACAACACTATCCTCCACCACATTAACACACAGTTTCTCATGCACGACAGATGCTGCACACCCTCGACTGTTGACCTTTCTTACAAGGGTTGAACGTAATCTGAAATACCCACACGAGATAATAATAATAATAAGAAGAAGAATGAACATCCACAGCCTATTTCCTGTCAATCGACAGGGTCAGGAATGAAATGAATGAAGCCCCATCTAGCGGCGAGGCTTTAAATCAGCCATCATTTGAATAATGTTATAAATTATTTTATTTTAATATGATTTTTAATAGTGTTTAGGCTGCTGAAGACTGTCGCACTCCTTTGGGGCAATGATTAATGACTGACAGATGACTTGAAATTTGGAGAGCGTTGCTGGAATGAAAGGCGACGGGGAAAACCAGAGTACCCGAAGAAAAGCCTGTCCCGCCTCCGCTTTGTCCAGCACAAATCTCACATTGAGTGACCGACATTTGAACCACGGAACCCAGCTGCGGGAGGAGGGCGCGCTGCCGCCTGAGCACGGAGGCTTTTAACAACAACAATAATAATAATAATAATAATAATAATAATAATAATAATAATAATAATAATAATAATAATAATAATAATAATAATAATAACCGATGCTAAGCTCAGCAACAAGAGGCCAGATATTATTCTAGTCGATAAATCAAAAAAATCCCTTATAGAAATTGCTTGTCCAAACACCTACAATCTGCAAACAACAATAGCCACAAAGATTTCAAAATACACAGATCTGGCAATAGAAATACAACGCCTGTGGAAACTAGAATCAGTCACCACAGTTCCAATAGTAATATCATGTACCGGTGTTATTCCAAAAAGCTTGCACAGCTCTCAGGCCACATTAAACCTGCATCATCACACCTACGTTGAACTACAGAAAGCCACCCTCCTGAGCACTTTCCACATTGTGAGAAAGTTTCTAGGAACGATTTTTCCTCTGACGCCAAACAGCATGAAGTTCCACGCCTCAGTTCCAGTAATACTGAAGAACAGATTCCCAAAACGGGGAGATAAGAAGTTGTTTAGTGACATCATCTGTGCATGTTTATTGTATAAATGATGTAATAATGTCTGTTGTAAATATTTGTAGATATATGTTCCTATAGTTTCATAATCAAGAGAGTGAGTCCTTGCTTAGGTCGAGTCAGCCCATTATGTTACCGGTACAAGCTGAACCTTCCTAAATTGATATAATAAATAATAATAATTTCGTGTGGCTGTTTCTAGCCGAGTGCAGCCCTTGTAAGGCAGACCCTCCGATGAGGGTAGGCGGCATTTGCCATGTGTAGGTAAATGCGTGTTATTGTGGTGGAGGGTAGTGTTATGTGTGGTGTGTGAGTTGCAGGAATGTTGGGGACAGCACAAACACCCAGCCCCAGGGCCATTGGAATTAACCCATGAAGGTTAAAATCCCCGACCCGGCCGGGAGTCGAACCCAGCACCCTCTGAACCGAAGGCCAGTACGCTGACCATTCAACCAACGAGTAACGAGTCGGACATAATAATAATAATAATAATAATAATAATAATAATAATAATAATAATAATAATAATAATAATTAATAGCATTGTACAATCTCAGAATAACAGTCCCATTAAACGTAAACACGTTTATTTCCATACATCTCCCACCCCTTATACGTGAGAGAAGATCCTAAAATGGGTTTATAGTAATGTCAGTCAGCGTTCCACTGAGGGTAAATATATGGGTAACAAAAACCAGGATCTTCTTTTCTGTGTTAATGAGTGAGAGCCTGTCTCCAGTGGTTAACCGCAGGAAATGAAGGAGACTGCAAACCGCGTTTCTTTTTTAACGTTTCTCAGCGATCGTTCTCGTCTTTAAAAGCTAATTTCCGACACGGAGCTGCGATATTTCCGGCAAGGGGCAGTAAAGAATGAGCGAGTGTGTTGCCAAAACGACAGCACACAACAGCCTTTTACACCAGGGAGACAAATGGGGTTAGGAACCACGTGCTACTCTGCAGTGAGTCACTAGGATATAAACAGAAGACAAGACGGAGAATTGGACTCAGAAGAACAAGGAGTATTGGGATGTTATCTTACTGTTAACCCTCCGATGTGCACAAACCTTATTTGTGAGCACTGATATGTGCCCTATTCAGTACACCCTTCGGTACTTTCCTTAAAGAATGAAAGCAAGAATACGTCTCCACTCCCCACATTAGACCTCATGTGATAGTCACTAGTTCCACTTCCATCCAATAAGTGGAAGCGATAAACATTATGGAGGCCTCTAGAATTCTTGTTATTTTACTAGTCTCATAAATTCGTTCGTTCGTAATATGTTTTCCCTCCAGGGTCGGTTTTTCCTCGGACTCACCGAAGGATCCCACCTCTATCGCTTCAAGGGCAGTGTCCTGGAGCTTCAGACTCCGGGTCTGGGGATACAACTGGGAAAGATGACCAGTACCTCGTCCAGGTGGCCTCACCTGCTATGCTGAACAGTGACCTGGTGGGGGAATGTGATGATTGGAAGGGATAGACAAAAAGAGAGAAGTAAGCGGCCGTGGCCTTAAGTTAGGTACCAGCCCGGCATTTGCCTGGAGGAGAAGTGGGAAACCATGGAAAATAACTTCCAGGATGGCTGAGGAGGGAATCGAACCCCCTCTACTCACCTGACCTCCCGAGGCTGACTGCATCCCGTTCCAGCCCTCGTACCACTTTTCAAATTTCGTGGCAGAGGCGGGAATCGAACCCGGGCCTCTGGGGATGGCAGCTAATCACACTAACCACTACACCACAGAGGCGGGTCTCATAAGTTACTGAAGAAAATACTTCCAAATATGAAATTAAATGGCGTATGGCTTTTAGTGCCGGGAGTGACCGAAGACATGTTCGGCTCACCAGGTGCAGGTCTTTTGATTTGACGCCCTTGCGAGACCTGTGCGCCATGACGAAGATGAAATGATGATGAAGAAAACACATACACCCAGACCCCGTGCGAAATTAACCAATGATGGTTAAAACTCCCGACCCTGTAGGGAATCAAACCCGAGACCCCGAGGCCAGCACTCTAACCATTTAGCCATGGAGCCGGACACTTCCACATATAAAATATGTAATCGGTAAGCTTTAGAGTGTCTAATATTCAACAGAAAGGGACTCACAGGCAAGCTCGAAATCCAGGAGAGCTAAATATACTTTCTTTGGAGTGTGGTACTGTATGGAGCTGAGACCTGGACACTAAGGAAAGAAATGAAAGGAGACTAGTAGCATTTGAGATGTGGTTATCATCATCATCATCATCATCTGTTTACCCTCCAGGTTCGGTTTTTCCCTCGGACTTAGCGAGGGATCCCACCTCTACCGCCTCAAGGGCAGTGTCCTGGAGCTTCAGACTCTTGGTCGGGGGATACAACTGGGGAGTATGACCAGTACCTCGCCCAGGCAGCCTCACCTGCTATGCTGAACAGGGGCCTTGTGGAGGGATGGGAAGATTGGAAGGGATAGGCAAGGAAGAGGGAAGGAAGCGGCCGTGGCCTTAAGATAGGTACCATCCCGGCATTCGCCTGGAGGAGAAGTGGGAAACCACGGAAAACCACTTCCAGGATGGCTGAGGTGGGAATCGAACCCACCTCTACTCATTTGACCTCCCGAGGCTGAGTGGACCCCGTTCCAGCCCACGTACCACTTTTCAAATTTCGTGGCAGAGCCGGGAATCGAACCCGGACCTCCGGGGGTGGCAGCTAATCACGCTAACCACTACACCACAGAGGCGGCGAGATGTGGTTATAATGTATTCTATATTCATAGAGACGCTTGCCAAAAAAACCCGGTCTGTATCAATTCCTTTTTCACTAAATAGCCTGATAAGTACATTCTTGTATCCTACTCCCCATACACATATTATCTGCGCACTTTTTAGTGATAGATTTTTGTACTCGGTTGAGGAATAAGAAGGGAGCACTGCCGGTTCCGGTAGTACTGCCAACTGAATGGAAATGAAATCTGAATCGAATCGATAATATGATCGATCGATATGAATTTTCTATTCTTTATTATCTTACGCTAACAACTGTGTCACACACACACAATATATAATACTGTATAACATTTCCCGATGCGAAACGTGTTCCTAGCATGAATTCTATAGTTTGGCTTTGCCGTGTAAACAACAACAGTACGAGTACTTAAAGTGTACGCCAGATGTCGCGCAGCGATAATAAGCGATTCTTACTTTGTGTTTCAAAGGTTGCCAATACGAATCTCGAAATAACCGAAGTGGACCGATTCAGCACTAGGGTGTAAATCTAACCCTAAAAATTGCGCAGATAATAGGTCATTTCATGTTAAGAAAACAGTATTGCATTTATGACAAGAGGATTGCAATATCGAACGGTTTTGCTAAACCGTATCACTGGAAAACGGTGGCACATACATTGGTGAAACTCAATGCAGTGGAATCACGGTCGGTAGATGCAGAGTGGGTTATTGTCCGATATGCTCTGTACTCTGACCGGTCAACCGAGCAGAGGAAAGTTGGCCACGGCTCTACCGTGGCTCTACGCCTCTTCATTCGGGAGACGGGCCTGGAGCACAGTGCCGGACTTCACGCCTGGTCCCACCCGTCGGCTGTCCTGAGAATGGTTTTCCGTGGTTTTCCATTCTCCTGCAGTAAGGCGAATGCCGGGACGGTTCGTAGTATAGGTCACGGCCGCCCACTCCCTCACCTTCTCCTCACATCTCCTTCACCGTAACAAATCTCCCGGCCTGAGAGACGGCGTCACTGTCTAAGAGGCCCGCCTCCCCCTTCAGGTGAGGAATGAAAACGTTTAGTAGTAGTAGTAGTAGTAGAATCTCGAAATCTCGAATCACCGCGGGAACTAAATTTTATTTCGAGTTATCGAAATTTCGGGATATAGAGAATATCATTTTTGAGCATATATAGCATATAATCAAATTATATGCATTTACGGGCTTATACTGAATATATTTCAAGTGTACTTAAAGTATGCAAATAAACGCTATTTTACATCACTTAAATTATAACCCTTATTATAGTAACTTTTTAGAAGACAGGATACTGTAGGCCTACATACAGTAGTGAAACAAGAAACATACCCAGCTTAACACCTTTGGAAAATATCCCTTAGTCACTTCTGTTTGTTACTGTTAACCTTTCCTCCCTTCACTTTGAAACTTCTCGTCAATACCTCGCAGCCGAGATTCGTAAATGGAGCTTGTCTTCCGTGACTTCAAGTATTGTTTCCGTACGTGACCGGTAATAATTTCACACCCGAGAAACAGCGAGGCATTGACGATTTCTGATCACTAGAAGGTCTAGTTTTTCGGTTCCCGTCATATTATCTCCCAGTTTCACTGTAGCTCTTTCTTAATTGTTAACTGTTCCTCAGAAACCACAAATGCAATACTGCAGAGTTGATGTTGCACAAAATTCGAGTTACAGTGTAGTTTTTGCTTCAAGGGAGGAAATGTTTGCTTCGAGAAATCGAGAAATTCGTGTAACTGAATTTCGAGTAATAGAGAAATAAATACACGTGAAGAATAGGACAAACGACCGGGAAATTCAAATTACTTCGAGATACTGAAAATTCGAGTATTGGAGGATCGAGAGATCGAGGTTCGACTGTATTTATGTTCAAGGTGAAATGGGGAAGAAAATAAGCTGCAAATTAAGCACAGTTTACTTTCGTTTCTTTCTCAGCCGGATTCGTAAAGTAAATAAATCACTGTACAAAGAAATAAATCGCACGCGTAGGCTAAATAATCACATAATGTTCACTCAACGCAAGACAAGTACGTATTGATATATAGACTAAAAAACATGCGCAACACAAACAGGCGGCTTCTCTACAGCGACCCATAAGGAAAATGTAGGAAGGCCAAAATACGATGGCAGTTCCCGCCATTGCCCTTCCTCCCTGCGAATGTATTTATAAAACAGAAAAGCTGCAATAGTTATTTTAATAATGCACGGGCAAATTATGCCCCATCCATTCTTTCTTTTTTTCTTTCTTCCTTTCATAATACGATATAAAGTACATTACAATATTCCTTAATCACGAGAAATTACTGGTGTCTAAGAGGGGGTCTGTTCGCTCCTTGCAGGTCCATAAGAGCAGTACTGTTTTATTTAAACATGGAATGATCTATAGTACACTGTTGTCTTCTACTGGTTAAAAACAAAACTTTTTTTTTTTAAAGAAGGAAGCTATACTTTCTAGTGTCGACTCAGTTAAATGTAACTTAACGGAGCTCGATAGCTGCAGTCGCTTAAGTGCGGCCAGTATCCAGTATTCAGGAGATAGTAGGTTCGAACCCCACTGTCGGCAGCCCTGAAAATGGTTTTCCGTGGTTTCCCATTTTCACACCAGGCAAATGCTGGGGCTGTACCTTAATTAAGGCCACGGCCGCTTCCTTCCCACTCCCAGCCCTTCCCTATCCCATCGTCGCCATAAGAACTATCTGTGTCGGCGCGACGTAAAGCTACTAGCAAAAAATAAATGTAAATTAAAACTTTCCAGTCTGTAGAACACACAAGTTGAATATTATTATGATTATGATTATTATTATTATTAACATTATTATTATTATGTTTATTATTATTATTATTATTATTATTATTATTATTATTATTATTATTATTATTATTATTATTATTATTATTATTTGCGTATGGACACTGTTGGATCACACATTGCATTCATGAGTCGCCTTTCTAACAGACCATATTGCTTTCATTCTTTCACTGTGTGCCTGTTTTCTTTCCTCTGACCACTTAATCCCCGATCTTTTAGGGACTTCATTCCCTGGCTTTACTACCCATCTGTTTATCTTGTGACGGAAAATGTTTCTGTCCAGTATTTCTGATGTTTCTATCTGGGCCTTTTCCAGGCCATTTTTAACATCTTGTATCCATGGTACGCTCTTCAGTTTTTCAGTATATGTCAAAATCTTGTGGGTTAGCCTTGAAGATGATAGTCTATGAACGTGTCCATAGGATTTCAGTCTTCGTTTCCTGACGTCTGCGGCAAGGTTGGACAGTCTTTCCGTAGCTTCGCGTGTTTTGAGTCTATACCCTTCTTCTTTTTTCTCGAGGCCCAGAATTTTCCTCAGGATCTTCCTTTCCTCCTTCAAGATGTTTTCCAGATCACCTTTATTATTAAGTACCAAGATTTCACTTGCACACAGCACATCAAGTTGAATCACCGTATTGTAATGTTTGATTTTTGTATGTATGGACATGCATTCCTTGTTGTAGATGTTACGGGTTCTCCAATATGCTCTTTTGAGTTTTTGCAATCGAATATTACTCTATAACATACCTGTAAAAGGCACATTATTAAACAAGTAATAAATATACACGCTATTGACGTGTAATTGTGTGTATTAACATTTAATAGCGTGTAAAAATCAAAAGCAAAGTCACCTCCGTACAGGCCATGTAGGCCCGTGGAGGAGTGGAAGGTAAAATATTCCACCATTGTTAACCTCGGCACGTGATGGTGTAGAGTGGTTAGCTCTACGCCCGGCCACCTTTGCCCCCTGGTACTCATTTTTTGTGTAGGCTGAGTGAACCTCAGGGCCATATGCACCTCCGAAAGTGGAAATCTCATATCTTAAATTTTACGAGTTCCTGACGGGGATTCGAACCCACGTCCTTCCAGGCGGGCTGAGCACCCCTTTACCGCAACGTGTGTGTTTGACAGACTGCAAAGCTTTTGACTTGCAGAAAAAACCCTCTCAAAATTCATCTCTCACAAATATCAAGCTGATTTTCATAAGATCTTAACAGAATCCCCTCGTTTCAGGAACATATATTACTATCTTAAATGAGGTGATCATACATTTTTCCATATTCCTCAAAATATATTGAAACTTCCTATTGTTCCCTTTATACCGTTTACTCACCAAACCTTTTACAATTTTTTTTACTATATGTCATTTAATCCATCGTAGTTAATGTCACATGAAAACGTCACTTACCAAAACTGTTCCAATATTTTTCTCCTTTGTTGCTTTGTATCCTAACCTTTACCCTCATTAACCTTATACAGAAACTTAACTTCTACACAAACAGAGAGAGAGAGACATTCATAAGTTAGTAAACTACTCGACTGTTATTTTTAGCTGCCGTTAAACCTTAATGGCAGCTATGAAGTCTGTAGGCATAAAACTACTGATCTCCGCGTTGTAGTTGTGCGTCTGATTTAATCTAGTCCCTTACAAAGTGATTTAGAGCCCTCCGAGATTTAGTGTAATGTAAATGTCTTAATTTTCTCCTGCTATCTGAGCTCGTAAATCACCTACTCATGTTTAGAGAGTACATAAAATATGAACCGTTCATTTGGAGAGACGTTTGGAAATTATATGTGGCATGTTTGAACTAAATTACTCGGCTTGTATTTCAAGTAAATTAAGCGCCAGAAATCACCTTACTTGTACATGTGTGCATTCGCGACACCCAGAAATAATAATAATAATAAAAACGAAATTAATAGTAATAATAATAACAGCAAACAAGCACCAAAATTAATGGAAACAAAATATGGAAGAATTAAACGAGTATCAAAATTTAAATATATTGGTGAAAATTCAGGAAAATGGACTCGCAACAAAAGCCAATAAAATTAGATGCCAAAAGCTGGAAACTGTGTATCGACTAACCATAAATATCCACAGCAAAAAATTGTATCTCCAAGCACACAAAACTGAGACATTACAATACGGTCATTCAACCAGAATATCTTCATGGATCAGAAACGCTAATTTTGAACAGAAAAGAAGACAATGAAAACACTGAGAAAAAAGGAACGCAAAATCACGAGAAAAATTCTAGGTCAAAACTTGCCTACGGACAATACAGAGGCAGATAGGAAATAAAATAATACGAAAATATTCACAGTGAAATTATAAAACGCAGGTTAAGATTCGGTGCACCCAGACGGACTTACAAAACAAATAGTCAAATTCTATGTAAACAGGTGTAAAGTCAAACCAGACACAATTAAATCGATTGATGAAATCAAAACTGATCTGAAACAGGCAGGAATTACACCAGCACATGTTCAGAACATGGTAATCTTCAGATCCAAAATTTACAAATGGCAAGTTGACCAAGAGGAAAGACCTAAGAAGGAAACCGGATTTTCTTGGGCACAAAGAAAGGCAAACGCACTCCTCTAAGCACTCTTCGTCGTGCTGATGATCTTATTCTCAAATATATAATAATAATAAACCAAACAAACCACATGGCACTACAACCCTTGAAGCGTCTTGGCCTACCAAGCGACCGCTGCTCAGCCCGAAGGCCTGCAGATTACGAGGTGTCGTGTGGTCAGCACGACTAATCCTCTCAGCCGTTATTCTTGGCTTTCTAGGCTGGGCCGCTATCCCACCGTCAGATAGTTCCTCAGTTCTAATCATGTAGGCTAAGCGGACCTCAAACCAGCTCTCATGTCCGGGTAAAAAACCCTCACCTGGCCGCGAATCGAACCCGGGGCCTCCGGATAAGAGGTAGACGCGCTACCCCTACACCATGGGGCCGGCATATAATAATAATAATAATAATAATAATAATAATAATAATAATAATAATAATAATAATAATAATACACCGAGCTCGATAGCTGCAGTCTCTTAAGTGCGGCCAGTATCCAGTATTCGGGAGACAGTAGGTTCGAACTCCACTGTCGGCAGCCCTGAAGATGGTTTTCCGTGGTTTCCTATTTTCACACCAGGCAAATGCTGGGGCTGTACCTTAATTAATGCCACAGCCGCTGCCTTACCACTCCTAGCCCTTTCCTATCCCATCGTCGCCATAATATTTATCTGTGTCGGTGTAACGTAAATTCTAAAAGAAAAAGAGAGAGAGAATATAAACTTTTGGAAAGTGGTGTTACAGTAAATTCCTGAAGTTTAAAATGAAAAGTTACTGAATTTGGCGAAACCAGACCAAAGGAAGTGCTATATCCACAGGATTCATATCTGAAGACAGAGCCTCCGTGGTTCAGGCGGCAGCGCGTCGGCCTCTCACCGCTGCGCTGGCTTCCGTGCTTAAATTCCGGTCACTCCATGTGTGATTTGTGCTTGACAAAGTAGAGGCGCGACAGGTTTTTCTCCGGTTACCGCGGTTTTCCCTGTCATCATCTTTCATTCCAGCAACACTCTCCAATATCATTTCATCTGGCAGTCATTAATCATTGCCCCAGAAGAGTGCGACAGTCTTCGACAGCCGGTACAATTCCTATCCTCGCCGCAAGACGGAGCTTCATTCATTCCTTACCTGACTCGGTCACTACTGGAAAACAGGTTGTAGGTTTTCATTTCATTTTCACATATCTTAAGACACCCAGGAATTGTTTAGTTGGTTTCTGAGGGAAATGTGGAGAGAAAGAACGGTAGAGGTGTATCAAAGCACGAATATGTCAAATAGATTAGAGCATTTACGTAGAAATTACAGGATAGGATAAAGCGGCATGATGAGCTGCACGAAAGTCTGTAATCTGATGATCTAAACAACAATAATAACAACAATGTGCGCCTTATACCGGTCAGGAAATAGTATCTGAGCAGAATTATGAAAGTGATAACACCTCTCCAACATGAACTGATTAATATGGTAAGCGGCCAGCATGTACAGTATTCGCCAACGGATTTACGTTCTTTGTTTATGTCTGCCGGCTGATCGAGAAGGCTTACGTTAATCTGAGAAGTAAACATGCCTCGTATGCTCTCATGCCTGTGAGTTACGGCTTTCATCAATCACTGGTCAGTGTGCCTAAGTCATTTACTACCATCGATGAACACTATTAACACTAATACCTTAGTCCACAGCTGAACCGATTAATGAATGCACTTCCGAGCACTTCGCCAACAACGCTGCTATTCGTGAGATAAATTCTATCACATACAGGGAGATTCTCTTGTACCTTAATCTGGTGATTGTAATCCCGTAAATCCTGATTTAAGAAACAGAGGAACGGGAGAAAAACGGAGTCTGGTAACTGACATTAAAAAAGGGAAAATAACATTTTTGGTCACATCCTGGGCACGAGTAGTTCCTTTGTAACATCAATGAAGGAAGCATTGCCGGTAAAAGAGGAAGAGGACGACCCAGAGTGCCTTATTTCAAGAACCTGCTTCTGAGGACGAACTGCAAGACCTACACTGAGTTGAAAAGTCTGGCTCAAGATAGACACCGATGGATGCGGCGACAAGGCTTAGCCTTTAGAAAATTATGATGATGTTGATGCTGATGATGAATAATTATGTAATTGCTTTTACGTCCCATAAATTATATCTTCGGTTGTCGGAGTCGTGCAGGTGCCAATAATTTTAACCAGCAGTAGACTAGTTCCTTTAGCTGCCGGTAAAAATATTGAAACGAGGCTGGCGCATCTACTACACCTTCAAATACCTGCCTACTGTAGATCAATCTGGAGTTAAAATACAGTGATCACACTGCGCTGTGTCTACTGGTACGAGCAAGATTAAATTTGTGGCTCTCATTTTTTTAGTCATAATCATCATAAAAAATTTAAGCTATTTCTTAACAGTTACTAAAGTCTCCGTGGCTCAGGTGGCAACGCACCGGCCTCTCACCGCTGGGTTCCGTGGTTCAAATCCCGGTCACTCTATGTGAGATTTGTGCTGGACAACGCGGAGGTGGAGCAGTTTTTTCTCCGGGTACTCGAGTTTTTCCTGTCATCTTTCATTCCAGCAACACTCCCCAGTATTATTTCATTCCATCTGTCATTCATTAATCACTGTCCCAGAGGAGTGATAGGCTTCGGCAGTCGACACAATTCCCATCTTCACCGCTAGATGGGGGCTTCATTCATTCCATTCCTGACCCGGTCGAATGACTGGAAAGAGGCTGTGGATTTTCATTTCTTAACAGTTACCGGTGTCCTGATACAATTTATAGAATTAAAATACAATATGTATCAGCACACTTTTAAAAAATTTAATCCAGAGGCCGGACTTACGGTCTAGTGGTAGAGTTCCTGCCTCCCACCCGAGGGCACCGGTATCGATTCCCGGCCAGGTCAGGGATTTTTACACGAACCTGTGGATTGGTTCGAGGTCCACTCTGCCTACGTGATTGAAATTGAGGAGATTTCTGTCAGTGAGATGGTGACCGCGGTCTAGAAAACCAAGAATAACGGCCAAGAGGTTCCATTGAATTCACCATGCGTCACTTCATAATCTGCAGGCCTTCGGGCTGAGCGGAGGTAAATTGGTAGATCAAAGCCCGTCAGGGCTGTAGTTCAATGGGGTTTGTTTGAATATAATCCAGAATCGGCTTTCGAAAACTATGTTCCACATACTAAAATTCACATAGCTGCGTGGTGTAAAACGAATTTTAATGTTTGGGGTTGAAATGGCGAAACAGGAGATGTTTCATTTAGAATTATTTGGTGCAACACAGTAAAATGCTTCAAATTAGAGTGCTTACGCACGATGCACTTGCTGCCATATACAGGAAATATTACTTCTTTTCCATTGTTGGCATAGGAAAGAGACCACATATAATAGGGGAGGCTCGGCTGAATACACTTTTTTTTAATAACTTGCTTTACTGTACGTCGCACCGTCAAGGATAAGTCTTATGTCTAAGATGGGATAGGAAGTGGCTGTGGCTTTAATTACGGTACATCCCCAGCATTTGTTTGGTGTGAAAATGGGAAACAACGGAAGATCATATTCAGGGCTGCTGACAGTAGCGCTCGAACCCATTATCTCCCGGATAGAAGCTCCAAGCAGCGTGCCCGTAACCGCACGGCCAACTCCCCGTACGGATAAATCCACAGTGCGGCTAATTCAACAGGAACTGAAATAAAACTTTACTGGAGCTTCACCCCAGCGTGAAGAAAAGTTTATTTTATTATTTTTGAGTCGCACCGACACAGTTAGGTCTTATGGCGATTTCGTGGCAGAGCCGGGAATCGAACCCGGGCTTCCGGAAGTGGCGGCTAATCACACTAACCCCTACACCACAGAGGCGGACCAGATTAATATTTATTCAGCTAATATATTATAAATCTGTATATATATACTTTCGTGTGGCTATTACTAGAGTGGTGCAGCCCGTGGAAGGCAGACGCTACAATGCGGGTGGGTGGTAGGCCTATCTGCCGTGTATGGGGACTACGTGTTTTGTAGAGGAGGGTAGTTTTGTGTGTGGTGTGTGAGTTGGAGGAATGCTGGGGACAGTACAAATACCCAGTCCTCAAGCCAGGGGAAATAACCATTTAAGGCTATGGTCTCCCACCCGCCCGGAAATCGAGCCCAGGGGCTCTAAATCGAAGGGGACTACGCTGACCCGCAGCCCGGGTGCCGGACACTTGCCCTTAGCTTGATTGTTTTTCACACTATTGTCCCTCACCAATCATTCAATCATTATTTATTATTATTATTATTATTATTATTATTATTATTATTATTATTATTATTATCTATATGGAATACAGTATTATCTATATTATCTAATTTACTGGAGCCTCTGTGGCTCAGGCGGCGGCGCGTTCGGCTCACACCGCTGGGTCCCGTGATTCAAATCGCGGTCACTCCATGCGAGATTTGGGCTTGACAAAGTGGAGGCGGAACGTCCGACTCATTGCCTGAATGGTCAGTGTTGAGGCCTTCGGTTCAGAGGGTCCCGGGTTCGATTCCCGGCCAGGTCGGGGATTTTAGTCACCTCTGATTAATTCTTCTGGCCCGGGGACTGGATGTTTGTGTTTGTTCCAACACGTTCCTCTTCATATTCAGACAACACACCACACTACCAACCACCACAGGAACCCGCAATAGTGATTACATCCCTCCTTATAGGGTTGACGTCAGGAAGGGCATCCGGTCGTAAAACAGGGCCACATCCACATGTGCTATACAGTTCACACCCGCGACCCCACAGGTGTGGGAGGGACGGTAGAAAAGGAAGAAGCAGAATAATAAGAAGAAGAATAAAGTGGAGGCGGGACAGGTTTTTCTCCGGGTACTCTGGTTTTCACTGTCAACTATCATTCCGGAGACAGTGAACAATATAATTTCATTTCATCTGTCAGTCATGAGTCATTACCCCAGAGGAGTGCGACAGGCTTCAGCAGCCGGCACAATTCTTATCCTCGCCGCTAGGTGGGGCTTCATTTATTCCATTCCTGGCCCGTTTGAATGAACGGGAACAGGCTGTGGATTTTTATTCATTTTCGTCTGTTTTACTATATGTTCTATATGGGTGCGATAATAGGACTGGTTTGTGAATTTTTAATTAATTGGAATTAGGACTATTAAAATAATGATTGTGGAACGTTATTATGTTAGCTACCACCCGGATAAGAATTGAGGGATACTCCACTTGGTTTCCAAGTGGTTTCCACTTCTAATAAGAAAGAGAGTGGAATTAAAAAGTAAGGAAACTTAGAGTTTTAGGTGACTTAATATTGTGACCATAGCCACGGAATAAAATAAAATTGTTTTATGAATTCTGAATCACAAGAACATTATTCTTTCCTTTGAAAAATCCCACATTATTTGCTACGATTTGATTGCTACTGCTTCTTCCTAATTATATTTTCGAAACTGACTACCACTCGTAGAAAACCATCAAAACTCGTCTTAAATTCGATAAAGGGACGGGAATCGAAATGAGTGAGAAGTTACCAATAACTTACAGTGGCATCAGAAATATTCGGGGCTGTCGATCACTCAGAGAGAAGAAGAAACTCTGCCGAAGACACGCACGTCTCAGACTTTTTTTTTTACCTTCAGCTGTAAGTGACAGGTGCTCTCACGGTAGTAATTGGCGAATTAGTACTGCTCCCAAGGAGGAAATACGGGAGGGTCTTCAGCACGTATCACGTCTGTATTGAACTTCCGATTAGAAGCTTAGGTGGGAGGCATTTCGCAAGACCGGCAATATCGAGTTATTGACAGAAACCACAGAAGTTCTAATCTGAAAAGGATATCTTTAAAAGGCAGTCCACGTGGAGGATGGGAGATTTACTTTTTAACAAGTATGCTGTTTCCAATGATCAGGTAATGCTTTGATAAACATGTTTACACCCAGATAAACCCCTTGTGTGAGGTGCTTTAGGTCTTAAAAACATCGCTAAATTTCTTAACTATCTCGTATGTCTTCCCTCTCTCTTTCTCACACACACACGCCACTCTGGTGGTGGCGATTATTGTTTTAAGAGGAAGTGTAAGCGGGCATCCATTCTTTATATAAGTCTAATAGCAAAGATATCTCCGTACACTGGGGGCGAGTTGGTCGTGCGCTTAGGGGTGCGCAGCTGTGAGTTTGCATCCGGGAGATATTGGGTTCGAATTCCGGCAGTCCTGAAGATAGTTTTTCGTGGTTTCCCATTGTCATACCAGGCAAATGCTTGGGCTGTACCTTAATTAAGGCCACGGCCGCTTCCTTCCCATTCCTAGGCGTTTACTATCCCATCGTCGCCATAAGACCTATCTGTGTCGGTGCGACGTAAAGCAAATAGCAAAAAAAAAAAAAAAAAATCTCTGTACAGGCCATGAAGGCCCTTGCAGGGGTGAAATGTAAAGGCTTCCACTATCCATAACTTCGGCACTTCGTGGGGTAGAGTGGTTAGCTCTACGCCTGGCACCTTTCCCCCACCCCCAAGGAATTAAACCTGGTACTCAATTTTGGTGAAGGCTGAGTGAACCTGAAGTCTATGTGCACCTCCGGAACTGGAATTTTCCTTTCTCAATTTTTTTGGATTTTCTGACGGGGAATCAACACCACGTCATTCCGAGTGAACCGAGCACGCCTTTACCGCCTCGGCCAGGCAGCCCCTTTATATAACACTAATCAGAGAACATATGGAAGGGATCCGACACTTCGGCCAAAGAAAGATAAGGGCCACCAAAGGCGTGAAAATGAAAGGCTCTCTAGGCCTCGAATGCATAACGTCGAGGTCAGAAAAAACAAGAGTTGACAAAGGGAGGTCAGATAGGGATAGATGAAAGTGAGGAGCCTGGCACAAGTAAGAAGAAGCAATGCCAGGGCTCAGCGCAGGGCCCCATGGTCGCCAAGCCACACTCTCAAGTTCAGAACCCCTGGCGCCTCTTTTAGTGGCCTCTTACGACAAGCAAGGGATACCGTGGGTGTTATTCTACCGCCTTCACCCACAGGAGGGTACATACACCTCTGAGCCTGAGTCTCGCGAAGCGATTTTATTGAGATCCCCGACATCATTGGGTCCTTTATCTCAACTTTAACATGGGGTCCTTTAGGCGTAGACTTTGGTTTGATTTTGTCCGCGCTCGTACTTTTAAATGGAGACCTCTAGGTCCGAATCCCTCCGTATCCAAGGATTTTAATTTTAATCTTACGATTGAGAAATTACATCACTCTGATATCGTCTCCGGCTTCTCGCTAAACATTTCGGGCAATGCATGTCCCTTCAAACGAACCAAGCATCTGTTTCCGCTTCAGTCTCAAAGTACTTGTCTATATTATGGAGAATATTTCATTGTAAGTCACCGATTTCAAAATATTTCATACTGATAATATGAAGAGCATAAGTAATATCTATTTCTTGTACGTGTTACACTGTTAACTGAAAAATATTTTGGGAAAAAACTAATATACGTGTTCTACCTAGTCAATACATACAATCCTAAGGATGGCAGCAATTCGTCTTCTCCACTCTTCTCTGTAATCCGCTAATCTCTTAATTTCCACATATGAGCCTGTTCCTACGTCATCTCTGATCTGTCTTCAATATTGCTGTCTAGGTCTTCCTATTCCTCTTTTACCTTGAATCATTCCTTCCATGACATTAACTATGAAACCATTGTGCCTATAGAGATGGCCAATTAATTGGTCTCTTTTTTATTGTTGCTAGAAAGGATCATTTTTCACCTATTCGTCGAAGAACTTCTTCATTGGTGAGTTTTTCTGTCCATGTGATCTTTTCCACCCTCCTCCAGCACCACATCTCAAATGCTTCCAAACGTTTCTGATCACATGCACTAATAGTCTACGTTTCTGAACCATACAAGGCCACACTCCAGACATAGCACTTAATAAATTTCTTCTTGGTCTCCACATTTAAATTCCTTGAAGTAAGTAGTAAGTTTATTTACAATTCAAAATTGTAAAGGAAATAATAAAAAATAAACAACAGTACATTTTTCGGCCTCATTAGGCAATCTTCGGCTGTCTAGAAATAACTTTAACAGCTGAAGATCGCCTAATAAGGCCGAAACATGTCATTTTGTTTTTACAACTTTGAATTGTAAAAAAACGTGTATGTATTGACTAAGTGGAACAAGTATACTAGTTTTTCAACTTATATAACATAACTGCCAATACGGTTCCAAAATGAAATTTATTTCAAGACATTTTTTAAGTTAGTTTATGATAAAAGATGAACTGAGTATTTCAGAATAATATACAGGTATTTGACAGAGTGGCAAATGGACTAAATTAAAAATCAGAAACCACCAATTTGATGGCAACGGGAGAGTTGGCCGTGCGATAAGGGGCGCGCAGCTATGAGCTTGCATCCGGGAGATAGTGAGTTCGAACCCCACTGTCGGCAACCCTGAAGATGGTTTTCCCATTTTCACACCAGGCTGTACCTTAATTAAGGCCACAGCCACTTCCTCCTCTCTCCAAACCTTTTCTTATCCCATCGTCGCCCTAAGACCTATCTGTGCGCCGTAAAGAAAATTGTAAATAAAAATATATATATTTGGCCATTTAGTGATTGCATTTATTAAGAAGCTGTCCCAGCTGGTGGGTTCGATCCCGACTCATTTCGGTGGCGTCTGAAAGTGTCCAAGTATGCCAGCATAAGGGCGGTAGCTTCAGCAGGATGGAAAATAACTCCTGCTGGAGTAAACAAAATAGTTTGAAGGCGGCCGTTTAGTTCCATTGCTGTGGTTTCTGAAGATATGACCTATGCCATTAATGCCGCTATAATAATTGAGTAGAGTTCTGTACTTAAACCAAATGTTTACAAGAAGTCCACGATCAAGTGAGTTGGCTGCACAGTGTATCTGCGAGCTTGCTTTCGATGTATAACGGGTTCGAACCCCACTGTCGGCAGCCTCGAAGATGGTTTTGCGTGGTTTCCCATTTTCATATCAGGCTTTACTTTAATTAAGGCCACGATCGCTTCCCTCCCATTCACAGCCCTTTCCTATCCCATCACCGGACGAGTTGGCTGTGCGGTTAGGGGTGCGCAGCTGTGAGCTTGCATCCGGGAGATAATGGGTTCGAACCCCACTGTCGGCAGCCCTGAATATGGTTTCCCATTTTTACACCAGGCTGTACCTTCATTAAGGCAATGGCCGCTTCCTTCCCACTCCTAGGCCTTTTCTATCCTATCGTCAAAATAAGACCTATCTATGTCGGTGCGACGTAAAGCCAATTGGTTAAAAAAATTGCTAATCCTATCCCATCGTCGCCATAAGACCTCCTCTCTGTATCGATACGACGTAAAACAGAGAACATTTTCTTTTTAAATTCACGAGAAGCCGAGGAATGATCTCTCGAGCCCCGATCATGAGGCCAGTGATGCTTATAGACTCAAGATTGTATTCTTCTTTTGATTAAGCCACTATGACCCTATAGATCTATCTTTTTCTCAAGATTACGTACATCGTTGGTGAAGAGACAATACCTCGTATGTCACAATGCACTTCCTATCAATTATTTCCCTTAAGACTGATTACGCCTCCCAGCCACATATGGATATCGACGGCTTACTTCTAAAACCTCGTATCTCGCAATGCTCTTTCTACCCATTATTTTCCTTAAGACTGGTCACGCCTCCCAGCCACATATTGATATGCAGTCCATCAGAACAATTTTCGTTGTGTTCATTTTCCTGTGCTAACGTGTAAAGGAAATTTAACCTTAAATGCATTATACTGTAGGAGTGCGTAAATACGTGATGCAAACAACATCCCTACTATACGGTATGGTAAGGTCCATTTTCCTTTACACATCAGCATAGGAAATTGAACACAATGAAAATTGTTCTGATGGACTGCATATCCACATGTGGCCGGGAGGCGTGGCCATCCTTAAGGAAAATAATGCGTAGGAAGAGCATCGGGACATACAAGGTTTTAGAAGTAAGCCGTCGATATGTAGTCCATCAGAACATTGTATGTTATATTCATTTTTCTATTCGAACAATAAAAGGAAATGAATTTTAAAAACAGTATACAGTAGTAGTGAATAAACACGCCACGCAAACATAAATTCCTACAATACGGTATGGTAAGGTTAATTTTCCTTTATACACGTGCATAGAAACATGAACACAAACGGAAATTGTTCTTATGGACTGCATATTCATTTGTGGCTGGGAGGCGTGGCTAGTCTTAAGGAAAATAACGGACAGGAAAAGCAGTGGTAGATACGAGGTTTTATTTCTTCAACGACGACATAAATCCCAGACCTTCAACCGAAAACAAGAGTTAGGTATGATCTGCTGGTGTCAGAAAGGCTGTCCACGCGTGGTTTATTCTATTGCCTGCAGCAGACTGCTTCCTCTTCATTCATGGACGAGATTACAAGCTGACACATTTGTAACTAGCGTGCAGTGTTTCTCTGTGTATGACAGTAATCCGTAGGAAACAAATTGGTACATTTTCATTTGAGCGTGGTATATAAGTGGGCAGTTAGAAGCCCTACACACCGCTAAATAGTTAAGCTTTACAGCACGCAACACACTATTTCAAGTGATAAGATTACTTAACAGTAAGCATGACATGAATTCATCAAATAAATCGCAATATTACAATTATGCGTGCGCTAAATCTAATCCTACCTCCAACCTAACAACAGTACAGCCATTTCAGTTCTTTGTGAATGTTATTTCATTTACAAGGAACCAGTAAGTTATCTCGTACAATGTGCTGACATTAAAAGTGATAAACACTTGATTGACTATCTTCGACTACAACACACATAAGATAAAATTGTCGGCTGAACTGAAATGAAACATCTGTACGCCATTGGTCAGAGAGCAATGACCTACAGCGTCGTGGACAAAGAAGCAAATCATAACGTGGAAATGCAGATGGTCGGTGAGTGTGACCAGCAAATATCGAGTCAAGGACGAATATGCACGAGGGTCAATTGGCGACAAAGATATAACTGAGAAGGTGGATAATGTTTTTTCTTTCTTTACTTATTTACGTATTTATTTACTCCTTTGCTGATCTTTTCGCAATTATCTGGGACAGGAATTAATGTAGCTGAAGCCCTGTTTTATGTACGGATGCCCTCCCCGTCGTAAACTCTATATGGAAAGATATATTCGCTATAGCGTGTTCCTGTAGTAGTTAGCAGTGTGATGTATTGAAGGAAGATGAAGATCTGGCCTGTCTCTAGGAGATTACGAAGTCTCCAGGCTAGAGGAATTAACTGTATGTAGTTAAAATCCCATCGATAATCACCAACCAAAATGATGTGGTCATATACCGCGAAGAAGTGAAAACCATCTGATCCACCAAGCCTTAGTAAAAGAAGAAATGGAACAACGCGGCAATAATCTATCTAAGAACTGGTCAAGAAATATGTCCTCTTTTCCTGAAGAGCTGGTACACGTACGAAGAGACTGTTCTCACCGCATTCGCAGACCTCAAAGTGAAGGGAAAACTGAAAATCAACTGCATTTGTTGCAAGAGGGAAGAAAAAGAGAAGAAAAAGAAGAAGGCATTGCATCAACCGTATGACTACAGAGACAACATTAATTCGGTCTAGTAAACAGTAAACAGACATAGTAAAAATGGAATTCCACGTGAATGGAAAATTCTGATCTCTGAACGGGGAATATATTCCATGAGCGGAGTTAGCTATTCTTCTCGTGGTGATATTTTGTTATTCAAAAAAGAATCATCATCTTTCTTTCTTGGGATGTCCCAGAAAAGCGTCACGAGGTTACGTAAAGTATTTACTTCTCGTTGGGAGTCTCTTTGCTTCACATGTACAAAGCGGAACAGAAACGATCTACAATAGCAACCCGCGAATTATCAAATCAGGATTAAAAATAACTATCGTAGAGAAGCGGGACACATCACTTCCAAATACTGCCCTTTTTCCATGTTTTTACCCCTTTCCATTTACGACCTCTAAAGTGTTCAATTTTTTAAAAAGGTTTCTCACCTAAGATTAAGCTACGAATCTATGGTAAAATTCCCTCTCGAGGGTTTGGGGGTTGCGGAGTTATTATAGGCAAAGGCATGGATTTCTGAGTCGGGGAGAGGGATAGTCCAAAAAGGACGAATTGGAGTAATTAGAACATATTGTGTCTTCTATATTTATCCATTTCTTCTGGCTTTAGTGCATGCTTTTGCACATTTGAGGGGCTGCCTGGCTGAGGCGGTAAAGGAGTGCTCGGTTCAACCTGAAGGACCTGGGTTCGATTCCTCGTCAGGAAGTCGAAAAAATTAAGAGATGAGATTTCCATTTCCGGAGGTGCAAATGACCCTGAGGTTCACTCAGCCTACGCCAAAAATGCGTACAAGGTTAATTCCTCGGGGCAAAGTAGACCGGGCGTAGAGCTCTACCCCACCCAGTGCCGAGGTTAGGGATAGTGGAAGCCTTTATGTTCCACCCCTCCAAGGGCCTCCATGACCTGTACGGAGATATCTTTCCTTTATAAATTTGAGGAGAATTCACATATATTTAAATAATATAACTTTTCATGTTAACTATGTTCCATACGTTATTGTGCCAAATTTATTCTTGGTGGAAAATAAGTTTAAATATGTTTTACTATAATTAACATTTCATATCTGGATTCTGATATTTTTATGAAAAGTGGGAAGTTAGTACTTCTCCATGCATACCTCGTATTCTCTTCTTTCTTATTGGATATGGTTTTGTCATTGAACCCGCTGTGACCCCACATCGAAAGGGATACAACTCTTGTTCTGTGAATTTAATTTAACTTCCATTTTTTAGCTTCCATGTTCAAGCAATACATCTTTAACAAGTATGAAAATATCATATAATATGTATCTTTTACTTTATGTTCCACTCCTTTCTTTCTTTCTTTCTTTCTTTCTTTCCTTCTTTCTTTCTTAATACGCTTACCCTCTAGGGTTGGCTCTTCCCTCGGACTCGGCAAGTAATCCCAATTCTACCGCCTCAAGGGCAGTGTCCTGGAGCGTGAGACATTTGGTCAGCGGATACAACTGGGCAGGAGTCCGACTCGTTGTCTGAATGGTCAGCGTACTGGCCTTCGGTTCAGAGTGTCCCGGGTTCGATTCCCGGCCGGGTCGGGGATTTTAACCTTCATTGGTTAATTCCAATGGCCCGGGGGCTGGGTGTTTGTGCTGTCCCCAACATCCCTGCAACTCACACACCACACACAACACTATCCTCCACCACAATAACACACAGTTACCTACAAATGGCAGATGCCGCCCACCCTCACCGCAGGGTCTGCCTTACAAGGGCTGCACTTGGCTAGAAATAGCCACACGAAATTATTATTATTATACTGGGAAGGAGGACCAGTGCTTCGCCCAGGCGACCTCACCTGCTAAACAGGGGCGTTGTGGGTGGATGGGAAGTTCGGAAGAAATAGACAAGGAAGAGGGCGGGAAGCAGCCGTGATCTTAATTAAGGTACCATCCCGGCATTTGCCAGGAGGAGAAGTGGGAAAACACGGAAAGCCACTTCCAGGATGGCTGAGGTGGGCATCGAACCCCCCTATACTTTCCAAATTACGTGGCAGAGCCCGGAATCGAACCCGGTCCTCCGCGGGAGGGGGCAGATAATCATACTAACCACTACACCACACACAGAGGTGGAGATTATGTTCCCCCATTTTATAAAAAGTATTAATCCATATTTTGAAAAATGTACGGAGATATTTAGCCATTTTATTACATATACTGTAAATACTAGCCCTGTTGATTAGTATAGACATAGATAGATAGATAAATAGATAGATAGATAGATAGATAGACAGATAGATAGATAGATAGATAGATAGATAGATAGATAGATAGACAGGTTGATTGATTGATTGATTGATTGATTGATTGATTGATTGATTGATTGATTGATTGATTGATTGATTGATTGATTGATTGATTGATTGATTGATTGATTGATTGATTGATTGATTGATTGATTGATTGATTGATTGATTGATTGATTGATTGATTGATTGATTGATTTTAAGCCTACAATCCTGCATTCACCACGGGTTAAAATCAAACAACAGAAAATCACTTCTGTCGTGAGATTGGGTACTAGACACCCCTCTAGTATCCGTTATTTACAAGGATAAGTTCTTTGCCTACTGTACAAGATGCATATAATCAGGTTGTCTAGTCTCTAAACGTACACTGCCATCATATTTCGTACGATACAATCACATCAATCTTGAAAAGGCCGACCCCAATGGTGCAGCGGTTAGTCGTCATTCTGTTGCTGTGATAGCCGATTTGATGTCGGATGAATTCGGTGATATTGGAGGGTTTTCAAACTGAAGAACTCCGTGTCGGTGGCTTAGAGGAGGTATAGACGTACATATTTTTGAATGTTTATTGCTTTGCCTATTTTAATTGGAAGCTATATTTGGCATTTTACATATAAGCCTTTAATTTAAAACTTCGTGAAATAAAAGCATGACTTCTCCCGAAGTGTTCTTCAAAATTTCAGAAAGTTAGAGACAACGATGCTTCTTCTTAAGAATTAGTTTTCATTTTCATGTGGAATGAGTTTCTCAGTACTCCGAAGTAGGGTGAAGTTGTGCTCAGCAGCGATTGAAATGCCGTCATTTTACTGTTTTCATATTCGATATTTAAGGTCCACTCTTTTCTTTCTATATCGACTTTTAATCTTGAGTGCCCTTAATTTTGATTATAATAGTAGAACTATGTTTATCGAATTTACTAGTGTTCTCTACACAGTCATAGAAAAAAATCTCACTGGGACGATGTATTAGTAAGACCAGAAGGCTCCTTCACAGATATTCACCGAATCATGTTCACAATAGTTTTGCCAATTCCTCGTCCAGACATGTTAAATGTATAACCAGACCACCCGCTATGTTTCGAGATTACTTCGCTTCTCTCCCTCACATGCACTGGTTGTATCCTTCTTGGTAACAATTAAATTATTTCCACTTCTACAGCGCGCTGACGTGACGGTGAGATAGGAAGCACTTACATAATTAATACTACTAACTTCGCACATGAAACAGGTGTCAGGAGGTATAACGAGCAGAATAACAGAAGAGGCTGGAACCATTCCTATCCACAGTATTGTTCATAAATTTATTAAGATTATTTGCGTTCCACGTTTAGCGATGGGTACTGTTCAAAATCCAAAGCTGTCAACGTTTCAAAACATCTCTACAATAGGGAAAGTTACAGCAATGCATAAATAGGAAATTACTCAGTCGACACAGTCCAAATTTAAAACTTAGATTAAATGGGATTCGACCTGAACTCTAGAACAGAAATTCCCTCAGGATACCAAAACACATCAGTTCATTCCGTTAGAAATCAATATAATTTCTTCTTCGAGTCCATAATGCAAGCCCACAGCTGTGCGTCCCTAACCGCACGGCCAATTCGCTAGGTGACCCCATCCTCACAGACGCGCAGGACGCCTACCTCGCGTCAGAAACACACAATAGTGAATAGGCCTACATCTTTCCACATGGAATTCGGACCGCTGCTACCTTCATGAGAAACCAGTGACCGTGTCAACCAGCCACCATGGCTAACCATTTAGCCATTGAGCCGGGCAGTAGGTAGAGTGAATTTGTGTAATTGCTTTCCTTCATGCATTATGCATAATTTGCAATTACGAAATGTAAATGTTCGTATGAAATGCATAATATGTTAATAAAACACATCTCATTACGAATGACGAATGTGAAACGAAATACTTGGCTTAAAACGATCCTGTTTCATCCATGAGCTTCATACACTTGCATTTCTGGAATATCTGACCGACTACTACCCTTCATTCCTCACACACATTTTTTTTTCTATTTGCTTTACGTCGATCCGACACAGATAGGTCTTATGGCGACGATGGGACAGGGAAGGGCTAGGACTGGGAAGGAAGGCACTGTGGCCTTAATTAAGGTACAGCCCCAGCATTTGCCTGGTGTGAAAATGGGAAACCACGGATAACCAACTTCAGGGCTGCCGACAGTGGGGTTCGAACCCACTATCTCTCGAATCCTGGATAGTGGCCGCACTTAAGCGACTGAAGCTATCGAGCTCGGTCATAAAATGTCTAATGATGCTTATAGGATCCTTGGAATTGCACACATAAATATAAAACCATTTACGAAAATAGCAAATACTTGCATTCCCAGGCACAATACTCTCGTGATCCCACATTTAGAATACGCAACCGCACCAATCCGTTCACTTTTGACGAGGCAATACTTCACGGAATATTGAGGTAGAGAGGTAATGATTGACACACATGATTGGTATGACATGGGGTTTTATTGACATGAAAATAAAGTACACAAAATGACCAACGGATGGCGCTTTCGTACGATACACAAGCGATAATTATTAGCATAACAGTCGAGGTCCGGCTCCATGGCTAAATGGTTAGCGTGCTGGCCTTTGATCACAGGGGTCCCGGGTTCAATTCCCGGCAGGGTCGGGAATTTTAACCATCATTGATTAATTTCGCTGGCACGGGGGCTCGGTGTATTTGTCGTCTTCATTTCATCCTCATCAGGACGCGCAGGTCGCCTACGGGGGTCAAATAAAAAAGACCTGCAGCTGGCGAGCCGAACATGTCCTCGGACACTCCCGGCACTAAAAGCCATACGCCATTTCATTTCACAGTCCAGGTTTAGCAAAGACGATGTTCTTTATAACACATGCTCAACATGTCGGCCGTTATTCTTCAGCAATACCTGTAGTTGAGGGACAACGTTGTGAACAGCACAGTACAGCATATCCGTAGGTATGGTGAGAAATTGCCTTCTACTATTAAATTTTTCATTCCTCCCCGAAAGGGGAAGGCGGGCCTCCTAGAGGGTGATGCCGTCTCTCAGGCCGGGAGATTTGTATCGAAGAAGGAGGTGTGCGGAGAAGGTGAGAGGGTTGCCGGCCGTGGCCTATACAAGGAACTGTCCCGGCATTCACTTTAGTGCAGGAGAATGGAAAAACCACGGAAAACCATTCTCGAGACAGCTGACGGTGGGGACCAGCCCCTCTCCCTCTCCCGTATACATAGGCGTATAGCCACGGCCAACCCTCATCAGCTCGATGGGTCGGTCGGAGTGCAGAGCTGTCGGAGCAGCCGAAACCCACTCCGCAACCACGGACTTTGCTTCCGCCGCCGGATGCTCGCTTTCAGCATCATGCATCCGCCACCAGATGCTGTTTTTAGCATCCCTAATGAGGTCGGATGATCGCGGTAGATTTCCGACTTTAGGTAACCCCACAACCAATAATTACCCGGATTGAGGTCGGGGGACCTGGGAGACCAAGCATGACATATCACGTCTCTCACGACAACTCCGTTTATACCGCGGACGGATCTCATGCGGCATCACTGACGTGTTGCTGTCCAGCGCCATCTGTTGGCCTGGTTGTGCACTTGTTGTTAGTGACAATGAAACCCCATTTCATGTCATGTATGTGTGACCATTTGTACCTGACGTGTTGCTGTCCAGCCCATCTGTTGGTCATTTTGTGTGCTTTATTTTGGCGTCAATAAAAACCCATGTCATACCAAACATGTGTATCAATTACTACCTGTCTACCTCCAGTATTCCGCGAAGTATTGCATCGTCAAATGCTTTTTGGGTCACCCGGTAGAATACTTAACTCACAAATTCAAAAAGTACAATGAATAATTTTCAAATTCAAGAAAACGCACGTGTAGGCCTTATCCACTAAAGGGTACCTACAATGAATTTCTTCTATACAGTATTTAAAATTAAAGAGCCCAGTGATCGGAGAGGAAAATTATACTCTGAAAGTTTTCTATAACATGATTTCATTCTGATTCCCTATAACTCTTAAAAATTAATATTCTACGGGGCAAATCCTGTCCAGCTTCTTGGGCTGAATGGTATAAGGGGTACTGGATTCCATTTCCGACCGGGCCGGAAATACCAAAAATGAGCCTGCTTACGGTCGTTAAACTGAGCTAAATCCCTCATGTGGTGCCGAACCCATGTAATTGGGAGAGCTTGACTGAAACAGGCTCATACTCACCAGGAAAAGAAAAATGGACAATTACGCAATACATAAACGATATCAGATGGAGAAGATTCGAATATCTGTTCATGCTAATTCTCGTCTTCACGAAATGTGCAATATCTACAACGGTGTATTTCGTGTGAATAACTCAATTAATGCTAATTAAAACCTTTCTGATATACTTCATAATCTCTAGAAATTTCACTCGCTTATGATATTTGAGCTATAAAGTTGTAGATAACTGCAAATGTCCTATCTAAAGGTAGAATGAAGAATAATTTCCTTAGAACAAAGAACGTTAATTTAATACATTTTATGTTTATCCATTAGTTTTTCACAGTCTTTAAAAACACGGTGAAGTCTAATTTTTATATTGCAGAGGATAGGCCTACTCTTTAGTATTTACAGTTTTATTATTACTGTTACTAGTATCCATGTTTAATGAATGAAAAGTCCAACTCCCTGGCTGAATGGTCAGCGGTGAAGGCTTAGTTCCAGTCGAGAGTTCGATTTCCGGCCGATTCGGGGAATTTTAATCGCGTATGATTAATTCTTCTGGCTCGGAGACAGTGTATTTATGTATCTCCCAACACTCTCCTCTTCATAGCCAGACAACACACCATACTTATATCTACCACTGAAACACGGAATAGTGCTTACACTCCTCCACATGGGGTCCGCGTCAGGAAGGACATCCGGTCGTAAAACATGGCTAAATCCATAAGTGCTACACAGTTCGCACATGAAACACCCCAGGTGTTGGAAAGGCGGTATAATAATAATAATAATAATAATAATAATAATAATAATAATAATAATAATAATAATAATAATACCGGGCGAGTTGGCCGTGCGCGTAAAGGCGTGCGGCTATGAGCTTGCATCCGGGAGATAGTAGGTTCGAATCCCACTATCGGCAGCCTTGAAGATGGTTTTCCGTGGTTTCCCATTTTCACACCAGGCAAATGCTGGGGCTGTACCTTAATTAAGGCCACGGCCGATACCTTCCATCTCCTAGGCCTTTCCTGTCCCATCGTCGCCATAAGACCTGTCTGTGTCGGTGCGACGTAAAGCCCCTAGCAAATAATAATAATAATAATAATAATAATAATAATAATAATAATAATAATAATGGCGTGTGGCCTCCGGAGAGGCCTGGTGCAGGTATTTTTATTTGACGCCGTATAGGCGACCTGCCCGTCTGTGAGCATGAAGCCCTACCTAGAATGATTTCTAAAGCTTAAGACAACATACACAAAACCAGCCCCCGAGCCATCGGAATTAACCAATTAAGGTTAAAATCCCCGGACCCTGACGGGAATCGAACCTGTGACTCCTTGGACCAAAGGCCAGCATGCTAGCCATGGAACCGGACGTAATAATAATAATAATAATAATAATAATAATAATAATAATAATAATAATAATAATAATAATAATAATAGGGCCCGTAAGAGAAGACGATGGCACCTATAGGATCAGATACAACAATTAGATCTACGAACACCAGGAAGACATAATGTCATCCATGAGGGAAAGTTGAATAGCTTTCTGTGGACACTTGACACGTATGAATCCCTGCAGACTCACCAACACGATCCTAACCGTGACAGGTAGAGGGAGGAAAGGCCTCGAAGAACCACTGGATCAGCTCAGTAAAATCAGCCGGGAGCACTGGAGATTCCGTTAGAGACTAGATAGGACCGTTCCCAATTCCGACAGATCCTCCTTCAGAATGTCTTCCCAATGTGCCTAATCAGCAAGAAGAGCACAGGGACCTCTAGACCTAGTGAATGGAGAGAAAGCTAGCACACAGCCAGAAAATTAAAGAGTTATGGGCCAAATAGACTTAGAAGGCCCTAGTTATGAATCAAAATGAGTCCCGTGGTCCTCACTAGGCCGAAAAGACCCGGAAAACATGGTAGATCGTCAGCTGCTAAGTTGCAGATCTTCTGAAGTGATGCAGTTCAGGAGGCCTCCCTACCAATTTCGACATTGTGATTGCTCCACCAGAGGTTATTCAACATGCCAGTAGCATAATGCATGAAGTGTCATGAATTTGATTGACTTTCAAAAATCGACTACCTCAGCTGGGATCAAACCTGTACCACTGATCCACTGAGACACGAAAGAAAGAAAGGAAAGAAGAAAGAAAGAAAGAAAGAAAGAAAGAAAGAAAGAAAGAAAGAATAAGCTATTTGCAGGTAATAGAATAAATTTAAATATCGGTGAGTATTGTGACAGAATCGCGGACCTCGCGGTCAAACGTTAGAGAGCCGGCCTCTTATCCAATGGCCCTGGGATCGATCCCCGGACTGGTCAGGTATTTTCCCCTGGATCTGAGCGCTTGTTCGAGGTACACTCAGCCTGTCTATCTGACGATGATGAAGGCCTCAGTCTATAAAGCGAAGAATAACGGCCGAAAAATGTGGTCGCACTGACCACGTATCACCTCATAAGTTTAAGTAATATTAAGTAATAATACAGGTTTAAAATTGTTAGTAAATACATTTCTAAATTATTTACATATATGACTGATAATTTGCAATATTGTTTTCGACTGCCGACTGAAAAAAATGAATTATAAGTTCATACATATATGACTTCACTTCTCCTTTATTTTTAGAGGGACCTTGATGGGAGTCAGTCTGCATTATTTATTTGAAGCTGATCTTTCTTTTAATTTAATGTAATAGTGTATGTATTTCACATCATTAGGTTTGTACCAGTCTCAAGCACAATAATTAAATAAATGGACAGCAGACGCTTGATAGATCAGGATCCATCAGGGCTGTTGCGCTATGCGGATCGTTTGGTTTTATGATGATAGGCTTTCTTTATTTTTCTCCTTCTGAGTAGTTTATTGCATGGTGAAATGCACCAACTGAAGCCATTATTCCTCAATTTAGTGTCTTGTAAGAGATTACTCTAATGGTATTTTTTAGAGAGTTCATTGTTTTGGTCAATCCATCTTCGAGGTTGACACTCGTGTGAACTCATTCCTTCAGCCTTACAATTTTGATACTGTGGAATAATCTTGCCTATTATAGCATTACAGTCTAGTCTACTGCAATATTCATTATCAAAGGCCTAATTAATGCTACTCAGTTCACTTCAGCTCACATTTACCAGTGACCCAGCAGTTGAAATATACGGAAATCATCTCAGCTCTAAGATCCATTGCTCTTTTTACTTTAGCTTCTCCCTAGTGCGATAAGGAAGTGAAATGTGGGAATTGCTCGGTTGCTAGTTATCAAACAGACCATTTTTGGATAGTCTGTGAATGATTTCTTTCTGTCGTTGACGTTGGATGTCGATTATTAAATTCGTAGTGCGTCTCCGTAGCGTAGCGAATAGCGCTATGAACTGCAGTCCTCGAAGCCCCCGTTCGATTACTGGTACTGCCAGAGATTCAAGAATGGCAAGAGGACTGCCAGGTGGTTAAAATGGTACATTCAGGTCACATGAAAAGTAGAGCTGCACCACATCGGGATGAGGACACGAGTTTTCATTAAAAAAAATTAAATTCGTGCTATATTTGAGTAATCTGATGGCACTGGATGTTTTCACACCAGGAAAATGCTGGAGCTGTCCCTTAATTAAGGCCACGGCCGCTTCCTTCCAACTCCTAGGCCTTTCCTTCCCCATCGTCGCCAAAAGACTTATCTGTGTCGGTGCGACGTAAAGCCACTAGCAAAAAAAAAAGTCAGAAAATTTTATTCATTTTCACAGGCAAGTTTACATATTATCGTTATAAAATCGGTTGCAAATTACAATGCAAGCCAAACTGATATAATAATAATAATAATAATAATAATAATAATAATAATAATAATAATAATAATAATAATAAAGATTATAATAACGATCGTCGATCTCTGATCGCAATGTCTGAGCACTTTACAGATAAGTGGATCAGTGGCGAATATAGAATATATATGTTTGGCGGGGGCCAAGATTGATGTAAGGTTAGATTAAGTAATTTTAAGAGGTCAGACGATTTCAAACACTTTAGAAAGGAAAACGGAAACATTGATTTGGGCTGATACATACATACATACATACATACATACATACATACATACATACATACATACATACATACATACATTACATACATACATACATACATACATACATACATACATACATACATACATACATACATACATACATACATACATACATACAGTACACTAATGGTTACAAAACGAAGTCCAGGTTTCTTGGTACACTTGCAAACTTATCAAGAACTTCTTCATCACTAACTATAATGTATCTGTGGATAGAGAGTAAAGCAAGCCCGTTAAAAATACTTTCAGATGTGCTGTTCCTTAAGTAAGTCTTCAGTCTCCTTAGGCTAGAGAAAGTTCTTTCTGCGGTTGCGATAGAAACAGGAAGAACGGGGAGTAATTTGAGAAGGGTATAAATGTTGGGGAAGAAAGTCTTGTCACATTTTTCTAGGGAACTTACAGCCATTTTGGGAAGATTTGAAGGATTTTCCTGACTCCACTTTTCTTTCCACCACATAAACTCACTTTGCACAATCTCTTTATGTGACAGATTTCCTTCGTAGAAACTAAAAGCAGCCTCCAATGAACCGAAATCTGTTACGATACACAATTGTGGAAGGATGTTTTGTAAGGATGCAACTATTTCCTTGTGAGATTCAAAGCATTCTTTTAGTGAGTTACAAAAATCGTCCAGGTATGGCACATAAACTGCTAACTGTTGGCTCGGAATCTCAACAACGATCGAAAATTCCCATCATTTTGGTCCGGTTCATCAAGGCTTATACATTTTTTCGGGGGGGGGCCAGGCCCCCTGGGCCCCCCCTTATATACGCCCCTGAAGTGGATGTCAATTCTAGCAAACTAAAGCAAAAGAGAAATACGGGTGGGGCAGGACAGGGACGGTGCCGCTCGGTGTTTGTGACATCATCGCCCAGCCGAAGTCTGACTTCCGTGAAATAAGACACGTAAATTCAACACAATTTCATTTACAAGTGGCCGATGATAATTACAAAGAGAGATAGAGAGAGAGATGAATGGCTTCGTAGTGGTCAATAAAAAAATAAAAACGGAAAAAAGAAAGAAAGTAGGAAAGAAAATTTATTTACAGACTTTGCCTTTACGACTGTTATTTATATATAGCGAACTATGTTCTCTTGCATCCCCTGAGGGTGGGAGCGGTATACTAACGTCCGTATCCCCTGCCTATTGTAAGAGGCGAGTAAAAGGGGCCCCAGGGGTGCTTTACATGGGAGAATGGGTTCGCGATCACCGGGCCATTAGCTGAGTCCTGGCAAAGTTTCCACGTACTTGTACCAGGCTCCTCACTTTCATCTTTCCTGTCCGACCTCCCTTGGTCAACTCTTGTTCTCCTCCGACGCCGACGGTATTAGGTTTGCGAATCTGAGGGAGACTTTCATTTCCATGCCTTTCGTGGTTTTTTCTTTCTTTGGCTGATGCCTCCATTTTCCGAAGTGTTCGATTTCTTCCCTCTGATTAGTGTTAACGCAGGATGTTTGCCCACTTGTACTTCCTCTTAAAACAATCGGATCGCCTAGCGACACGGATGGCTAATTATATAGCCCAAGTATATACCGTTTCCATTCATATGGTGATTTCAAAAATGTTGTACACCTTGAAACTCCTCTCCTAATTGTCCTTTCGACCCCACATACCACCGTTTCTAAGCATTGTAAGACAGCCGTCATGTTGCCTTCGTCTTGGAATGATAGGCAACTTTCTAACTGGTACCGGTACCCTACGTATGGGGTTGGATTTAACATTTAAAAGGTCAAATCACTTATTTTTTCAAATATTTCGTTGCTTATTTTCATAGTTTACGGTCACTTATTCACAAGTTGTGTTTGTATTCGTTAGCGTATCTATTTCTGAACAATATGAGGCCAGGATCTTTAAAACTGGTCGACGTGTTTACTCATCACGACGCGGCGCTCCGAAATGTACTGGGTATGCGTAAGGGTACGAACATACCGAAGATGCATCGCAGCTCGCGGTCGCGGTTTACATCGCGGTCGATGCCTCGATGTCACCTCCTGGTAACACAAACACACAGTTTTAAATGGAACACTTCATGTCAAAGATGCTCGCTTCCATTCACCATCGCGATTTACCAGGAGGTCTAGCGCGATGACAAGAAAGTTTGTGTTCTCATCGCTGTAGAACGGGAGGCATCGATGTAGCTTGCTCGTGATTGGCTTGTCCGGATTGGGATCACGTGATATATCTCCCCGTTCTACTGCGTCCTTGATCCAGGTGTTCACAGGGCTCGCGTGTGTATTCTTGTGGTAGTTCCTGTACTTCACAGTATCAATTTTTCATTCCACATTGTTGTATATGTATTGGAACGTCTCAAGGGACATTCTCGTGTACGAATGGAATCTGTACGGGTGGTGTTTCAGTTCTTCAAATAAGTTGTGATATTCCTCCAGCGCCTGCCTTCTTTGATTTATAGACGGGCTGACTGACTTGAAAGTAGCCACCATCGTGTACTTATTGCACAGTGAATCACGATCTCCACTGTCACTTGAATACATACTCTATACTTGTAAAAGCTCAGCAATAGAGGATAAATTACCTTTAAGTTGAACGCGGAGATCTAAACATTACGTCCACTCACTGTAAACACATCTCAGGGTCGGTAGATGCAGAGTGGGTTGTTGTCCCATATGCTCTGTACTCTGACCGGCCAACCGAGCAGAGGAAAGTTGGCCACGGCTCTACCGTGGCTCTACGCCTCTGCATTCGGGAGACGGGCCTGGGGCACAGTGCCGGACTTCACGCCTGGTCCCACCCGTCGGCTGTCCTGAGAATGGTTTCCCGTGGTTTTCCATTCTCCTGCACTAAGGCGAATGCCGGGACAGTTCGTAGTATAGGCCACGGCCGCCCACTCCCTCACCTTCTCCGCATATCTCCTTCACCGTAACAAATCTCCCGGCCTGAGAGACGGCGTCACCGTCTAAGAGGCCCGCCTCCCCCTTCAGAGGAGGAATGAAAACGTTTAGTAGTAGTAGTACACATCTCAGAACACTGAAAGGTAAACCTCCCCGATATGTTCACCCTCCATCGACCGCGACGTAAACCTCGACCGCGACCGCGAGCTGCGATCCATCTTCGGTATGTGCGTACCCTAAACGAGCGTTTGAAACAGTAGGACCCCGCGGGTTGCATCATAGCGCTAAAGGTATTCTTGTCGCATTTCAGCTGAGTCCTTGAATTAACCAGCGACATCACAATTTCAAATGTATCGCTTATAGTTTGTCACAAACAGCATGCCTTATTTTTGTAACGACAAATTCCCGAGCAAATGAGTCATTGGCAAGTCAAAACGTTGAACTTCGAAGTTCAACCAGCCGCTTTGTTTGTTATCTCTTAATCGGAATAACAAACCGATTTTGTTGATGGAGAGGATATGAATCAACAACCAGATAGCATTTTGTTTAGGCGGCAGTCTTCTTTCTTCTTTTCCTACCGCTTTTCCCACACCTGTGGGGTCGCGGGTGCGAACTGCGTCGCACATGTGGATTTGGCCCTGTTTTACGGCCGGATGCCCTTCCTGACGCGAACCCTATATGGAGGGATGTGATCACTATTGCGTGTTTCTGTGGTGGTTGTTAGTGTAGTGTGTTGTCTGAATATGAAGAGGAGAGTGTTGGGGCGGACACAAACACCCAGTCCCCGAGCCAGAAGAATTAATCAGAAGCAATTAAAATCCCCGGCCCGGCCGGTAATCGAACCCGGGACCCTCTGAACCGAAGGCCAGTACGCTGACCATTCAGCCAACGAGTCGGACTTTGTTTAGGCGACAGTACGAGACAAATATTGGTATCATTACTGCTACCTAGGTACGATGAAACTTAAGACTGATTACAAAATCAGTAATCAAATCCAGAAATAGCACTGCCTGATTGCTGATGGAACAAATGCGAAGGTCAGGTTCTAAAACGCACAGAATTGCACTTAGTAACACGGCATGTCGTGCTCAGCTCATGAACCAGGCAGTCATTACAGTGTCTTTAGTTTCGGTCTATGGTCACAGCGTACAGTACTTGTCGTTGAAATTGGTAATTGTATGTTTTAAGTACCGGTACTTTACTGTTCAGCAGCCTTTCAGTGCATTATATCGCCAATTTCACGACATAAATGAGTTTAGGTTCAAGTGTTAAGAGACATAAAAGGAACTACCACCACACAGTAGATTGAAATGACTGTATAAGATGATGTTTACAAATCTCTAACTAAAATACCGTCTTCAGCTTATTCTAGTCATTTTCTGGGGTCAGTGGATTTGCCCTGACTCATTTGATTTATGACTGGGACTATAAAACGGGACGTCTATCCCACGCCACGTGATACTCCATTTCAAAATTCGAACTGAGTTCCCACTGTGCTTCGAGCCAAGGCCATCTGTGTAGGAAGCCAGCAGCTAAGGCTACATCTATAATTAAGATGAGAAGAGGTAAATAATTAATAGAGCAACCTTCTCCTCTTTACCAACCCCTTTGCTTAGAAAACTATGAATACCACTCTTTTTCATACCGTCAGTATACTGCGTTACAAAAACGATGCTGAATTGTGTATATTTTTCATTTGTCAACGACAGGACTAAAATTCGAATGCAATTCAGCAATTTTAAGTATGGTACTTCACTGTTCAGCTACCTTTCGGTGATTTATCTCTTCAATTTTACGACATAAATTACTTTCTCTCTGCTATTTGCTTTACGTCTCACCGACACAGATACTGTATGTCTTATGGCGATGATGGGATAGGAAAGGCCTAGGAATGGAAAGGAAGCGGCCGTGGCCTTAATTAAGCTACATCCCCAGCATTTACATGGTGTGAAAATGGGAAACCACGGAAAACCATTTTCAGGGCTGCCGACAGCGGGGTTCGAACCCACTATCTCCCGATTACTGGATACTGGCCACACTTAAGCGACTGCAGCTATTGAGCTTGGTATAAATTACTTTATGGTCGACGATACCGAAATATAAATATGTATTATATGCCAGAAAACTGAATCTTAATAAGGCTCTCATTATAGTTCAACTTTCATTATGATACAGGTTCTCCACCACTCAGAGTTCAGAATTTCATTATGATACAGGTTCTCGCCAATCAGAGTTCAGATTTTCATTATGATACAACTGTTTGACCAATTAGGTAAGGATAGCATCACACCTGCGCTCAACTAATTATTTGTATGAGAAAGTGTATAATACCAAAATAATCTAAAGATGTTACAAACGTGAAAACTGGTATTTTGAATCTCCTTTAAAAATAAAGAAACACGCATTTGGTGGGCGAATCAACTTGATAGGCGGGGGGGGGGGGTGGTGGTAAGATGAAAATAGAGATGAATTATTTTTACGGGGATACGTATATCTCAAAAACTGAAGATGTTACAGTCGTGATAACTGGTATTTGGAAGCTCATTTAAAGAAACGGGTACTGTTTGTTTTTGGATAATATTTCAGCCAAACTCCGTGTTTCTGCTATCAGATATAATGTCAAGATCATTGCACGGAGTCTATCAACAATTGTATGAAACAAACATTTAAGAATGTATATATTCCGTTCGTTCATGCCATACATGTATTTTTCTACGATGGATAATTATGAAGATGCTTAAGAAAATTGGATTTTAAACAAAGTCCGTATGATAGGGAGCCTTCGTGGCTCAGGTGACAGCGCGCCGGCCTCTCACCTCTGGGTTCCGTGGTTCAAATCCCGGTCACTCCATGTGAGATTTGTGCTGAACAAATCGGAGGCGGGTCAGGTTTTTCTCCGGGGACTTCGGTTTTCCCTATCATCATTTCATTAATAATTCATTAATCATTGCCCCTGAGGAGTGCGACAGGCCTCGGCAGCCGGCACAATTCCCATCCTCGGCACTAGAAGGGGGCTTCATTCATTCCATTTCTGACCCGGTCAAATGACTGGAAACAGGCTATGGATTTTCATTTTCCATGTGACACTTGGTGCATGCCAAGGTGGGCATCGATAGAGCATATAATAAGGGAGGTGTCATCAACAAGAGGCTTCGTGAGACTTTAGTCACAGTACCATGCCAGTGATCGGAGAAACAGCAACAGGTCACTGAGAAGTATGGAGAATTTCGCACAACTTCGGACCAGGAACTGTACCGAAATATACATTCGGAAATCGTCTTCATTCTGTCGTGACTTTGTGCAGCTTCATCGTACTTCATGTTACTGCCACGTGCTTTCGAAAAAATACATCACTTCAACATGCTATATTCAACGTGTGAATTGAGCCATGTAACATCTATAAATCCATGAAGGAAACGTTATAATCTATTGCAAATTCCCGTTGGAAGAACAGGTACAAATGCTAGAGATTACTGAAAAGGTTAACTTCCCTAGGGAAAATTACTCATATACACAAGCACATACATTGGTAATTACTTTTCTAACGAGATAAGAAATCACGTTTGCTGTTTTACGTGACTGATAATATCGTGATCATAGCTTTAGGATCTCCAGCTTTATGTGGAAACGAAGGGACGTGACTTTCAATTTCAGGAACCCCACATGCATTCAAGGAAACTCAATTGGCGGTCGCCCAGGTGAAATGGCAGCAAAAATATCAATCAGCTACCACGCCCTCTGGAGACCCATTCCCACACCTCTTTCAGTTCATTTATAAACATTATAATAATTGTGAGTTGACGAACAAAATAAATGTAAGTTTTAAAATATTGTCTCATTTCGATGATTCGAGGAACATACGGTTCCATCCAACTGCATTTTGCGATACATCGCTGTGTAAAGTAAGGTTTGTCTAGCCAAGGCTGTAAATGCATGCACGGTTCACCCAGATTGACGTGGGTTCGATTCTCTGTCAGGAAGTCGAAAAATTTAAGAAACTAGATTTCTAATTCTGGAGAGGCTTATCGCTAACTGCGTTAATCTATCCAATTTAGTATCGAGGTTACAAGTCTTTACCTTCCACTCCTTCTAGGGCCTTCATGATTTGTACAGAGATGACTTTGCTCTACTGTATAAGGTATTGCCTCGTATATAAAACAAAATAGTAATTTAGCTCACTATTTTTTCTTCAGAGCATGCCAGAAATAAAGGCTCCTAGATCCTCTTACGCTACCATTTTAAATTATAATCGAATCCGTGACCACTAAAATTTGATTTTAAAATCTTTTTTCTAGTTGTTTAACGTCGCCCTAACACATCCACGATTTGGAATCTGACACTTTTGACATTATTCACACACTGAACAAATGGAAAACTAAAATATTCTCATATAATGAAATGAAGAGATTTGTTTACAGCAGGTCACTGGACACTGTCTCATGCCTCGTGACAAGCAGACCACCATGGGCGTATTTACTGCGAGAGGTCTTTAAGGACTTCCAGGGAGTGTGGTTTACAGCTTTCTGATTTTAGGATTTTGTTTGTAGATTATTTCAAGAATATACGGTTCAAGATACGAAAACGTGACAAAATATTTTAGTGTTTCGGAATAAATTAAAAGCATTTTAATCGATTTCGGGATAAAATGGGAATTATAGGAAAATTGATAGCAAGACCTAGTGTTTACAGTGCATTATGTCTTCTGGTATGGGCTAGAGCAATTTTGTTACTTTCATTGATCTTTCTCAGTGCTATTCTTGGCCTTGACAATATGAAAGTGACTGAGATATGAGCGATGCTAGTAATGCCATTCCTTATTCCTTATTCATAGCCAGTCCCTGCTATGAATGGTGTGAAAATGTTGCTGATAGGGTCGTTTTATGCATGCATAACAGTGGTCTTGGCAGACTGATATTTAATAACAGCTTCTGGCTCGGTGAGGAAAGCAACGAGAAACTACCTCACCCCTCATTTCACTTGTACGCTTCTTCAGTTATGCCTAGGCCATCTATGACAGCTGGTGGCGGAGCTGTTGAGAATCCAACCAGCCTTAGGGCTGAGGACTGTACATACAAGCAAATATAGATTCTAACGTCAATTTAGGTATTTTTAGGTACTATAGGAACGGGCATGAAACGTGTTAATACAACTTCATTTTAAGTTATCTCTTCGGGAACAAAATAGGCTTTGTCCTAAAATCCGAGGCCTAGTAATCACGTAAGTAGTGGGCCATCATATGGCCGGGAATCGAACCTGGGGCCTCCGGCTAAGAGGCAGGCACGCTACCCCAACACCGCAGGGCCGGCCTGTTGAAACAAATCAGACGGAAGAAGGAAGATATCGGCAAAAGAAGGTAAGTGCCACGAAGGGTGTAAGAATTAATTACTCGCCAGGCCTCTCAACTTATACCATTGGCATCGGAAAGGAAGATGAGTTGACCAAGGGAGGTCGGCGATGAAGGACAGGAGCCTGACACAGGTAAGTCGAAACAATGCCAGACTCGATATCTCGAGCCACCTCAGGAGCTCAATTTTTTTTTCTTTTTTTCTTTTTTTTTTTTGCTATTTGCTTTACGTCGCACCGACACAGATGTCTTACGGCGACGATGGGATGGGAAAGGCCTAGAAAGTGGAAGGAAGCGGCCGTGGCCTTAATTAAGGTACAGCCCCGGCATTTGCCTGGTGTGAAAATGGGAAACCACGGAAAACCATCTTCAGGGCTGCCGACAGTGGGGCTCGAACCCACGATCTCCCGATTACTGGATACTGGCCGCACTTAAGCGACTGCAGCTATCGAGCTCGGTGAGCTCAATTTTATTTCGAGTTATCGAAATTTTGAGATATAGAGAGTTTAGTTTCTGAGCATGTGTAGCACCACAAGAGCACATAATTGAATCACACAGTATGTATCTACGGGTTTATACTGAATACATTATTTTTGACAGTACAGTACTTAAAAATATAAAAACAAACTCTATTTTATGGCATCGCTTTAATTATAAAACTTATTATAGTAAATTTTTAGAAGCCAGGATACAGTAGTGAGACAAGAAACATACCTCCGTTAACACCTCCGGAAAAAAAAAAAATCCGTTAGTCTATTCTGTTTGCTTCGGTTAACCCTTTCTCCCTTAACGTTGAAACTTATATCGCCAATTCCTCGCAGCTGAGAATCGTAAATGGAGTTTGTCATACGCGACTTCGGGAGCTGCTTTCGTACGTGACCGGTAATGAATTCACACCCGAGAAACAGCGAGGGTTTGCCGATTTTCCGATCATTAGAAGTTTTAGCTTTGCAATTCCCGTCAAATTAGCTCCCAGCATCACTGTAACCCTTTCATTACTTGTTAACTGTTCCTCACAAACCACAAATGTCGTATTGCACAGTTAATGTTGCACAAAATTCGAAATACAGAGTACTTTTTGCTTCAAGGGAGGAAATGTTTGCTTTCAGAAATCGAGAAATTCGTGTAACCGAATTTCGAGTAACAGAAATAAATACACGCGAAGAATAGAAAAAATGGCCGGGAAATTTAAGTGAAAAAAAAGAAATGGCGTACGGCTTTTAGTGCCGGGAGTGTCCGAGGACAAATTCGGCTCGCCAGATGCAGGTCTTTTGATTTGACCCCCGTATGAGACCTGCGCGTCGTGATGAGGATGAAATGATGATGAAGACGACACACACCCAGCCCCCGTGCCAGCGAAATCAACCAATTATGGTTAAAATTCTCGACCCTGCCGGGAATCTAACCCAGGACCCCTGAAACCAAAGGCCAGCATGCTAACCGTTTAGCCTTGGAGCCGGAAGGGGAAATTTAAGTTACTTACAGATAGTGAAAATTTGAGTAATATATCAAGGTTCGACTGTAACTCGTGATCGTCAACTGGCGCTCCCAAGATGTAAAGCCTTGAGTCCGTCTTTATCAGCCTTTTACGACAGGCGGAGGATATCGTGCTGCACCCAGACTAGGAACCTTCAGTATAACAGAGATACAAATTGTGCTTATCATCTGGCCTTAGAACTGTCAAAGAGGTACAATTAGTTAACGAACTCCATTGTCGGAGCTCTGGGCACTCTAAGAACTTGTCTATGAGATACAAAGTGTCACCACGTGTTTTCTCGAAACGATTTATCTGTTATAAGGCCGACAAATCTCCTTTCCCTTTCTTTAATTAAGCGGATCCGTGACTGGAGCGCACGACTCAAATCTGGGTGGTCTCAAACAGCAAACCGAGACACACGCAAAATCGGAAAAGGTCGTAAGCTCAGATCAGTCAATTAATGAAAAAGGAACAAAGTACAGGCCATGAAGGCCCTTAGAGGGATGAAAGGTAAAGGCTTCCTCTATCCGTAGCCCCGGCTCTTGATGGGGTACAGTGGCTAGCTCTGCGCCCGGCCGCCTTTGCCCCCAGGAATTACGCTGGTACTCATTTTAAAGTTGAAAACATTTCTTACCAGACAAAGTATGGGTCCCCATACCTCGAAAAACGTAAAATTAAGAAATTTCCTCAATTTTGCCGAAAGTTGAAGGGCTAAAGGGCGCGGAATGTTTCAAATTGTGAATTTTGTTTAGCTCTATCAAACTAAAAATCAAGTTTCCTACGTAAATGCAGTTCCTGAAAAAACAGCCTAAAATCGCTTGTTCCTTTACTCGTTTCCTATTTTATTTAAATCCTAGCGTAATTGACTTATCTACATAATTATTCCTTGGCCCAATACCCCCAGGCATTTTTTTGATTTTTTTGAAATATGTCCACACTGAATGTAGTTATACGGGCTTAAGTGAAACTCTGCATTGACTCACATTAGCGCTCGTAATCCTGTTTAAGTGAAACTCTGCATTGACTCACATTAGCGCTCGTAATCCTGTTTAAGTGAAACTCTGCATTGACTCACATTAGCGCTCGTAATCCTGTTTAAGTGAAACTCTGCGCTGACTCACATTAGCGCTCGTAATCCTGTTTAAGTGAAACTCTGCGCTGACTCACATTAGCGCTCGTAGTCCTGTTTAAGTGAAACTATGCACTGACTCACATTAACGCTCGTAGTGGTAGAAAAAGGTAAACTGCTAATCTAATCGACCGGATAAAACGATGTTTAAGAAAAGCATTGTAATTTTTAGGAAAAAAATAAAGAATATATTCTCATACTTTATTATATTTGATTACCTAAAATTCGTAGCTCGTATTCCGAGGATGTTTTCAACATTGAATTGCTTGTCTGAAGGGCTAGAACTGTCGATTTTTCGTGTATGCTGAGTGAACCTCAGGACCTTACGAAACTCCGGAAGTAGAAATCTCGTTTCGTAAAGTTTTTGTGACTATAGAAGTAGTGCCATCTAGCAAGGCACACCTCAACAGCAATAGTCAGTTGGTGTAATGTTATGCATCACATTCTGATTTCTTCTGCCTCGGCGTTATTAAGGAGCATTCAAAGTCTAGAATTTAACCCCTTACCCCCCACTCTACTTTAATATTCGTTTCTCCTTCATTCATCAAGTGATCTTTTCTTCACGTATTTTTCTTCGATAGTCATCATTTTCTTTCTGATCATTGACCACGAGATTTCGCGGGTTAAAAAACAAGCACCGCTACAGTTAGTTTGTTAACTCCCTGTGGGGGGGGGGGGCTGTAGAATAACACCCACGGTATATCCTCTGCCTGTCGTAAGAGGCGACTAAAAATGGCCCCAGGGGCTCTCAGCTTGGGGGGAGCATGAGTTGGTTGTTTCCACTTACTTGTTCCAGGCTCCTCACTTTAATCTATCCTATCCGACCTCCCTTGGTCAACTCTTGTTCTTTTCCGATCCCGACGGTATTAGAGCACTCGGGGCCTAGGGAGTCTTTTATTTTTACGCCCTTCTTTTGTTTGCTACTTGCTTTACGTCGCACCGACACAGATAAGTATTATGGTGACGATGGGACAGGAAAGGCCTAGGAATGGGAAGGAAGCGGCCGTGGCTTTAATTAAGGTAGAGCCCCAGCATTTGCTTGGTGTGAAAATAGGAACTACGGAAAACCATCTTCAGGGCTGCTGACAGTGGGGTTCGAACCCACCATCTCCCGGATGCGAGCTCACAGCTGCGCCCCCCAAACCGCACGGCCATCTCGGCAGGTTTGTCTTCCTTTGGCCGATATTTTCATTTTTCGAAGTGTCGGATCCCTTTCATTTTTTCTCTCTGATTAGTGTTATAGAGGATGATTGCCTAGTTGTACTTTCTCATAAAACAATCATCACCACCATCACCACCAGTTAGTTCTTTACTATGACAACTAAAAAATATTTCCACTTCAGCGTTGCTTAGCACTGATGGACTTACAAATACAGTCTAAATTAGTGAGTATCTCAACGGTTATATCTCTGCAATAAAAAAAATCATACAGTATTAGGTTCGTGTATGTTGAGTATTCAGCCCACAGGCAGATTGGGTCCTCAATAGCTCCACCATTAGCTGCCATAGATTGCCTACGCGTCACTGAAAAGGCGTACAAGGAAAAAAGGGGCCTGTCTGCATAAACAAGGGCGATACCTGCATCGCTCTTATCTCACTCACTTTCATATTGTCAAACCCACAGGATGAGACTGAAACAAGACAATGAAAGTAATAAATTTGTTCTAACCCATACCAAAAGACGCAGTGCATTCTTAATTATAGGTCTTCTACAGGAAAGGTATAAGTGACTCTAAATTGTATTTTCCTTAAGTGTGGTTCGGTATGCGTTTCAGAGAGAAACAATAGGTCTGGAGACATTTGAAGTTTGTGAGAAACTGTTCTTATTCTCCAAGAGAGATATTAGCTTGCAAATATAAGGGGCAGTCAAAAGGAAAACCGAACAACCGCCGTAACACACATTCTCCATGAGAGGTGGCACCACTGTTGTTACGTATCGATACTGCCATCGCTGTGCTAGGAGAACTGCACAGTGACAACTCACACGTGCACGCAGTTGTTGGGTTATACAGGTGTAACAAACTGTTATTTTTGTGTAACTGCTACAACTGTCACTGCTACTATAAAGTAACTGTGAAAAGTAACATTTGAAAATAACGTCCAACGTTATTCACCTTTCATTGGTCACAGCCTGGTCACGGCTTCAAGCTTGTCTCCTTACAGCTGTGTTGCGAAGTCCCATTCGTTCACTCGCACATGAGCGCGCGCATCACTACACTGTTGAAAGTCGGTGCAGCAAAACACGCATTCCTCTTTGCTATAAAAACGAGAGGCAGACAACAGAAGAAGTGAGAAGACAGCATAGCATATTTTCTGAAGTCTAGAGGAGTGAGTTTGACAATGTCCCGACCAAGAATAGAAGACAAGAAAATATGATGACCTGTCTGCCAAACATCGACACAAACCGGATCGATGAAGTAAAATGAAGTAATGTTATGTTACCTATAGTATGTCCGACTCGTTGGCTGAACGGTCAGCGTACTGGCCTTCGGTTCAGAGGGTCACGGGTTCGATTCCCGGCCGGGTCGGGGATTTTAACCTTAATTGGTTAATTCCAATGGCACGGGGGCTGGGTGTATATGTTGTCTTCATCATCATTTCATCCTCATCACGACGCGCAGGTCGCCTACGGGAGTCACATAGAAAGACCTGCACCTGGCGAGCCGAACCCGTCCTGGGATATCCCGGCACTAAAAGCCATACGACATTTCACCTATAGTATGTTATTTATAATATCAATATGGAAAGTTAGCATACTAATTTATTTATGGTACAAGAAAAATTATGCGGATGAAACGTATAACAATATTGTAATGTGGGTAGCCCTGCACGATGTCTGAGTCAACGATTATCTCTGAGCAGTTGAATATGTCATAAGAGTTTACACTTTAGTTACCAGATGACAGCAGCAACTTAAATACACTATAGAGTATATTATACACCATAGTGTAATGCATTTGACTTAGAGCAATCTATACGAAAGAGCTCTCACTTGGAAGATATGCCTCCCATCTGAATTCTGAAGGTCACGTTCTGTGTCTGTGAGCTGTTACTATTGACAGTTCCCACTTCCCAGTTAGGCCTACTGTTTACACCAGAACGTTATTCTGTTATCGTTACCCGTTAACCTGTTATTTTCTGTCCTCGTTACAGTGACAGGCATGTAACTGTGACAAAGTAACTGCTACGTTATTTTTCAGCCATCTCTTTTGGGTTATGTCTTTGTTGGTGCGCATACTGGTCTAGTGTGCTCGTCAATCTATAGAAATGGAGGCAAGCAAAGAAGAGCAGAGAATTGTGGTTCGTTTTCTGGTGGCTGAGAATAGTGGAGTACGCATGTGTGCTGTGTATGGCGAGCACTGCATGTCCGTGAGGAGTGTGCACGAGTGTCATAGGAGATTCTGAGAAGAGCGCACATCACTGCTAGACGATGCGCGCCCAGAAGAGGCCCATCGAGCCATCACTCCTGATGTGATAGGACGGCCTAATGGCCTTATCCAGGTATCACGGAGGAGGAAGTGCAAGAATAGGTGCGGTTGTGGATCCGTCAGCGACCTACCTGTTTCTACAATACTGGAATTGATCGTCACGTCTCCCAGTGGGGTAAATGTATTAACGCTTTTGGTGATTATTTTTTAATAAAACCATTCCATGGTCACGTTGTAGCGGGTGTTCGGTTTTCATTCGACTGCCCATTATAGTAAGTGGTCATGGGGGTCCTGAAACAAGATCACAACTTCTTAGACTGTTGAATACAACTAGGGCCTGGATTGGCTCCCTATCCTGTGAAATGGTGATGGAGAATTTTCAGTACATCCTTAACAATGTTGAAGGTGATGTCATTTAGACAAGTTAAAGTCAGTCCAAGGCTTTTCATATGTTTATGGGTCAACAGTAGCACAACACCGCTACATTCAAGCAGTAGTCCGAAAACACACCAGTTTTTTTCAATGGAACACCATAGCGTTCAGAGAGGTACGCTAGACAGGTCCGTAGATGGACTTCTCCCGGTTGCCTGACTTCAGATGCCTGATGTTGCCCTCTTTCACAGCTAACTGTTGGATCTAAGACAACAGCTTTTCCGGTGTGTCGGTTTGCTGCGATAATATCAACTCTTCTAACAGATCCGTTATATCCTCGCTATTCCTAAACTTAAAAAGCGAGCTACGAGAAATGTTGTTAAACTTTTATTGCAGTAATGTCGTAACAAGCAAGCAGACAGACAAAATTGGAATGAACAAACTTTCAACTTTCATATACCTAATGCGAGATTAAAAAAAGAAGTATGATGTAGAAACTTGAAGTGTACAGACAACATTATAATTTTTGTTGTTGTTGGGTTACCAATCCATAGCCTGATGCAGCTCTTCATACCACCACATCCTGTGCTAATTTTCTCATTTCTACTTACCTACTACATCCTACGTCTACTCCAATCTGTTTGCAATGTTTATGCCTAGGTCTGCCCCTACCATTCTTATCATCTACAGTTCCCTCAAAAATTAACTGAGGAAGTCCCGGGTGTCTTAAGCCGTGTCCTACTATTCTCTCTCTTCTTCTGGTTGAATTTCGCCAAATTGTTCTCCTCACATCCGTTCCATTCAGTAACTCTTAATTCGTGATTCGATCTACCTGTTTCACCTTCTTCTGTAACACCACATTTAAAAAGCTTCTGTTCTCTTTCTTTCTGTGATAATTACCGTCAGAAAATTTCTTTCCTTATGAAGGGCCTTCCTTGCTTGTGCTAGTCTGTATCTCATGTCCCCCTTACTTCTGTCATCGCTGGTTATTCTTCTACCCAAGAAAAAATATTCATCTACCTCCTCTACTGTGGTGCCTACTGTGGTGTCCCTCACTTTGGGACCTCTGTAGCATGTCCGAGAAGTATAGTTTTCTTAAAATTCCATTTACTACCATTATGTTTCTGACATTCATTTCAGACCGTCCCTTTCTCCGTTCAATTCCCAAATCATTTAAGTGTTAAATTTGGTTTATGATGATTTCAGGACACTTTTTTATTTGTGCATTTCTTTGTGTTTTCTAATAATACTATAGGATGCAAATTTTTGTATACTGCATGTACCAAAAATACGAAAATATTACAATAAACAGTACCCTCTCCCGGACCTGTGGTATCCGAGATTATGGGATACGATTATTATCTTACTTTATCTTATCTCAATTCCTTTAACACTTCATTTTTAATATAATATTCCCTGCATCAACCGACTTGGTTCGACTTGCACTCTGTTACCTTTTTTAAATTTATTTATTTATCAACTTGTACCCATTCTTCAAGACTGTGTCTATGCCATTCACCAATTCCTCTTCATCTGCAGACTCAGATCAAATAACAACATGAACGGCAAATCACAGAATTATGATTTCCTCTACTTGGATTGTGATTCATTTTCAAAATTTCTCTTTGATTTCCTAAATATAAACATTGAAAAGGAGAGGGGACAAACGACATCCTTGCATCTCTCCTTTCTGGTTGCTACTTCTTTTCATATTTATAATTGTATTGAAATAGTTTTAAGAATCTTCATATTCGAGTCATTGAAAGTGATCCTTCTCTGCTCAGTATCTTGTTTTCAAACAAATTTGTATCAATCCACATAGAATATGAAGAATATGTTAAATCGAAAGTTTCTCTATAGCTCACAATCGGCTGGTGTTCTTCTTTTATGCAGCAGGTCTGATTTGTTACACAGGTATTGCTGAATTGTTCCTACCATCCAGATAAAATTTTCAAAGGCAATGTAAGCAGTTCAGTAAACATATTATTAGCATGAGCGCAGACTTTTCCTTTGAGCGGAAGTCGCTCATTAACGAGTTGCTATCAAAGTGGAAGATAAACACACCACTTGAAACTTCCTATCTAAGCAAAATGAGATATTAAAAAATTCAGAAAGCAAGTGTTCATTACACTTTTAAAGGCTTTGTCATCGCCTACGTTGTCATTCTGGGCCAAAGAGCAGGGTTTCACGGTGTCCGGACATTTCGTACCACGGACATCCCGTACCACTTGATTTTTTAGGACATTTCGTACCACCTACGTCGTTATATACCTGCGAACGGTTTTCCCGTAATCCCCAAATATTCATGCCAGGACAATCCGTACCACCTGATGTCAAACTGGAATTCCATTTCCACGCCAGAGGATGTAATGAGCCTGACAGGCACACTTTAGAAATCAGAAAAAGAAAATTTACATTTGCTGAAGAAAACTGTATTATTTTGTATTATTTTAATAATATCCGTTTAAACTATACTTATCACTTATGTTTACGTATATATCATAAGAAAGTCTATTTTTGAAGTATAAAGCCTGAAAGAAAACTATACAATAGAAATATACATTATGTTCGGGCGCAATGTGCCTGACGAGCACAAAGTTTGATAATATTACTACTATTGTGATTATGTATAAACTACTACATTATTTCATTATCAGGTTAAGTAAAATAAAAGATTCTGATGAACTTTCCGATATGGGCTTTGAAGGTCACGAGGAAAGAGAAAAGTACTGAAAGGTGGAAGTAGCTAGGTCCCCGCAAATGGCGAATACGAGATAAAAATTAACACGTGCACCAATCAGGTCAGTTGCGCCCGACGGAAGGTTAACATCAGCAGTGGTCACACCGTGCGGAGGCTTCTGCGCCAGTAGTGGACACTGGATATACAAACGAATACAGTACATTCAATAGGAAATCGTTTTAACTTCGTTCTCTTTCAAGTGGTACGGAATGTCCTCTCCTAAATATTTAACTGACACTTCGCAGGTAATCAGCAGGTCAATTGGTACGAAATGTCCGGTGGTACGAAATATCCGTGGTACGAAATGTCCTAGAACCGGGTTTCACATAGTACGCTTTAATCCGTATCACTCCTATCATAGTCATTGAACCTCTGTAAGTGGGGGCATGTTATGCATCAACGATATCTCTTGAATGTTGTAAGAGGCGACTAAATCGGCTAAACCCCAGGGACTGTCAAATTGCTACCATTTACTTGCTTACGACTCTCCTGTTCGATCTCTCCTGGCAAACTGTTGCTCTCTTCTGACCCCGACAGTATTAAGTTTACAAGACCTCGCATGTCTATATTTCTACGGCCTTCCCTTTCTTTCAGCGATGCCCTCATTCTTTGAAGATTCAGAAATCTTCCAGTTTTTCCATTGATTAGAACAGGGCCACTCAAACGCCCAAAATCTCACGAGTGCAAAACGAGACGCAGAGGTTCTGTGCGTCGGTCCGACTCGGCTCGGTTCGGACCAGCGTTTTGTCTAGGGGTGACTCGGCAAAGCTCGGCTCAACTTGGCTCGGATGCTGGAGCACTGCAGAGCGATCGAGGAAGGGTTTGGGGGGAGGGGGCAGGCGGAGCTAGAGAGTCAGGAGTAGGGAAAAAGAAAGACAGAGCTATTGCTTAAAATCGAGGAGTGGAGGATCTCCACTCTGGTCAACCTAGCGAAGTCGTCTTATGCACCTTGCAATGCACCGGTGCAAGCACCCTGAGAGGCCCTGGATTGTAGCTAGGAGGAAAATCAAAACAAGCTTGTAGTTTTACGTGAGTGTTGATATCGTGATCATTGTCACGGGATCTCTAAGACTACTGGGACGTTTTATTTCAATAATCACACATTCGCTGACCGGGATTTGAACCCCGATCGCCTTGGTGAGAAACCAGCAGTGATACAACTTATCTATCAAATCCCGTTATTATCAAGAGGGTTTGGTACTCTAGATTTACCTCTCCTTAAAACATTCACCAGCACCTCGCGGTCATTGGTAAGAAATATACTGATACACATGTAAATAGTACACACAATATAAACATCCACATCGATAAAAGATGCTTGAAACTAAATTTTTATGTGAAGGTGCATATTATCATTTTGGCCTCAACATTCTGTAGTAGCTGGAACTGTGTGAACTGTATGCTATTTGTTTTACGTCGCACCGACACAGATAGGTCTTATTGCGACGATGGGATAGGAAAGGCCTAGAAAGTGGAAGGAAGCGGCCGTGGCCTTAATTAAGGAACAGCCTCAGCATTTTCCTGGTGTGAAAATGGGAAACGACGGAAAACCATCTTCAGGGCTGCCGACAGTGGGGCTCAAACCCACTATCTCCCGATTACTGGATACTGGCCACACTTAAGCGACTGCAGCTATCGAGCTCGGTGAACTGTATGCAGGTGAACAGATGTGTATGAAGCCGACCATAAGCACTCAAGTCCTCGAGCCAGATGAATCAACCATATGCAGTAAAAATTCCCGTTCCAGCCGGAAATCGAGCCCTGAGCCCTCTAAACTGAAGGCCACTACGATGAACATTCAACCAAGGAGCTGGACATGGTCTATTCTATTTTTATTTGTTTATATTTATGTATTTATTTATATATTATTATTATTATTTTTCTTCTTAATCTGTTTAGCCTCCAGGGTTGGTTTTCCCTCGGACTCAGCGAGAGATCCCACCTCTACCGCCTCAAGGACAGTCCTGGAGCGTGAGACATTGGGTCTCGGGATGCAAGTGGGAAGGATGACCAGTAAGTCGCTCAGGCGGCCTCACCTGCTATGCAGAACAAGGACCTAGGTAGGGGATGGGAAGATTGGAAGAGATAGACAAGGAAGAGGGAAGGAAGCGGCCGTGGCCTTAAGTTAGGTACCATCCCGGCATTTGCCTGGAGGAGAAGTGGGAAACCACTGGAAACCCCTTCGAGGATGGTTGAGGTTGGAGACCTCCCGAGACTGAGTGAACCCCGACGCTCTGGCTGCCTACGGGAGTCAAATCAAAAAACCTGCACATGCAAACCAAATACATCCTCGGACACTCCCGGCACTAAAAGTCATACACCATTCCATTTTATTATTATTATTATTATTTATTCGCTGAGACCATCGAGAACCACGATGTCTCGTTATATTTGGTAGTGAACTTTGCTTTCTTCTGAGCCCAGAATTCCCTCATTCTTTCTGAATGAGTCTGCCTTATTTTCGGTTGTTCGTCTTGGTTTAACCGGTTCGTCACTGTCTTTCTTTTCTCCGTCAAAGGCGTCGTCCGGTTTGATTTGAAGCATGTGAAGATCTTATCTGGTATTTCTAATCCAAAGCATCGTATTTTTGGGTTTTGAATCAAGGGAGTGAAAGGTTTGTTTGTTCAATCTGTTTCCATCCATTCGTTTTAGGTGACGGTAAAAATCGTGTCCATCTTCCGCGGACTTATTTATTTATTTATTTATTTATTTATTTATTTATTTATTTATTTATTTATTTATTTATTTATGTATTTATTTATTTATTTATTCGTACTTCCCAATTTATGAGTTGCCGCAGGACGTGTGCCATACAAATTATCTTACTACCATATAAATAAATGTGAAAAATATTACATCATTAATTTAGAATATTAAAAAAACTTTGACTAAAATATTATTGATTGTTAAAGATGATTCCTTAGAAGCTGAAGTTTAATAATGTCACGTCGTTATAAAAATTAATTCCAAGCTGAAAATGAGAGCAAACTGTTCAAATACGTAGGTCAGTCTTACAGTAAAAGTCCTTCTTTGAAAGACCAATTAGATGCCTCACATGCATTCTTGACTACAATTTGTCTTGCACATCGTGTTGAATTAATTACGCGTATGTGCTTCAAATTAGGGTTCTTAAACCTCATTAACATATATAGAACAAAGGAAACCTACCAAGATTTATACGTCTACACTCTCGGTTTAAATAAGGCTGTGAACACACGCAGAAAGAATCTGCTCACGATCACGTTTCATATATTTAATGGCCACTTTAGATGTCTCTGGCATCCTGGTCCGACATTATAGACGACACACCTGGTCGCTTGAGGTGTAATGGCCCAGGGGTGTGATTGCTGAAGCAATATTGGTCCGCACTCCACTGTGCCGGCGGGAGAGGGTGGGGGGTGATTGAATCTGGAGGGAGGGAGGTGGTGATGGTGACGAGATTAACTCTGTCTGTTATTGATGTCTCTGTCAAGCCGCCAAAGAGCTGTCACGATGCGAGACACAGCACATTCCGATACCCATAAGAACTCTTCAGTGTACATAACAACCTACTTTTTCGTAATCTCCAATCTACAGCTCGAAGTTCCTTCAGCAATCCCAAGCCTGTCTACAACATTCTTTTGATTCATGAACTGGGTTCTTGCTTCATTTAGTACCCATCAACATCGTACGCTTATTCACGACATATGAAACCAGTTCCTCCCGTTTCTCTTTCCCTTACATATTAACAGATAATTTCAGTGCAATTCATAATTATCCTCAGGGTTGTCAATAAACACTTCAACTTAGTGACACTGCTACGGAATATAGGTCGTACAGATGAAACCTTGTATTCAGGAGAAAGTAGTTTCACGTCTCGTCGTCGGCAGCCCAGCCCTGTAGAGAGCTTTACATTTATAAGTTGCTTTACGTCGCACCGACACAGATAGGTCTTATGGTGACGATGGGATAGGATTGGGAAGGAGTGGCCATGGCCTTCATTACGGTACAGCCCCAGCATTTACCTTGTGTGAACGTAGGAAAAATCTCAGGGTTGCCGACAGTGGGGCTTGAACCTACTAACTTCCGAATGCAAGCGCCTGTAACCACACGGCCAACTTCCCAGCTTGCCCATTTTTACACGTGGCAAGTACACTGGATTGCACCTCAAGTAATGCTACCCCCCCCCCCCCCCCACTGTCTTCCAATTTCTAAACGTTTCCTATCCCAGTGTGGGCGAAAACCATTTTTTTTTCCTACTTGCTTAACGTCGCACTAATACATCGAAGATTTTGTTCGTCGGGACGGGGGGTGGGAAAGGATTAGGATTGGAAAAGTAGTGGCCGACACCTTAATTTATGTACAACCCCAGCATTGCACTGGTGAAAGTTGGAAACCACGGAAAACAAGAGCGAAAACCTTCCGGTGCTACAGTGAAGATAAGCAGTTAGCGAGAATAATTTGGCAGGCCTACCTTTCTGTAAAGTATATCTGGACTATTAAGACTAATTAAAATACATAACAAAGATTAATGCGGGTAAACCGTACGGTATAAACGACTCGATGACGTGTCTTTCTCCGTCTATTACCGAATGAATACGAGAAAGAAGAACAGTTGCGCAAATACATAATCGTTACATTACGCAGATTGTCGAGTTTTAAAAGTTCTCTTATGAAATAAGAAATAATAACAAAAATAACTGAAAATATTCCTTAATGATGAAGTTTCCATCACTAATCTATGCACTGTATTTTAAGTTAGGCCCGGTTCTTTAGCTGAATTGGCAGCGTGGAAACCTTTGGTTCAAAGGGTCCTGGGTTCGATTCCAGTCCGGTCGGGAATTTTAACCGCGTGTGATTAATTCCTATAATTTTGTTGGTTTCAATACATTCTTCATTTACACATAACACATCACACAATCATCTACCACAGAAATACAACCCTTTACATAAGGTTGGTGTCAGGAAGGGCATCCTGCCACCACAGTTCAATCCTGCGATCCCGCTATCGACTGGGATAAGAGACAGGATAAGGAAAAGACGACGAAGAATAATAAAAAGAAAATCTACTGTACGTAGTTTACGGACATGCCGTATATTGTCGCGGCAGATAGGTTGCACCTCGTGATTGTGCCGTGACAGCTCTTTACTCGTCTCAGCAAGACGCAGTTGCAAGGATACAGTATCGGCGAAACTACGCTCAGTTTTGTGAAGAGTAGTTGAAGGCGAACGGCTAACCTCGACGAGGTCGCAGTTCGAGCAACAGGTAAACGTCAAGTTCGGTCCAAAAACAAGGCAAATCAGCTAGCGAGAAGTTCAGATGATAAAGCCGAAATAGCTCATATCGCTACGATGATAAAATCCGTGTCAAAAAATGTTGCTTGACCTGCCTTCAGACTCATTGGAAATTGTGCACATGGATTTCATTCCAGAAAGAGCAAATATAAAGAGGAACAAATACAAGCAGATCCTCCACCGTCTATGCGTTTCAATTCGTCGTAAGCCTCCAGAACTGTGGCCTAAGAAGAACTGGCTGTTACTACACGACAACGCCCCTGCACATTACTCTGTACTTGTACGAGAGGAAATTGTTTTATCTCACCCTCCATATTCGTCTGATCTCGCACCATGCGATTCCTTTTTATTTCCTGTCTTGAAATCAAAGTTAAGTGTGCATGGCTTTCATTCCGCCAAGATCATCACTAAAAGCCATTCGCTAAATAAACTAAGTATTAGATCACCGTACAGGAGCTACCATACTGCATTTTCCCGCAGATATCATTCGGTAGTGTTTCCAAGTTGACAGTCATGCACAGTAGCCAACGGCGACTGATTTGTGGGACGATGAGAAGCTGCGGAAGTGAATGGATGAGGATAGGTTACGTACGAAAAAAATGGAGTCGTCATAGAAGGTAAGAGAATTAGAAAGAGAGACCAAGGCGACGATGAGTACTCACTTTTAATGATAAATGGTGTGGAAATAAACGAGGGCACAAAGCTAGTTGCAAATAGAGGATTGTGCATGTTCTTAGTTAATTCACAGAGACTTGCGGACTGAGCGTTGAAAGGCGTAAAAGTCAGTATATATATACCGTACAAGATCTCGTAAAAAGGACATTAACTGATATTTACCTGTCCAGGTTGGTTTCTCATTTATATGGTCTTCATTTACTGGCCTACATTATTCATATTTACATTAAAACTAGCAAATGTACCCTTGCTTCGCTACGGTATTCATCATTGTATACGGATTTATACGTAAATTATTGTACACGCGGGGAAAAAGATTATATTAAATTGCATGCCTCTTAGCGTTATCCGAGGAAAACCACGGAGAGGACCTCATACATTGCTTCCAATATACGGTGCGCGTTGGGAAATTTGATAATTTTTTTTTCCTATTGGCTTTACGTCGCACCGACACAGATAGGTTTTATGGCGACGATGGGACAGGAAGGGGCTAGGACTGATAAGGAAGCGGCCGTGGCCTTAATTAAGGTGGGTTTGAATCTCTCCCGAATACTGGATATTGGCCGCATTTAAGCGACTGCAGTTATCGAGCTCGGTAATTTTGATAATTGTGGCAGGCCACGTCTCCTACAGCTATTCACAATCGAGTTCGGGAATTTCTACTATAACAGTAGGCTCACTTCCCTAATGCCATTCACAATGGAGATGCGGAGTTTTCATCATAAAGAGAGAAATACGCCGCAGAATGACAGCTTGGCGTCTCTCTTGCCTTGTACCCAACGAACAACCACGAGTTTACAGGAATGGTGACGAAAACGGCATTACATTTCTTCCCTGCTGGCAAGGACCCAGAGACGTTGCCATGGTAATAGATAAGTTCGTTGTCGGTCACTTAATGCAGAGCATGAAACCCGCAGAAAATAGTAATTTTCTCCGTCGTTTGAAGAGTAAGCGACATTATGTATATAACAAAAGTTGTTTAAAATGAAGAGAAGTTTCGCATGTAGTCTACGAATTTTATAGAAAATCAATAGTGTAAGAGAAAATTGAAAAAAAAAAAGTTTCTGTTCTTCCTATAAACTCCCAGGATATTCAGTGATATTTATATTATATGCATATCTAAACCTGTTTCTGGATGAGTATACTCTAAATATGAAGTTTGTTCGAGATCTATCCAGCCGTTTCGCCGTGATGGTGGAACAGACGGACAAACAGACGGATAAACAGACACGAAAGCTAAAAACCACTGATACGGTCTTGAGTTGACCTAAAATGGATAAATATCTTAAAGATTGGCAAAATAAACGAAATTACAGACAGCAGATCCCCTACAAATTTATTTAGGCCTACCTATATTATACATACCGGTATTGATTAAGATGTTCCAATTGCTGAGCCAAGTAATTCATAATCGTCATGTGTTTCTTTTGATTTCCCATTCTTTTATAACCATTCGTATTCATGTGCAGTCCCTTTTTTGCCGTAAGACCATATCATAACAGTCCCATCCTTTTATTTATGCATGCATCATTCATCCAATCCGTATGTTCCATCCATTTATTTTCTTAATGTACTGGATAATATTATTCAGGAACTGCAAACGCAAGTAGATTTAGCGTTTATTTTCTGTCCATTGTCCACGCTTTGCTCCGTATAGGAATATTGTAATTTCCGATAATGATTTAGAGATTGTAATTTTTCTTCTATTAAGTGAAGGAGGAGGCGTTGTTACTAACTCCTCTGTTCCATTAATAATAGCCCTGAATGGGATAAAGATTGGTTGTAGAAAAAGTGCAATTATGTTTAATTGTCTAGCCTTCGCAGACGATGTCGTTCTTCAGGCGGACAAACCCCGCATTGTCACGAAGCAGGACAAAGACAAAACGTGGCTGTCAATAGTACGCAAAGAATTTTCTTTGAAAACTACCGCATAAAAAGACTTGGATAAAGTGGTTGTCGGCAACAGCATTGAAACTAATTTTAGGGAAATTGACCGCGTTCAGAAATGTATATATCTGGGAGAAATTCTTACCCCCAGTGGGAATGATGGAGAGGCACTAAAAGAAATGGTCAGGAGGGCAGCAAAGTCTACCCAACTTAAAAATCACCGAGCGAGTTGCCCGTGCGGTTAGGGACGCATAGCTGTGAGCTTGCATTCGGAAGATGTTTGGTTCGAATTCCACCGTCGTCAGCCCTGAAGAGGGTATTCCGTGGTTTCCCATTTCTACACCAGAAAAATGTTAGAATTAACTCGGCCACTACCTTACCAGCCGGGCCCAATAGTTCGGACGGTAGAGCGCTGGCCTTCTGAACGCAAATTTGCAGATTCGATCCTGGCTCAGTCGGGTGGTATTTCAAGGTGTTCAATAGAGTTAACAAGCCCCGAGGACACCTTGGATGAAGTTCAACTAATGGCACACGTTTCTTAAATTTGAATTCGATCCTGCAACAACCAATTACCATCTGTACCATCTAGCCGATTGTGCAAAGTTTTAATTTTGCGACTTATAGTATAGATTCAAGATTTCACTCCAAATACTTCTGTCCATATACAGCAAACACAGCATGATACCGCTCCACACACTGCGTAATCATAAATGAAAACAATTTACTTAACGAACGGAGTTCTGCACAATATTCAGCATAGCACATAATGAAATAATTACTGAAATGAAAGTGATTTACTCACCAAATATGTGCGTTAAATTGGCTTCCTAACTAACGTAATTTAAAGCTAAAACGCTTGGTTAGCAGTGTAATCTATGAATGTAGTGGCGTAGTTGCAAACCACAGACATTATACAAGCTATTCGGAAAATGTTAATTGTGTGATTGTGTGTGTGTGTCATCGTGCTTCTGATAAACTGTCTCGGCTTTTGCTATTAAACAACAGTAAGCAATCAGCATTAAAGGAGTGAAAAGAGGATATCAGATAAGCTCTGTGTTTGTAACATATATTTTAAGGGAGAAAAGAGCGAGTTTATGAATTCCGCTTAATATCACAAAGGAAAGAGTCCGGCTCCTTGCTGAATGGCAGCATTGCGGCTTTCCATTCAGAGGGCCCCGGGTTCGATTATCGACCGGACCGAGTATTTCAACTGTATATGGTTAATTCCTCAGCTCTTAGGGACTAAAGCCGTAGCCTTAATCAAGATACAGTCCCGGCATTTGCCTGGTGTGAAAATGGGAAACCACGGAAAACCATCTTCAGAGCTGCCGACCGTGGGGTTCGAATCCACTATGCAACCTCACAGCTGCGCGACTCGAACCGCACGGCCAACTCGCTCGGAATACTATGACATAATTGCTTTTACCTTACAGTATTGTAATAACTTTCCGCACTGTTTTACTAGAAATCGTCTCCGACTGGTTGAACTCCGTTTCACAGCAATGTAAATACGGATAGTCGGAGAGATTCTCCGCCTGACTGCGGCACCGTCTCTGGACTCCCAGCACAAGTAATCTGCCGCCATTACAATACTGCAAGTGGCTTTACGTCGTACCGACACAGGTCTTACGGCGACCTTAATTAAGGTTGCCTGGTGGGAAAATGGGAAACCACGGAAAACCATCTTCGGGGCTGCCGACGGTGGGATTCGAACCCACAATACTGACCAATATATGGCTTAATCCATTTCCAACAGATACACATCGTATATATCACAGTACCTATATCATAGTGTTCGTTTTACCTTCATTAATCCAGGACCAGTTGAACATGTTTGCGACTCTGGTAGCTCAGTGGAATGTTCGCTGCTTCAGACATTTTTTATTTTTATGTTTCATTACAATGTAACCCCCATGTACACACCTATTATATCGTTCATAGTAAGACACGAACAACAATACAAGAAAACGTCAATCCATTAGATCAAACATGGATGATTTGCGTCACACCGAATCAAAATTATTCATAATTTAATGTATTTATTTTAAAATTAGTAAAATTTACGTTATTCGTCTCGAAATTCCACCCTCGCCTCAGACATCTCTCTCACTCGTTTCGTAGACGATCACGTTCCGTGACTGTGGTGTAAATAATTATTGTACAATGATCTTCAACTTTACACTTCGTCACACATTCACGGCTAATCATTTCATCTACACATACAACAATTTTTGTTAATTGTTTTAACATTTTCTAACAAAGAACAGTCTGCTAGCGTCTGAAGTAAGATCAAGGGCCCCTATTCCCAGACAGGTTATAGAATTTTAACCATGGATAATAATTTAAGGTGATTTGAGAACTGAGTAGCCTATTTTAATGTCTTCATACCTCCCTGTAACTCACACAGAAAATACACGATGTTTCTTCACCACCGCTGCGTACGGAAAGCACATAAACTGTTGCATTTTTTAATCAAAAGCGTATCGAGATAACGATGAAAATACACCGTAAACGCACCCCGGAAAGTAGGGAAAGCACACTAACAATTTTTCTTTCCGCATTTACAGTCTTAGGACTGTCCACGGCTAACCACAGAAGAGAGAATTAAACATTGTATTCACAAATTCTGTAAGTGTGATTACAGGTTTTGTGCGTTAAGCATACATCTGTCTGCTGATGTTTCAGATTACGAGCAAGTTTAGTCGACTGACCGTCCTTAGAAACTCTAATAGGCTGATATGTTTCCTGTCGATTTCTGCTCTAATTTACAAATATTTATATATATTCATATCCTGCCTTCTTCTGAAAGGGTTTCTAGCGTATTAACACCTTTAAAGTTCTGTATTAATAATATTGAAGTAGGCCCCACATGATGAGGTAATTGACTGTGTTACCGTTTTCAGAGTTTCCGTAGCTCTGGCTGTCTCTCACAGCTGGGTTACTTGGTTCAAACCCCGGTGACTCCATGTGAGATTTGTGCTGGACAAAGCGAAGGTGGGGCAGAATTTTCTCCGGGTGCTCCAGTTTTCCAGACATCTTTCATTTCAGCAACACTCTCCAATATCATTTCATCAGTCAGACTTTAATATTTGCCCCAGAAGAGGCTTCAGCAGCCGGCACAATTCCTATCCTCGCAGCTAGATGGGGCTTCATTCATTATATATCTGACCCGGTCAAATGACTGGAAACAGGCTGCGGATTTTCATTATTTCACTTACTGTTCTCACTAACTATCCTAGTTTTGACGAGCTAACAGCGTGGTGTACGAAGATATGAAATATACGTTGCAGACCTCCCATGGATGGATTACCTGAAGTATTGTGTAGGTGCGCTTTGAATACTTTATAAAAATCAACCCCTTAATGTACTTGATGCGCTTTCAATGTGTTGCCTTCCACCACAAGCAGTACCACACATCAGGGGCTTCCAAACCTTTACGTACAATCTGACCAACAAAGGCTACACCCAGGCTCCGATAACCACACAGTATTATTATTATTATTATTATTATTATTATTATTATTATTATTATTATTATTATTATTATTATTATTATTATAGGAGATAAAGGAAGACTTCTATGAATGAAGGTATTGCCTGAAGAAAATGAGAGAGGTTATGAAAAGCTGTAAAATAAAACACCCTAGGCCTCACAAACTGAATGCCATTGGGGTCGGAAAGAGACACCAAAGATGACAGAGAGAAGCTTTGCGGAGAGACCTAGTACAAGTCCTTCGAGATGAATCCTTTTGGGTGACCTGCGCGACTGTAAGGATATATTCTAATAATCAATACGGTACGAACAGTCCCAGCCCCTAACCCATTGGAATTAAGCAATGGAGGGCATAATCCTAGACCAGGCCGACAAGCGAGCCCAGGACCACGCCAGCACGTTAACTGTGTAGCCATGGAACCGGACAATTATGACGTGTCAATTAAGCTTAACGAGATTTTATCAAATAAGGCAATTCCCGACTTCATCAACAGGAATGTGAAATGGCTGCTGTGCAATAAATCGTCCAGACTAAACTATGTCTTCGTGTCCATTTTCGAGTGACAAATATTCCCCTCATTTGAACGGCAACTGGCAGAATAAAACTGCAAGGGGAAAGAAACCTCGTTAGCAAGGGGCGTGGTGATAAACACGAAATGCTTGACAGCTCTATAAAAAGAATGTATGAATGTTGCATTAAAGCGTGTATATCGATAAACAGAGGGAGAACAATAAAAACAACAGTTATTTGAGGCGTATCACTTATGTTCTTGATATATGTCACTTGTACATACTGCGTAGCGTGTTTCTTATCATTGCATGACCACTGTTATTTCCACTGTCTGTAAAAGGATTAAAAGTACACTGGGCTTACAAAGTATATTTCCATTTCTATTGTTGTCCACCTACCTAGGCGTAGGAGCATTCGGTTCAGAGGATCCTGGATTCAATTCCCGGTCGAGCAAGGGATTGAGACTCTCTGGTTAATTCCCCTGGTTCGAGGACTGGATGTCTTAACAACCCGATATTCCATATCTGTAATTAATATGTATCATACGTATATAATGTCTAGGTTGTGTAATTAATAATAATCTATACCCGTAGGCCTAATATTAAGAGTACCGAGCTCGATAGCTGCAGTCGCTTAAGTGCGGCCAGTATCCAGTATTCGGGAGATAGTAGGTTCGAACCCCACTGTCGGCAGCCCTGAAAATGGTTTTCCGTGGTTTCCCATTTTCACGCCAGGCAAATGCTGGGGCTGTACCTTAATTAAGGCCACGGCCGCTTCCTTCCCACTCCTAGCCCTTTCCTGTCCCATCGTCGCCATAAGACCTATCTGTGTCGGTGCGACGTAAAACAACTAGCAAAAAAAATAATAATATTAAGAGTAGAGTTTTGACAGATTGGACTGGAGAGAGGAGCATTGCACATACCATTCCACAGTGTTGCCACATTCCTCCATTCCTTTCTCCTTCCCATCGCTTTCAGCTCGCTTCTTCGTTTGTTCAGATCGCTGTGTTCTGTTGTACGTAACTCAGAAGTGAGGGGTTTGGCAACTCCTGGAAACACGAGCCGTCTAGCAGGCTCATCTCCATGGCAACCGCAGTGAGTCCACACACGTTTCCATGGCAACCAAACCCTCTACTTCCTTCTCCCCATCGACGCAGGCAGTAAACTGTCAGAGCCTATCTTTCAATATTACGACCAAACATGGTGTATTAAAACTCTTTTTATATCCGACCGTTCTGTATTGCGCCGGCCCTATGTAAATGGGAGGAGGCCAGGAAAAGTAAAACATCCATTTCTAATTTTCAAACAATATACACTTAGTTATAAAATATGTTGACACATATCCCGGATTCAAGGACCGTCTCACTGTGCAGGAATTCCTTCATGCATCCTGTTGTGGCAAGTGTGGGCCGATACTAGAGTGCCGTATAATCGGCAGTGTTAAATTATTCTGTTAGTTACGTGAGTTACACAGGCGGAGTTTTGAATCGATAATGCATGGAAAAATTGCAAGAGTATGAAAGAATGATCTTGTACCTATTCGTACCACACAATGACTAAGTATGCTTCCACCTTGTGAAGGATGTTGGTGGTGATTACTTGGCAGCCATCCTCTCTTAATAGGACTGCTCATCATAGGAAGAAACTGAAGAGTTTCAACACATAGAACAGTGTTGGTATTGGCGCAAGAGAGCGAAGGAAAACGAAGGGCACGAAAATGAATGACTCGTAAACCGAATGCCATGAGGATCGGAAGAAATCAAGAGTTGACCAAGAGAAGTCAGATGGAAAGTAGTAATCTAGGAGCCTGACACACATAAGTTGTGACAGATTATTATTATTTATTTATTTATTTATTTATTTTTTATTTATTCTTTTTCCGTTGAGGCTCCGTGGACCACGCGGTTCCTAACTCTGGTAAACTTTGAGATGTAAATCTCAACACAGAATTGACCGAGATTCGAACCAGTATTCCTTCATCTTTGTACTGTTACTTTCCTTTCCTGAGTCCACTTCACTTCCACTCCACGATGCAATGTTCTAGCTGCCAGTAACTGGAGAGTGTCAGATGTTCTGATCAGTATTCTAAATTTATCCCTATTGAATACACTCTTGGGATCTATTTTTTAAAATTCTAGGTCTTTTCGAACTAGTTTCGTTCATTAATCATTTGTCCCCTTCCCTCTAGAAATGATGTTGAATATTCTTGAGGTCGGTCTCTTGTTGTCCATTCTGACTACATGACCGTAGAAGTCTCCTTTTCTTCATGGCCGATGTTATGCTCTATAAATTTTGGTAACGCTCGTCGTTATGACCGATTCTGTATTCACCTCCCCCTTTAATGGGGCCCACGATTTTTCTCAGGATATTTCGTTCTTTCAGTTCCAAATTCCCTTTTTGACCATGTTCAAACATTCTGAGACATATAGTACCGGAGGTCTTACTACGGTTTCATAGTGTCCAAGTTTGAGGCGAAGGGAAAGTGATTTGGACTTGTAGATGTTCTTACAGAGATGAAAAGCTCTCTCAGCTTTGGTTCAACTGGCTTTCATGACTACATCCTCACTAACGTTCGATGTTACCTATTTATTTATTTATTTATTTATTTATTTATTTATGAAGCACAGTCTGATAACTGCATACGGGAGATAAAACTCCACAATGGAATTAATGCCCGCCTAGCAATTCCAAATGGAAATTCTAAGTTCCCATGGAGGGAATTAGATTCTTTTCCACCATTAGAGCATATCAAAAATCAGATAAAAAATTAGATGGAATTATTTATTTAGAGTATTTAGAGTATGGATTTTAGTGCCGGGAGTGTCGTCTCAACGAAGTATTTCCAGGGGATAGGAAGAAGACAGCAGTTCACTTTTCTTCAATACAAATTTGAAAAAAGATCTATATTCAGGGGATATATTTTCGTTCATCCATATCTGTTCTTGTTTCACGAATTGAGTAATCCTTTGAAATACAATAAGAAAGACATACAAATACTGTAGTAGAGCGTTAGAAAAATAAAAGGTATATTAAAATTCCATCGCGTTGAAGTCTTTTAAGAAGGGGACATTTCACAGGCATTAGAGTTGAAACTATTCTTAGATATACGGGAGATTCCATCTTTCTCTCTTTCTTCTGCTGTTGTCTTTTTTTTCTTTTTTCTTATGAAGAAGGGAAGGGAGTAATAAAGCAGGAACCATACAAGCTCGACTACACACAAAAACCACAATTAGTCTCTCTCACTGAACACATGTGACTGTGTGCTATTTATAAAAACACAACTGTTTTCTAGTTCGCTGTTTAAAACGACAGATGTCTCTGTCATCGTAGGATGCTCCGTGCCTCACTTCTTACATCGCTGTCATAAATAAAACTCTTTCCCTTTGAACGATTTACAGGGAAGATATGTATTTTTTTACATCAGACAGGAATTTGAAGTTATGATGGTTTCAACAGGAAACTGATAAAAGAAACAATATTGGAAGTTATTTTATTTTAAATATACTAGAGTTTAGCACATTTTCTTTTTTTTTACAAGTTGCTTTACGTCCCACCTACACCGATAGGTCTTATGGCGATGATGGGACAAGAAAGTGATAAGACTGGGATTAAGGAATAGCCCCAACATTTGCCTGATGTGAAAATGTGAAACCACGGAAAACCATCTTCAGGGCTGCCGACGTTGGGGTTCGAACCCACTATCTCCGGAATACTGAATACTGGCCGCAATTAAGCGACTGAAACTATCGAACTCGGTCAGAGTATAGCAATGCAAAAACCAAAGTTATCTCCGTACAGGCCATAAAGGCCCTTGGAGAGGTGGAATGTAAAGGCTTCCACTACCCGTAACCTCGGCACTTGGAGTAGAGTGGATGGCTCTAAAACCGGTATAGACTGAGTGAACCTCAGGGCCATGTGAACCTGTAGAAGTGGAAATCTCGTTCCTTAAATATTTCGACTTCCTGACGAGGAATCGAACTGTCGTCCTTCGGGTGAACGGATCACCTCTTTACCGCCTCGGCCAGACAGCCCCTATACTAGTGTTCAAAAAATATTACTCACCGATTCTTCTTACAAGGAGCATTTGCAAAGGCTTTGACGGACATTGGTATAATAATAAAAAATACGGAAAATTCAGCTGTAAATAATGCGCATTGTACCAATTTTAGCTTTCCCTAAAGTGACCACGGCCAGCCCCTCGGCATAGGTGTAGAGTACCTCCCTCTTATCTCTAGGCCCCTGGTTTCATTCCAGATCAAATCAGGGATTTTTACTTGGACCTGGAGGCTAGTTCGAGGTTCACTCACCCTACGTGATTACTATTGAGGGACTGTCTGATGGTGAGATGGCGGTCCCGGTCTAGAAATCCATGAATAACGGTCAAGAGGATTCGTTGCACTGACCACGTATCAGATGCAAACCTTCATGTTGAGCAGTCACTTCGAAGGCCAAAGGACTGTGAGTTCTTCTTCTTCTTCTTCTTCTTCTTCTTCTTCTTCTTCTTCTTCTTCTTCTTCTTCTTCTTCTTCTTCTTCTTCTTCTTCTTCTTCTTCAAGTCTGTCTTCAGACAAGTTTCAATTGCGACTCACACGCACTCCGCAACTTTTACCTACTCAACACCCGAGCTCCACAACTTACCCAAAAGAGCCCTTATCGCCAGTTCACGAACCTCGCAACTAGCAGTAGACCTGTGTTTTTCACTTGGCCACTCCCCGTAACACAACAATAAGCCATACAATAATGAGATTCAATTGCAAGTACTTTTATTCAGAACAGATTTGTAAGCAAACGATAACATTTAACCTTTGCATGAAACTAGGCATGAAACACATTTCAAAAAGTGCAATATGTCGATTTCACCATTTTTCCATTGAACGATTTTTTTCGTGAGGTCTTTCATTAGTTTCCGTGCCAGTTTTTGGTACGGAACCAGAGCCCACATTATTTAGCCGAATGTAGGAATGTTTTTGTACTCTTCTCAAGAAGAATCATGAGTGTGATTTCCCACGCGCCTAGATAAAAGATGATCACTCCCCCCAGTGCAAAAAGTTTAGCAATACACTTTTCCCTCTTCGAGCATCTAAAACCCTGATCACCAGTAGACATCACTTTCTTATTAATGTCTGAATGTAACGTTTTCCATGAAGTAGAAGTGTCTGACTCCTTTCACTATTCATTACTTCTACGCTGTTCTACATCTTCATTATCACTATCCTACACGTCTACCAGCACTTCTCTGTACCTTACTTTCTCTGGCTATAGATACATCATTTCTATGCTCTTCTCTGCCGAGAGGTACAGGCTAGCCGGACGTATCTGTTTTTCTACCTGAAAGGCAAGTTGTTGAATTCGGGCAGGGAGATTAGTGGACACTTTCCCGTCCTGTTCTGAAATGCGGAGTTCGTGTCCGTCTGTCAGTTGGACGTTCTTCATTTTTCTCAGTTCTCAGCATTTCCATTCATTCGGTGATAACTTCTTTATTTTTCATATATGTTAGCATTCCAAACCTTTTGCTTCATCTTTCTGTTTTGCTTCTATTCTTCCCTCCATTATCCTCAGTAATAGACAAAACTTGCTTTACGTTGCACCGACACAGATAGGTGTCATGGCGACGATGGGATGGAAAAGGGCTAGGAGTGCGAATGAAGCAGTCGTGGCCTTAATAATGGTTCAGCCCCAGCATTTGCCTGGTGTGAAAATGGGAAACCACGGAAAACTATCTTCAGGGCTGCCGACAGTGGGGTTCCAACCCACTATCTCCCGGATGCAAGCTAATAGCTGCGCGTCCCTAACCGCGCAAACTACGCGCCCGGTAGTGTAGACAATTAACTCCTATGTAGCGTGGGACCTAGCCAAGATATGTCCTCTTCTTATTCTCATCAGGATCCTCTCCTCTTGTTCACTCCTCGGTGTCGTCCCATTTGCAGTCATTCCCACTTGTGTTTTCAGTCCCATTTGCGATCACTCAGGCAGAACAAAAGACTAATTTAATGCTGACGTGTAAAGCATTGCCCCAATTGTGTGATCATTCGTATCAGTGTGATCTCTCTGAGAACATAATGACTTACAAACACTCAAGTTGCTGTGAGGGAATTCCCTTTTTGTATCTGAAGGGTTGGTAGAGAGACAACTCGAAGCAGGATTCTGATGCTTAAACTCACTGAATTTAACTGTATCTGATGCGCTAATATCGGGTAAAAACCAGAGACTGAATAGGACGAAATTTGTCCTTGATCAGGGTATCAGCCTGCTAGCCAGCTGCGAGGAAGAGCTCTCAGATATGCTAGCAAGAGTGAAGAATGTGAGTCTTGAGTATGAGCTGGAGCTCAGCTTCTGCAAGTCCAAACTCATGGTGATTGATAGAGCAGCAGAAATTGAGCTTATAGGCCGTTTGAAAGAGCTGGAGGTAGTGCACGTCTACCATAGGTCGACTGTGAGACGGGAAGTTCCGAGAAGGATATAAGGAGGAGTTTGCTAGAACGAGTCGCTATGACGAAATTAATGATTTGTAAGAACAGAGGAATTACTAATAATACAAAGACCGTCTCGTTGAAAACCTTCGATTCTCTGTTTTATCGTAAGGCTGTGAGACCTGGACCGTAAAATCTTTAGACAGCAAACGCATCGAAGCCTTTGAAATGTGGTACTGGCGTAGAATGCTACGTATGTCTTAGACCGCAAGAAGAATTAATGCGTCTATTCTTCAGGCACTGAAGATTTTAAAACGCCTTCTTCTAATAATGTTATTTGCTTTACGTCCCACTAACTACTTTTACGGTTTTCACAGACGCCGAAGTGCTGGAATGTAGTCGCGCAGGAGTTATGTTACGTGCCAGTAAATCTACCGACCCGAGGCTACTGACACCTCGGCTGCGCGATTAGGGGCGCGTAGTTTAGGAGATGGTGGGTTTGAATCTCACCGTCAGCCCTGAAGATGGTTTTCCGTAGTTTCCCAGACTATAACTTAATTAAGGCCACAGCCGCTACCTTCCCAATCCTAACTTTTTCCCATTCTTACGTCATCGAAAACATTCGAGGTGTTATTGCGACGTTAAATCTCTAACAAAAAAATTACAACAACAAAAAACCGGGGCCTTAGCTGTCATGATGTTAAAGACGGCATGCATTTATCCCCAAGCCAGAGAAACTAACCAGTGAACGAAAAAAATTTCCGTGCCGGCCGGGAATAAAACCCGTGACCTCTTGGACTGAAAGTCACCATACTAATCATTTCGTCGCACGGCCAGACATATACAGAGTGGTCGGAAACAACGTGAATTGTGTATAGGAGCGTTAGAGGGTTGGTCATACTGATAATTTGCAAAAATATAATCCAATGTAAAGCCTCCGAGGCTCAGGCGGCAGCGCGCCAGTCTCTCACCACTGGGTTTCGTGGTTCAAATCCTTGTCACTCCATGCGAGATTTATAATGGACAAAGGGGAGGCGGCACAGGTTTTTCTCCATGTACTCCGAATTTTCCTGCCATCTTTCATTCCAGCTCAACTGCCCCGGAGGAGTGCGACAAGCTTCGGCAGCCGGCACAGTTCCTATCCTCGCCGCTAGTTGGAGCATCATTCACTCCATTACGACCTGGTCAAATGACTGGAAATAGGCTGTGGATTTATTCATTATTCGATATATTGAACTGTTGTCATTTTTCAGCTGCTGAAGTTAGCCTATCAAATCGCTTCGCTAGCGAATTAAAATAATTTTTGTAAGATGGTGTTGCCAAATCTGCACTTCGCTTAATACTAACATGAGAGCCATATCGAGAAAATATCTAACAAAAACGAATCATGGGTTCCAGCCGGTATCGTCGTAGCATACTTGCTATGGCGCTATCCTGTCAGCTTGGAGGTCCGTGTTCAAATCCTTCCCCTGGCGAAGGTTTTTACTTCCATTGGTGCTCTGAAACCGGTCTTAAGCCACGTACAGATTTAGCAACACAGGCTCACAAAGTCAATTTGAATCCACGGACGAAGCGGTTTGACTGAAAAAGTTCAGCGTCCAATAAAGTGACAACGGCACAAGATATTGAACTGACTGTTTCCAGTCATTCGACCGGGTCAGGAATGGAATGACTGAAGCCCCCATGTAGCGGCGTGGATAGGAATGATGCCGTCTGCCGAAGCCTGTCGGCAATGATTACTGACTGACAGGTGAAATGATATCGGAGAGTCATGCTGGAATGCGGATGACAGGGAAATCGGAAAACCCGGAGAAAAACCTGTCTTGCTCCGCTTTGCCTTGCACTAATCTCACATGGAGTGAACGAGACTAGAACCACGGAAACCAGCGGTGAGTGGCCGGCGCGCTGCCGCCTGAGCCACGGAGGCTTGATATATATATTTTTACAAAGTATCATCAACCCGTAACTCTGATATACCCCGTTCGCGGTTTTTCCGACCTTCCTCTATATTGAGAATGTATCATTCTTCTCGTCCACTTCGTTCCTTATGTTAGCTCCAGTCTATTTCAATATATTCACACCAGTGACGTCACACGAATTTCACAGTCTATGAGACAGATATCAGACACGCACCAAGTGTATGGGGACTAGAAGCACGACATTCTGAGTTCTTAAAATGGAAGAGGAACAAGGAGATGAAGACTAAGATGTTCTTCAAATCGATGCTGAGAATGTCGATGAGTTTTACTTAGTTATAAATGCAGAGGTGTCCAGAGGAGCGTGTCTTCCCTAAAAACGTGATTTCTTAACCATATCAATGCATTGTCACTTATACTGCGACTAACATGAGCAGTGTATTTGAATTCTGCAAACGTTTTCACTCAGGTGAAAAATGAGACAGCTTCTAGGAATAGGAATTATAGTAATGAACAAAAGTGAATGCACGTCAATAATTCATAGATTTCAGAGCACTGAGGCATGCATATTGCAACCGACTGCTATCTTTTACCTGCATAAACCAAATTACACCATATTATAATGACTAATATAAATCGAGTCCACCTGTGTGGTGTGGTGTAGTGTGGTGTAGTGGTTAGAGTGATTAGCTGCCACCCCCGGAGGCCCGGGTTCGATTCCCGGCTCTGCCAAGAAATTCGAAAAGTGGTACGAGGGCTGCAACGGGGTCCACTCAGCCTCGGGATGTCAAATGAGTAGAGGGGTGTTCGATTTCCTCCTCAGCTATCCTTGAAGTGGTTTTCCGTGGTTTCCCACTTTCCCTGCAGGCAAATGCCGGGATGGTACCTAACTAAATGCCACGGCCGCTTCCTTCCCTCTTCCTTGTCTATCCCTTCCAATCTTCCCATCCCCCACAAGGTCCCTGTTCAGCATACCATCACCTGGGCGAGGTACTGGTCCTCCTTCCCAGTTGTATCTCTCGACCCAATGTCTCACACTCCAGGACACTGTCCTTGAGGCGGTAGAGGTGGGATCCCTCGCTAAGTCCGAGGGAAAAGCCAACCCTGGAGGGTAAAGAGATTAAGAAAGAAAGAATATAAATTGATGGTATGAATACTATTTCTTAGCTAAATAAGATCGCAGTAATTATAGTATTAATGAGTAGAAATGTACGTGGAACAAAATGGTCAGTGTTCTGTCCGTCACAAACTTGCCAGAACCTTGATATTACAACTCTAATTTTTTATCGTCTCCTTTATTAGTTAATTTCAAGCTCTCCCTGGGTCTGGTGTCTAAGCTCTGGCACCGCTTACATACTTCTGTGCAGTAAATTTCTTCTTCTTCTCCTTCGCCTTCCAAGAATCCTTCCTTCGAGTTTGGCATGTGATATCCCACACTTTATGCCAAGCTTCATGATATGTGCAATGGTAAGTTAAAAACGCTGGCGGTGCGTTAAGTGACAACCCAGTAAAAATATAACGGTACAATCTATTAGTTCAGAAATAATTCCTGGTGTCATACTTAAGGAGCAGTAGAAGAATGTTCAATCTGATGCGTAGCACAGTTTCAACATTGCGACCTATAGTTCATTTCGTGCCTATTATTACCTTATTTTCCGCCTCTCAGTTTATGACTGAGATGGCCTGAAAACCAATTTTCCACAAATAATGGAATAGGCTATTGATTGCAACTGAAGTTCATGTTCAGTAAATCACCACTGATCGGCGTTTAGGGCAGTCAGCTAGGTGCCAGATTTCCTATCTGTTGTTTACCTAGTCTTTTCTTAAATAATTACAAAGAATTCGGAAATATATTGCAGGGCTGAGTGGCTCAGACGGTTGAGGCGCTGGCCTTCTGACTCCAAATTGGCAGGTTCGATCCCGGCTCAGTTTGGTGGTATTTGAATGTGCTCAAATATGTCAGCCCCGTATCGGTAGATTTACTGGCACGTAAAAGAACTCCCGAGGGACTAAATTCCGGAACCTCGGCGTCTCCGAAAACCGTAAAAAGTAGTTAGTGGGACGTAAAGCAAATAACATTATTATTATTATTATTATTATTATTATTATTATTATTATTATTATTATTATTATTATTATTATTATGAAAAGTTATTGAACATCCCCCTTAGTAAATTATTCCACTCCCTTCCTATAAACGAATATTTGTCCGAATGTGTCCTCTTGAATTCCAACTTTATCTCTGTTTCTTACTTTTAGAAACACCACTCAAACTTCTTCTACTAATGTCATTCCAAGCCATCTCTCCACTGACAGCTCGGATTACCGACCGGTGTACATTACTGGGATTACTGAGATCTAACGATGCATAATGTTCATGCAGAGATAAATCAGAAAATGGGGATGACTGATAATTATAATAGAAGATTTACACGTAATAGGCTGCAAATTCTGCATCATAATACACGGTGGGGTAGAGCACTGTAAAATATATTACCGGCACACGTTTCCTGGATAGATTTACACCCTAGTGCTGAATCGGTAGACCTCGGCAATCTTCGAGATTCGTACTGGCAACCTTTGAAACACAAACTATGAATCGCTTATGCATCGCTGTGTGACATCTGGCGCACACTTTACGTACTAGTACTGTTGTTGTTTACACAGCAAAGCCAAACTATAAAATTCATACTAGGAACAAGATTCGCACCGAGAAATGTTATATAATGTGTGTGACACAGCTGTTGGCTTAAGACAATGATGGTCTAGATCGATCATATTATCGATTTAATTCAGATTTCATTTCCATTCAGTTGACAGCACTACCGGAACCGGGAGAGCTCCCTCCTTACACCTCAGCCCCGTACACAAATCTATCCAGAAAAAGTGTGCCGTTAATACATATCTATTATGTACTAAGCACACTAGTTTTCGAAATGAATAAGGTTACCTAGTAAGGAAGGCATTAATTTCACGATGTTTAAACACGGTGTCTGATGATGGTATTGAATTTTTCCAAGGTGATGGAACTAAAGTTATGATAGTAATTTTTGGAGACAGTTAAGTGCCAGGATTTTGTCCTGCAGGAGATTTTAACGAGGCGGCAAATCTACCGACTCGAGGCTGGCGTATTTGAGCACCTTCGCATACTGCTGGATTGAACCGGTATCGTAATCTCTAACTTGCACTCTACCATCCAAGCCACTTAAGTCGCATCGACTCAGACAAGTCTAATGGTGACAATGGAAGCGTGCATGCGCAGAAGCCCACTCCTTCCCACACACAAGTTTCAAGCGATCTCTCATCATGCCGACTTAGTAGTAGCCTATTACCGCTCTCAACTTCTGACGACATAAAAACATATCATCAGACACATTTTTTAAATGCAAGTAAACCAGATATTTACCATATGGCTACACTGTGTCGTATGGGCGAGCGAATACACCTGTTGACTGGTTCTTGAATGATATCGATTCTCTCATGAATGGCGTCGACTCTTTTAGTGGTAGGCTCTGAACTGAGATTAATGTGATCATCTGATATAGTTTAAATGAGAAAAGAATTTCAACAAAGTATAACACTTTCTTCAGTTTATCCCAGCTATTTCTAATAATGTTATTGTTTTCACGTCCCACTAACAAATTTTACTGTTTTCGGAGACACCGAGGTGCAGGAATTTTGTCCCATATGGGTTCTTTTACGTCCCAGTAAATCTACCGACACGAGGCTGAGGTATTCGAGCAGCTTCAAATACCACCGGACTGAGCCAGGATCGAACCTGCCAAGTTGGGGTCAGAAGGCCAGCGTCTCAATCGTCTGAGCCACTCAGCCAGGCAACCAGCTATTTCCATGGTCGATGGAGCTGGAGCTGGTGATTTATGAGATGAAAATCTCAACCCAGAATCGAACCCAGCCTTTCGGGTGGGATGCCAGCAGCTAAGTCACTGAGCTAATGATCTCCCCAATAAAACGTAGTATGAAATGAAATATTGTAACTTACGTTACACGGTCGGAAGTATACATGTCTTCATTTCGAAAGAAAAAAATAATCTCTACTCAAACGTAGAACCTCACTTTTGGTCCTTGTAACGTAAATAATCATGAGCCACCTATCTCTACCAGCTTTGAACACACGAACTTGGGATAAGAAGATGGACACGGTACCAATAATTCTAGCACGAAGACTCAAGATATGCCAACACCGGACTGCAGTTTCTTTTTCTGTTATATCTAGCGACTGTTTTAACTGGCACCGTGCTGTTTGTTTGTGACTCATTGTGTGCAGAGAATCTCCACAAATTGTGCACTAATGATACACAAAATGAGCAGAGAGACACGGTATAATTTATGGCTTTAAAAATGTGAACATGCCATTACCACAAACCTGTAATTTGGTCGCTTTAATAACCAACGCCCACCAAGGCGTTGTTTACTTTGATTACAGAGCAGAAATCGCGGCGCCGTTAACAGCTACGGTCTCCGCAATACCGGAAAGAGCCTGAGATTCACGTACGGTTCAAGACGTATCCGCTGAAAATGTATTCTTCTTCTTCTTCTTCTTCTTCTTACTGGCATTTTCCCCAACTACAGTGGGTAGGTACTCAGTGTGGATAAAGCCCAGTCTTACAGCAAGATGCCTATCCTGATATCAACCCTATCTGGAGGAATTTGCTCACTACTGCGCCTTTCGGGTAGTGTAGTGAGTTGTAAGTCATGAAGATATCTATTAAAAGTGTACACACACCAGAGACAACGAGCGAGAGGTATCAAACAGATCCGATAAAATCTTCGACACGGCTGAGAATCGAACCCAGCGCACTGTCAACCGAATGACACTACCAGGTGTATGCATAAGTTTTTGCCGGTTTTTATGGTAAAGAAAACAGGTAATTTTCGAGGGAAATTCATTTTTTGTTTATTCAAAATATTCGACACACTTCGACCATCTTTCAAGTAAGTTACGGATACCATGTCAGAAAAACTGCTTGTTTTTTGCGGCAAACCATTCGTCGAACCATTCTCCAACTTCCTCAAAATTGCTGAAGTGCTGCTCTGCGAGCGCGTGCCCCATTGATGCGAAGAGGTGATAGTCAGATGGCGCCAGGTCGGGGCAGTACGGCGGGTGCGGAAGGATGTCCCATCCAAGTGATTTCAAGGTGTCCTTCACTGGTTCTGTTGTTCGAGACGGCGCATTCTCGTGTAAAAAGATCTCTTTGTCATGTCTTCTGGCCCACTCCGGTCGTCTTTCGATCAATGCGTGATTTAAATTAATCATTTGTTGGCGATTGCGTTGTCCATTATCTGTTCATAAGAGTTCTTTTTTCTTAATCGGCTTACCCTCTAGGGTTGGTTTTTCCCTCGGACTCGGCGAAGGATCCCACCTCTACCGCCTCAAGGGCAGTGTATTGGAGCGTGTGACATTGGGTCGGAGGATACAACTGGAGGAGAATGACCAGTACCTCGCCCAGGCGGCCTCACATGCTATGCTGAACAGGAGCCTTGCGGGGGGGATGGAAAGTTTGGAAGTGATAGCCAAAGAAGAGGGAAGGAAGCGGCCGTAGGCTTAAGTTAGATACCATCCCGGCATTTGCCTGGAGGAGAAATGGGAAACCACGGAAAACCACTTCTAGGATGGCTGAGGTGGGAATCGAACCCACCTCTACTCAATTGACCTCCCGAGGCTGAGTGGACCCCGATCCAGGCCTCGTACTACTTTTCAAATTTTCATGTCAGAGCCGGGAATCGAATCCGGACCTCAGCTAATCACACTACACCACAGAGGCGGACTCATAAGAGTCTGGTCCCACCAGACACAAAGCATGGTCTTCTTGCCGTTTAAATTGTCGAAACCATGTCTCAAATGTTCTAATCGATGGAGCGTGTTCAAAATATGTTTCTACCAGCAAACGATAACTTTCCACAGTAATTTACTTTCGAATAAATAAGGAAAACAATGCGTGCCGCAAATGTTCGTTTTCAGGCACAAACGTCGCCATGATCACTGAACGATAAAACACAGACACTAGCGGACTCACCTTCTATGCTGGTAGACTGAAGCCTAATCTGCAACCGCCGACCACTAATACAAAGCCTACAGAGTCAGACGAACAAACTGACGTATACATCCACGGCCGACTGGATCCCTGACTGCGCTCCTCGGAGCTAGCTAGAGCGACGCATCAAGTCGGCCGTGATATGTCAAATGCATACACTGCGTACTGTTCGTTGGTGCCACCTCTTAGTGAAACCGGAAAGACTTAGCATACACCTGGTACAATGACCACTCAGACTAAGATTCGGACTATTCAAAAAGGTAATCAACTCTAGGAATAAATAAATCAAATTATAAATACCTCCTGTAATGTACTGCTTGCCTCAGACAACAAAGAAGAAATCATGTTTGGTCTCACGCACGATCTTTGTTAAAACAGCACTTTTGTCCTTTGGCCTTTTCAGTATATGCCGAAGTATCGTGGTCAACAGTCCCATGAATTTAATGCGTATGAATTCTGTGTAACTTGCGTGATTATCGTGTCTTTTCTGGAATATGTATTTATAATTCACTCATCCCGGAGAAAAACCAGATAAATAAATTTTTTTGCATCAACCTACTAAGGTCAATACTCTCTACCCTTTGACACTAACGAGATAAGTCACTTCGTCATAATGTTGAAGACATAGCCAAATTTTACTTCTTGATTATTCAAGAATACAAAACAGTCCTCGGTAAGAACCAGATAAGTTGAGTTGTATGTGTATGTTTAGTCCTCAGCCCGAAGGCTGGTTGGATCCTCAACAGCTCCGCCATCAGCTGTCGTAGATGGCCTAGGCATCACTAAAGAGGTGTACTAGGGAAATGAGGAGTGAGGTAGTTTCCCATTGCTTTCCTCACTGAGCCAGAAGTTGCTATTACATATCAGTCTGCCAAGCCCACTGAAATGCATGCACCAACTGACCCTATGAGCAATATTCTCACATCATTCATAGCAGGGACTGGCTGCAGAAGAAATGGCATTACTAGCATCACTCATACCTCAGTCACTTTCATTTTGTCAAAGCCAAGGATAAAGCTGAGACAGATCAATGAAAGTAACAAGATTGCTCTAGCCCATACCAAAAGACATAGTGCACTGTAAACACTAGGTCCTGCCAGCAAAGGCATTATGTTGTTAATATTCTGAATATTGAAACTAAACGTGGCTTCAACCAGATAAGCCAGATTGTTTTATGCGTAATACATTTTCTGTGGTTATTATGGTCCACCTCTGTGGTGTAGTGGTTAATGCGATTAGCTGCCATCCCCGGAGGCCCGGGTTCGACTCCCGCCTCTGCCACGAAATTTGAAAAGTGGTACGAGGGCTGGAACTGGGTCAACTAGGTCTCGGGAGGTCAAATGAGAAGGGGTGGGTTTGATTCCCACCTCAGCCATCCTGGAAGTGGTTTTCAGTGGTTTCCCACTTCTCCTCTAGGCAAATGCCGGGATGGTACCTAACTTCAGGCCACGGCCGCTTCCTTCCCTCTTCCTTGTCTATCCCTTCCAATCTTCCCATCCTCCACAAGGCCCAGCACAGCAGGTGAGGCCGCCTGGGCGAGGTACTGCTATTTTGCTTTACGTTGCACCAACACAGATAGGTCTTACGGTGACGATGGGATAGGAAAGGTCTAGGAATGGGAAGCGGCCGTGGCCTTAATTAACGTACAGCCCCACCATTTGCCTGGTGTGAAAATGGGAAACCACGGAAAACCATATTCAAGGCTGCCGACAGTGGGACTGGAACCCACTATCTCCCGGCTGCAAGCTCACAGCTGCGCGCTCCTAACCGCAGGGCCAACTCGCCCGGTGGCGAGGTACTGGTCATCCTCCCCAGTTGTATCTCCAAGCTCCAGGACACTGCCCTTGAGGCGGTAGAGGTTGGATCCCTCGCTGAGTCGGAGGGTAAAATCTACCCTGGAGGTTAAACAGATAAAAAAGAGGTGGTTATTATGGACGTGGACATTATTGTCTTGTAAATGAATTATTGGCAGTGAATTTACACAGCTGCTTCTGTTAAAGATAACTATTGGATCCTACTAGCTAACAACACACAAATGTGACCGTTTTGGTTTTGTCTGCTCCACATCAGAAAATAATGCCTGATCAATATAAAAACCAAGTCAGTTTCATTCATAATCCAAAGCAAATACTTTATTCAGTTTTTGAATTAAACAAAATACAACCAAAACCATTATTTAAAACTCTGTTTCATACACGCGGATTCCGGATCCATGGCTAAATGGTTAGCGTGTTGGCCTTTAGTCGCAGGGGTCTCAGGTTCGATTCCCGCCAGGGTCGGAAATTTTAACCATAATTGGTTAATTCACCCGTGGCACGGGGACTGAGTGTATGTGTTGTCTTCATCATCATTTCATCCTCATCACGATGCGCAGGTCGCCTACGGGAGTCACATCATACGACCTGCACCGAACCTCTCCGGAGGCCACACGCCATTATTATTATTATTATTATTATTATTATTATTATTATTATTATTATTATTATTATTATTATACTATATAACGCGGAATGGTTTGACAACATTTGGTGAATCTGTGATTTCTTATTGTTTAAAAACAAACGAAAATGCTTCCCGTGAGATCTTTAGTTGTTTGACTTACCTTTTTATCCCTTGGGATGAGTGAGGTAACAAATGCGTGATAAGCGTGTGACTGAGCTACCGGATTCTTATACAAGCGACCACGATTCGAATCCTGGCCAATGCATGTGGGTGTTTAAAAATTTAAGATCACGTCCCTGTGTTTGGGATTACACGTAGAACTAGATGTTAAGTAGCTATGATTACGATATCAGCAGTTACGTTAAACTACGTTTAAACTTGCCTTTGTAATTAACTAAGGGCTAGTCGCAATCTGTAATTTAAGTACTATTCCAGAAAATTCCCTCTTCAATGGCAAACATTAGATTTTGAACCATGTTACCCTCATTTGCTTTTCCGAAGTTAAATTCACTCCATTCCCTCAAACCAGGTTTAAGTTCCTAGCACAACCGGGAATCGAAAACTGCGTGGATGAAGTGGCGGAAATAATACGGAAACAATCAAGCATTGAATTTTCCACTATTGATGAGCTTTAATAATAATAATAATAATAATAATAATAATAATAATAATAATAATAATAATAATAATAATAATAATAATAATAATAATTCCGTTGTCAAAATCCCTTTTTCTCAACTAAGATATCTACTATTGCTATTTTCTTTACGTCGCACCAACACCGGTAGGTCTTATGGCGAAGATGGGACAGGAAAGGCCTGGTGTGAAAATGGGAAACCACGGAAAACCATCTTCAGGGCTGACGACAGTGGAATTCGAACCCGCTATCTCCCGGATGCGAGCTCAAAGCTGCACGCCCCTAACCGCACGGCCAACTCGCCCGTTCAACTAATATAATATAACTAACTACACAAGTTTTTATTCCGTACCCTGAATGGGTACAGCGTACGCCAGGAGATTTGTTACGGTAAAGGAGTTGTTGAGAGAAGCTGAGGGGTTAGGCGGCCGTAGCCTATACTATGAACTGTCCTGGCAAACGCTTTACTGCGGAAAACCACGGAAAGCCATTCTCAGGACAGCCGACGATGGGGACCAACCCCTCTCCATCTCCCGAATGCAGAGGTGTGCAGCCACGGTAGAACCGGCCTCTGTTCGGTTGGTCGGTCGGAGTGCAAAGCTGTCAGACCACCTGTAGGCTGAAGCCAACTCTGCAACCGTCGGCCACTAATAAAAAGCCAACAGCGTTGAATAATGTGTCAGTGGTGAGAACTTCCTAACTGTCTGACTGAATTTACAAACATATAAAACTGCATTTAACTTGAAAATCTGAATATCTGTATTTAAAATGGAAATTATGAAAGTTAACATTCATTAAATAAAATACACACTTGTTGAACCTTGTACTCACACTTACTTGTTACCTGCTTACTTACACATACATTATTTGAAGGGCGCCAGCTGTCACTCAGTACAGCAATAATAGAATGAGACTCTTGACTATCTCTAGGGTGTGGGGTAATAAGCTTACTTTTGACAACATACCATATAAGTTCTGGGAAAAGGAGATTGGCGTTCGGTTTCCCCATTAATTTTGAGGTTAAGATATTTTACTGTCAATGAAATGAAACTATGAATTCGTTTGATAGAACAATATATATTCTTTAAATAATATATGGAAAAATAGTGAGTCTTGTTGCGATAAAACAGATGAGAATATGAAATTATGACATTGCAACTGAAAGAAACTAGGCATGAATTTGAATTCTTCTTGACCGGACATTTAACAATTTATACGAAATATTTCCCTCACTGATTCACTTGACTGTACCTTTAACACTTTGAGTGTAATTGCGACGTAATCCATTGCTCTGGTGTTTACTGTAGATGTGTCACGCCTAACGTGGTGATACATCCTTGCGACTGCTTCTTCTCCATATCATCTGACTTCTTTGTAAGTCAATATGGTATGACCTCTTGGCAGGTCCAGGGTTGCCCTCTCTGACTCCTTGGTAAGCATTGCGTCCGCGTCTTCCACTAAGTGACGGACCAACCATTTGGTTTCACTCTCTCAATGACCAATAATTAATGGCTCACTGAGTCTTCTCCATCTCTCGTTCACACTCGTTGGCTGACCACCTAAGGCCTCTTGATCTAGTAGACTACTTCACTGTACTGCATCCGTATAAGTAATGACTGACGCTACAATATGGAGCTACCTTATATAGACGTTGGTTGACACAACTACGTAATCTCCAGAAATAACAATGACATACTCCCACCTACGCGACAGATATTACATCTAGTGGTGAAATAGCCCGCAGGCGGCTAACTCTGTGAGCGCATATCTAAATAAATACGATGACATAGCCATGGAGTGGCGATGACTTGGCAGAATCGCCAACAATATTGCACAATGCACCAACGTCAAATCTAATCTCTGATATATACAACAATTCTCACTGTACAGGTATTGAGTGTTATACTACACATACGTATATATGTATACATCTAAGTGCAATCTTGCAAGCAACAGGCAATTGCAAAATCGAATTGCATAAAACGGATAATTACAATAATAGTAACAATATCACAGATAAAATAATAATAATACTGACATAATAATAATAATAATAATAATAATAATAATAGGCCTAATAATAATAATAATAATAATAAAATACAGATAAAATCATAGAATAATAAAAATACAGATATCATTTTGTAACGGGATTTGAACCGTTACAGTGGATAGGCATTTTTACCGACTTCTGATAGATCACGCTGAGTTTATGTTAAAACATATTCTACTTCGTTTAAAATTTAAAAATAAAATGCCAAAAATGCGGAGGTCGAGTCGTAAGTCATGGCAACTATTTTTTTTCTCGAGAACAGGAGACAACACGGAAAATCTAAGACATGCATTTGGAAACGTACGTTATGCACATTTGCCTATGATGCCACTAGATGGTGTAAGTAAACAACAATGTGGGTCTAAGCATGCTCCCAAATTCAGTGTGTGAGTGAGAGCGTCACAAAATAGAAGTCAACAAGCAGGAGCAACGATTGTATATTAAAATAGCAGTTCTCCGCACGCCAATGCCATGCAGAGCTGCGGGAAGCATTAGGCGTGTGACTGTGATCTAATCCCCAAAGTTAAGAAGCCGTTACGTGGACAACGGTTTACTAACAAATAGGACATCGTAACAGCATTTCGAAGAGGTGTCACACGTTAGCGATACACATGCAGCGAATGGTATTCAGCGCCTGCCCCACCGCTGGTTACGCACAGTGGAAACCTTGGGTGATTATTTCGAAGGTCTGTAACCAGTGGAGAGTTGTCCTTTGTACGTAGTCTTGTGTATTTGTTGGCTATGCCATAATAAAACAATGTTTACAAATGGCCTGTGTTCTGTCACTTTCCTACGAGAATCTCCTGAAGTCAGAATTTGTCTTCAGGCACTATGCATAAGTACATGTCCTATATTTCCAAATGCATATCTAAGATTTTCCGTATTGTCTCCTGTTCGCGAGAAAAGAAATAGTTGCCATGACTTATGACTCGACCTTCGTACCTATGCAACGGACTGAGTGGCTCAGACGGTTGAGGCGCTGGCCATCTGACCCCAAATTGGGACGTTCGATCCTGTCTCAGTTCGATGGTATTTGAAGGTGCTCAAATAGGCTACGTCAGCCTCGTGCCGGTAATTTACTGGCACGTAAAAGAACCCCTGCGGAACAATATTACGGCACGTCGCCGTCATCGAAACCTGTAAAAGAAGTTAGTGGGAGGTAAATCAAAATAAAATTATCATTATCAATGTTCAGCAAAGCCTCCGTGGCTCACGCGGCAGCGCGTCGTACTCTCACCGCTGGGTTCCGTGGTTGAAATCCCGGTCACTTCATGTGAGATTTGTGCTGGACAAAGCGGAGGCGGAACAGGCTTTCCTCCGGGCACTCCGATTTTCCCTGTCATCTTTCATTCCAGAAACACACTACATTATCATTTCATTTCATCTGTCAGTCATCAATCATTGCCCCAGAGGAGTGCGACAGGCTTCGGCTGCCGGCACAATTCCTATCCTCGCCGCAAGATGGGGGCTTCATTCATTCCATCCCTGACGCGGTCAATGAGTGTTTGGTGTACATGAGTGTGAGTGTACTAAGTGTATTGACCATTACAGACATCCAATATGGCGTCAAGAAACATCACCAATAGGTCATTAGTGCGTAGCATACTGAACCCATGACCTTTGTGCCCTAAGAATTTTAAGTATGAAAATTGACTACATTTCTGAAAATGTCTTGATATCACAGGAGTGACACGTGGCAAGGGGGTAGCTACTTTCCGTCCCACGCTCTGGGATACGTGACGTCATCCGCACGTGTCGTACGTGGAAGGATACAGAAGAAAGTTTGAGACTGCTAAGCCATTTTGGTGGGTTATTTCAGAAGAGCGCGTGTGTATAGCGTCCCCACGCGAAGTCGACAGAAAAGTAGTGCCTATCAAATGAAGTCATCTAACCAGCTAAATTGATAAATATAAGTTTTAAATGTTCAGGATCACTACTGCTAGTGAGGTAACAAATACATGGTTACATCCAAAACTCTTTTCAATACGATTCACTTAAGTTAGAAATGTTGCGCAAATTTTCTTGGCGGCATAGGGAAAATGCCTGGAGAGAGGGGGTAATGGCTATAAATATAGAAGGGACGCCATGAAGAAACCCCTGCATTGTGTTATTGAATCTTGAGCGGGAGAGTTAAACTGTTCTGTAAATCAAGCGACAAAGTAGACTAAGTCCGACGAACAGATTTTGGCCGATGTGGCTGGGGTCTTGAATCCAAATGGATTTTGTTTGAGCAAAGGTAGTCTTATAAAAAGGAGGTCAAGATATTGCAGAAGAAGTATAAAGCTGTAAAATATTTTTGTGTTGTAAAGGTAATTTGTGTGCGGGCAGTAACTACCATCAGTCGAGTGCGATCAACGGAGACACGTGTGAAGGGTATTTCTTTCTTTTATGAGTTTTATTTCCAGGAAAATAAAAAGATATTATGATGTACAGCCAGAAATGTTTTATTTTCTGCTCGGATAAATTTAAAATATTGTGAGTGTCGTGTGACATGTAAAAGTTATTAGCGAGGGCTTCGAAGTGATATCACGTCCAGAGTAGATCGTCAAATTCCGTGAATTTATTGCCTATACCTTTGTGATGTTAACTGAGATAATTTTATCTGACGTAAATTCTTTCTGTATGAATTTTGACGTAAATAATGTAAGAAATCCATGGTTACCCATTTTCAATCGAGTGGAAGCGCACTGTCGGGTTGAGAATATAGAGTGGTGAATTTTGTCACGGAGTGAAACGTTATTCTAGAATGTTGACAGTCATTGTATGTCCATTTAAACTGTGTCTGACTGACAATAAAAAAGGTGTGAAATCCAGTTTTGGAAAATACGAGATCATTATTAATGTATTTGTACGTATTAGGCGTCGTGAATTCCAAGTATTTTTATTCCAGTCTTGTTTGTCAGTGAGAGCCGTCCAGTGGAGACGAGAGTTCAGAGTTGTCGTATGAGTTGAGATAGGATTTGTGAATCAGGTGATTGGAAGCCTATAAATGTTCCGGGATATGTATAAGCCCGAGGAAAATTTTGTGTAATGTTTGGGATGGAAAGTAGAACTAGTGAATCAATGCCGGTATTAATTTGCGACGTATAAAGTTAGTGTAGGGCATTTTGAAGTATAATCTATGTGCATTTTTTGGTTAGAAATATCGTATTTGTTTAATTATGTCGGCAAAGTTTTAAGGTTTCATTCTGAGGGGCCAGTCAGGCAGGACGAACAGATGTCTCATATCACAGCAGGACGAGAGTCGGGTCTCGATGCCGTCAGCTGATAGGAGTTCGCAGCTCGAATAACGGACAGTGCAGAGTGTGTTACGCATTGACACAAGATTGCATTTCCTGGCAGGGGATAACGTTAAATGTTGGATCTATACTGCTAATAATAAGAGTTGGCGTCTGATATTTCTTAGAGGGAGGGCCGTTTACTGCCTGCCGAGGCGGGATAAAGGGAGTGGCTGTGTGGTTGCCATGGAAACGAGGGTGGGGCGACTGCGGTTGCCATGGAGATAACACTTCAGGGCAGCTTGTCTTGCTGGGAGTTGCCAAACCTGTCAGTGTCTCTGATAAGAACCTGATTGTTTGTATAAGAGTGATCGCAAATGGGACGACACCGCCTGGCCAGGTAGTCTACAACAGATCACAGCGGTCAGAATGAAGGAGGAACAAGTGAGACGGAAGCGAGGGGTAAGAGTATGTAGAAAGGAATGCTGGAATGTGGCAACATCGTGAAATTTCATGTGCAGTGCTCCCCCCTCCAACCTTACCTGTCAGACGCCAACTCTTATTATTAGCAGTTTAGTTGAAATTTTCATCCGGAAATAATGTGTGTGTTATTAGATACTGTAAATTTGTTTAGTTGAGATTGTAATGTACATTTGAGACCACGAACTTAGAGTACAATGAGTAAGGTTAGCCAATTTCAGGGTTGTCCAAAGTATAGAGTGATGGTAATGATGATTGTTTTGTTTATGAGCGGCGCACAAAGCTTCACGGAAATTTTACGACATGATATGACATCGTAATCGGTTTACCTTGTACGGCGAGTTACTTATGGTTTGTACTTAATTATCAGGGTTATCCAAGTAGTAATAATGGTTAGTATTAAATTAAATTACAGTGTGATATCACGAAACAAGATGAATACTGGAAATATGAGATGTAAAATTTTTCCAGTTACCGACGATAGACATGCAACATGATTAAAATTGAATTACATCAAGACTTGTGTAGGGACATGTGAAAGAAACCATTCGTCCGCGGAGATAGAATTTGTTGTTCATTAAGATTTCATTAAATCATTTAAATTTATTTAATTATTAAATTCAGTGGAAACGCATTTTCAAATAACTTTAAATAAAGCGAATAACTTGGAGATGCATTCTGGAAATCTTAGTTTGTTTTCTGGGGAATATGTAAATGTTAACGTAACGATTAAGGGGACATATCCGAAGGTAATGGATTTTACTGCCATAAGGTATCGTGAGCATTGTTGTTGTTGCATTATTTAACTTTGATTGATTGAGCAGTAAATGTGCTGGGGTTAGTAAAGTGGAAACTTTGGTCATCAACCGATGTAACTTAATTGTGTTCAGCTTTCAGCTTAGAAACTTGGATGGTCATGGGGTCATCAACCTCAGTGACTTAGAGTAGGGCCATATGCCACCGTAGAATCATTTTCCTTGTGGTCATCATCCACAATACTTTAAAGTAACTTAGAAGTTTAGATTCGGTCCATGACATAGTCGCAGGTCACATCGATTCAATTAAAGGCCCATGCCGTATAACCACTGTGTGGCACATACCGATTGGACGGTCTTAATTATACCCAGAGTCCAGAGTTCGTGTTACGAGGACTGGACCATAAAGAATCACTATGATGGTACATGTAGTCTAACATGGAAGCCAAATCTAAAGATTTCCAGATTGTCTTTTCTTTAATTAATAATTGAGACGATGGTTTCTAGTAAGGATGTCCATCGGGCAGTTATGTCAAAGGCTCACACCAGTGTTCTGACCTTCTGTGCAAAATGATTGTGGTGTCCAGTGGACACGATTGGATTCTAATAATGCCGATGATAAAATGATTAACTCTTCAGAGATTACTTAAATAAATAGGAATATTTTTAAACAGACCTTTCATTTGAGTAGATAGATTAAAATTACTGAACCCCACATTTACCTCAGCAAGTGACGAAGAACCTGATACGACTCAAGAGACAGATCTCATGAACTTTTGCTGATAGGTAAGGAAGGTAGGTATCCTTCAGTGTGGACCAAAGGGTTCAATACATATATTCTTTGTACATTGTATTCATAAAGTGATTGTTAATTGCAAGTCAGATAAAGTAATAAGACGATGATCTATAAATTGTCTTTCTGCCTTCCTTAATCCGTTTACCCTCCAGGTTTGGTTATTCCCCCGAACTCAACGAGGGATCTCACTTCTACCGCCTCCAGGGTAGTGTCCTGGAACATGAGCCTTTTGGTCGGGGCTTCCAACTGGAAAGGAGGATCAGTACTTCGTCCGGGAGGCCTCATCTGCTATGCTGTACAGCGGCCTTGTGAGGAGATGGGAAGGTTGGAAGGGATAGACAAGGAAGAGGGAAGTGGCCGAGGCCTTAAGTTAGGTACCATTCCGTCATTTGCCTGGAGAGGAATGGGGAAACCACGGAAAACCACTTCGAGAATGGCTGAGGTGGAAATCGAAACCACCTCTACTCAGTTGACCTCCCGAGCCTGAGTGGACCCCGTTCCAGCATTCGTACCACTTCAAATTCCGTGGCAGAGTCGGGAATTGAACCCGGGCCTGCGGGGGCGACAGCTAATCACCTAGCCACTACACCACAGAGGCGGACTATATATTGTATTAATACTTAACATATTAGTACTTTGTATCTCTGGACGTACAACATCCATGCAGATTAGCATAAATTCAGTTTATATTATTTCTGTTCTCAACATCCAGTTTTCTCAATTAATTTAAAGCTTACAGCGATGAATTTGGCTATCAGTGGACAGGAATATTAACCGACTTCTGATACAGTATACTAAGTTTACGTTAAATTACATTCTCTATTTAAACCCATCAGGCTCACCACGACATAAATTAATTTTAAAGAAAAACACTGTTGTCGTGTTGATCAGAAATTTAAACGCTAAAACAGGGCATAATCAATGGCGCAAGAATGGTCCTCACTCCTAGCCCTTTCCTGTGTTACTGCTCGGTTAATTGATTCGGAAGAACTATTGTCGCACCACGAATCAACCTCAACCCATGTGACCTAAACATGCCTTTCCAAACGACCAGAAGACTGTTGTAATTGAAGGTTGTCTGTACAATGACAATCAATAAGGGATAAACACTTCACTAGATTATATTGGCCAAATACTGTACTTATTCGTATACAACTCTCTGTAGCTTTTACATGAGTCTAATTTTCTAACAATATTTTTGGTGTCAATTACGGAAAATGATAATCAAACAAAAAAATCAAGATGATTGCATTATGACAATAATATTTTAACGTTCCTTCCATTATTAAGGATTTTTTAAGATAGCCGAAATGCTGGAATTTCGGCATGAAAAAAGATCTCATTTTAAGCACACTTAAATGATATAGACTGCCCCTGGGATTGATTCCCACAGCCTTAAGCATAAAAGGTGAGTTACTTAACCTGCCTGTTAATATAAATTTTACGCGGTGTCCTAAGAACATATATTCCATTTTAAAGAAGTCTCGCGCACATTGACAATGATTTGAACTGATAAGAAACTAGTGACGATAACATTCAGCTATCGTGTCCCATCTCTGGAAGATAAGAGGTCCTGAAAGATATGTCATGCATATTTACAAGTAAAATATCTGTTTATTAATTATTTTTACTTCAGTTCTCGTAAATCTAGGAATTATCCAAATAATGTTTCATGCGTGAAATTCGAATATGAATAGCTGAATCCGTTGTCTGTATTTATGATCGACTGAATCCTTCTTGCCTTAGACAGCCATGATGTGTTGACTAAAACAAATTCTATGAACAGATTCTCCTAAAAGTCACATGAAGTACTGTAAAAATAAGTTTGCTCAAGTACCAGTGACAGTTTCCTATTCGAGAGCTTACTAATGTGAGATTACCATTATACCCAAGGTGTACACGGTGGTAGAATAACACCCACGGTATCCCCTGCCTGTCGTAAGAGGCGACTAAAAGGGGCCCCAGGGGCTCTGAACTTTGGAGCGTGGGCTGGCGACCACGGGGCCCTCAGCTGAGTCGTGGCATTGCTTCCATTTACTTGTGCCAGGCTCCTCACTTTCGTCTATCCTATCCGACCTCTCTTGGTCAACTCTTGTTCTTTTCCGACCCCGACGCTATTAGGTTTGCGAGGGCTAGGGAGTCTTTCATTTTCACGCCTTTCGTGGCCCTTGTCTTCCTTTGGCCGATATCTTCATTTTTCGAAGTGTCGGACCCCTTCCTTTTTTCCTTCTGATTAGTGTTATATAGAGGATGGTTGCCTAGTTGTACTTCCTCTTAAAACAATAATCACCACCACCACCACCACCGAACAACACATATAGTCACAGGCACCTGCTAGGGCCGACCAGAGCTATCACAGTAGAAGGGCCTACTACTGTATCACTCAACTCATACTTCTCTTATCCTTAAATTTTGTATTATTATACGCAGTATTTTAATAATTCAAAAACCCCACTGTCGGCAGCCCTGACGATGGTTTTCTGTGGTTTCCTCATTTTCACATCTGGGCTGTACCTCAATTAAGGCCACGGGCGTTTCCTTCACACTCCTAGCCCTTTCCTGTCCCACCGTTGCCACAAGACCTATCTGTGTCGGTGCAACGTAAAGCCAACTATAACAAAAATTCAAACCCATTGATTAAGATTTATCTTAAGGATAATACTAACCCCAACTAAAGGAAATAATTCAAACTAAAACTACTAGTTATCTTACGGATAATTAACCATAATATGACAAGATGAAAAAGATAGAGAAGAAAATGTTAAGAATATTAGGCCCTAGAAAAACAGGTGACATCTGGAACAAAAAGGGAGAATGAAGAATTACACACAGACACCATTAAATAAATGAGAAAATGACATGTGAAGAATGCTGGCAACATCCCTCGGGTGAGGAATAATAGATTGTCTAAGAGAATCTGGGATTACACTAAAAAATGCAAGAGGACCACGACTTGGATGAAAGAAGTAAATAAAATCCTATTTGAACTAAGCCTAAACACTAATTTATGGTGGACAGAAACACATTCAGAAAGATGGTCAACACTCAACAGAGAAACGACAGCGAAACCTGACAGACCGACAGAGGGAGGCCAGAAATCAAAACATAAAGAGGATTTGGGAGCGGAAGAGACAGGGATCATAAGCTAAACATGGTCCATAGATGGCCCGAACGAATTTTTAAAATGAGGAATTTATTTGTTCAACAGTTTGATTCAACTTGTACTAAACGCAAACACAGCTCGGTAACAGAAAATACTATGGACGGCATTTCTGAACTCCTTAGTACAATAGTGGTGGATAATTTAATTTTGTGTGGCTATTTCTAGCCGGGTGCAGCCCTTGTAAGGCAGGCAGCGTGGGTGGCATCTGCCATGTGTACTGTAGGTAACTGCGTGTTATTGTGGTGGAGGATAGTATTATGTGTGGTGTGTGAGTTGCAGGGATGTTGGGAACAGCAAAAATACCCAGTCCCCGAGTCAAGGGAATGAACCATTTAAGGTTTAAATCTCCGACCCGGCCGGGAATCGAAACCTGGGCTCTCTCAACCGAAGAGCACTGCACTGACCATTCATCCAAGGAGCCGGACAATAGTAGCGGTAATAATTATTTGAAGAGGAAGTAGGCCTACAAGAAAAGAAGGTCGGTGGATGCAGAGTGGGTCTCGGCCCACAAGTGGCCACAGCAGGTACGTAATCCGACAGCTCTGCACTCCGACCGGCCAACCGAGCTGAGGAGGAGTGGCCGCAAGTATAGTGTGGCTCTACGCCTCTGTATTCGGAAGGCGGAGATGGGCTGGTCCTCATCGTCGGTTGTCCTGAGAATGGTTTTCCGTGGTTTTCCATTCCCCTGCACTAAGACGAATGCCAAGACAGTTCCTAGTATAGGCCATGGTTGCCAGTCCATTTATCTTCTCCTGGCCTGAGAGACGGCGTCACCGTCTAGGAGGCCCGCCTCCCCCTTCAGTGGAGGAATGAAAACATTTAGCTGTAGTACTGTAGTAGTACCGAGCTCGATAGCTGCAGTCGCTTAAGTGCGGCCAGTATCCAGTATTCGGGAGATAGTAGTTTCGAACCCCACTGTCGGCAGCCCTGAAAATGGTTTTCCGTGGTTTCCCATTTTCACACCAGGCAAATGCTGGGGCTGTACCTTAAGTAAGGCCACGGCCGCTTCCTTCCCGCTCCTATCCCTATCCGGTCCCATCGTCGCCATAAGACCTATCTGTATCGGTGCGACGTAAAGCAACTAGCAAAAAAAAAAAAAAAAAAAAAAAATCTGTAGTAGTTATGCTGAGCAGCGGCCGCTTGGTAGGCCAAGGCCCTTCAAGGGCTGTAGTACCATGGGGTTTTGTTTGGTTACTGTAGTAGTAATGCAAGATAGGAATCTTCGCTTAACTGTGATCAGAGAACAAACAAAATGTGGACTCAGCCTTCAATAAATGAAGGTAATTGAAAGATAAATGGAAGGGTCATATAAGGGGTGAAAATGAAATATTTCCTGAGCTCATAAACTTAATACCATCAAGGTCAGAACAGTGCAAGATTTGAATAAGGAAGGTGGAACGGGGATATGATAGTGAAGAGCACTGGCATAAGTGTTGGCAGTGGCAGACTCCAGTAGCGGACCCGCACCCACCACCCTACACTTCCAAGTTGGAGCCCATGAGAATGGGAGGTCCTTAATACGTAGTATGTTGGAAGCAAAGGTAAATAGAGGTGAACACTACCTAAAAAATTTATAAATAGCACGAGGTATGGTACTTAACTTACCTGGAAAGACAAAAGGCAGACTTGAAACTTCCCCAGAGTCTCATTGTGTGCAAACGACCGCCGCACTTTCGGGACAGTCATAAAATGTATATTACGACTGGAGGGCGCACGTGCGGTACACTTTCAACTGTTTAATGCCGACGCGTTGCTCTATGTCATGGAACTGTCAGCGCGGACGACAGTCCGTCTGTGACAGAGTCGCAATGGGTCGTAATCTTTTGTGAGGGCGATGAGAAGTGCTCACGTGCGGAGTGACACGAGCAGTCCTATCTCCTTGTGAATCTATGGATTTTTACAAACTTTTCCAGGGGTAGTGAAAGAAACTCTGTATCAGTGATTCTCAATCCACGAGAGTAGACCAACCTCAGTCAGGTTCGCTGTTCCTAAATTGGTAGGGTAAAGGGAGGTATGTTCATGATAGGTGTAAGTTCGTGATAAATCTTTCCATATCATGTGTCCGCTAGAGGGCGAGCAAATAGCTAGAGGCATCTGTTGAGAACTCTGGGAACTAACAGTGAAGTTGAAATGCTAATTCCGCAATAGGGAAGTTCTTGATACTTATTCAAAGACTAGCATATGTACCCGTTCTTCGCACGGGAATCGGTAATCGATTTCACGATTCCTTAATGATTTTATGGGAAGTTACGTGCCTGAATTCGAACGTTTTAATACGGTATGTTAAACTGATATTCTTCTCCGAAAGCACGTGGCAGTACGTGAAGTACGTGGAGACAGAATGGGGTAGATCACAGAGTTTATTGAACGATACAGCTCCTGGTCCGATGTAGTGCCTAATTCTCCCAATTTCTCGGTTACATATTGTTCTTCATCTGAAACAGGGAGTGATACTGTGGCTGAAAGACTCATACAACCAATCGTTGACGACAACATCCCTTATTAGCTGTTCTGTCCGGCTCCATGGCTAAACGGTTAGCGTGCTGGCCTTTGGTCACTGGGGTCCCAGGTTCGATTCCCGGGAGGGTCGGTGAATTTTAACCATAATTGGTTAATTTCGCCGGCACGGGGGCTGGGTATATGTGTCGTCTTCATAATCATTTCATCCTCACCACGAAGCGCAGGTCGCCTACTGGAGTCAAATCAAGAGACCTGCATCTGGCGAGCTGAACTTGTCCTCGGACACTCTTGGCACTAAAAGCCATACGCAATTTCCTTTCATTAGCTGTTCTATCGAAAAGAGTAATGCCGGGCGAGTTGGCCGTGCGGTTAGGGACGCGCGGCTGTGAGCTTGCATCCGGGAGATAGTGGGTTCTAATCCCACTGTCGGCAGCCCTGAAGATGGTTTTCCGTGGTTTCCCATTTTCACACCAGGCAAATGCTGGGGCTGTGCCTTAATTGAGGCCACGACCGCTTCCTTCCAACTCCTAGGCCTTAATTTTTCGAAATTCATTTCCATTAAGACTGGTAGTTTTCCATTAAGGTTGGTCATGTATATTTTGTGGGAGGCTAAAATCACTGTTTCGACTTCCGGAAACTCCCAAACCAATACGGGATTTAAAAATAATATTTACCCTAATATCTACCCAAGGACAGATATGAAGTTTGGTAGAAATAAATCGGGCAGTTTCCCAGTTACAAGAACTCAACAAGCGGACGAACAGACAAATCGATAAAAAAGCTTAAAAAAAGTCCGCTCGAAGTTAGACTTGAAAAACGGTCCGTTAATGACATCTCCCTTATTAATCCTCGTATCGAAATGATGCACATGTGAAAATAAAGTTTTAGAAACTGATTTCCTTTAAGGCAGGTAGATTTCCATTTTGTTGTGTATATTTTGAGGGAGTGCATAATCACGATTTCGATTTCGTATAAATCCCCAATCAGTTCAGGGATTTAGAAACAATATTGGCTCTAAAACCGACCTAAGGACACGTGGATTCGAAATATGAAGTTTGGTAGAAATTTATCCAATAGTTTTCAAGTAATAAGAATTCAAACAGACAAACACACACACACAAAAATATAGTCAATGTACAGACACACGGTCGTTACGATTTTATTTATACAGATTTATCACACACTTAACTGTACCAGGTATATACCTCTCTTTACACTATATAGCAAGTATTCGTAATAGACCAGTTCTGGAAAGTTCATATGCTATTTAGACGAAGTACAATGAAACTCACTAATCCAGCTTATTAATTTGGATCTTAGAAGTGAAGCATCCACAGTGAGTTGAGTTATTTAGCTCTGCTTGCGGGTTCAACCGTGTCATTGTTTTCTGTACATCATGTACAGTTTGCCGTCGTTTCGAATACACTCCAGTATTCTTTGTCAAGGCGACTGAAATATCCCTACTCGATCTGAGGTAATCAGCCTCCCATGCAGCAACCTGGTATTCGAAACGTCGGCAAGCTCTACGGAATATACACAAAACAACAACACGGTTCAACCAGGAAGAAGAACTAAATATTATTTACGATAACTGGTTCAGAAGATCCTGGGTTTGATTCCCAACTGAATCGGCGATTTTAGCCACGTTTGGTTAATTCTTCCGGCTCGGGGACTGGGTGTTTGTGTTCGTCTTAATACACTCCTCTTCGTTCACATTCAAGTCACCACACTACCGACCACCACAGAAACACATTATAGTGAGCACATCCCTCTGCATAGAGCTGATGGCATCAGGAAGGGCACTTTTTTTTGTTTTTTGTTCTTTTTTTTTTTTTTTTTTTTGCTATTTGCTTTACGTCGCACCGACACAGATAGGTCTTATGGCGACGATGGGACAGGATTGGCCTGAGAATGGGAAGGAAGCGGCCGTGGCCTTAATTAAGGTACAGCCCCAGCATTTGCCTGGTGTGAAAATGGGAAACCACGGAAAACCATCTTCAGGGCTGCCGACAGTGGGGTTCGAACCCACTATCTCCCAGATGCGAGCTCACAGCTGCGCGTTCCTAACCGCACGGCCAGCTCGCCCGGTAGAAGAAGAAGAAGACGAATATTTGTCGTTTGTATCTTTTGGATTTGCTAACACAATGAGGAAATTCTTTCTGAAGATATGGAAAGATTTCTAAGCATCATTTGATTCAGTCAGGCATAGTATAGTTTGTTTTGCGTGGACCATATCGTTAAGTGCCTCGTGTGGTCGACAGTTAACTGTGATATGTGTACTGGTGGTCGAAATTTTAATTATTCACCTGCAGTAGGGTTGGAAAGGAAGTGTTAGTGGCCTTGACATCAGTACTATCCCGACGTTATGTGGAGGTTAAGTGAGCAACCCAGAAAAAACACATGCTCTTATAATGTGTCCGTACCAGCTAAGCCGGCATTCGCGTAACTTACTACAGATCTGTCTGACCAGATTCATTCTACTACGGTAATAAAGTAGACCTCACAGCTAGAGACTCAACGCTGAGTGTTGGGTGGTGAGAGACAACGTGACACCCTAATGGCGCCAATGATTTCGGGAGGATGTGCTCTTTTAGGTGGGTGATAGCGGAGGAAATTGAAATGGCGTATGGCTTTTAGTTCCGAGAGTGTCCGAGGACATGTTTGGCTCGCCAGGTGCAGGTCATTTGACTTGCGACAGGCGACCTGCGGGTCGTGATGAGGATGGAATGATGATGAAGACGACACATAAACTCAGCCCCAGTGCTAGCGAAATTAACCAATGATGGTTAAAATTCCTGACCCTGTCGAGAATCGAACGCGGGACCTCTGTGACCAAAGGTCAACACGCCATGGGGCCGGACATAGCGGAGGAAATGCCACTGAAATCTATCAGGTGGCGTCTGCACTCCAGGTTAGGGGCGGCTACCGGAGGCGTCTGTTCCCCAGGTTAGGGACGACCTACAAAAATGGCAATAGATACTATATGTCCAGCGGCAGGCCCGGGCAACAGGCCTACTGGCGTAGTAGTCATAACCCCTTGGAATCAAATGCCACAAATGTATGTTCTGGATAATTACAATTGTGATAAAATATTAAATGCGTGGGACACACAATGCCATGCGTCCAATCTCTTTTTGAGCAACTGCACATATTAGAACAGAATTATTTATCGTATGGCTTTTAATAAAGGGAGTTCCTGATGACATGTTCGGCTCGCCTGGTGTAGCCACTGTAAGGCAGACCCTCCAACAAGGGTGGACGGCATCTGCCGTGCATGGGAACTGCGTACTTTTCTGTGGCGTGTGAGTTGCCTGAATGTTGAAGACAGTGCAAACGCCCAGTCCCCGAGCCAGGGGATTAACCATTTAAGGTTAAAATCTCCTACCCAGCCCGAAATCGAACCCGGAGTCCTCTCAACCGAAGGCGACTACGCTGACAATTCAGCCAAGGAGCCGTACAGTAGAACAGAAAATAATTCTAAACACAACAAATTATCACTCTTTGTAATATTTGACTCAGTCGCAAAGAGAGGACAAAATTACCAGCATCAGTTATTGCATCTGGAATACAATGAAGCAAAACTGGAATGTAACTTGTGATCCGAGCTACTCACAGCTGAAGAGCGGCCATGACTCACGAAGGAGAAAAAGAAAAAAACTTGCAGCTGTTCACATTAAGTCTATTAATTATACTCCAGGTGTCAATGTGAGTCGATTGAAAAGCAAAAAAATTAATTAATATTCCAATGCACCCTGCTGGGTCGGGGGCAAATTATTAGTTACGAATAATTCGTCAAAATTCTCGTTGCAATGAACTGAATGAATAAGAAAGTATCAACCTTAGAGTAGAAGCTTCCACGGTCTGTTAAATTAACGTTGAATTACGTTGCCTCTGTGGTGTAGTGGTTAGCGTGATTAGCTGCCACCCCCGGAGGTCCGGGTTCGATTCCTGGCTCTGCCACGAAATTTGAAAAGTGGTACGAGTGCTGGAACGGGGTCCACTCAGCCTCGGGAGGTCAACTGAGTAGAGGTGGGTTCGATTCCCACCTCAGCCATCCTGGAAGTGGTTTTCCGTGGTTTCCCACTTCTCCTCCAGGCAAATGCCGGGATGGTACCTAACTTAAGGCCACGGCCGCTTCCTTCCCTATTCCTTGCCTATCACTTCCAATCTTCCCATCCCCCTACGAGGCCCCTGTTCACCATAGCAGGTGAGGCCGCCTGGGCGAGGTACTGGTCATACTCCCCAGTTGTATCCCCGACCAAGAGTCTGAAGCTCCAGGACACTGCCCTTGAGGCGGTAGAGGTGGGATCCCTCGCTGAGTCCGAGGGAAAAGCCGAACCTGGAGGGTAAACAGATGATGATGATGATGATGATGAATTACGTTGTTTACCAATCTTAGACCGTGTAGTTATTTTATGTAGGTCTACCTTATGTAAGGTTATCGATGTTTCGAATATATTTCAGTATATTTTGTCTACTATTTGCTTTAAGTCGCACCGACACGGATAGGTCTTATAGCGACGATGGAATAGGCTAGGAGAGGGAAAGAATCGGATGTTGCTTCAATTAAGGTACAGCCTTGCCTGGTGTGAAAATGGTAAACCATAGAAAACCATCTTCAGGGCTGTTGACAGTGGGGTTCGAACTTATGCACTGCATGGTCCCAATAAAATATAAAAGTGAAATAAAAATAAAGACGCATAATAAAATCTATATTCGTCATGATATAAGTCATTCAATTATTTAGCAAAAGAATCAAGAGAGAGTGAGAATCCATTTACGATAGCAGCTTTAAAACTAGGGAAGCCACGAGAGTTCAACCTACTGACTAATCCATTAGGACAATAATAATTATTTTAATTCATTTTCATTGGAATTTAAAAAAAAATGTTGTAATATTCATTCAAATTTATTTTAAGTTACCAGATGATTTTGAACTATTTAGATTGAATCTCTCAAAATCTCAGTTGACATTTATTGTAGAACCGTAGTAGGGAGACTGATGACACAACTACCATGGACTCTTCTATACGCACACGACATAGTCCTAGTTGGTGATATACGTAAAGAGGTCGAGGTAGCCTTACAACTTTGGAACCGGGCGAGTTGGCCGTGCGTGTAGAGGCGCGCGGCTGTGAGCTTGCATCCGGGAGATAGTAGGTTCGAATCCCACTATCGGCAGCACTGAAGATGGTTTTCCGTGGTTTCCCATTTTTACACCGGGCAAATGCTGCGGCTGTACCTAAATTAAGGCCACGGCCGCTTCCTTCCAACTCCTAGGCCTTTCCTATCCCATCGTCGCCATAAGACCTATCTGTGTCGGTGCGACGTAAAGCCCCTAGCAACTTAAAAAAAAAAAAAAAAAAACTTTGGAGAAAAGCTTTGGAGACAAGTGGACTCAGAATAAGCCGTAAAAGGACTGAGTATTATGTTCTGTAACTTCGCCAAGCCGGAAGTTCAAGATCCACTCAATAAAATTTTCTTAGCGAGTGAACCACTGGCAATGACGGATAAATTCAAGTACCTGGGCTCAGTTATTACCACCGATATGACAATTGATGATGTAAAGCATCGCATCAGCGTTGGACGCACCAAATGGCGTTTGCTGACGGACGTCTTATGTGGCAGGCGGACGCCTAATTGCTTGCCACGCCACTCAACTCCACATCACTCCACTCCACCAGAGGTCTAGAGAAAGGCCGGTAGCGTTCACACGTTGACACTTCGTGTGGCGCAACCTCCGTCCACTCTCGTCAACAGCACGCTGCTGTCGACCGGCCTGAAGTGTCTTCCACTCTGGACGACTGGAAGCTCACAGAATCAGATTAGCTCGTTCAGACGGTCAACATAATATGAGCTACAAGTTCGAAGATTTCGTTTCAAAATGTCGGTTCCATTCATAGATACTGAAAAGTTAATAATAGAAATACAAAATCGTCCTTGTCAGTGGGATTAACGAACGACAGACTATTCAAATAAAATAAAAGGCTTCAAATTGGAATCAAGTTTCCCATGAAGTGATTTCACTTTTTGACGAACTGGACAACTCCTAAGAGAGAGAAATTGATAACTACAGTAATAGGCTGTATGTGTTATATATTAACCATTTATTCGATATTACAATAACATGGGTCATTGAAAAATAATTAATCAAGGTTTTTTAGCAGTCTTCATCTCAAAAGAATTGCTTCCAATTAAATTACATAATAACCTTTTCTTATTCGGACGATAGTATTCGGGAGATAGTGGGTTCGAACCCAACTTTCGGCACCCCTGAAGTCAGTTTTCCGTGGTTTCCCATTTTCAAACCAGGCAAATGCTGGGGGCTGTACCTTAATTAAGGCCACGGCCGCTTCCTTCCCACTCCTAGCCCTTTCCTGTCCCATCATCGCCATAAGACCTATCTGTATCGGTGCGACGCACAGCAACTTGTAAAAAAAGAAAACAAAAATAACCAATCTTATTCGTGAGAACTACCAGTCTTATTTACAGAAGGTAGGTGTAGGTAGCAAGGCCATACTGGTAGCACACTAAATCAGTCGTTCAAACGGTCAACATTGTGTGCGTCACAAGTTTGAAGTTTTTGTTTCAAAATATCGGCGGAATACATTTTTTCATGTTGGTGTCCTGACGCTGTAAACTTGCTTCAAGGATTGACAACAATTCAGACAAATTCCCACTCATACGAAAGTAATTAAGGAACATTTTTAGATCATTGGTACGTTCATCTAGAAGAACGATGAGTTCCTCGTTCTAGGCGATATTGCACAATATTGCCAACACACAGCACAGTATTTTGCGATTTGCGCAATATATTTCAAACTTTCTTGATTTCGTACAATATATTGCACAACCCTTCAATATTAAATACACACTATCAATTTTATTGCACAAACCCAGATATTGTGCAATAATATTGCACGTCTATGTTCTTTCACCTCAACCTTCTTTTCGGAAGAATAAAAGTCCCAAGGATAATGTGCGCGTCCATGGACCAGATTCAAACCGAGACGCAAATATGAGGTGGGGACGAGAAGTTGCCGGTAAGTTGACGGAAGTGGACGGCAAGTGTCTGAGAAGTGGAGTGGAGTGACGTGGCGTGGAGTGGAAAGCAAGTGGACCGTGTGAAAGGGCCCAAAACTCAGAGGCAAGATATACAAGACTGTTGTTAGGCCTGCCCTCACGCACGGCTCAGAGTGTTGGACAAGGCAAAGAAACATGATCAGCAAATGCATGTGACGGAAATGCGGATGCTGGGATGGTCAGCGGGGGTCGCCCTCTTAGACCGAGTGCGCAATGAGCATATAGGAGGATCATTTAATACGGTCCCTATCAGTGAGAAATTGGAGGAGCAGCATTTGCGCCGGTACGGACACGTACAACGTCGAGATGAAGATCATCCCGTTAAGAGAACTCTTGCAATCGAGGAATCAAGGAGAGGACGCGCACGTCCGAGAGCAACATGGTGGCGTACAGTCGAGAAGGCCTTCAATAGAAACGGCATTACAGTGGCGGAAACGCAGAGATCAGAAAAGCCGACCTTCAGTGATACCTGGGAGTGTCCATTGTGGGCAAATATTCGGCCAGGAAAGAAGAAGAAAAAGAAGGAGTCGAAATCTTTTGAAAATATTCACAGAGAAAATTGTGATTGTTCCGTCCACACCAAACAATTTACCAATAACGCCCCAGTTATTAATTTTATACTTGTGTCCCAAGTCACGAAAAGCAAGGCTCATAGTGCCTTTTCTTTTTCTGTATCAACCTCTTTGGACTGCTTTTCATCTCGCTGTTTCTTGGATTTCTTATCAATGACCACAATGTCCGCTTCAGATGACGTACGGGTTACTTCTTATACATCGAAATGATTTGTATTTCGAAAGCTTTTAGATATCCTTCTCTTTAGTCTATGGCGCCTGTTATTCCTTTGCGGCAGAAACCAAGAGCATGTTCACTGAATTGGAGTATTTAAAGTGCAAACCCCACTTAATTGCCAAAAAAAAAAATGTAAATTTGATTAAGATTTCAATCATAATTACTAAGTGTTTCTTTTTTCACAAAAAATAAATTTTATCCCTTCATCTTTCTTTCTTTCTTTCTTTCTTAATCCATTTACCCTCCAGTGTTGGTTTTTCATTCGGACACAACGAGGGATCCCACCTCTACCACCTCAAGATCAGTGTCCTAGAGCGTGAGAATTTGGGTCAGGGTATACAACTGCGAAGAAGGATAAGTACCTCGTCCAGGAGTCCTCACCTGCTATGCTCAACAGGGGCCTTAAAGGGGAATGTAAATATTGGAATTGATAGACAAGGAAGAGGAAGGAAGCGGCCGTGGCCTTAAGTTAGGTACCATCCCGGCATTTGCCTGAAGCGGAAGTGGGAAACCACGGAAAATCACTTCGAGGATGGCTGGGGTGGGGTTCGAACATAATAATAATACAGTATAATACATATGTATTAAGAATGCAATCCCTTTTCCAATGTATTCGATGAGGAACACAAATTTGAATAATACTACGTGTAAGTTAGCGAAACATTTACCGCGTTTAGAATGCCAAGAAAAATTTGCATAATCGGAACTCCCACGCTGAGGATTCGACCACCGGCGTCGGTAACGTAATGTAATTCTGAAACTGACTCTAAGCTATAATATACATACCTTAGTAAAACTAGGCCTTCCGGTTGTTACACAAATACAGTGATTCACGCCACCTATGATAATATGCTCTTCCTAGGAAATTACTCATACGTGTATGAGCATGACATTTCGCGTGATAATAAACCGACAATATTAACACTTCAAGTAATCATTTCTGAGTAAAAATGAATTTACATCCATCAGACGACAGACATTCTTCTTGGATGCGTCATCCTACTGTTGTCTTGTTCATAATGAACAACAAGAGATATCCTGTACAGAAAAATATTGAGTCTGATAATGATCCAGACAGTAAGATCCAGTCTATTTCCTTGGCTTGCTTGTCATCTGATCAGACTTGGATTCAGAAGGCTCTGGGTTCGATTATCTACTTGAACAGTAAAAAAAGCAAAAGCAAAGCCGTCTCCGTACGGACCATGAAGGCGCATTGAGGAATGGAAGTTAAAGGCACTAAGGGGGGGGGGTAGAGTGGTAAGTACTATGTCTGGCAGCAATTGCCCCTTGAATGAACATGGTACTCATTTTTGGTTTAGGCTGAGTGAACCCTATGAAAATACGCCCACTGCAGAATTGAAAATATCGTTTCTAAACATGTTCAAAGTCCGTCTCTGAGGTGTAGTGGTTAGTGTGATTAGCTGCCACCGCCGGAGGCTCGGGTTCGATTCCTGGCTCTGCCACGAAATTTGAAAAGATTTGAAAAGTGGTACGAGGGCTGGAACGAAGGTCAACTGCGTAGAGGTGAGTTCCATTCCCACCTCAGCCATCCTGGAAGTGGTTTTCCGTGGTTTCCCACTTCTCTTCCAGGCAAATGCCGGGATGGTACCTAACTTAAGGCCACGCCGCCTTCTTCCCTATTCCTTGTATATCCCTTGCTATCTACCCATCCCCCACCAAGGCCTCTGTTCAGCATAGCAGGTGAGGCCGCCTGGGCGAGGCACTGGTCATCCTCCCCAGTTTCATCCCCCGACCCAATGTCTCACGCTCCAGGACACTGCCCTTGAGGCGGTAGATGTGGGATCCCTCGCCGAGTTCGAGGGAAAATCCAATCCTGGAGGGTAAGCAGCTTAAGAAAGAAAGAAGAGATAAAATGATGGGACACATCTTGAGACACACAGAACTTGTTCAGAGAGTTTTTGAGGAAAGTGCATACGGTAAGAACGGTTGGGGTAGACCAAGGCATGAATATGACAGATTAGAGTAGACTACATTAGCAACGGATAAGATGGCAGGGAGAACTGCATCAAAACAAACACCCTGTCTCTCTGTGTAGCAATTTTTTCCTTTAAGGACGCCGATAATCAACCACAATCTGAAAGTGACAGACGTCTGAGCGATGCTAGTAACTTCCAAAGGCAGCCAATCCCAGTCATGGACTGTGTGAGTTGTAAAGGTGTCACACATAGGGTTGTTGAGTGCAACCGGTGAGCAATGCAACGGGAAATTGACTCACTCCTCATTTCCTTCGTATGCCTCTTCAGTAGTTCTTGGGTTATTTATGACAGCTGATGGGTGAAATTTTGGGGATCCTACCAGCCTTCGGGCTGAGAACTCGAATTATGATTCAGTTTAGTGGCATGTACGATTTTAAGAAATTCACCACCACATCCCCTAGTTTATATGTAGTCAGCGAAGAACTCTGGGTAGGAGGGGTTTTAAGACCGGATGTCCTTCTGGCTGCCACGCGCTAATCCCACTCTAAGTCATCAAGATTCGGGTTGGTAATCAACTGGATAGACCGTTGCATCAACATAATTCTTTTAAATGCAGGTATTCAATGTATTTATTGAGGTGAGTAGATGCAGCATGATGTTCGCAGCTCAAGCATGGACCTCCCAACTTTACACAGCAAAACTGAGGCGCAATTATGTCATGCGATTTACAATCATCTCACCATGCAAGTATGAAAATCCACAGCCTGTTTCCGGTCATTTGATCTGGTCGGGAATGAAATAAATAAAGCTCCCATCTATCGGCGAGGATAGGAACTGTGCCGACTGCCGAAGCCTGCCGCACTCCTCTGGGGCAATGATTAATGACTGACGGATGAAATGAAATGATATTGGAGACTTATGCTGGAATGAAAGATGACAGAGAAAACTGGAGTCCCTGGAGAAAAACCTGTCCCCCCCCTCCGCTTTGTCCAGCAAAAATCTCACATGGAGTGACCGGGTTTTGAACTACGGAACGCCGGTGAGTGGCTGGTGCGCTGCTACCTGACCACGGGAGCTCTAACTACGTAAGTCTCATCCGCAAAAATTCGGCAAGAACGTATTCCGAATAATATAATAGAGGTGAAGTATCTCTGTATAGAACTAAATGATGGCATAGCAATAGTTACAAATAGAGGATTGTGGCGACGTTTTGTGAATTCACAGAGGCTTGCAAACTGAATGCTGAAAGGCATAACGGACTATAATGATGATGTATGTATATCTTGAATCACAGAGTCGTTCAGAAACGTACTTCCCTTGTAAGGAATGCACTTGCATTGGCTCATACTGCGACTTCTAAGAACAGTGTAAAAATAACTACTATCGGCCGAACACGTGCAAACACGTTCACAACACACAAAGCAAGTACTGAGTCAGTCTACTGGTACTAGATGGGATCTGTCACAGGTCTATATCTACAAAACAATGTACAGTAGAGTACGCGTGATACCTAGCGAGTTGGCCGTGTGGTTTGGGTCGCGCAGGTGTGAGCCTGCATTCGGAAGATGGTGGTTCGAATCCCACCACCGGCAGCCCTAAAGATGATTTTTCTTGGTTTCCCATATTCACACCAGGCAAATGCTGGAGCTGTACCTTAATTAAGACCAGGTACGCTACCTTCCCTATCCTATCATTTTACCGTCCTTTCGTCGAAAACATTCTACGTGTTAGTGCGACGTTAAAAAAAAGACAGAACTAGCTACACGTGATTACCAACATTGATGTCAATTCCCTATAGTTCGGGTATTAACTCCACTTCTGATTCGAACTAAGTAGACTGCAAGTTCCCACAGTGGATAGAACAGTTCGAGAAGGAAACGGTGATGTTAATAACCAGAGAGCGGACGTTCAAGCAGTTATGTTGAGTAAAATGGCAGGCAAATAAGCACCTAAGATTTAGGAAATAGTAAAATAATTTTTCTTCGATTTTGGCCATCTAAGGACCACGGAAAGTAAACCTGTGCATTCATCTTAATCCTTTTTTTCTTGACTTCCAATAGTTCTTCATCCTTTCACTTTGCTGTTTCCTCCTCTCTTGTGTTCAGATGTTATTATTACCTTTCCCGTTTTCCTTCTGGAAACGCTTGAAATTTTGTATCAATCTTCTGAAAGTTGCTCTGTCTTGTATTACATCGTCTGTTATTCCAACCTGTCATCTTTTTTTACTCCTTGGATCCACTGGTTCCTATTCTTGCACTTGTAAACATGTTTAAACACTCGTTTTGTCAATCTACTCTCATCAATCCTCATTGTGAGACCAAAAAAAAAATTAATTCTCCTCTTTCTGATCGTGTCTAACAGCCTTTCATTTTCTTCATCCTTGTATAGATCTTTATTCCTCCTATGTCTAAAATAGGCAAATCGTAACGAAAATGGGCACTAAAATAATACGGTAAGGTAAGGGTGTATTCTGCCCGAAGGCAGGTCCGAACCCCCGCAGAGGTGTGCCTGAGTCGGACTTCACGTACGGTAGGGTGGCGAGGTCCTTTCCGCTCTTCCATGCCCTTACCCCCTCACAACAGCGCGTGGCAACCCATCCAAATCTTGACCACGTCCAATGTTGCTTAACTTCGGAGATCTCACGGGATCCGGTGTTTCAACACGGCTACGACCGTTGGTGCATGAAAATAATAAAGATGGTTTAATGTAAACTACTAAATGCACATCTGCATACCACTTTACTGCTTAATCTTACGTCCTCCTCTGGGTTTGGTTGATAGAATAACATCAACGGAATCCCTTGCCTGTCGTAATAGGCGACTAAAAGGGGGGCCAGAGGCTCTCAACTTGGAAGAGTGGGTTGGCGACCACGGTTCCCCTAGCTGAGTCTGGCGTTGCTTCCACTTACTTGTGTCAGGTTTCTCGCTCTTATCTTTCATGCCCGAACTCCCTTGGTCAACTTCTGTTCTTTTCCAACCCCGACGGTATTAGGTTTTCGAGGATTAGGGAGTTTTATATTTTCACACCCTTCGTTGTCTTTCCTTTTCCGATATTTTCATTTCTCGAAGTGTCAGACCTCTTCCATTTTCCTTCTGATTAATGTTAATAGAACGTAGTTAACCATCCGTTCTCCCTCTTAAAACAATAACCAACATTTAATCTTATGTAGCAGGAACGGGACCTGGCAATCCTCTCGGCCATTTGGCTTGTGGAGTGAGTTTTCAGTAGAGATTTGTTTAATGTTAAAATATTAAAAACATTTTAGCTCGTTAGGCCTTTTTAATCGTTTCGCCTCAGTGCAGCCGTGGGCTCATCTCCAACTCGCTGGAGCTGGTTCGCTGTTGAGACACCACTACAAGCCTCCTATGTAGGACAATGCAGTGACGGTGCACCAGAGGAAGCATGTGCCTGGTAATTTCACGATTTCAGTGCATCCCTATTTGGGGCAAACCCTACGTTTTTTTTTTTTTTTTTTTTTTTTTTTTTTTTTTTTTTTTTTTTTTTTTTTTTTGCTTTACGTCACACCGACACAGATAGGTCTTATGGCGACGATGGGACAGGGAAGGGCTAGGAGTGGGAAGGAGGCGGCCGTGGCCTTAATTAAGGTACAGCCCCAGCATTTGCCTGGTGTGAAAATGGGAAACCACGGAAAACCATTTTCAAGGCTGCCGGCAGTGGGGTTCAAACCTACTATCTCCCGAATACTGGATACTGGCCGCACTTAAGCGACTGCAGCTATCGAGCTCGGTAAACCCCACGTCTATCGGGTGAGGTACTGTAATGTGGTAGAGAAATGTTTTCTGTTTGAGTTGCAGTGAAGTGAGGAGAGGGCGCAAACATTCAGTCCCCAAACCATAGGAATGAACCGTCCACAGTCCAACCAAGAATATAACCTGGGACCTCTCAGACCAAATGCCGGAGCGCTAATACTCAGTCACGCAGCCAGACAGGATAATGTTGAACAATTCAGAAAGATATATACATCAAAGAAAGTGTACCATTTGGAAAAAAAAGTGGAACGATGTTACTTTCTGTGAAATCGGAGTACATTTCATGATTTCTTCTACACATTTATATCTTTTGAAATGAAGCTCCCATACGTAACTATCTTTACACCAGTCTGTTTTCAGACCAACTTTCCTTTGCGGGAATGAAAGCTGGGTGGACACGGGATATCTTATTCGTAAGTCAGAAGTAACAGACATGAAAGGAGAGAGAATGATCGCTGGTACAAATAGGTAGGAACAATGGCAGGAGGTTACTCGAAATGAGGAGATAAAGGCTAAGTTAGGAATGAACTGGATGGATGAAGCTGTGCGCATAAGCCGGCTTCGGTGGTGGGGTCATGTGAGGCGAATGAAGTAGGATAGGTTCTATAATAGAATAAGGGACCCTGTCTTGGAGATTAAGAGAAGTAGAATGCGACCAAGACGACGATGTATTAGACTCAGTTTCTAATAATTTAAAGTTAAGAGGTACACAACTAAACGATGCCACAGAACTGGTCAAAATAAAGGATTCCGGCAGCATCTAGTAAATTCACACAGGCTTGCAGACTGCATGCTTGAAAGTCATAACAGTTTATAATTAAGATGCATGTATGTATGTGTATTTACAAAATAACACTTCTAAATTGTCATACAAAATATATTCAGATACCTAAGATATCTGTTAACATTAAATACTTCTTCTTCTTCTTCCTCCTCCTCTTCTTCAGAATGATTTATCCCACTTATGTCGCTGTTGCGTATATTCTTGTCCGCTACACCCACAGTTTCATGCTTTCTTGAATGCTGTCCATTCATCGCCTTCTCTGTCGCCCTCGAATACTTTTTTATGGTGGAAGCAGCTCTATCATCCTATTCCCCACATAATCCTAATCTCTTAACGTGGCCATACCATCTGAGCCCAGCTTTGCTGACTTAGAACCTTGCTCCACGTTAAGTCTCCTCGTATTTACTTCATTTCTCACTTTGTCCAACCTTGTGTGACCATTTGTCCACCTCAGCATTCACACATCTGCCACCAATTTCCTTGTTATCTCTTGAGTTTCTGACCCATGTACCCAACCTAACCGCATGGCACTACAGCCCCTGAAGGGCCTTGGCCTACCAAGCGACCGCTGCTGAGCCGGAAGGACTACAGATTACGAGGTGTCGTATGGTCAGCACGACGAATCCTCTTGGCCGTTATTCTTGCCTTTCTAGACCGGGGCCGCTATCTCATCGTCAGACAGCTCCTCAATTCTAATCACGTAGGTTGAGTGGGCTTCGAACCTGCCCTCAGATCCAGGTAAGAATCCCTGACCTGGCGAGGAATCGAACCCGGGGTCTCCGGCTAAGAGGCAGGAATGCTACCCCTACACCACGGGGCCTGCGCCCCGTGTACCGGGTGGGCAAAATAAAACTGGCTCGTAAAATATTTACGATTAGACTCACGAGGGATTATCTCTTGTTAATGAATATTACAGAATATGCTGTACAGTAAATAGCCGCTGTTGATGTCGATGCAGCGCTGTGCTCGATTTATCAAACTGTGAGACACACGTTGCAGCTTTCGCCGAGATATAGCAGTAATAGCGTTTTCAATGTTCTGCTGTAGCTCATCCAGTGTGAGAGGATTATTGGAGTACACCTGACCCTTAAATTTGCCCTACAGGTAAGAAACACAGGGAGAGAGATCAGGCGATCGCGGTGGCCATTTGATTGTACTACCTCTGCTGATTTTACTCACCTCACGGAACACCTCATGTACTCGTGACAAGGTTGTCAAGGCGGCGTATGCTGTTGTTCCGTCTTGTTATAAATATCCATACAGTCGTTCGTCTTCTATGAATTGATATAAATATGGATTAAACAGTGTCTGGACATACCGGTTAGCATTAACAGTTTGGTGAAAGAATCATGTTACTATGTGACACCAGACATTTCGCACCACGTACCAATCTCGAGATTATACAACGGCTTTTCGACGTACTGATGGGGATTTTCTGATGCATAATGGACGTATTCTGACAGGCTGAACCAGGCCTTATCTGAAGAAATGAAAAACTGAGGATCCAAACGTCCTGACTCCACTTCACTCAGAAACCACCAGTACAACTTATACTTAATGACACAGTGACGTACTCGGGGCAGAGCATGCGGAAGATGCGCACGAGCAGATATGTGACAGCAACCTATTGGTGCATCAAAATCACGGTTTCCAGCATTTTCCTGTGATGAGCAGTACTCCTGTTGATTACTGGAGGTCATTTCTGAGTCATTCTAATAAATATTTCGACGGCTTACTTCGTATCTCGCAACGCTCTTCCTACCCATTATTTTCCTTAAGACTCGTCACACCTCCCAGCCACATATTGATATGCAGCCCATCAGAACAATTTTCGTTGTGTTCATTTTCCTATGCCAATGTGTAAAGGTAATTGAACCTTAAATGCATTATACTGTAGGAGTGCGTAAATACGTGATGCAAACAACATCCTTACTATATGGTATGGTAAAGTCCATTTTCCATTACACATCAGCATAGGAAATTGAATACAATGAAAATTGTTCTGATGGACTGCATATTCATATGTGGCCGGGAGGTGTGGCCAGCCTTAAGGGAAAAAATCCGTAGGAAGAGCATCGGGACATATGAGGTTTTAGAAGTAAGCCGTCGATTTATTTTTTTCTATGCCAGTTTAATATTAATCCCCACCCCCGTATCATTGCTGGTCTCACTACGGGCTTGCGTTCTTCCCCGTTTAATTGTTTTGGTGCAGTATCTTCTAGTCACACAGTACATTCGATGATTTCTCCAGTTTAACCAACTGTTGTATTTTATGAGAATGTTTAATGTTTTTTATTTAAACTTCGTAGCCCAGTACGTCATAAATATACACACAGCATACTGGATATGTTTATCTCTAGACAGAATAGCGTTCAAACATTCAACAAGATAGACTCCAACACGTCTACTCCTATCTGTAATCCGACGCGTTTGAAACTAAACATAAATCCATATGATCTCTTTCTTAATTGCTCGCTCGGGGAGCGTGCTTACATCGTGGTCTAGCCGCTCAGTTGTCAATCCGTATGTCTCGATTTGGTTATCTAGCATAGCTTTCCCTTAATGCAATAATCACACTCATCACCATGATTTACACGTCCCTGCCTCAAACATGATAGAACCTGATGATGTACCTTCAAGAACGAAACATTTCATTATAATTTCAGGTATAATTCTGTCACCATATTATGTTTTCTTTTTCAGACAGTTTATAAATGTGTTCCTTAATTTGAAAAATATTCCAGTCCTAGCCCCTGTTATTTATACATACACACAAAAGAAAAGACAGCATAGTCATACAACTTATCAGATATCAAGTAATTCGGACAGTTGGACAGGGATAATATTAACCTTTTCCATCCCATGCCCGAGTTAACTCGGATGTCAACATTTCTCCCGCTGTCCAAACACGAGTTAATTCGGATTTAAAGCAATGCGCTCTTGTTCACTTCCGAGTTCAGTCCAACGCTCTTGACATGCTTTGTTCAGACGACGGACGATTTATAAATCGCCTTACCGGTTTTTGACGATAATTATGTGCCTTGTGCTTTTCTTTCGCAGCTGTCTTCTGAGATGAGTGCACGGGAGTGTAAAGAAAGCATAACGAAAGATTATATTTTAGTAATTTTAGGCAATGATGATGAGTCTGATTTTTTATGAATATAGTGGAGATAAGTTTCAGTGAAACAAGCTGTCGACATTTATCACGCCAAGTACTTTCAAGTTTTGGGAAAAGTGTTAGGAGAAATCTATTGCTAATATTGTCGTTCCATGACTTTTCAGTAGCTGTGTAAATACAAAGTATTTATGGCCTAGTACAACCACTGTCGAAACGTCCAGAAAAATCTGGCATGGGGCATGCATAAGGCTGAAAGAAACTTGGGAGTGAAAAGGTTAAAAATCCACAGTTCTGGTCCTTCAAGCAAGCAACTCAATGTTGTAAGCATCCTAGGGTTATAAACAATCAAATTTAGGTAAATAAAATATAATTAAGTATGAGAATTTATTCTTTATTTATTCCTAAAAATTACAACCATTTTCCCAATCATCGTTATCCGGTGGATTAAATAACCAGTTTACCTTTTTCTTCGACTACGAGCGCTAATGTAGGTCAATGCAGAGTTCCACTTCAGCCCTTATAACACATTCGTTGTGAATATGTTTCACGAATAAATAAAAACACCTGAGAGTACTAAACAAAGGAACACATCAAAAAATGAAATATGTAAATATGTTTAATTTGGCTAGGATTTGAATCGGAAAGAAAACGAGTAAAAAAACAAGCGATTTCAGGCTGCTTTTCCGAACTGCATATAGGCCGGAAGTGATTATAGAATTTTTTTAAAAGAGTGATAGAACTATCCAAGACTCACAATTTAAAAACTTGTCGGGCCCTTTAGCCCTTCAACTTTCGGCAAATTGAGGAAATTTATTAAATTTACGATTTTTTGTAGTATGGGAGAGCTCTAATTTGTCTACTACGAAATGTTTTTAACATTAAAATATATAAAAAATATACAATAAATCGAAGTGGTTTCGGATTTATTTGGAGTGGTATGGAAATACTGCTTTATCAGTTAATGTATTTTACGTGAAGTTAAGCCGCAATCGAGCTCTCCGTTGTCGACAACAGTAGCTGCTAAGCGTCGTTAAAAGCGAGAGGGCGGTTAATTCTTGTTAACGTGAGGGATAGTCTGTGAAGTGGATTGAGAAATGAACGCAGAATGAGCAACGTAATGACGATCAATTGGTGAGCTGGTAGAAGATTACGAAGAAGAACGAAGAGGGTTCAGCTAATGACTTCAAGGAGCACGATACATCACAGCCTATAGTTACGGAAGGTTAAAAGAAGTTACCGAAGTTTAATTCCCGAAAATGATGCGTGCATGCATAAATAACACACTTCTAAATACGTTTGAATTTAATTGGATGGGAGTGGAAATATTCCTGTATTAAAAAGTGTGGCAAAATCTTCCACGTGGGCCAATAGCTCTTCAGTCTTAATGTTCTTTAAACCAATACAGTAATTCAAACAGCTATTCAGTTACAATATTTTAAATCATACCTAAGATCTAGTAAAACCAATACTAAAAAAATGAAGTGAGAATCTTTAAAAGATTACTTAGTATTTCTAAACATCAATGTATCAACATCCCCTCAGATGAGCCGTGACCTTAGCCCTAATTAGGACTATTTGCAATTTTCTTTGGCAAGGTTAATGTACCTCATATTAAAACATTGTAGATTTTCATCCCACGTGCACTCTTCCCAAAACCCTGCTTTTGACATACAGTGTTAGATCAGAATATAAATCATAATTCCCCTCAAAACCATTTGACGTACGAACTGACGGTGTATTTTACAGGCTCAGTCGACAGTGGACTCTGAAAAATGTAGAACTTCGAATAACTTTCAGTTTAAAACCGTAGCGAAGCTCGGGTATCTTGCTAGTGTACCAATAAAACGGGCACTCTCGAGCTCACTCAGGGCCGGCTCGTCTGACTCGGAAGGAGTATGTCCGACGTTCTTGTACCAGATCTAACGGCACATCACTTCGACTGTTGATGTGAGTCAATGCAGACTTTCCTTTAAGCCCTTATAACTACATTAGGTGTGGACAGTTTTCAAAAAACAAAAAACCGCCTGAGGGTATTGAACCAAGGAACACATTACAGAAAGAACTATGCAAATAATTTGGCTAGGTTTTGAATCAAAAAGAAAATGAGTCAAGAAACAAGCGATTTTAGTCTGTTTTTCCGGAACTGCATTTAAGCCGGAAGTGATTTTCTATTTTTTAAGTTTGATAGAGCTATCCAAGACTCATCATCATCATCATCATCATCATCTGTTTACCCTCCAGGGTCGGCTTTTCCCTCCGACACAGCGAGGGATCCCACCTCTACCGCCTCAAGGGCAGTGTCCTGGAGTTTCAGACTCTCGGTCGGGGATACAACTGGGGAGAATGACCAGTACCTCGCCCAGGCGGCCTCACCTGCCATGCGGAACAGGGGCCTTGTGGAGGGATGGGAAGATTGGAAGGGATAGGCAAGAAAGAGGGAAGGAAGCGGCCGTGGCCTTATGTTAGGTACCATCCCGGCATTCGCCTGGAGAAGAAGTGGGAAACCACGGAAAACCACTTCCAGGATGGCTGAGGTGGGAATCGAACCCACCTCTACTCAGTTGACCTCCCGAGGCTGAGTGGACCCCGTTCCAGCCCTCATACCACTTTTCAAATTTCGTGGCAGAGCCGGGAATCGAATCCGGACCTCCGGGGGTGGCAGCTAATCACGCTAACCACTACACCACAGAGGCGGACGCTATCCAAGACTCACAATTTAAAACCTTTCCGGGCACTTTCGGCACGATTGACGAAATTGCTTAATTTTACGTTTTTCGTAGTATGGGGACACCAAATTTATCTCCTAAGAAATGTATTCAACATAGAAAGAAAGAAAGAAAGAAAGAAAGAAAGAAAGAAGTTGACTCCAGTAAATTGGAAAAAAACAATGAATAATAATAATAATAATAATAATAATAATAATAATAATAATAATAATATTAATAATAATAATAATAATAATAATAATAATAATAGATACCGGTATGTTGCTTTCCTTCAAGTAAGTTAATTGACCTATTACCTGCTATGATAAAGGCAGCACAAAAGTAATATGGTACAGTTTTTAAAGAAACTGAGATTCACTTTTTACTACATCCCGGTCTTACTCCTCAGGTAACACGAACAGTTAAACATCGTTAGAAGGTAAGTAACACTTAATTCCGTTCCGTGCGAGGGCTTCACCGCGCGCAGGAGGCAAAGGAAAAAAAAGGCAAGGGAAGAGAGAAGTAAGTAAGATAACGGCGATCGATTGGGAAAGACAGGTATAATATTAGTAGGAAGAAAATAGACAGAACAGTGAGTTTTGAAAGAAGCAGACTATGCCATATTTTCTTGGAAACAAGTAGGATGTTACACTGTTACTCAATTAACATAGGTGACTCATAAAGCACTATCGACACTGCGGTGTTATGTTAACGAGGGTTAATGTTGACTGGATGAGTGGCATTACTGTGCTGTGCGTGGAAGCTAATTACACCGTGACTGGCATATAAAGTACTGCAGCCCGATGTACCACAATTTTTCAAGTCTGTTACATCAGTCCATTAGTGTGAAATCCGGTGTCCTATTGATATTACTTCATTATAGCGGTCTGTACAACAGCCCAGATATAATGAATGATTTGTGTTGTTTCCTTTTAGAAGTAGGAACTGAAGAGCATCAAATTCATGCCAATGTACTTGTTTAGTAGGAGTGGGAGGGAGTGGAGGTTGCTTATTTTTGACACTAATATGTCTTATGGCTGGGTATCATCTGAAAATTTGCGTTGCGGAAGTAACCATAGCAACCGTGCAGGCTGTGATGTAAGGTATGGATGGATGGCTAGACAATGTTATGGCTGGTCTTACGGCTGGTGCTCATCTGAAATTAGCAGCTGTTGTTGGATGGACATGACCGAAGGACATATTTATTATCATTTGTTTTTCCGCAAAGGAAAACGTGATTTTTTAAATGAAATGAAATGGCGTATGACTTTTAGTGCCGGGAGGGTTCGAGGATATGTTCGACTCGCCAGGTGCAGGTCTTTTGATTTGACTCCCTTAGGCGAATTGCCCATCGTGATGAAAACGATGAACACATGTACACCCAACCCCCGTGCCAGCGGAATTAACCAATGATAGTAAAATTCGTGACCCTGCTGGGAATCGAACCCGGGACCCCTGTGGGCATAGGCCAGCACGCTAACCATTTAGCCATGGAGGCGGACTATTTGAAGAGAAAATGATAAACGGAGCGAGTAACTATGCGCTTGCATTCAGAAAATAGATGATTCGATTGCCACCATCTGCAGCTCTGAAGATGTTTCTCTGTGGTTTCCTATTTCCAAGCCAGACCAATGCCGAGCTTGTGCCTTTATTAAGGCCTTGTCCGGCTCTATGGCTAAATGGTTAGCGTGCTGCCCTTTGGTCCACAGGGGTCCCAGGTTCGATTCCCGCCAAGATCGGCAATTTTAACCATCATTGGTTAATTTCGCTGGCACGGGGACTGGATGTATGTGTTGTCTTCATCATCATTTCATCCTCATCACGACGCGCAGGTCACCTACGGGAGTCAAATCAAAAGACCTTCACCTGGCGAGCCGAACATGCCCTTGCACACTCCCGGCAGTAAAAGCCATACGCCATTTCATTAAGGCCTTGTGTGTTTCCTTTCGAGTCCTAGCCATCCCACGTTCCACCGTGGTTCCGACCTGTACCTATGTTAGTGCGACATTAAACTGGCAGCGTTAAGTGAACAAAGTAAAGTGGTCTCGAAGGCTTTCAAATGGATATATTATTATTTGATTCTAAGTGACATAGAGCAGTGCATTTCAGCCTATGATATTGCTGAATAAGTAAATGAAATTACCGAAACAGTACATAATATGCTAATATGAAATCGATGAAACAACAAAGTAATCTTCCTCTTAACTCAAATCGTAGGAAAGGCAGAAAAAGGTTCAACACTTCCAAGACTAAAGGTATCCTATCGCCGAAAGAAGTGGATGAATCATGACAGACATGAAACTGACAATCTTACAAGGAATCGCAAAACAAATACCGTCAGGGTAAAACAGGGCAGGTTTAAAACACGGCTAGCAAAACAGGAAAGTCCACAATCGAAAACCACTATATCCACCAATCTCTGAGGGTTACACTGTAGATGTGATTTTTCGACAAGGAATTTAGGAAAGAGACTTAAACTTCTGGAGAGCCATATGAACCAGATGATCACTCAGCCTGCAACAGAAATGAGCACAAAGTTAATCGTTTGCGGTATAGGTTGCTAAGCAAACGCTAGTCATTATCTCCTGCTTAGGGCCGACGTTTCGAATAGTGGATGTCTATATCTTCCTCTTACACGGAAGCTTCCATAGCCTGCAGAGATATCTTATATGTTCTTTTGTGTTTTGCTTTTTTAAATGTTGAAGGGTGCTACGATGGATCCATGCAGCTACCAGGCTGGATAAAATCCAAAATGACGTTATCGACAAATATCTGAGAGTAAAACTGACCTCAGAAAAACTAAGAAAGCTCACTCGCATGGTCTGGTCATACTGAAAGAAAAACAGAGGAGTATGTAACTCACGAGTTGAGAGGATGGCATCTCGCAATTAGTTAAGCATTGCAATAATTATATTTATTTTTTGTGTTTGACTCATTTTATTAGTGTATTTTGCTTTTTGGTTGTTATCTTTTTGTCATAAATTAATATTATTCACTGCACTGGGGCAATCCAAAGTTTGATGGAGTGCGAGAGTTAAGAAGGACGTCGAGCATTCCAATGATGATTGTGCGAGGATTCAAGACCCAAGACCAGGAAAAGCCGTTGGGAAACAAAAGGGAAGGATACGTCGTGATGTGTGACAGAGTGTTTACCTCAAGTGGATCAGCGAACACTAACGCAAAATGGCATTAACAAGAGGTGCGAAACGGAAGACACGTTCAATTGTCTTAGATATTATGTTTGAACATTTGTAATAAGTATCTACTTACAATGAATGGGTTGGAAGAAGATGCAGGTTATTATCTGAAGGGCTTAACGATTTACGTACCGAAATAATTTATATCGTAGGTTATTTTAAAGTCACTCGACATGCACCATTTGTTATCTAAATGATAGTTCGGATCTCTTTAATATATGCTCACTTAAGCAGACACAGTAGCTCTTTTCTGAAGCCACCCAATCATTATTTCTCACTGCGGCAATTCTTTGATAAATGATCAGCTTTCTCTCGAGGGTATTTGGAGGGGTTCTAGATTTATCAAGCTCTTCCTTCACTGATAAGGACTCTGACCTCTCCAACCATTCCATGTCTTCATCGGAGACTAATTTTTTTTATGAATTGCAGCAATCGTCACTACGATAAAGAAAACTAACGCATACTTAAGGAGATCCTATTTCCTTCCAAGTATGTTCATCAATCTTAGCACAGAAACTGGATTATCTAGAACATTGCATTACATTTCTTCCTTTTCGTGAAATTGGTAGTAATAAACAGCTGCATGTGAGAGACAGAGAGAGAGAGAGAGAGTGAGGTGAAAGAATAGAGGATATTATTGGAACTCCTATAACGATATCAATGCAATTCCGGAAATGGCGTTAGAAGTCAAGTCTTCAACATCCTCCAGCGGAAACAACTAAAGAATTTTCCGGTGAGTGAAACAGCCATGCTCGATTTTCCAGGGCGGTCTAAGGAATTCAGCTCAGATTTGTAAACACCCTGATAGTGTGCGGATGATCAAGTTTAAACATGGTGAAAAACAATAATTCATTTGAGTACAACAAGCGAAGGTATATAACAGCAAGAACCATTATGGCACAACTACTATATAATCTGGAAATGTTATGAAATCGGATTAGATAATGAGTTGCATCTTACTGATGCCCGACAATGGAATCTTTTACCAGTGGACGTCAGAAGCATGTTCAGCAATTCAGCTTTTAAACATGTCTGTGATGAAGTACTAGGTAAACATGCATGAATCATCTAGTGTTGACCTAAAACACTTCCTCTTACTTACTCTTCATTATTTATTTCCTCTCCCTTTCACAGATCATTTCATCTTCATTCTTCTTCTTCTTACTATCCCTTCTCTTTACCTCTCAACTGAAGGCGATATTTCGGTATCTTCTTGAAATGTATATACTTCTGAAACTGTGTGTTATTCATATATGTTTTATGTACGTACAATGTGTTTTATATTATTTATATGATTTATATATATATGATTCTTCCTTAATATCACTAGGTTTGATTATTTTATTAAGAATTTTACTGTTATCGACAATATTCATAATATTGTCATCAGTACTTATTATGAACAGTGTTCTAAGTTAAGACTGTTTAAGAAAGGGAGTACATCCCTAACTTTGCCAGAATAAATAAAACATTTTATTTTTATTATGCTCATGTATTTCTCACTTTCATACATTCATATGAATGTTTAACATTCAGAAAAGCTAACAGATATATGCATACCGTTGAAATGCACTGCTGGTGAAAGATACTTGGATTTCTATAAGAGGGAATGGGACCAACATAAAAGTGCTCAATCTGAAAAAATGACTTAACGCAATGATGAAACAACGAATTGACAAATACTTTGGACACACTGAGGGAGAATCTAGGGAAAGCGATTGATGATAAATCTTTAACATCCTTTAACGGAACCGGTTAAAGCACTGTTCGGAACGTGTTAGTGTATTATTCAGGAAGTAAAATGGCCGAGGGAGGCAAATCGATATGACAAACAGATTAATATGGGTAGAAAATGTTCTATTTGTATAGCGATGAAGACATTGGTCTAGGACATGATACTGTGGAGAAATTTGATTGCTGGGATATTCAAAAATATGTTCTGAAAACTACCTCCTACATTCATTACAAAAATGTTTCAGAAATACTTTCCAAATGTTTGTACTTCAATCTAAATAATGGAGTAAGCCTACACATATGCACAATATCTAATACAGCGGTTATATGGAACGAACACCCTTTCTAACGTTACACTGTCTCAAAATAATGTACTAACTAACACTCCGAATGACCACAAAATCATGCTGGCATTTTGTTTTGTTTTTGTTTTCTGATGTAACTAATGTAACAGCATGGCAGGAGATCAACTTAACTTTGGAGAGAAATCCTTTGTCCTTGAATGTTATTGAAAAACGGAAAACGCTACGGAAGTGAAAAGACAGTTCAGAAGGGAGTTCATTAAACCGCCACAAACGCACCGGACAATTACTCGCATCCGAGTAAATTTGGAGCGGACGGAACCGTTTCCAACGTCAACAAGAAACGTTCTGGACGACCACGGACATCCACAAGCCCTCGAAACGAAGAGCAGGTGCGGGAAACTCTACTCTGATCCCCACAGAAATCTCTACGACAAACGGCTCGGGAGACAACATCTCAAAAGATAGCGTCCACCTCATCGTGAAGAGTCTGCGCTGGAAATGTAACATTCCAACACGAATTCATGTTCTCAATGAAGACTATCCGGTTCGGAGAGTTCAAGTCTGTGAATAGTAATTGGCAAAAGGTGCAGAGGAAGCAGGGTTTCCACATAAAATTGTCTGGAGTGATGAGCCCACCTTCAAATTTAATGACTCAATTAATCGCCATAATTGTACCTACTGGAGTCCTGAGAATTCTCATGTTACAGCTGAACACCATATAAACTTACCAAAGTGACAGTGTGATTTGGGATATCAGCAGTGGGCAACATAGAACCATTTTTTTTTTCAACGGAACTGTAAATGGTGAGAGTTACCTAACATTGGTGCAGGAGTCAGTCGGTCTACACATTGAAGAGATGTTTGGTGAAGACGAGATTCTCTTTCAGCAATATGGAGCACCTCCCCACTACCACCGCGATGTAAGAGCTCACCTCGATGCAGCTTATCCAAACACATGGATTGGACGAAGGGGTAGGATTGAATACCCTGCGCGTTCCCCAGACCTCATGCCAATGGACTTCTTTTTACAGGGATATCTCAAGGACAGGGTTTATCTTACAAAACCAAGAACAACTGATGCATTGAAACTGGAAATTGAAATAAAATGTCGCGAAATTTCAAATGTACTGTTTCGTGACGTTTCCGAATCCAATGGTTCGCGTTATCAGCGTTGTCTGGACAATAACGGTCATCAATTTGAACATTTGCGAACATTATTCAGTAATAACATGTTTCTTCTGTAATTCAAGCCCTCAGACTTGTCTCCATGTTCACAAATAATGACTTTACAGTCCTTCTAAGTGTTAGTGAAATATGTTGAGACACCGTGTGTAACTAATTTTGACCAATGTGGGTCCAGAAGAAAAATTAATGGAATTTTTGCTCCACTTCATCTGGCCTTGGGACTGAAGAGGATATAATAATGAAATATGAATGAAAATCCACAGCCTGTTTCCAGACCGGGTCAGGAATGGAACAAATGAAGCCCCCATCTAGCGACGAGGATAGGAAATGTGCCGGCAATGTGGGGCAATGATTAATGAATGATTGATGAAATGTTAATGGAGAGTGTTGCTAGAATGAAAGATGACAGGGAAAACCGGAGTACCCGGAGAAAAACCTGTCCTGCCTCTGCTTTGTCCAGCACGGTATCCAGCGGTGAGAGGCCGGCGCGCTGCCGCCTGAGCCACGGAGGCTACGATATAATAATGGTTTCCTCTAAAATAGTTTTAATGAAAATTATACTTCAACTGACTTGATTTCCTTCCTCATGGTTAAAAACCTTCAATCCCGTCTTGGAATCTAGAGGACGAAGTCTACTGTTTTCGACACTGAGCATAATCTCATCTCTTCATCCCAAGTACACGTGTGTGGCAGAGCTGGTTCTAGTTCAAGACTTCCCCTAAGCTGAAAGTTTGCTGACACTTCCACCGTTGTGAGTCATTTATCTTACTCTGGAACAGTAACATCTGGAGCTTGTAACTCGTTACCGCAAATTACAGAATGTTGTGTTCTCACGTTAACTTAACTATTGATTTCCTTGGCAATGGCCTTTGGAAACTCAGGTGATTATTTCACCCACACAGAATTTCTATTCTTTAACTTCTGGGAAATAATAAAATATCATAAAGTCGGTCTAAGGAAGCAACCTCTTAACATTGGCGATAAAAATTATTGCGCCCGAGCGAGTTGGCTGCGCGGTTAGGGGCGCGCAGCTGTGAGCTTGCATTCGGGAGATAATGGGTTCGAGCCGCAGTCGGCAGCCCTGAAGATGGTTTCCCGTGGTTTTCAATTTTAACACAAGGCACATGCTGGGGCTGTATCTTATTACATTTTTGTTCTTCTTTTTGCAAGTTGCTTTACGTCGCACCGACACAGATAGGTCTTATGGCGACGTAGGGTCAGAGAAGGGCTAGGAGTGGGAACGAAGCGACCATGGCCTTAGTTAAGGTACAGCCCCAGCATTTGCCTGGTGTGAAAATGGGAAACCACGGAAAACCATTTTCGGGGTTGCCGACAGTGGGGTTCGAACCCACTATCTCCTGAATACTGGATACTGGCCGCACTTAAGCGACTGTAGCTATCGAGCTCGGTGTGTATCTTAATTAAGGGCATGGCCGCTTCCTTCCAACTCCTATCCCTTTCCTACACCATCGGCACCATGAGATCTATCTGCGTCGGTACGACGTAAAGCAACTTCTAAAGAAATATTAAAAAAAAAAAGTCCATTGCACTAGAACCGAGAAAGGATCAATAAGATAACGTTCGCGGTGGTGGTGATTATTCTTAAGTTTGAAATGCACCTGACTGAGTGAGTTGGCGGTGGGGTTAGGGTCACGTAGCAGTGAGCTTTCATTCATGGGAGATGGGTTCTAATCCCACCGTCGGCAGCCCTGAAGATGAATTTCCATTTTCACACCAGGCACATGCTGGGGCTGTACCTTAATTAAGGACTTGGCTGCTACCTTCCCAATCCTAGACCTTTCCCTCATTCCGTCGCCTAAAACCTTTTGATGTGTTACTGCGATGTTAAAGCAAAAAACCAAAAACAAAACAAAAAAATGGCACCTGGTCAACCATTCTGTCTTAACGCTAATCAGAGGAACATCTGAAGAAAAACGAAACATCTAGAAATGACTGGACGGGTAAAACACACGAAAAGGCTGCAAAGGGAGTGACAATGAAAGACTCGCTAGGTGTCTCAAATCTAGTACCGACGGGGTTCAGACGAAACCTGCTGTACAGTTGACGAAAGGAGACCGGGAGGAACGACGAAAGGGAGGAGCCTGGTGCAAATAAGTGGAAGTAATGCCAGACTCAGCTAGGGATCCCATGGTCATAAACTCACACTTCCAAGTTAGGAGCTTCTAGGGATTACCTTTTCAGTCGCCTCTTACGACAAGCAGGGGGTACCGCAAATGTACTCTACCACCCACATCCGCAGGAGATTATGATAACATTAAGACAAACACGAAAACAAACACCATGATAGGGCTTGTCCTAGCAAACGACCGCTTCTCAGCCCAAAGGCCTGCAGATTGCTAGGTGACGCGTGGCCAGCGTAACGATTCCTCTCGGGCCATAGTCTTGGATTTTTAAATCGGGACCGCTATCTCATCGTCATGTACTGTACTTTAGCTCCTCAGCTGTTCTCATACGGGCTGAGTGGTCCTCAAACCAGCCTTCAGATCTAGGTAACATTCCTGACCTGGCCGGGAATCGAACCCAGGGCCTCCGGATGAAAAATTGACTCACAACTCCTAGAATGCGGGGCCCACTGATAATATTCAGAACCTATCCTAAGTTAGTTCCTTAACCCATTCAAAGGTAATTAATACATAATAATAATAATAATAATAATAATAATAATAATAATAATAATAATAATAATAATAATAATGCTATAATATGTCCGCCTCTGAAGTGTAGGGGTTAGTGTGATTAGCTGCCACCCCTGGGCTCGATTCCCGGCTCTGCCACGAAATTTGAAAAGTGGTAGCCTACGAGGACTGGAAGGGGGTCTACTCAGCCTCGGAATAAAACTGAGTAGAGATGCTTTCGATACCCACCTGTCATACACGAAGTGGTTTTCCTCCAGGCGAATACTGGATGGTACCTAACCTAAAGTCATGGTCGCTTCGTCCCTTCTTCTTTTTCTATCCTTTCCTATCTTCCCATCCTCCCATAAGGTCCCTGTTCAGCATAGCAGGTGAGGCCGCCTGGCGAGGTACTCGTCTTCCTCACCAGTTGTAACCCCCCCCCCCCCCCGACCCAAAGTCACACGGTCCAGGACACTGCCCTTGAGGCGGTAAAGGTGAGGTCCCTCGCTGAGTCCAAGGGAAAAGCCGACCCTGGAGGGTAAACTCACAAGTTGTACCCCCCACCCCGACTCAAAGTCACACGGTCCAGGACACTGCCCGGAGGCGGTAGAGGTGAGGTCCCTCGCTGAGTCTGTAGGGAAACAAACCCTGGACGGTGAACGGTTCAAGAAAGATAGAATGCAACATTATTATTGCCTGTCCGACTCGATGGCTGAATGGTCAGCGTTCTGCCCTTCGGTTCAGAGGGTCCCGGGTTCGATTCCAGGCCGGGTTGGGGGTTTTAACCTTCATTGGTTAATTCCAATGGCCCGGGGGCTGGGTGTTTGTGCTGTTCCCAACATCCCTGCAACTCACATAACACCATCCTCCACCACAATAACACGCAGTTACCCACACACGGCAGATGCCGCCCACCCTCGTCGGAGGGTCTGCCTTTCAAGGGCTGCACTAGGCTAGAAATAGCCACATGAAATTATATTATTATTATTATTGCCTTTACGTCCCATTACTTATTTATACGGTTTCATGGGGGCGCAGATGAACCTGTTTTTGTTCCGCAAGTGTTCTGATACGCGCCGGTAAATCTATTGACACGAGGCAGACGTATTTCAGCACCGTCCAATGCAGAGATCGAACCAGCCAACTTGTGCTCCAAAGGCGAGCTGTTACCATTTGAGTCGCTCAGCCCGGCGGTTCATTACTAAGCCTGGTGCAGCTTTTCAAACTTTCTGACAAGAGTGTGCTGTGTAAAGAAAATTGCGTGTTAGTGTGGTGGAAGGTAGTAGAATATGTGGTGTGTTTCATGAATGTTTGGAAAATACCCAATCCCCAAGCCAAGAGAATTAACCGTGCAAGATTAAAATTCCTCCTCCCGACCGGGAATGGAACCCGAGATCCCGTAAATTGAAGTCCAGGATATTGAACAGTCAGCTACACCAATAAATATGTAACAATAGCATGTACAGGTGAATACGATCGCGTATGAAATTAAATAAAAGCATTTATTCACCCGGAGGGTTTATTTCTACAAGGATTCAATTTCCGTGTACGCGCATCAGACTGGAAGATCAAATTTTATATCCTTCCCGTCTACCGTCGCGAATTCTGACAAAATGTCATTGTAATATCTTCTTGTCTAATCCTTGCGGGTATTACTGCCGGCGTATCGTTTTTATGTCCCTGTGGAGTTCGGTAATGAGCGTTTTCTCCCTCCTCTCTTTTCTCATTCGTTTTATTTCTCGAGGATGGGCTCTAAGACTAGGCTATCTGTCTCCAATACATGCCTTCGGGGTTTCAAGTCCCTACTCGGCCTAATGAAGTACAAGACGACCCGTCTGCTAAGCCGAAGAGCCTAATTAGAACCTTAATAGCTATGGGGGGTAAAAGGGGAGGAGGTTTACTCTACTGCCGGCAGCGATAAGGGAGGAAGGAGCAAAGGGTGAGAGGTGATGGGAAGTCTTCATGCTAATAAGAAAAGTATCAGGTTCGTCTTAAGCCTCCTCAAGATAGTACTAAAAAGTAAGTTATTTTACCCACACCTTCAGTCTTACTAGTTTAATCAGGATCGAGGACGGCCGAGAAATATTCAATAATTCACTAATTTAAAGGAAAATAACTAGTACTCTATAAGGGGAGGGGGGTGTGCGTGTGTGTATAGATGTGCTTGTGTCCGTCCATGCCTTTAGCTACACGTGCCTACTGGGTGGTGAAAAATAAGGAAGCCAGTATATCTCATGATCTCTTGGCTATCACATATCTGGGTACAAACAGTTGTTCACGAGTTCCTTGACGAGAAACTTTTGTACCATCTGTCCATCTTTTAAAACTCAATATTGAAAACACCAGTGAAATTAAATGTATTCACCTATTGAAAGCAGTAAGAAGAGAGAAATGAAAATCCAGGAACCATAATAATTGAAGGTTTTACAACAGTTAGGATGTCGTACCTACGACAGTTACAGCCTGACTTTCCATCACATTTACCATCATACCTTTATATGCTGCCCATCTCACACGTATTTTATCATGCAAATATCAAAATAATTAATGATGTCAGTGATAATTCGGAGCAAATTTTAAGTCCTTATGAACATAATGCTCTCAGATGGACGAGTGCTTGTCTTCAGCGTATAGGGTGGTGGGTTTGATCCTCAGATCGGTGGTACCTGTATTTGTAAATGCTCAAATGATAGCTTCATTTCCGTAAAACCATTAACATTATTCTTACACAATTTCCACTGGCCATGAAGGCTTTCATTACTTTATTAACATGAACTATATGCTAAAGAATGGTTTGTAATAATAATATAATGTTATTGGCTTTACGTCTCAGCAACTACTTTCACGGTTCTCGGAGACGCCGAGGTGCCGCAATTTAATCCCAGAGGAGTTCAAGTACTAGTAAATCTACCGACACGAGGCTGACGTATTTGAGCACCTTATATACTGCCGGACTAAGCCAGGATCGAAGCTGCGAAGTTGGGATCAGAAGGAAAGCACCTCAACCGTCTGTGTCACTCAGTCAGCCAGAAAATGATCTGTCCGGCTCCTTCGCTGAATGGTCAACATTTGAGCCTTCCGTTCGGAAGGCCCTGTGTTCGATTCCCGGCCGGATCGTGGATTTTATTGCGTTTGGTTAATTATTCTGAATAGGGCGTTGGGAATTTGAGAAGCTTATTTCCAAAAGGTACCAAATCCAAAAATTTCAAAATTCAGATCGTAATGGAAAAAAATACTTTGGTAGGAAGCTCTATAACGTGAAAGGATTCGTCAAAATGATCCAAATACATCTCAAACAGTTTGTTTAAAATCACGTTTCATTCCAATATCCTACGGGATAAATTGGCCAAAACATAATGTGCAAGTGACCAGCAGCAGCAGAACACCTTTTTGGGTATGATGATTTCACTTGATACTATTTAACTAATCTATGCCTTCACTGAATGTAACTTAATTTCGAAGATTTCATATTTAAATACATTCCGTTTTCGGATGACCGCAGTGAAATTTATGACTTTCAGACGGAAGTACAGCCGAAATCAGTTATAACGATTCCGAAGGGACCGCCAGTGTCCGCCTCTGTGGTGTGGTGGTTAGTGTCATTAGCTGCCACCCCCCGGAGGCCCGGGTTCGATTCCCGGCTCTGCCACGAAATTTGAAAAATGGTATGAGGATTAGAACGGGGTCCACTAAGCCTCGGGAGGTCAACTGAGTAGAGGTGGGTTCGATTCCCACCTCAGCCATCCTTGAAGGGGTTTCCCCACTTCTCCTCAAGGCAAATGCCGGGATGGTACCTAACTTAAGGCCACGGCCGCTTCCTACCCTCTTCCTTGCCTGTCCCTTCCAATCTTCCCATCCCTCCAGAAGCAACCTGTTCAGCATAGCAGGTGAGGCCGCCTGGGCGAGGTACTGGTACTCCTTCCCAGTTGTTTCCCCTGACCAAATGTCTCACACTCCAGGACACTGCCCTTTGAGGTATAGGTGAGATCCCTCGCTGAGTCCGAGGGAAAAGCCGACCGTGGAGGGTAAACCGATTAAGAAAGAAAGAAAGAAAGAAAGAAAGAAAGAAAGAAAAGGGATTGCCCGTAAATGGTCGTTGTAGGCGATACACGCACAAACCGATTTTTTGTTGTTGCTAAAAATTTCAAAAGTTACCTGTTAAATTTTAGGCTGCGCATTTACATGGTTAATTAACAGAATTAAGTTTAAACTTCAGAAAAAGTACCGGTAACTGAAATAAGTAGGCCTACTGTACTTACAGTACGCCAACGGCCGTAGCCGTGTTGAAACACCGGATCCCGTGAGATCTCCGAAGTTAAGCAACATTGGGCGTGGTCGGGAGTTGGATGGGTTGCCACGCGCTGTTGGTGGGGGGTAAGGGAATGGAAGAGCGGAAAGGACCTCGCCACCCTACCGTACGCAAACTCCGGCTCAGGCACACCTCTGTGGAGGTTCAGACCTGCCTTCGGGCAGAATAACCCTTACTTTACCTTACAGTACAGTGTTAGTGGAGCGGGCATGGGAGGAATTTAATTGGCTTTCGCTTGAAGAGAAGGTCCACTGAACGGCACGTTATTTGTTCTTTGCTGCTTGAACCATCTCATCTTCACAGCGATGCTTGCCGTGCCTATTTAACTTGACTGTTATCTACAATAGTAAATGTTACATTGTTGTCAGCAATCCTCAAACACGTAACAAACAAAAATCAACATTGGACGCTATAGTCGATAGATACATTTATCCGAAAATGTGATCAATTACGACGTTTTATACGATATGTCGTAGACCTACTTGGCGATCTTTTTAAGTGCAGTGTCGATACAGGATTTAGACGGGACCTTTATATTTCGCCGTTGTGTCCAATACGTCTTTAAAAGCGACGTCAGAATAAACGATTTCGCATGTATTTATTTGAGTGCCTAAAATTACCAAATCCATGTTTTTTCCTTGCACATTTCTTAAACTGTAAAAGTTTTAACAAAAATACTTCGTAAAGTAATGTATTTATTCTATCTGAACATAATAAAACTGCTAATATGATATTTCAGCTGAAAATTTTTCCTCTCTCCCGTAACAATTTACTTTTGGTACTACCTATTGGAAGGGGCTCCCTGGCCGAGGCGGCAAAGGCATGCTCGGTTCGCCCGGAAGGACCTGGGTTCGAATCCCTGCCAGGAATTCGTAAAATTTGAGAAACGAGATTTCCACTTCCGGAGGTGCACATGGCCCTGAGGTTCACTCACCCTACACCAAAAATGAGTACCAGATTAATTCCTGGGGGCAAAGGCGACCGGGCGTAGAGCTAACCACTCTACCCGATCAAGTGCCGAGGTTACGGAAGGTGGAAGCCCACCCCTCCAAGTGCATTCATAACCCGTATAGAGAAGAATTTGCTTTGCTTCTTACTACCTACCGGAAATAAACTCCACATTTGTGTTTGTCCCAATGCACTCCTCTTCATATTCGCAGAGTCTGGCTCCATGGCTAAATGCTTAGCGTGCTGGCCTTTGGTCACAGGGGTCCCGGGTTCGATTCCCGGCAGGGTGAGGAATTTTAACCATCATTGGTTAATTTCACTGGCACGCGGGCTGAGTGTATGTGTTGTCTTCATCATCATTTTATCCTTCATTAGCTGAATGAGTGACCGACTGCTGATGGTTCGCTATTGAAATTTTATTCAGCTTGCCCCAGTTATTTCTGGGGTTGGTGGAGTTACCCAGGCTCGACCGGATTCTCTTCCGAATGCCACTAGATCTTGAGATGAAAATCTCGACCCAGGATCTACCAGGATTATACCCTCAGCCTTCTAGGTGGACAGCCAACAGCTAAGATTCCGTCCCCCACCTCCAATGGTTCGCTCTTGAAGTAGGAGAATTGGCTATACCGTTGCTAACAAAATCTAGCTTCGTACAACTATTCATTGTCTGTTCTAGCAAGTACAGTACTTCTTAATTAGTTCAACAATGTTTAAGAACTACAGTAGATAGGACAGTAGACTTCAAGCTTGCCGTTACTACTGGCTCTATTTCACGATCATCATAACGAACGAGCTCGTAAAGAACACAGAATCGTGGAGAGCCACATTACACCGTTATGCGGCACGGCACAAAGCGTGCAGCAACAACAGTTTGGAGGAAGTTTTTATACAGGTTGTTGGAGCGGAACCGTTGAGAGCAGCCAATTACCCTGTGACCCCTGCACGTTCCACTCTCACTGGCTCGTGTCTCATTATTACCTCGTACTTCAGGTAGCTGGAGCACCACTCTAGCTACTCGGCTCCCAAATCGGGTTCGTATCCTGGCTACTGCCAATAGGACCACAGCTTAGCAATACGAAGGATAACTGGCTTTGAATCCCCAGCCAAGTTCTAAATTGAGTCTGGTGCTCCAATGACCCCACACTTAAAAAAAGAAGAAAAAAAGGTGAACAATGGTGTTGAAAAAGAAACGAAAACCAAATATGGTAACTACAACTCGTATAATTTATTAATGGGGTGAGACACCTATGACAGTGTCACAACTAAGTAAAATGCTGTTCGCTTTTCAGTGGGGAATTTAATATAACGTTGTAATAATTTAAGGAGCGGTTCTTTCTCCGACATCCTTTAATCTCCTCATAAGTAACCCGGCAGAGCAGAGTGAGGCCGTATAAAAATATAAGTCTTATTTATTTATACAGTATATTTATTTATTCTTCTTTCTTTCTTTCTTTCTTTCTTAATCTCTTGGTTTTCTCTCGGACTCAGCGAGGGATCCCACCTCAACCACCTCAAGGCCAGTGTCCTGGAGCGTGAGAATTTGGGTCGGCGATGAAACTGGGAAGGAGGACCAATGCCTCTCCCAGGTAGCCTCACCTGGTGTGATGAATAGGGGCCTTGTGGGGGATGGGATAGACAAGGAAGAGGGAAGGAAGCGGCCTTGGCGTTAAGTTTGGTACCATCCCGGCATTTGCCTGGAGGAGAAATGGGAAACCACGGAAAACTACTTCGAGAATGGTTGAGGCGGAAATCGAACTCCCTCTACGCTGCTGACCTCCCGAGGCTGAGTGGACCCCGTTCCAGCCCTCGTACCACTTTTCAAATTTCGTGGCAGAGCCGGGAATCGAACCCAGGCCTCCGTAGGTGGCCGCTAATCACGCTAATCACTACACCACAGAGGCGGACATTTATTTATTTATTTATTTATTTATTTATTTATTTATTTATTTATTTTTCCCGAATGCACAGCTTGGCTCAATAACCGTAACACGGGTTAACACGCACAGCCACTCCACTTGGTACAACAACCCTTACAAATGTAGGTTCCATTTATTTTTGAGAAAAGTGTACCTGAGGGAAACTTGCATAATACCATGCGCTCACTTTATTTAGTTAGATTGTACAGAAATATAAACATTGGACAGTTTTACGGGGAAAAATCGAATCAAAGTTCAAAAAGCCGAGCAAGTGTCTATGCGGTTTGAGTCCCGTAGCTGTCAGCATGCATTCAGGAGATAGTGGTTCGAACCCCTCTGCCTGTAGCCCTGAAGATGTTTTTCTATGGTTTTCCATTTCACGCAAGCGAAAGCTGGGGCTGTACGTTAATTAAGGCCACAGTCGCTTACTTCCCACTCCTAGGACTTTCCTATCCCATCGTCGTCATAATACCTGTCTGCGTCGGTGCGACTTAAAACAAATTGTAAAAAAAAAAAAAGTTCGAAATGTAATATAATTACTAAAAGCATACTAGTGAGAAACGTATAAAGGGATATGTACTCTTTATTTTTCTTTCTATTGGTTTAACGTCTCGCTAGCACATCAGTGTTTTCTGTGACGGAAGGAGGAAAGGGCTAAGATTGGAAAGGCAGCGACCGTGGTCTTAATTAAGGTATAGCCGCAGAACGTGCCCGGTGTGAAAATGAGAAACAACGGAAAACCAATTTCAGGGCTACCGACGGTGGAATTCGAACCCACCATCTGCCGAATGCAAGCTCACAGCTATACGATCCTAACTGCGTGGCCAACTCGCTCGGTGAACAATATAAAGGACACCTGTTGGAGCTGACCACCACAAGGGCAAGAAGCACAAAAATGCTATATGATGTGGAAATCAAAGAAAAGCTTCAAGAAACTCTACTCTGGTGGGAAGAATACATCACGAGAAGGGAGTTTTAAGACATAATCCATTTCCTAAACAAACAAAAGATCGTTACAAGACGTGGGTGCCTCCGAACTACGTGGAGGACAACCATCAGGAATCACGTGACATGACGCAGGACAGAACATCGTGGAGAAATACCGTAAGGAAGCCCGACCCCTAGTAGGAATAAACGGAGTTAGAGATGTTGTTGCTCGAGTCATCAGTCCATAGACTGGTTTGATGCAGGTCTCCATGCCACCCTATCCTGTGCTTTTTTTTGCTAGTTGCTTTACGTCGCACCGACACAGATAGGTCTTATGGCGACGATGGGATAGGAAAGGGCTGGGAGTGGGAAGGAAGCGGCCGTGGCCTTAATTAAGGTACAGCCCCAGCATTTGCCTGGTGTGAAAATGGGAAACCACTGGAAACCATTTTCAAGGCTGCCGACAGTGGGGTTCGAACCTACTGTCTCCCGAATACCCTATACTGGCCGCACTTAAGCGACTGCAGCTATCGAGCTCGGTCTATCCTGTGCTAACCTTTTCATTTCTACGTAACTATTGCATCCTACATCTGCTCTAATCTGCTTGTCATATTCATACCTTGGTCTACCCCTACCGTTCTTACCACCTACACTTCCTTCAAAAACCAACTGAACAAGTCCTGGGTGTCTTAAGATGTGTCCTATCATTCTATCTCTTCTACTCGTCAAATTTAGCCAAATCGATCTCCTCTCACCAATTCGATTCAGTACCTCTTCATTCGTGATTCGATCTATCCATCTCACCTTCAGCATTCTTCTGTAACACCACATTTCAAAAGCTTCTATTCTCTTTCTTTCTGAGCTAGTTATCGTCCATGTTTCACTTCCATACAATGCTACGTTCCACACGAAAGTCTTCAAAAACATCTTTCTAATTCCGATATCAATGTTTGAAATGAGCAAATTTCTTTTCTTAAGAAAGATCTTCCTTGCTTGTGCTAGTCTGCATTTTATGTCCTCCTTACTTCTGCCATCCTTAGTTATTTTACTACCCAAGTAACAATATTCATCTACTTCCTTTAAGACTTCATTTCCTAATCTAATATTTCCTACATCACCTGCCTTCGTTCGACTGCACTTATTTATTTTCATCTTGTACTCCTTACCCAAGACTTCATCCATACCATTCAGCAACTTCTCGAGATCTTCTGCAATCTCAGATAAAATAACAATATCATCGGCAAATCTCAAGGTTTTGATTTCCTCTCCTTGGACTGTGATTCCATTTCCAAATTTCTCTTTGATTTCCTTTACTGCCTGTTCTATGTAAACATTGAAAAGGAGAGGAGACAAACTACAGCCTTGCCTCACTCCTTTCTGGATTGCTGCTTTTTTTTCAAAGCCCTCGATTATTATCACTGCAGACTGATTTTTATACAGATTGTAGATAATTTTCCGTTCTCGATATCTGATCCCTATCATCTTCAGAATCATAAATAGCTTGGTCCAATCAACATTATCGAATGCCTTTTCTAGATCGTAGGAGACAAATTAATGGTGATAGAAATAAAAATAACTTCGTGTGGCTATTGCTAGTGTGGTGCAGCCCTTGCAGGCAGGTAGTGGTGGTGATTACTGTTTTAAGAGGAAGTACACTTCGAAAAATGAAGGTATCGGCCAAAGGAAGACAAGGGCCAAGAAGGGTGTTGAAATGAAAGACTCCCTAGGCCTCGAGTGCTCTAATACAGTCGGTGTCGGAAAAGAACAAGAGTTGACCAAGGGAGGTCGGATAGGATACATGAAATTGAAGAGCCTGGCACAAGTAAGTGGAAGCAATGTCAGAACTCAGTTAAGAGCCCCGTGGTCACCAACTCACGCTCCCAAGTTCAAAGGCCTTGGGGCCTCCTTTAGTCGCCTCTTACGACAGGCAGGGGATATCGTGGGTGTTATTCTACCACCCCCACCCGCAGGCAGACCCTATGACAATGGTGGACGGCGTATGCCTGTTTGTAAAACAATGTTATTGTGATGGAGAATAAAGTTATGTATGGTTAATATAAGTTTGAGGACCCGTACTTCCGAGCCGAAAAAATGACGGTTTAAGATAAAAATCACTCGACGCAGTCGGGAATCGAACTCGGAGCCCAGATTACTTACGGCTAAGTCGCTGAACACTCTGATATATCTGTTACGTCATCTGCCCGGAGGCTGGTTGGATAATTCAATAGCACCACCAATTGTTATGTGGTTACCGAGGAACCGCAAAAACCAAATGTAGCGCAAAAATGAGGCGTACTAGACAAGATGCTCTTTTTTTTGTTGCTATTTGCTTTCCGCCGCACCGACACAGATAGGTCTTATGGCTACGACGGGATAGGAAAGGTGTAGGAATGGGAAGGAAGCGGCCGTGGCCTTAATTAAGGTACAGCCCCGGCATTTACCTGGTGTGAAAATGGGAAACCACGGAAAACCATCTTCAGGGTTGCCGACAGTGGGGTTCTAGACAAGATGAGGAGTGGAGCAGTTTGCCACTGCGTCCTCAGTAACTGATTTGTGGTGGTGGTGGTTATTGTTATTTGAGTAATTGACTTTACGTCGCCGCGACACAGATTCAGTAGGTCTTATGGCGAAGCTTGGATAGGAAAGGGCTAGGAGTGGGAAATAAGCGGCCGTGGCTTTAGTTAAGGTAGAGTCATGGCATTTGCCTGGTGTGAACGTGGGAAACCACGGAAAACCATATTCAGGGCTACCAACAGAGCAGCTCGAACCCACCATGTCCCGAATGAAAGCTCACAGCTGCGCGCCCCAACCGCACGGCCAACTCGCTCGGTAATTATAGTTTTAAGAGGAAGGGCAACTAACCAACCATCCTCTATGTAACACTGATCAGTCAGAAAAGAAACAGAAGGGATCCGACTTTTCGAAAACGAAGGTATCGGCCACAGAAAGATAAGGGTCACGAAGGGCGTGAAAACGAAAGACTCCCTAGGCCTCGAATGTTCTAATACCTTCGGGGTCGGAAAAGAACAACAATTGACCAAGGATGGTCAGATGGGATATACACTGCCTCCCAAAAGTTTCCAGAAAAGCACTGAACTGTTAAAGAATGGCCTGAGACTGAAAGAAAACAACACACCTATGAAAGGAATTAACAAATATGTACTGTATTCTAAAACATATTTTACAATAAAACTACGTTTTTACAATACGTCTGAGCAAGGAATAGACAATATGTACACATTCACTCCCATAGATTACCAGAAATCATCAAATTCCCTACTCATCAAAGAAACCCCGCTTTGCTGCGAATACACTTTTAACTATTCTCGGCATTCTCAGAACAAGTTTTTCTAACAGTAATGCAGATATACTTTGCCAAGCGTACTGCAAAATGTCCCACGGCTTTTCCGATGAAGAAGGACACTCTTTTCGGACTTAGGCCCGGTTTCACAGTTTGAGTTTAAGCCGAAGCTTTAGTAAGCCACGCACGCCGTTTAAGCAAGGCTTACTCTTTGGCTTAAACACTACGAGTTTCACAGTAGGGGGACCATGTGCAGCTTTACTAAGCTGAACATCTCCGAAGTTGGTAATGCTTGCGCATGCGCAGTGATTCAATTCTCATCTTTGTTTACATCCGTAGCCTATGATTGATTGACTTGTAGGTTATACATCGTTTCTAGGGGGCAAACGGTTGTAAATAGGTATATACCATCGCGGACTTTTTTTGTAGAGGTTTCTATGCTCTACAATTCGTACACTTACACTTGGGGTCTGTCGTTGATGGTTCACGCAACGTAAGCCAAGAAAGCAAGTGACCGACCGACATTTTTGTCTCTTGAGCCTCGAAATATATTCAGAAATATAAGTTATTTATTAATGTTATTGGTTTTACGTCCCACTAACTATGAATTTGAGCACCTTCACCACAGGACTGAGACAGGATCGAACCTGCCAAGTTGGGCTATAAGAGGGCCAGCGCTCTACCGTCTGATCTGAATCCTTAGCTTAAACCTCAGTTTCATACAGCTTAAGCCAGTCACAGATAAGCTCGGCTTACCACTTGCACTCCCCACTGTGAAACTCGTCCAGAGCTTAAGCTCCCGCTTAAGCCCGATCCAAGGCTTAAGCGTATACTGTGAAACCGGGCCTTAAAGGCCCAAGTCCTCCCACAGCAGCTCAATTGGATTTAGCTCCGGGGATTGAAGAGGGGGGCATTCCATTGAAAACAAATCCTCAGAGTTTTGTTTGTTTTGCAGATAATTCACGTGTGTTTGGGGGCATCGTCTTGTTGGAGGACAAACCCAAGTCCAATAAGTTGCTGTCCAGACGCAAGAACATAACGAGATAGGATGGAATGGTAGCTGTTTTTGTCCAGTATTCCTTGAATTCGGCGCAGTGTACCAACTCCAATGAATGTGAAAAAAAAAAAAAAAAAAAGAAAACAACCAAACCATCACAGAGTCCCCTTGTTTCACTGCAGGTGTTATACAATCAGGATGAATGTTTCCGATGCTGAACGTCGAACATAAACTCGTCGCCGTTGTCTGAAAACCTTTGAAACTTGGTTACGGTAATATAATCCACTAAACAATCATTAAACATATTCGTGCGCGTACATTATGATCTGTCCGGAAACTTTTGGCCGGCAGTGTATGAAAGTGAGGAATCCGGTACAAGTAAGTGGAAACAATGCCAGGACTCAGCTAAGGGCCCCAAAGTCTCCACCGCATGCTCGCAAGTATAGAGCCCTAGGCCCATTTATTCGCCTCTTACGAAAGGAAGGGGATACCATGGGTGGTATTCTACCGTTTCCACCCACAAGGGGATCTTCACAGGGCCAGAAACTACTATTGCAGCACCATCCATACCCCAGCAGCTGCCATATTGTCATAGCCATGGACGAGAAGCGGACTGTACCAAGAGACAGATGCAAAAGTACTGCATCCATCAGGAAATAGCAACGGACGGATCTATGGACTACGGGGGGACTCGAAGGAATGAACTATAACTTTACATCTATTTGAATAATGAAAAAATCCACAGCCAGTCATTCGACCGGGTCAGAAATGTAATGAAAGAAGAACCCATCTAGCGGCGAGGATAAGAATTGTGCTGACTGCTGAAGCCTGTCGCACTCCTATAGGGCAATGATTTATGACTGACAGATGAAATGAGATAATATCGGAGAGTGTTGCTGGAATGAAAGATGACAGGGAAAACCGGAGTACCTGGAGAGAAACCTGTCGCACCTCCACTTTGTCCAGCACAAATCTCTCATGGGGAGACCGCGATTTGAACCACGGAACCCAGCGGTAAGAGGCCTGCGCGCTGCCGCCCGAGCCACGGAGGCTCTTTCTATATAATTATTTGAATAATATGCATCTAAACGTAAATTAAAAATATACCGTCTCGAAGTAATTATTGAACTTGTAAACGATTTAGACGTTCGGCTTCAAATGTACTAAATTATTTACGATGTAAGTGATTTATTCATGTTACTTAACTCGCGGACTGTTATTACGTGAAGCGGTATCTCAGTGGAGTGTGAAGGTAATATGCACCTTCCTCCGTTAATACCCGCTACTGTTGGCCATTAGCGACCATTAACAATGCTGGGCGACCACTTATTACAGGCACGCAGCCCAGTGGGAACAACAGTTTAACGCCCTGTATGACCTTCACCTTGGATGCAACTATTTTTATCACTTACATAATATGTCAGTGAATGTCTCCGAAGCCAGCCAGGAAGGGAACTTACCTGAAAGAGAAAAGAGAATTATTTCAAACACATGATATCGAACATTATGACAAAATATTAAATTAAAGCCACTGTTTTACTATTAGTAACTCAAATATTCTACTACTATTACTACTACTACTACTATTAATAATAATAATAATAATAATAATAATAATAATAATAAAATAAACACCGAGCTCGATAGCTGCAGTCGCTTAAGTGCGGCCAGTATCGGGTATTCGGGAGACAGTAGGTTCGAACCCCACTGTCGGCAGCCCTGAAGATGGTTTTCCGTGGTTTCTCATTTTCACACCAGGCAAATGCTGGGACTGTACCTTAATTAAGGCCACGGCCGCTTCCTTCCCACTCCTAGCCCTTTCCTATCCCATCGTCGCCATAAGACCTATCTGTGTCAGTGCGACGTAAAACAACTAGCAAAAAAAATATATAATAAACACCTTCCGGGCTATTATGCCGTGGTCCACTCCTCTCGCTTCTTCCAGACGTTTCGACTACTGCGGTAGTCTTCTGTGGCGTCGTGTAGATACGCTCTCCTGTATCCCGCCAGAAGATGACTACCGCAGCAGTAGTCGAAACGTCTTGAAGAAGCGAGAGGAGTGGACCACGGCATAATAAGCCGGAAGATTTTTATTATATTGACACCGGCCGTGAAAGCCTTCATACTTTAATAATAATAATAATAATAATAATAATAATAATAATAATAATAATAATAATAATAATAATAATAATAATGGCTTTACGTCCCACTAAATACAGTACTTTTACCGGTTTTCGGAGACGCCGAGGTGCCGGTATTCAGTATCGCACGAGTTCTTTTACGTGCCAGTAAATCTACCGACATGAGGTTGACGTATTTGAGCACCTTCAAATACCACCGGACTGAGCCAGGCTCGAACCTGCTAAGTTGAGGTCAGAAGGCCAGCTCCTCAGCCACTCAGCACGGCGTTTGTGTTTGTCTTAATGCATTTCTCTTCATCTAAATACAACAAACCACACTAGTAACCACTACAGGAAACACACAATAGTGAATACATTTCTCCACGTGGAGTTGGCGTCGGAAAGGGCATCCGGCCGTAAAACTGAGTCAAATCCATATCTAATGCTGACTCCAATAAATGAGGGAAAAGGTTAGGAAGAAAGAAAAGGTTGTAGGTGCGGCTGCAATTATTTGGGCGTAGAATTAGAATAGGAAGCAGTAGTAATGTAGCTTTAGCGCTCGTGCCACATATCCGGAGGCTCCTTGTTACATTCCTCGCTTACTGACGAATCTTAAGCCTGAATTAAGGGTTGGAATAGCTGTCTGTCTTGGGACCAAAGAAGTAGTGGGTGATAAGAGATGCAGCGATACCTGCCAAGCAGGGCAAGTAATGCTGCTGAATAATTCGTGACACTCCAATACTAAAAATTACAGTAAGTTAAGCAGGCCCTGAAGTATGGTACCATACATATTTTTCCCGAATGACAGTGAATAGCTTTGAAGAAAATCACACTCGGATAGTTGAATTCAGCATTTCAGTCTTTTCAACGACTGGAACTTATATTGGGAAATGAAACAGCGGGGGCCAGTCAAAATGTTACAGGGAGGGCTCATAGCAGGTATTCACTATTCTACAGCACCGAAGACGCATACTGGCGTTTTCTCACCAAGCGCCACGGATATGGAGCCAAGTTTTGCATTCGGGAGACGCGTGGGTTCGAGTCCCACCATCGGCTGTCCTAAGAATGTTTTCTCCTTTTTTTTTGCTGTGGTTTCCCATTTTCACTTCCTATTCATAGATCACAGGTGAATCTTTCCACCTTCTTACCCAATTTAATTCACCATCACTCATTTCATGTCGGCCCCGTGGTGTAGGAGTAGCGTGCCTGCCTCTAACCGGGAGACCCCGGGTTCGATTCCCAGCCTGGCCAACGATTTTTACCTGGATCTGACGGCTGGTTCGAGGTTCACTCAGCCTACGTGACTAGAATTGAGGACCTGTCTGACGGTGAGATAGCGGCCGCGGTTTAGAAAGGCAAGAATAACGGCCGAAAGGTTTCGTTTGCTGACCACACGACACCTCGTAATCTGCAGGTTTTCGGGCTGAGCAACGGTCGCTTGGTAGGCCAACGCCCTTCAGGGCTGTAGCGCCATGGATTTTTTTATCATTCATTGTATCATCATTAGCTCCTCTACTGAAGTTGGCGACAGGATGGGCATCCGGCCTGTAAAACGTGTCATACAATTTCATCTCAACTCATCACCGACTCCGTATCAGGAAACGGGTCTAAGGGGTAGACACACGTATGTTTTTAGAAAACACCGGTCGATGTATTTAGTTTAATTACATTTTGTTTCTTACTACTGTCTTTACGTCGCACCGACACAGATAAGTCTTACGGCGTCGAATGGATAGGAAGTAGCCGCGGCCTTAATTGAGGTACAGCCCCAACATTTGCCTGGTGTGAAAACCATCTTCAAGTCTGCCGACAGTGGAGTTCGAACCCACTATCTCCCGAATGCAAACTCACAGCTGCGTGCGTACCCCAAACTCGCTCGGTATCTTTACTACTCTCTGTTACAAACATCTGACCTGTGTTATTCTCATGGTGAGCAGCCGCCACTGAAACAAAGGTAGATTTGAAAAGCAAGCAGTTTTAATTGTCTGTTAATATCGTGACCATGGCCAGGGAACCTGTTTTACGAGAAATTCGAAACACTAGGATTGATGCCACATATCAAACATCGCATATGTATCGCCGAAATTTGAAGTGTAACAGTCTTGTGAGAAGCTAGCGAAGATGTCACGGTCTTACTAAACCATTAATAGAGTAGCAATAATATCATAGATACTCAGAAATTTTAATGCCTGGGAATGATACAAGGACAAGCGACCGATGATGTCCTATAAGTAATGGTAATCTTTCTCGTCATTAATGTTAGAAATTTTCTCTTAACTACAACTGTTGAAATATCTACATAGTTTTATATCCATAAAACTTTTCTTCCCTTAATCCGTTTACCTTCCAGGGTTGGTTTCTCCCTCGGACTCAGCGAGGGATCCCACCTTTACCGCCTCAAGAGCAGTCAGTATCCTGAGGCGTGAGACTTTCGGTCGGGAATACAACTGGGAAGAAGGACCAGTACCTCGCCCAGGCTGCCTCACCTGCTATGCTGAACAGGGGCGTTGTTGGGGGATGGTAAGATTGGAAGGGTTAGGCAAGGAAGAGGGAAGGAAGCGGCCGTAACCTTAAGTTATGTACGATCCCGGCATTTGCCTGGAGGAGAAGTGGGAAAACACGGAAAACCACTTCGAGGATGGCTGAGGAGGGAATCGAACCCCCTCTACTCAGTTGTCCTTCCGAGGCTGAGTGGACCCCGTTTCACCCTCGCACCACTTTTCAAATTTCGTGGCAGAGCCGGGAAATTAACGCGGGCCTCCGGGGGTGGCAGCTAATCACACTAACCACTACACCACAGAGCGGGACCCTAAGACGAATACTATCTAAATTAATTACATTCATGCCCGGGTGCGTCAATCTCGGTTACGACTTAACCGTGGTAAAATGAATAGCTTACCATAACCTAACCTAACCCCACGGCACAACAGCCCTGAAGGGCCTTGACCTACCAAGCGACCGCTGCTCAGCCCTAAGCCTGCAGATTATGAGGTGTCATGTGGTCAGCACGACGAATCCCCTCGGCCGTTATTCTTGGCTTTCTAGACCGGGGCCGCTATCTCACCATCAGATAGCTCCTCAAATATAATCACTTAGGCTGAGTGGACCTCGATCCAGCCCTCAGGTCCAGGTAAAAATCGCTGACCTCGCCGGGAATCGAACCCGGGGCCTCCTGGTAAGAGACAGTCACGCTACCCCTACACCAAACGGCCGGCAATAGCTTACTATGGTTAAGTTGAATTTCTGTTACATCAAGCCAAATTTGTGACCTTTTACCGTGGTTAAATGTTAACTGATCTTTAGCGAGCGATATAACTTCACATTGGGTACATCCAAAGTGCATGACGTTATCGTTAAAATGTATTTGGCACCACATATCGTATATCTACAATATCTTGAGGATGATAAACAGAGAGAAAGATACTGTGGCGTCCTTGTTACAATTAATAGGTGACCAACCCGAGTTCCCAACTCAGAAATAATCCTGTTTCGCCAAGAAGTAATCTAAGTCAGTGAGCATTTCAGTTTCAGATGCACTAAAATTTGGTATTCACGTTCGCCCTTCCTCTTTCATATCGGCTGAAAACCTAACCTAAACTGACCTAACGAAACAAAATTAATTCATCTTAGAAATAAAGGGCCGTAATATAAGAAATGATAAAAATGATTACAATGAAGCTCACAAGGAGAAAAATGATTACAACTTTTTATCCATGTAAAAATAATTTAAATAATTAAAAAAAAATTCCCAGAAGGAAATCATAATTTCATTTCATTAATTGCAAAAAGTCCGCCTCTGTGGTGTAGTGGTTAGCGTGATTAGCTGCCACCCCCGGAGGCCCGGGTTCGATTCCCGGCTCTGCCACGAAATTTGAAAAGTGGTACGAGGGCTGGAGCGGGGTCCACTCAGCCTCGGGAGGTCAACTGAGTAGAGGTGGGTTCGATTCCCACCTCAGCCATCCTGGAAGTGGTTTTCTGTGGTTTCCCACTTCTCCAGGCGAATGCCGGGATGGTACCTAACTCAAGGCCACGGCCGCTTCCTTCCCTCTTCCTTGCCTATCCCTTCCAATCTTCCCATCCCTCCACAAGGCCCCTGTTTAGCATAGCAGGTGAGGCCGCCTGGGCGAGGTACTGGTCATACTCCCCAGTTGTATCCCCGACCAAGAGTCTGAAGCTCCAGGACACTGCCCTTGAGGCGGTATAGGTGGGATCCCTCGCTAAATCCGTGGTAAAAACCGAACCTGGAGGGTAAACAGATGATGATGATGATGATGATGAATAGGAGATATGATAAAAATGATTACAATGATGCTCACAAGGAGAAAAATGATTACAATTTTTTATCCATGTAAAAGTAATTTAAATAATCAAAAATCATAATTTCATTTCATCAATTGCAAAATATGTTAACAACATCGAAGCTTACATATTTTTAATTTAAATAATATTCTTCGTAGAAATAAAAAGACAGATGACGATTCCAGACAAAACGTAAACAACTGGCAACTGGATAAATTAAAGACAAGCGACTGTCGACCTCACCACTGCCTTCTGAATACTACTTTGAATTACTTCCGAGGAGAATAATAGCGAGAAAAACGAGCGACAAGAAACCGTGGTTTTTGAAACCAAGGTTTAGCCAATGATGCAACAGGTTAATGACAATACAATGCTAAGTGTTTTACCACGGTTGCGTAATGCCTATATTTACCGAGAATGGTGCACCCACGCATCAGTTTATTAGCTATCAAATCAGGATATGTGTGATAATGATTCATCCACTGAAACTTAAATATTGACTGGCAGGTGCGCTACAAATTAAGACAGTTTACAAATTCCGTTGCGGGAAACCTGAGTTGCTACTACTTTGTTCACCACAAAGCTATTCTTTACAGGTAGAAGTTGTATAACAAGATGTAGTACCTCCGACCGCCAATACCGGAAGACCTTGGCCTGATTTGTGAAGAGGGGAACTACTGCATATCTCAAGTTCACAGAAGACGATTTCCATGCCTGCAGTTAGATCATTTTAATTAAACGACACGTGTTCTCCGAAGGTAAGTACCTTGAGGGAAATAACAGGAGGGAGGAATTGTTCTCTTAAACGGCTGAACAGCCCCGGGTTAAAACAACTCAAGAAGGAAGAGGAAACGGAAAGGGCGTTTCGGTTCACGTAGGAAGTCACTCGTGCAGTTTCCCTCAAGGAAATCGAATAATTTTGACACGTGACTTCGACTTCCAGAGACGCACGTGTCCCTGAGGTCCATTCAGCTTACAACACGAATGAGTATCAGGTTAATTCCTGTGGGCAAAGACGGCCGGTCACTGAGCTACCACTAAGCTATTTAAAGCTTTTCAAAATCATAACACCTGCACACTACTGTAGTATTACGCATATAAATTCGATTGACTTATATAATACAAGTCACTGCATATATCGATCTGTACTATCTCACTGCAGTCCCGAAAGCAACACTGGGCGTGGTTAGTGCCTGAATGAGTGACCATCCAGACCTACCACTTACCGAGTCGTGCTGGACACTGTGCCATCCTGGACAACTGACAATACGAGTCGGGGTCGACTGTTAATTAATCTCAGAGAAAAAATGGCACTCCATAAACACATCCTAAAACTATTAACACTTCATAAAAATATTGTATTTCCTAAGAAACTTAAAAATATTTAAATACACACATTCACAAATACGCCGTCAGAGAAGCGCAATGGCGTACCAAGAGATAGGTGCCACCTACGGATGATAGGAGCGGAGGCTGCGGGAAGTACAAGCCTTTGCCGTTCACACCTCCAAGGGCTATCACGGGCTGTATAGAAATGTATTTAAAAAATTATTCAAATTCCAGACGAACTAAGGATTTTTATTTTTTTAAGTCTACGAAATGAGGTAAAATGACTTCCGGCAAAAAACACACCGAATGAACTGAAAAAAGACCGAGCGAGTGGCCATGCGGTTTGAGTTACGCAGCTGGTCAGCTTGCATTCGGAAGATAGTGGGTTTAAACACTTTCGGCATCCCAGAAGATGGTTTTCCGTGATTTCACACCAGGAAAATATTGGGACTGTACCTTAATTAGGGCACTTCCTTCCCAGTCCGAGCACTTTCCTATCCCATCGTCGTCATAAGACCTGTATAATGTCGATGTGACGTAAAACAAATTGTATTAAAAACTGCAAAAGAATAACTGTCGATTAAAGAAAAGGTGAAAATGAAGAGCCTGGCAGAATTGGAAGTGAGATCATGCATAGCTTAGGCGCATGACATCTTTCAAACTTGAGCTTTGGAGGCTATGATTACGATAGACCTATTAACAGTAACGTAAAATTATAAGTGAACTTGCACAGTTACTAAGGGCGTAATGAATTAGCGCCTGAATTTTGTTTACTTGGGATCAGCTAAATGATAACGAAAGTAATGAGGTTTTTTTCATGGCGTATATGTTTTCTTATATATATAAATGATATGAGTAAAGGAGTGGAATCGGAGGTAAGGCTTTTTGCGGATGATGTTATTCTCTATAGAGTGATAAATAAGTTACAAGATTGTGAGCAACTGCAACGTGACCTCGAAAATGTTGTGAGATGGACAGCAGGCAATGGTATGTTGATAAACGGGGTTAAAAGTCAGGTTGTGAGTTTTACAAGTAGGAAAAGTCCTCTCAGTTTTTATTACTGCGTTGATGGGGTGAAAGTTCCTTTTGGGGATCATTGTAAGTATCTAGGTGTTAATATAAGGAAAGATCTTCATTGGGGTAATCGCATAAATGGGATTGTAAATAAAGGGTACAGATCTCTGCACATGGTTATCAGGGTGTTTAGGGGTTGTAGTAAGGATGTAAAGGAGAGGGCATATAAGTCTCTGGTAAGACCCCAACTAGAGTATGGTTCCAGTGTATGGGACCCTCACCAGGATTACCTGATTCAAGAACTGGAAAAAATCCAAAGAAAAGCAGCTCGATTTGTTCTGGGCGATTTCCGACAAAAGAGTAGCGTTACAAAAATGTTGCAATGTTTGGGTTGGAAAGAATTGAGAGAAAGAAGAAGAGCTGCTCGACTAAGTGGTATGTTCCGGGCTGTCAGCGGAGAGATGGCGTGGAATGACATTAGTAGACGAATAAGTTTGAATGGCGTTTATAAAAGTAGGAAAGATCACAATATGAAGATAAAGTTGGAATTTAAGAGGACAAACTGGGGCAAATATTCATTTATAGGAAGGGGAGTTAGGGATTGGAATAACTTACCAAGAGAGATGTTCAATAAATTTCCAATTTCTTTGAAATCATTTAGGAAAAGGCTAGGAAAACAACAAATAGGGAATCTGCCACCTGGGCGACTGCCCTAAATGCAGATCAGTAGTGATTGATTGGAGGCCCCCCTGGAGGGCAACACCTTCTCTCAGGCCAGGAGATGAGTAGCAGTGACTTGAGGTGCGGAGAAAGTGAGAGGGGAGCGGACTTGGCCTATAAAATGGAACTGTTTTTGTATTCACCTTAGGGAGAAGAACGGAAAACCACGGAAAATCATTGGGAATGGTTTTGAGGCACTTCTGGTTTATTTTTGGGGAGAAGATTTAAAGTGGTATGTATGTTGAGCATCCATCCCACGGGTAGGGAAATGTGGTCTCATCTGGTTAGTAGACCATACAGTCAAGGAGATCGTTAAAGGAGTTCGATTCCTTGGCTGAATGGTCAGTATTGAGGCCTACGGCTCAGAGGGTCCCGAGTTCGATTCCCGGGCGGTCGGGGGATTTTAATCGCGCGTAATTATTTCTTCTGGCTTGAATGTTTGTGTTTCTTCCAACACTTTCCTCTTCATATTAAGACAACACACTACATTACCAACCACCACAGAAACACGCAATAGTGATTACATCCCTCCATATGGGGTTGGCTTCAGGAAAGGCATCCAGCCGTAAAACAGGGTTCAATCCACATGTGGTACGAAGTTCGCACCCGCGACCCCACAAGTATGGGAAAAGCGGTAATAGGCCTAGTAGTAGTAGTAGAAGGAGAAGGAGAAGGAGAAGGAGAAGGAGAAGAAGAAGAAGAAGAAGAAGAAGAAGAAGAAGAAGAAGAAGAAGAAGAAGATTCGTGGAAAAGACTTACTGACGGTGAAAGGTTTAGGAATATGTGCACGAACTTAAATGGGAGTGTTAGGTAGTGTTGTATGATGATAGAAAGGGTTCAGCTAAAATAATATTAAATTTAAAAAATGAAATACTAGAATACACCCGACTCATTGGCCGAATGGTCAGCGTTGAGGCCTTCGGTTCAGAGGGTCCTGGGTTTGATTACCGGCCGGGTCGGGGATTTTAATCGCCTCTGATTAATTCTTCTGGCCCTGGGATTGGGTGTTTGTGATTGTCCCAACACTTTCCTCTTCATATTCGGACAACACACTACACTACCACATATCACAGAAACACGCAATAGTGATTACATCCCTCCATATAGGTTTGACGTCAGGAAGGGCATCCTAGCGTAAACAGTGCCAAATCCACATGTGCGACAAAGTTCGCACCCGCGACCCCACAGATGTGGGAAAAAGCGGTAGTAAAAGAAGAAGAATGAAATAATAGAATACAATGGTGAAGATAACCACAATATTAGTGAGAATGGCGTCATTCGTCTTTTACAGTTCCTTAATTAAATTTATCGTATTTAACAAAAAGCAAACTCTATGTTTTATGGAATGCGCCAAAAACATTAAAAAGCTAGTAACATATTTTTGATAGCTCTGGATAACTGGATAACACCACATTAGTCTGCAAATCCGTAATGAGCCGAGTTGTGCTATCTGACTTTACTACCAATAATAAATTACAAACGTCTTCCCTACTTGTTACAAAGTGGCTTAAATGCAAAACTGAACTCAGGGTAAGTGGGTCAAAAGCATCGTTCTGTCCAAGTATGGAGCTCAGAGTCGTGGTTCGGTTTACTACACATGCAAGTAAACGAAAATTGAGACAAAATTTGACGCAAAATAATCATTACTGCGTCTACTGCTACTGATACTACTACTTCAGTGCACATTCCTGCTGACTACCATAACCATACTTAACAAAACATGAACCTTATTTTCAGAGTAGTTTTTTGATGGGAGAACCAATCTTCATAATTATTCCAACCAGATGTCCAGTCACAAAGTTTTGAACAACTCAGATATACCGTAGAAAATAAAAACAAATGCAAACTTTGCACACACCTTGTGTGATTAGATATTGATTGTCCGTACGCATGTGAGTTAATCCAATTACAGAGCTCGGTGGAGCTGCGAACGGAAAAATATGCAAGATGCAGGAGTATGGAATGAACGTAGAGCACATCAATCAATACAACCAATCCCAATCCCTGGTTCATCGCTCTGGCTTCGTATGGGAGGTCACACGGCACGAAAGCTCGTTAATAAATCAAGTAACCAATGATTTATAGTATCTAGAGAAGGGAGTGTGCAAACGAACGCGTTCACTTTTACTCTATTGTGTTCTCATAAAACACAGAGAATGGGAAGCAGCAGTACCGATTATAAGCTTACGACGAATCCATTCCACGTCGATAATGGCCTCCGGAAAGGTCTTTAGAATTGATACCGTATAGGTGGTCTGCGCGTCTGGTTCAACTTCGATGATAGTGGCTATTGTGATTATTGTTCTAAGGGGAAGTACACTCAAGAGCATGAAATCTTGCCGATGCCTCCAGTTTCAAATATTTTTTTCCAAATCTAATGATTGTAGAACATCCTTATCATTTCTTGGGCACACTAGCCTACGGTGACCAGACGTCCCTTACTCCCTTAGTTTACGGGATTTTCCCTCATTTCTCTAAAATGTCCCGGGGACGCTTATGGTCCCGTTTTTTTGTTAATCGTCCCGTATATTTTAAAATACCGTGTTTAAATGTTATTTATCACAAAGCTCTGATGTAGCTTTCTCATTATGTAAAGTAATTACAGTGTGTTTGGTTGGCACTAAATGTACCAAACCAGACAGAGGTTTACGAAATGTATAAATGACAACTATTAATCCTGCATAGTAAACATAGTTTTTTGCAATACTTTGAAAATCTACAACCTGTTCTCCAGTCAGTGACCGGGTCACTAAAGCCCCCATCTTGCGGCGAGGATAGGAATTGTGCCGGCTGCCGAGGCCTGACGCACTCCTCTGGGGCAATGATGAATGGCTGACAGATGAAATGAAGTTGGAGTGTGTTGCTGGAATGAAAGATGACAGGTAAAACCGGAGTACCCGGAGAGAGGCAGGCACGATGCCACCTGAGCCTCAGAGGCCCTAGTCAATCTCTTACTGGTGTGAAATAAATTTCGACACACACACACACACACACACACACACACACACACACACACACACACACACACACACACACACACACACACACACACACACACACACACACGCGCGCGCACACACACACACACACACACACACACACACACACACACATGAACCTATGAAGAAAGGTCAGCTCGTGGTGTGAGGTAAAAAAATGAACCTAAATGGTTGAAACGCATTGCTTTGTAAAGTGTGGAAAAGCCCTGTGGAACAGAACTTCGAAGGTATCCCCTCCCCTCCGTATCAACAGTAGGTCAGTAAAATGAAATGGCGTATGGCTTTTAGTGTCGGAAGTGCCCGAGGACATGTTCGGCTCGCCAGGTGCAAGTCTTTTGATTTGACTCCCGTAGGCGACCTGCGCGTCGAGATGAGGATTAAATGATGATGAAGACGACACATACGCCCAGCCCCCGTGCCAGCGAAATTAACCAACGATGGTTAAAATTCCCGACCCTGCCGGGAATCGAACGCGGGACCCCTGCGACCAAAGACCAGCATGTAGGTCAGTGACACACGCCAACAGGTTGATCGTAGCAGTGCATCTCAGACAGTCATATCATTTACATACATTTTGTTCACGTAAGCTTAAATAATTATAATTTATGTTACATATATTACTTTTTAAACATTTAGATTGATGCTTTTACAGCCCATAATTAGAGACATGATAACAAGCATTTGGTTTTTTGCCGTGTCAAGGAAAGAAGGTGAAATTCTTACGTTTCGTAGAGAACTCTACTTCGCGTCTTCAGAAGGAAGTCTCATCTGTTCTCGAGGAAGACTTCTACGGTTTGAATTTAAGCGTACTTTACCGCTGGTCTACTGTTAATAGTGTTCTCGTTTGTCACCAGATTGCTCACTGTGCCCTAGCCTTCCGAGTAGCCATCTAGCTCCTGTTGAGATGTTTCTTGTTCAATTATAAGTGCGTTGTGAAATAAACAGCAAGGTCATCAGACGAATCAAGGATGAGTGTGGTAGAAGAAATAAGTAAAATAAAATAAATGCAATGAAAGGCGGACATGAATAGAAGAGAAATAATAATAATAATAATAATAATAATAATAATAATAATAATAATAATAATAATAATAATAATGTTATTTGCTTTACGTCCCACTAACTACTTTTACGGTTTTCGGAGACGCCGAGGTGCCGGAATTTGGTCCCGCTGGAGTTCTTTTACGTACCAGTAAATCTACCGACACGAGGCTGACGTATTTGAGCACCTTCTAATACCACCGGACTGAGCCAGGATCGAACCTGCCAAGTTGGAGTCAGAAAGCCTTGTCCGGCTCTATGGCTAAATGGTTAGAGTGCTGCCCTTTGGTCCACAGGGGTCCCGGGTTCGATTCCCGCCAAGATCGGCAATTTTAACCATCATTGGTTAATTTCGCTGGCATGGGGACTGGGTGTATGTGTTGTCTTCATCATCATTTCATCCTCATCACAGCGCGCAGGTCACCTACAGGAGTCTCAAATAGGAAGACCTGCACCGAACCCGTCCTGGGATATCCCGGCACTAAAAGCCATACGAAATTTCACATTTCAACACTAAAATAGATACAAAAGTACAATTAAACGTGTTTTTCATAATGAGAGCTGTATTGTTTACAAGTGTTACTACTACTTCTTCTTCTCTTCTTTATCTGTTTAACCTCCAGGATCGGTTTTTCCCTTGGACTCAGCGAGGGATCCCACCTCAAGGACAGTGTCCTGGAGCTTCATACTCTGGGTCGGGGGATACAACTGGGTAGGATGACCAGTACCTCGCCTAGGTGGCCGCACCTGCTGTGCTGAACAGGGGCCTTGCGGAGGATGGAAATATTGAAAGGGATAGACAAGGAAGAGCGAAGGAAGCGGCTGTGGCCTTAAGTTAGGTACCATCCCGGCATTTGCCTGGAGGAGAAGTGGGAAACATGGAAAACCACTTAGAGGATGGGTGAGGTCGGAATCGAACCCACTACTACTCAGTTGACCTCCCGAGGCTGAGTGGACCCCGTTCCAGCAATCGTACCACTTTTCAAATGTCGTGGCAGAACCGGGAATGGAACCCGAACCTCCGGGGGTGGCAGCTAATCTGACTAACCACTACACCACAGAGGCGGTGTACAGGTTTTACACGTTTTATGAATTTTTAACAGAAGCGAGGATGTTGGCAATCCTACAAGTTTTGTCTAGAAATCAGTTCTTCTATGTTTGACGAATTGCAATCGTCGCGAGTAATTTTTCCTTTCGAACAATGAAAGCAGTGAAAACGAAATTTAAGTAATGTCTCTCTTATTTAACGATTAATAAAATACACAGTGTTACGGCATACAATAGTCTGTTGTTTGTGTTAAGAGGCCCACAATGAAGTAAAATGACTGGAAAACAGATCAGACTACTGTGCAGAACCTCAGTACAGAGTACGTACTGTAAGTGCAATACCTTGTATTATACGTTTACCTCTTCTCAACGGAAACCTGTGCACGACGGAAAGGAAACGTGATACCATGAGATTCCGTTGCCTACAGCTATCATAGCGTATAGCTAACATAGTGTTCAACGGGTTACATTTCGTTTTTCGATGGACTGAAAAAACGACAGATATCAGGGAAATATATTACTATGATTTATGCCGCCAGACAACGGCAAATAGCCAATGCTACTTTCATAAATCTCAATTCATATACATTCCTAACATTTTATTTCTGACATAACTGTCAAGTACATGTTTAATAAAACCAGTGAAAAGGCACAAATAATTTGACTGTTTAAATGCAATATTAATTCCGAACACATTACAATAATTTCAATGTACTGCTGGTACCATTAACACGCATATCGCTACATTTCCCCAGTAAAAGGTTTCAATATGTAAATATCAACCAAATTGAGTTCATAAACGCTTGAAATGGGAACGATAACCTGAGAGTGGATATTCGTTAATTAAAATGAGTGGACTCTTCAAAAGATAGATCTAAAAAGCGAGTGGGCAGAGGAAAGAGAGAAAAGAATTATTCATCACAGTAGGAAATTAGTTTTATTTCCATGATTGAAAGCTTTGAACATCAGATTTCGATTAGTTATATATATGGTGAAGTGACTAAAGTTTGGAACGGAAATTCGAAAATATGTGTAAAGTATTTAATGAGAATCTCATTCTGTTGTCATTGATGCTTTCACAGGCCGTTCTTATAGACATGAAAGGTTTTGGGAGAGGTGGAAAATGGTGAAAGCTAAATTCCCAGTTAATTCTTTGAAGACAAGATGTACTGTATATGGTTTGATTTAAGTGCTCCAATGTTGGTCTAAAATTTGCAAGTAAATAAATAAATAAATAAATAAATAAATAAATAAATAAATAAATAAATAAATAAATAAATAAATAAATAAATAAATAAATAAATAAATAAGGACAAGCGGTAAGGGACTGGAATGAATTATCAATGAAAATGCTCGATAAATTTCAAAGTTCGTTGTAAATATTTAATCAAAAGCTTGGTAAACAACTATAATTTTTTGTAAATATGATTTAAACAACTGATAGGGAATCTACCACCTGGGCGGCCAACCTAAATGCAGATCATTGATTGATTGATAAATAAATAAATAAATAAATAAATAAATAAATAAATAAATAAATAATAATAATCATAATAATTGTTCTACGTCCCTTCAATTCATATGTCTTAAAATACGACAGATTGTCGGAAGCTTTTTGAACGATTGTACTAAATTTGATCCTTTGAGGAGCAAAAATGTATTTTTCTATTTCCTCTACATGTGAGGATAGTAAGGTCTGAATGGGTTAACACCATGTAATGTGACAAAGAGAAAAACATAATGGACATCGAGGGATCTCATTTCTAGCAACATCCACAAAGGGTTACATTTGAAAGAAAGTGCTAACAATAATGAAAGAGCACTAGTAATGTGAAGCTTATTGAGAAAATGGTAGCATTGTAAAATGACTCTTGAATGTTCATTAGGGCTCGCGCTAATGACGTACAGCATGTGAAAAGTTTGTGAAAACACTGCATAAAGTCTACATCAAAAGTAATGGGTCGTCTGTGATGTGAGAACACACCGACCTCCAACGCGTATTTCTGTATGTTCAACAGTGGCGATATTCTGCTTAAAGGAGTTGGTGGCTGAGTGCTTCAAGTGCTAGTTTCTTGCACAGTAGATCACGGGGTTCTACGAAAATCGATGGCGGTGGATTTTGAAATATAGGTATGGAAAATGATGGAGGGGATGAAATGAAAAGATAGAGTGAAAAATGTGGAAAAATAAAGATGTGTTTGAAGAGTGGGAAATGGTTCCAGCTGGTAGACAGCACTGAAGTGAGAAGAAGATACGACTTCGCGAAAAGATAGACTGAAGACCGGAAAACCTGTAGGGATGGACCATGAGAAGACCTCCCGACCGGGAGAACGACCATTGGTGATGATGATGATGATGATGATAAACTTCAAACCTGATGCACAGGCGCAACAGCTCGAATGTCTTATTTCTGGAGGTCAGTATGTAAGAGTCCTCAGTGGCTCAGACGGCAGCGCGTCGGCCTCTAACCGCTGGATACCGTGGTTCAAATCCCGGTCACTCCATGTGTGATTTGTGCTGGACAAGGCGGAGGCGGGACAGGTTTTTCTCCGGGTACTCCTGTTTTCCCTGTCAACTTTCATTCCAGCAACACTCTCCATTCTCATTTCATAGCATCTATCAGTCATTAATATATCACTTTGGGACTGGCGACCTCATCGTACTAACAGCCTATATATGCTTCATTCATTACATCCCTGACCCGGTCAATGACTGGAAAACAGGTTGTGGGTTTTCATTTTCAGTACCTATGTAAGAAAACTTGCCCTTTTTTTCATCATCATCATCATCATCATCATCTGTTTACCCTCCAGGTTCGGCTTCTCCCTCGGACTCAGCGAGGGATCCCACGTCTACCGCCTCAACGGCAGTGTCCTGGAGTTTCAGACACTTGGTCAGGGATACAACTGTGGAGAAGTACCAGTACCTCACCCAGGCGGCCTCACCTGCTATGCTGAACAGGGGCCTTGTGGAGGGATGGGATGATTGGATGGGACAGGCAAGGAAGGGGCTAGGAAGCGGCCGTGGCCTTAAGTTAGGTGCCATTCCGGCATTCGCTTGGAGGAGAAGTGGGAAACCACCGAAAACCACTTCCAGGATGGCTGAGGTGGGAATCGAACCCACCTCTACTCAGTTGACCTCCCGAGGCTGAGTGGACCCCGTTCCAGCCCTCATACCACTTTTCAAACTTCGTGGCAGAGCCGGGAATCGAACCCGGGCCTGCGGGGGTGGCAGCTAATCGCGCTAACCACTACACCACAGAGGCGGACTGCCCTTTTTTATCAATTTATTTGGGTCGGCACTTTAAATGGATATGACCACGTTTTACGGCCGTATTCCTTTCCACACTTCATCCTTATGTCGAGAAACATGTAATTTTACGTTTTTAAGCCCCTCTGTAGCCCCTCTTGACGAATTCTTCTGAATAACTTACAGCTAAGATCCTACTCACCCGTATTTGAAACGTAAATACAAAGTTTCACGAAAATCCATCTATTTTCCTGTGATGCTGTAACAGACAAACCGACAAAAATTGAAATTAACCTGGCATAGCCTATGCTTCTTCCTTCCTTTTTATTTTTGCGTCATTACTGGTTCTGACATGATCGCTTCTTTCCGGTATAAAAACGTAGTATTGGAGTCATATATAAAAAAGTACAGACAGATGTACGAAACCCTTCAAACGTTGTCAGGATGAACTCAATAACAACTCACATCGAAGAAGGGTCGTGCGCATAACTTCATTCTTCGAGTTCCTTCATGACTTAGTATGTATCTCTTCACTGCAAGTATCCTCCTTATAATTTTTCCGAACGACTTCCAAGCTCCCATATTTATCCTCACCACTTTCATATCAATCCTCTCCATTTTATGAATAAGATATTCTGAATCCACACATATTTCACTTCCGAACGGCAAAAGCACTCTCAAAACAGAACAAAGTAAAGATACTTATTCTACTACCGAATTTCCCAACTCGGTGAGATCTAGGGTACGAGCTGTGCCGCACAGTAGATTTGTCTCTGTTTTATGGCCGGATGCCCTTCCTGACGTCAAACCTATATGGAGGGATGTATTCACTATAGCGTGTTTCTGTGGTGGTTCTTAATACGACGACGAAAGTGGTGAGACAAACACAAATACCCAGTCCCCGAGCCAGAAGAATTAATCAAACGCGATTAAAATCCCCGACCCGGCGGGGAAGCGAACCCGGAACCCACTGAACCGAAGGTCTCCACGCTGACCATTCAGCCAATGAGTCGGACAAAGTAAAGATACTTCTGTCTGTGAATAATAATAATAATAATAATAATAATAATAATAATAATAATAATAATAATAATAATAATAATAATAATAATAATAATAATAATAATAATAATAAGACTTACCTTCGATCTAAAGTTCAACAAGGGATCATATTCGAAGATCAAAAATATCACCGTCAAGGTTGACGTTTTACAGGACCCTGAAAAGTTGAACCCATACAGATTGGCTCATAAAACACTTTTTTCTTCAGAGAAGTGGAACACACATATCTACTGGTTGTTAAAAGGTTCGAAAAAATATAGTCAGCAGAAAGTCAAATCTTCAATGATCACAAGTCACAATGACCATAAAGGTATTTGATTTTGTATTCGAGAACTGACACCGGGATCTGAATTTTACCAATGACTTAAAGGTGGAATATTGAATATTAATCAAAACCTTATTTTGTCCGACTCATTGGCTCAATAGTCAGCGTTGAGATCTTCGGTTCAAAGGGTCCCGGGTTCGATTCCCGACCGGGTCGGGTATTTTAATTGCTTCTGCTTAATTCTTCTGGCTCGGGGACTGGATTGTTTGTGTTTGTTCCAACACTTTACTCTTCATATTCAGTCAACACAACACTCTACCAACCATCTCAGAAACACGCAATAGTGATTACATACCCCCGTATTGGGTTAGCGTCAGGAAGGGCATCCGACCGTAAAACAGGGCCAAATCTATATGTGCTACACAGATCGCACCTACGACCTCACTGTTGTGGAAAGAGCTGTACAAGAAGAAGATTCAGAACCTTATTTTGTGAAAAAAGAAGAGATGTAGGAGTGTGTCTACAACGCCCGTTCCAAACAGAAGGTTAGAAGGCGATGAGTTCTTTCATAAAGAAGTTGGGGAACTGTGGGATAATCCTGAGAAATAGGCTGTTAAATCGCGGAGCATCTCCGCGGTGCAACTTCTGAGATTAAAAGAAACTTTGATGACATGCAAAGAAAAATGTGTAAGCCTGAGAACAAAAGAATGTCATGTAGCGTGTATATACAAAGGTCACAGTTGATACTTCTGATTAAAATACTTTAATAATAAGAAATGTATATTCAACCCATGTCTCCTTTCTCTACGGGGTCGAACATGAAGTGGGATGAAACTTCGTAGAGAGGTTTTACGACCCGATACCTTTTCTTACTGTAAGTCAAGCTCATTGGAGGAGCTAATGAGATGAAATGAATGACGTGATATATGATAGTAGGAAGGGATAGAGGGTTAGATTCGGTGCCAGCACGTAGCCTATTCCTGTCGAAAACATCAAGGGGTCTGCTCAAGGTTTAACGTCTACATCCGACGGAGAAATCAACATCAATAGCGTCATATGCTCTCACTCCACATAAACACTGCGGAGAGTTTTGTGATTAAATTCAGAATTTTGGCATGCAATCTAGTGAATAGAAATTGCATACCACCACTTCTCCTATCCTCACGGTCAACACTGAAATGAAAATCCACAGCCTGTTTCCAGTCATTCGTCCGGGTCATGAATGGAATGAATGAAGCCCCATCTAGCGGCGAGGATAGGAATTGACCCGGCTGTCGAAGCCTGTCGCACTCTTCTGGGACAATGATTAATGAATGACAGATGAAATAAAGTAATATTGGAGAGTGTTGCTGGAATGAAAGATGACAGGGGAAACCGCAGTACACGGAGAGAAACCTGTTCCGCCTCCGCTTTGTCCAGCACAAATCTCACATGGAGTGACCGCTGCCGCCTGAGCCACGGAGGCTATCCACAGTCAACATTCTAACGGGGAAATATTTTTCGACTAACGGGACTCGAACCCACTAACCACGGTGTCAGACCATATATACACGACGCCTGTATAACGAACAAGGCCTCCAGGCGGAATAATAATAATAATAATAATAATAATAATAATAATAATAATAATAATCAAGCAAGCAGGATTCTAGTTGTGTCTTCAAAACGTACTGCACTGAATGTATAGCAACATTTCAATGTGACGTTATAATAATACGTAATAATAAGTTCAAGAGTGAAGTAGTTTACAATTGTTTTCCACACCAAGCCAGAAAGTGCTATTATAGCACCACTGACGCCGTATGTAGCACTTTCAGGCTTTTGTCATGCCACAAATGCCATTGTTAAACATATTTCGTACTATCAGAATAAAGCATTGGTGGAAGTTACAACTTTCTTTAGACTTCGCCGTTGGAAGAATCAAAGCCGACATCATTTTTGAACTTAGGGAGAAATCATAGATTGAAATGATAAACGAAAATTTCGTAATATGTGAAATGAAATTGTACCGGAGGTACACCCGCACCGTACATTTAAATGATGCGCCTTGGAGAATGCCATCTGATATATGAAGTTCGCAACAACTAATACAAGAAGTTTGGACATTTCTCTACAGATGTTTCTACTATAAACTTATGTTATGCCCTCTGGTGTGAAGATTGACTGTTAAAATTGTAGAGTAATTTTGTATTTTAAGGTTTACTAAACTGAATTGGTTATTCTTTTTTTTTTTTTGGTGTGTTAAAGTTTACAACACTTCAATCTCTTCCCGCCAACTTAAGATCTTGGCCAATAGAAAATTTTGTATATTTATTTTTCATCCAATCAAGAGTTTCTGGTATTTATTTGATCATCCAATAAGAATTGGGGGTGTGTCGGGCCTTAGCCCAGAGTTTTCTGGAACTTTCCCCTCGGGTATAAAAGCTGGCACATTTTCGGACCAGGATGTCATATTCATCGCTCCAGTCTAGTGTGTGTGTGTTCGCAAAGAAGGCGGAAGTGCCTCGTCCATCTTCGAGAGGTCCACCAGCTCAAGGTAATGGCAAATCCTGCTTAAAATTTTATAGTCTTTCAAATATAGCTCGAGAGAAGATTTCATGCCTTTAGTAATGTAACTTCTTTTTCTAAAAATGTAAATTTCAAACCTTAAATGGAAATTTCAGATTAGTCGAAGATCATCATCATCATCATCATCATCATCATCTGTTTACCCTCCAGGGTCGGCTTTTCCCTCGGACACAGCGAGGGATCCCACCTCTACCGCCTCTACGGCAGTGTCCTGGAGCTTCAGACTCTTGGTCGGGGATACAACTGGGGAGAATGACCAGTACCTCGCCCAGGCGGCCTCACCTGCTATGCTGAACAGGGGCCTTGTAGAGGGATGGGAAGATTGGAAGGGATAGGCAAGAAAGAGGGAAGGAAGCGGCCGTGGCCGTATGTTAGGTACCATCCCGGCATTCGCCTGGAGGAGAAGTGGGAAACCACGGAAAACCACTTCCAGGATGGCTGAGGTGGGAATCGAACCCACCTCTACTCAGTTGAACTCCCGAGGCTGAATGGACCCCGTTCCAGCCCTCATACCACTTTTCAAATTTCGTGGCAGAGCCGGGAATCGAACCCGGGCCTCTGGGGGTGGCAGCTAATCACGCTAACCACTACACCACAGAGGCTAGTCGAAGACACTTAACCAAAATCAGGGAATAGAGAGTGAGCTAACCTTTTAAAAAAAGGACGTTTGAATACTTTCACTGCCTTTCACTGCATTTATGCACAATAAGAATTTAAACAATATTCAATATTTTTGTCAGAATATCTAGGACAGCGCTGTGTAACAAATGGTTTTAGGAGTATATCCGAATGAAATTAATCTCTTGAGACCTACCCACATAACCTGAGGTACAAATGAGATTTTTTAGAAATCAGTAACTAAAATGACTTCGTCGATTTAATGCATATCGCCAGTAAACAGAGAGGAAAAATTACCTAAGGTAGCCAGGCTGAGTGGCTCAGACGATTGAGGCGCTGGCCTTCTGACCCCAACTTGGCACGATCGATCCTGGCTCAGTCCTGTGATATTTTAAAGTCCTCAAATACGTCAGCTTCTTGTCCGTAGATTTACAGGCACGTAAAAGAACTCCTGCGGGACAAAATTTTTGCTTGTTAACCAACGATAATGAAGCTTCTCAAACTTTACATGGTCATGATCTAAAAATTACTCGAGAGCTTGAATTTTGAATCTAGTACATTACGGACCGAATAATGCACACGACTGGACATCTTAAACAAAAGCTCATAGCCAACAGCCTATGATCCATGTTAAGTATAAACGCCTTTCCCTATCAGACTCCATTTCGAATAAAGAGCAGTGTAAAGGGGAAGGTTCAGTCGATATCTCACGTACTAAGGGCGGCTGTCTCCCATTTCCTCCCTTATATTATTACCCAGATGGTGCAGATCCAATAGGGGCGTGTCAGATTACTATCACATCTCGCCACCGGTTACTGTGACAATATCCTGTCGGTTGAGCTTGCAGATCATTTGGCAGGAGAAAACCATTGATATGTACAGCTGAGCCGTGCGAGCATGATAAAAGACAAAGGCAGGGCACGAAGAGACACGTAGTCTATACTGTTCGATATATTCCATCTACAAAATAACAACTTGAGGTACAATAATAAGGAAACTGAAATGGTAGACATAATGACTGCTCAAGATACTGGAATTCGCAAAAATGGTCCTGAGGAAAGTTCCACCTTAAGACACTTGTGTAATTCAAATCAAGGTAAGACAATTTTTAAATACAATATCAAACTGTAGTTTTCTGTTCCTTGTGACTTACAATATGATAATTTACAGCGAAATACAGTATTCGTATCAACATGATCTGTATGAGAAGAATCTTACAACAAAGAATTAGATATGTTACCTGGAAGTGAGAAACTACCGTACACAAGTGGCCAAGTGTATTGTAAAGAGAGATCCAGAATTGGATTTAACATGATATCTGGTCTTTTTCTTCAAACTTTACACATGCTATGCCTTCCTAAGTGTCTAGATTGAATGTGTGAGCTCTAAGTTTGAAAAAAGTTGAACGTCTTCACACAAACTCGTCGGAAGGCCAGACAAAGTTAATGAGGGGAGGTCTAGAGTCCAATATTTTCTAATATAGTAAATTTTTACACAAATTAGGAGTTTTCAGGTGACTTGATATCGCACTCTACAATTGCTATTTAACAGATCAATTAAATATATTAGCAAATATCATGGAGTTTCAAGAGTTTTCAGGATGCCAGAAATGGCACTCGATAATGATTATTTATTCGACCAAATAAATTATATTAACAAATTTCATGGCTCAGAATGCCACTTACCCTGGCAGAAAGTTTAGTCCTAAGCGAAAACTATGAACTCAACGGATATCCGTAACGGAAAATGATGCAAAAATGTATATTTCACTTCAGCACAAACTGTGTATATGGGATCGGCGGAAATCGCAGGCTCGATCTGGGACATGGCAGCTAATTTGTTAGGCCTGACCTATTGTAAACCTCACCCCCAATTATCAGGATTAAAACACGTGTTCTTAAACTCGCCAGAGAACTGAATCGATTTGCAAATTCTCACTATTTAACATCACATCATTGGTAATTTTGGAGAATAGGCTTGTTTAAATTCTTATTTCTTTTACTTGTCACACAATGTCAATACTTTGTCAAATACAGGAGTATGGTAACAGGTGTATCATATTTGAGTTTTACAAGAAATACTGCTTTTCCGATTATCGTACGGCCTCTATCAACGCAGACGGCATCTGTCTCCATGACGGACTCGTCCATAAACATATTCGCCATATCACCGTCTCCGATACGCGCCGCCTCGGTTTTTCAACGTCCCCTTAACCGACGTACTCGCCTGACGGAAGTCGTTTTGTGTTTGTTGGATTCCTCATTCTCTTCTCTTCGTAGTCTGATACGTTCTCGGTATTCTTTTGGCCTCTTATTTTGCGTGTGCTTAGTAATTTTTCCACCAAGTCACCAAAACTCAGCAATATTCTATTTTCTCTTCTGAAATATTTGGTTATCCATTATTAAAACTTCAATAACCTTTGTTTTTGGCCCGTTAGCAACAACTACGGCATTCCGTCCCGACGCCACGATGATTTCCATGCTCTCAAACAAAGGAAATCATCAGTCATTTGGTATCCATCCTGTTTTGTGTGATGACGTCATAAACACAATTTGACGATATTGTTTAGTACATTATTATGTTTTCTATGCGTTTCAAATGTGATTTCAAATCCGTTCATCAATGTTTAGAACGTGACACCCAGTATGAGACCGAATTTGAAGACGTCTCCACGTCTAAACTGTGCACAGAAAATAACGCTGCTGCCGGGACAAAATCTCCTATGTGAAATATTTTTGCTTAGAAATTTGTCCGGTAAGGTTCTGTCATCTAAGGTGCAATATTGTGTGAATGTTGTCAAGGCATTCTCGCTCTTGATAATGTATGTGGTGCGGGTCAGCATACCTCCAAAAATATTATCACATAGGAGGTTTTGTCCCGGCAACGACGATAAGCTACCAACTAGCACATAACCGAAAGTTTAGAATATTAGTTTCAAAACCTTCATTACTGAAGATGAGCCAGTGCTTCTCAAATGTTTTCATTTCATTTCATATTTCGTTCCCAACTTGAGTAGATTTAGAATTCAGATACTTGCGGCCATTCACTGTAGGTCTCTCTCATCAATCCTGAGCTGGACGAGGAGTGGTGGTCATTGTAATGTCATAATTTTTCTCCATGACTCCCTGTCATTGATTTGCTTCATTACACTCACGTTCATAAAAACCAGAACACCTTGAAAGACTAGAGAGATGATGTTCATATTCACAGGATATGTGCATTAGTATGTTCTGAAGAAATAATTAGCATTTGAATCATGTCAACCCTCAGGTTCAAGGTCCACATCGATATCTCGGCGCACCACCACCGACTGGTAAAATGTGCCTGCGGCTTTCATTGTCACTATAAACCGAAGGTAATGGATCAGTGTGACGTGAGCAGATGTGCAGGATGCCTCGCAGACGTATGCGAGAACCGTGCCGTCAAATGAGTGTGTTTGAAACAGGGCGCATTATTGGCATGAGAGGAAATTGCTGCTCCTGTGGTACGAAGTGTGTCGACAGTTCAACGGGTGTGTACAGAATGGTTCACAGAAGGCCGTATAACACGATGAAATGGGTCTGGTCGCATGGGTCTGGTCGCAATACCCAGACTACCCCCTGAGTATATCGACACCTCATCCGAAGGGCATTGCAGGACGGATCTGCGTCCACCTCGGCTCTGGCGCAACAGTGGAACAGTGTAACACATCGCACACTATCAGGAGTGACAGTCCGTCGCCTTTTATTACTGTCTGGGTTACCGGCACGTCGTCCACTTCTCCGCCTACCTTTGCCTAATGTGCATAAACATGCTAGACTGCAATGGTGTGTGGAACGACCTCACTGGGGAAAAGAATGGCAGCAGATAGTGTTTTCGGACGAAACCAGGTTCTGTTTGTTTGAAAATGACAGTCGCATTTTGGTTCTCCGCAGACACGGGGAGAGGCATCACATTGACTGCATTCGCACAAGACATACAGCGCCAGCTCAAGGCCTTATGGTGTGGGGTGCTACTGCGTACAACCACAAATCCCAGTTGGTGCGTGTCCAGGGCACTGTGACCAGTTTGACTTACGTGAATGACATCCTGTGACCCGTAGCCATACCCTTTCTGCATGATACCCCAGACGCTATACTTCAGCAGGACAATGCGCGACCACATTTTGCTGCCCGAATACGTGCCTCCTTGTTGCCAAAGGATGTCAGACAGTTGTCCTGACCCACCCGATCACCGGACTTGTCGCCAATCGAAAATGTGTGGGATATGGTGAAACGACGGGTGCGGCTCTGTGACCCAATGCCAACCATCCAAGATGAACTGTGGAACCAGCTGAATGCAACATGGATGGGTATACCCCACGACACCATTCGCGATTTATACGCGTCGGTGCCATCACGCATAGAACAAGTTATCAGTGCGCATGGAGGACCCGGTGACTACTAGGCAACAGGACATATGCTGAACCTAGGTGACTGAAATATTAATCGTTTCTGAAGAACATACTAATGAACATGTCCTGTGAATATGAACTTCCTATCTCTAGACTTTCAAGGTCATGGACGCCCATATGACAGTTTCTAGAGGGGGAGCCCAGACCTGGGGGTACGTAGTAATTTTAATATTTTGGAAGATAAATGGGATTTCTATTCTGGGGTAGAATAACCCACGGTATCCCCCGCCTGTTGGCGGTACTACCGCTTTTAAGTAATACTGACTTTTAGTCATTTTCTTGAAAGGAAAACACGTGACTACACTAGATTTTTGCCTTTCCCTGAGAGCTAGAGGGGGGCCGTGGCCCCACCTTGCCCCCGGGTATGGGCGCCTTTGTTCAAGGTGTTCTGCTTTGTATGAACATGAGTGTAGATCATGCATTGTTCATCCACATGTACCGGTACTAGTAATCTGGCTAATCGACCTTGTTGGGACTCTTCCTCGTAGCCTCTCTCCTTCGGTTTAGCCCTGAATGATCGACTTCTCCACATTTTCTGGTCTTCTCGTTATTACATGACCGAAGTATCTAAGCTGATGGAGCTGAACCTGCTCTGAGATTCTCCTTTTTAATTTTAAGGTTCTTTTAGAGTGCAGTTAATTTGTGCAGTGTTCAGTCCATGGAATTCTTCAACATTCTTCTCCAGCAAAACATTTCAGTTGCATCGTATTCATCTCCTTTCTTGATGCCCAAGCTTTTATTGTTATCTATTTCTCATTGCCCGCAGAGATTTCGTTGTTTCTGGGCTTTAATTATTTAAGAAAACACACGTTCACTTACAGTGAAGGGAGAGGAGGTAAAGCGAAGATGTCATCTGGCGAAGGTGGCAATGAAAAAAAAAAAGACTATGGAAGGAACTGACCCTTGTTAATGTACATCATGGAAGATGCTGGAAATGGCCTCATCTGAAGAAATGAAAAACTGTGGATCTCAGAGTCCTGACTCCAGTTCACTCAGAAATCACAGGTAGAATTCAACACGCGAAGGTTCGTCTGGACGGTTTAACGCATGCATAAGAGTAAATTTGTAAGGATACAGATGCAGGTCCTTTTTTGACAATATTTGAACATGACGATATCTTAATTCCCACTTGCACAGATAAACGGTGTTGAAATTTCTTCGGGTTTCGTTCCAGGTTTTTCTTCACTCGAGAAATGATTTCTGGTGTTCGAACTGTTTTCGGACAGTACGGTTTTTATTCGCTACAGAGCCCATTTCACGCCATTTTAAACCTAAGTTTTGCACTGCAGACTTTACTGGAGGATTTGTCAAAACATTTCTAGTCTTAAACCCTTGCGCAAACAGTTCCGCACAGATTTCCCACGAATCGTGCTTCCCATAACACTCGGCAATGAACACGCGCTGTTTTATCCTGAGCACCATTCAAGTGGTCATTATATACGTCTCTCACTCACTCACAGCTACGTACTCGGAACATGCGGGAGATGCGCACGCGCAGACATGTGACAGCAACCGATTGGTGTATCGAAATCATGGTTTCCAGCATTTCCTGTGATGGGCAGCTCTCCTGCTCATGAACAATTCCGCGTCATTCTTATAAATATTTTCCGAGCCAGTTTTATTTTCCCCACTCTGTGTTACTATAGCCAACGGCCGTAGCCTGTTGAAACACCGGGTCCCGTGAGATCTCCGAAGTTAAGCAACATTGGGCGTGGTCAAGATTTGGATGGGTTGCCACGCGCTGTTGGTGGGGGTAAGGGAATGGAGGAGCGGAAAGGAACTGACCACCCCACCGCACGTAAATTCCGGCCCAGGCACACCTCTGCTGTCAGGCAGAATACACCCTTACTTACCTTGTGTTACTATAGGAATTAGTAGATAGTTAACCCGTCTTATAGTCAGGGTCTTGGAAATCTATTTGTCTTTCCATAGCCTTCTTAATGTTTTCACTGCCACCTTAGCCAGATGGCATCTTTGTTTTATCTCTCCTCCAGTTACTGTAGGTGAGTGAACGTTTTCTTGAATAAATACTGTATAGTCCAGAAACAGCGATGTAAATCCATGCGAACAGTGCGAAATAAATAGGGAGATAACAAGTACAAAGCAAACAAATGAAAAAAAAATAGTTCCGAGACGGAAGAGAGCACGAAGAACTAGGTGAATGTATTGTGATGGAAACTGGCCGTACCTCTAATACTTCTCTGAGAGTAACGAGAAGGCTTATGGCAGGCCGGCTGCGGCTGTGGAACAGAAGAGGAAGCTGTCAATACAGGTTTGTTCGAAGGCGCCATGTTTCAATACGCACCCATGTGTGGAAAGGAAGGCTTAAATTAGAAAGAACCACCTCACTGTATTGTGTGAGCAGACAAAGAAGACTTTTCTTCCAACAATTTTGTAGACACCCTATTGTAAAAGGGTGCTAAAATGTGTGGTGAATGAACAGAGACTCTAAATACTGTGCCCAAGTCTCAGTTCGAATACAATCAATATACCTCAAATACAATATTGCAGGCATTTATATTTGTAACCGTGAGGTTATCGCTTGAATAGTGTGTACTTGAGTGCAACCTTGACATTTTAAATGAAGGCACTAATGTATTTTAAAAACTATCCCAAATGTGAAACCCTGCTGACATTGTACCGTCCTGGATATTAAATCGACCAACAGGTTAAATATTTATCTCCAAGACCAGTATACTAACGACAACGTCGATATCGGTCATTGTTAAGTTTTCCTTTTCACTCGTATACAATCATTAATGAGAGGAACTTAATATTGCACTAACTAAAATTATACATATATATGAGCAATCGGTCCCATGTTAAGGGTAAACTTTACACCATAAATTCCTATTTTAAAATAAAACCATGAATGATATGGTTTTTATGTGAATGTTCTAGTCCTATAGGAATCATTACTTAAAAGCAAATTTACTAGGACAGGCTTACATGTTAACACATGGTCTGGAGAATTTTAAAAAATGGACAAAAAAAATTGAGTTCTTCTTCTTCTCCTTCCCTAGCTCTTCCCAATCAGCTGAGGCCGGCAGTAACGAGAATTAAGCCCGGTTATACTGCCGCGTCCCCTTATTGTCGCCAACCCTGTGTAGAGGGATATATTCACGATTGCGACTTAATGTGACGGTTGGTAGTGTGGTGTATTCTATGCAGATGCGGATTAAGGCGATCATTAACTTATAAAGTCTCCGAATCAGAGGAATTCATATTACAAAGTTAAAACCCACGGCCCGGCCGAAAATTGAACCCGTGCCCTCTGAATAGATTACTAATACGCCGGGTATAAGTAAAAAATCAATACTGGCCGATAATGTAGGTAAAAATATCCCACAATAAACCCAAATACGCACCCAAAACTTGGAAGATTTACTTTCTCATTTCTTTAAAGAATGAAGGAATATAAATGTAATCTTTCAGCGTGAGAAATGTTGAACATTTCAGGACATATCAGACAATAATGCGGTAAATGGTAATTTAAGTCTTCACACAGCTGGATTGCAAAATTTGTGTCCCGGCAGTCTTGATCAAGTTTTATTTAATTTTGTTCTTAGCTATTGTCTCATCATGGTCCTATTTAATTGTTTGAATCCCTTGTCGGTCCACCTCTGTGCGGTGTAGTGGTTAGTGTGATTAGCTTCCACCCCCCTACGGAGGCCCGGGTTCGATTCCCGGCTCTGCGACGAAATTATAAAAGTGATACGAAGGCTGGAACGGGGTCCATTCAGCCTCGAGAGGTCAACTGAGTACAGGGGTTTGATTTTTGCCTCAGCCATCCTCGAAGTTGCTTTCTCTGGCTTCCCATCTTATTCACCGGGCCACTGCAGCTTCCTTCCCTCTGGCTTGCCGATCCCTTCCAATCTCCCCAACCACCACAAGGTCCCTGTTCAGCATAACAGGTGAGGCCACCTTGGCGGGGTTCTGGTCCTCCGTCCCAGTTGTATTCCCCCTACCCAAAGTCTCACGCCTCTACTTGGGGCGGTAGAGGTGGGATTGTTCGCTGAGTCCGGGGTAAACCAACCCTGGAGGGTAAACGGATTAAGAAGGAAAGAAGAAATTATTATTATTATTATTATTATTATTATTATTATTATTATTATTATTATTATTATTATTATTATAGACATGTCCAGCCCCACTGCTGAATGGGTAGCGTACTGGCCGTTGGTCCAAGCGTTCCTGGGTTCGATTCCCAGTTAGGTCGGGGATTTTAACTTCCGTGGATTAATAACTCTGGCCCGGGACTGGGTGTGTGTGCCGTCTGCACCATTAGCAATTATCTTAGGGAGGGCCCTATTTACAAAGACACACTGGTCACCTATAGGGCGTCAACTCGTAAAACCTGCACCAGGCCTATCCAGAGGTGACACTCCGTTACTTATTCATCATGGACCTGGGCGTAGAGAGACTGCCTCTATGGGTTGAAACTATCCCCGATATGTCATCTTCACCTGAATATTGTAATAGGGTCTCGTATTAGATCTAGACGCAACAGAAAATCTTTGAGAGTTTTCTTAGCAAACATATTTTCTAAGTTCCTAACACATGCAGTTTCACTGACGCACTTTTTTCATTGACTGTACTGTATTACCGTCTCGCCTCGTGCAGCACCGGGTACCACGCTTGTTCGCTGTGTAAGCAAATTCCATTGTTGGCTACAACTACTGTGCTTTTCTTGTCAATAAGGATACTAATTGCGTGCCTAAGCTACTCGACTTTCAACCGTAATGTATTAAGAGATACAGTATCTTTTCTTCAAATTAAATTCGTCACCTTTTTCTTATTAGTGACTGTATATGCACGTGTTTATAATAAATCCAAGAAGTCCATGCTAACGAAAACAAAAGGAAAAGATCCGATGAAAAAATTAACATTATTGAATTCTTTCGGAGAAAGGGCAGAGATGTGAAGTTGCTAATACAAGTTCGACTATCGAAGACAATCTTTTTTGGGTGAAGAAGTTGTTAGTGAATTTGGCATTGCAGGTCCTTCAATCGATGTTCCCTGGTGTACTATCACTAGCAGTGAAAAGGTTATAGGAAGATATGCAGATAATATTAAACCCAACAAGTTGGCAGTGCGGTTAAGGGCGAGCGGCTGTGAGCATGCATTCGGGAGATAGTGGGATCGAGCCCCACTGTCGGCAACTCTGAAGATGATTTTCCGTGGTTTCCTAATTTCCCTCCTGGCAAATTCTGGGGCTGTGCCTTAATTAAGGCCACCGCCGCTTCCTCCCCATTCCTAGCCGTTTCCTATCCCATCATCGCTATAAGACCTATCTGTGTCGGTACGACATAAAGCAACGTGGAAAAAAAGAAAAAAAGAAAAGATTAGTGTAATTTGGTTGGCTTTTCTAAAGAACGGCTACTGAAAACTCCGTGGGTCCCACATTGTCCGTGCAACTTAAAGGAAATCTTCGTTTTCAAAAGACGTGGCCTCTCAGGTTTCCATGGCTAACAATCAAAGCATCTCCAAGGAACTTTTCACAAATTCTGTGGTCTTCTTTCTCGTCACACCGCGGGTAAATGCAGTCATCAACACCTCAGAGTTCTAGTAACCCGTTCTTTTACTAACTGGAAGAAAGCCTTGGAAAATTTTACCCAGCATGCGAGGACAAATTGCCGCCAAAGAAGCGTTGAATGTGCAGATATTTTTTGAAAGTATCAGAGGAAAAAATACTCAGTGGTACAGTAACTGAATTTATAAAACGCTCGCCAGGATTCTGAAAACCGGAATGTTCAAAAATCGATTGTGCAAAATGTGGTTTTGTGAGTTACACAAGAATTGGCTGTTCGTGGACAATATGACTGGTAATGTTCTGGCACAAGACACTCAGATCGATGATGGAAATTCTCGCGTCCAATTCCGGTTTCATGCTCAATCTGTAGATTTTTTTTTTCAGAAAAATCTTGAAAGAGGACCTGTAAACGCGTGGATCACGAGTCCCAACATTCAAAATAATAACATTATTGAGATTTGCAATGATATAGCGAAAGAACATATCGTTCTAAGAGTGAATAGGTGTAAGAGCTCTGGTGTTCTCACCGAAGAAACTACAGACATCACAAGAACGGAGTAAAAAACTTCGTGTGTGCGGTATGTAGATGTAGAAGATAGGAATATACGTGAGGATTTCCTTCTGTTTGTGCCTGCCATGGATCTGATGGGTCGGGGTCTGGCGAGCTTAATAACCACAAATTTAAAATTGCTTGGCATAGATTGCGACGGGTTGGTTGGTGAGAAGTATGACGGGGCGGCAGCAATGAGCTGCTATTTATATGGTGCACGAGCAACATCCAATGGCTTTATATGTACATTGCAATACATATACCATATATCTTGCTATGACATAATCGTGTTCCATGCAAGCTGTCAGAAATTGCTTAGAGTACAGTCGCGGTGGGTGCATTCTTTAGAAATTATGTAAGAAGTTACGATATTCTAAACAAATAATGTGTCAATGTGTGAAACCCGACGGTTTCTAAACACGAAGTGATTTTGCGCCTCAAGGAAATTTATATAGCTATAGTTCACGGTCTGCAAGAAATAGGGGAGTCTGTGAAGAGACTTATCTCCGCAGGCCAATCAGACGTTATGTTCCTTAACACAAAGTCAGTTTATTGTTTCCTTGATATCTCTAGACGAGATTTTCTATTTGACAAATTCTTTGTACAGAACTTCAAAGCACTAATTGCAACCTTGCAGCAGCACCGGAACACGTAAATAGCTTGCTTATTATTTTTAAAGATTTAAGTTTTTAAAAGGAGATTCCGAATTTGAAAAAGTTTTCAGTGAGGTAACGAAGCTGGCAGAAAATGTTTTCCGCAGCAGTCACAATTAAACATCGTCACATTGCCCTGGTTTCCATTCTAGAGTAATGTTACCGCAGAGATACGTTCTTGCCCTTTCGCAATTATGTCAGATGTCAACATTTCTCTTGAAGATAAGTTTAAATCTCATGCGAAACTAACAGTATCTCTAGGAAAACCAATTCCACTGAAGCTTCAAGTGCAGAAGATATACTGCCACTTGTGAAAGTTTATCATTTTTACCCATGTTAGGCACAGTTGCTGCAAAGTTCAGTATGCGGGAAGGAAAGTGGACAAAAGAGCATTTCAGTTCAAGACCTCAAAATGCGTTGGATACACTATTTGATTGTAGCCGAGTTTCTTTCACCAATATAAGAAAGTTCCTGCACATTTTCAAAAAGAATCCTAGTTTCTACAGCTACGGATACTCTCAAACACCCTAAACATTATTTAAGGAATACCACTACTCAGAATACCGGTCTCGAAAGCCCAGAATAACGGCCGAGAGGGTGCGTCGTGCTTACCACACGACTCCTCATAATATGCAGGCCTTCGGGATGAGTAGCGGTCGCTGGGCAGACCGAGGCTCTTTCAAGGGCGTTAAGTGCCGTGTTTTTCTTTTGTTTTGTTTTTTTTACTAGTCAGAATATACTAACTGGCCTAGCTCTTCTCTAGGTGCATCGCAGCATTTATGCGGATGTGGATGATGCGATCAACTCTTTCCTCAAGACGCCAAAGCGTGGAACCAATTGCTTCTAAGGCATGCCAAAATATTTACATTAAGCAATAAAATACAGTGTTTGTGGGACTTGTTAAGAGATTATATCTGTCGTTTCAAGTTTTGTTGAACCGCCAAAATATGAGATCCTGCGTACGTCCTTGATCACAGAACACATTTAAATAGAGGCACAAGTATACAGCACATTTCACAAATAAATCACTAAAAAATTACATACATCAATCATGCCACCATAATGACTTTGCCAATTAAATATAATATATTAGGTCTTATTTCAGAGTTCAACACTTTTCGTAGAGTGATGATAATGCATGGAAGATGAAGCTTACTGCATGGTATTTCCATAACTAATTATTTATTCTGACAGTATACAAGTTAGTAAGTGTAAATCTTTGGAAGAAAATAAAGGAACGGGCAAATAGATGAAAAATCTTGTGAAAAAAGTAGAGAATGATATTAGACTAAGTAAACCTTATTGGGCTCCTTCGTCAGTATGTGATGATTGTTGTGAATATGATCTATTTCCAAGTACTAGGAAGATAAAATTAATGCGGCAATGATTCCCCGTTCTAGAAAATAATAATTTTCGCACCGAGAGTGAAACTAGTTGCTGTCTATTGAAATCTCACCTTAATTCGAGAAGTATTTGTTCACATAGATATCTTGTTACATGGCTGATTACTGGGAACCTCCGTAAACAACACCATTTGGAGAACCATGAAGAAGTAGGATGTCTTTCCACAAATGGATCCACAAGACGAGGTGACATTGTTGTCATCGACCGGGCGAAACGTACGAGTATGACGATTGATCCCACTGTAGGATTCGAGGAAAATGAACAGCAGCCTCGGTTAGTGTGTGAGGAGAAAAAGGCCATATCTGAACCATGCCCTTAGGGTCTCGGAAAGGAGTATGAAATTACAAAATGGGAAGTCATTGGCCTTATGATTGGCGCTAGCGGGACAATTCCTAAGGAGACGCTGAACTTTAAACAAAATCCCGGACACTATTATCCAGACCATAGCGGACTCAGCGTTGAAAAATTCATTGGCGATTGTTAGACACCACTTGTACTCCCTAACGTGAAGAACCATGTATTGGATTTTCTTTTCCAAATAAAATCTGAAAGAGTCAAGCTGCCTGGTGGTGGCAATTACAATCTTGAGTTATGACTCAAGCCCTGCTTAATTCAAACATCACACAAAATATTATTCATATGAACTGATTAGGAGAAAGAACTTTTGATTCTCTAATAGGGGCGGCTATGAGGTGGATTATCTCTCTTAACCAGCAATGGTATGCAATACAACAAATCGTGTTAAGTTTCGTAAAAGCGGAAACAATAGCGGACTCAAAAATGTCCAGTACACTGCTGTGCTCGCGTGTAAATTGCGCTTACAATGCGTTATCGCGAGCTACTGATCCTGTCCGTATCTCTTTTATTGCCGCAGTGAAAACCAATGCAGTGACTCTGTGAATATATCTACTACCCTAATACCAAGCACACTTTTAAAGTCATTAACATGAAAACTGTTGCATTAAAATAGATTAACAGGCTACTGTATTCAGAGATATTCAATAGGACTGACAACCTAAAATTAAATAATAATTTATCTAACAAATACAAGGTACAGTATTCCAAAAGCCTGTGCATTATTTTCAGAAGATACCAGAAGGGGGGAATACAAGCCTATCTTTGGTCAGAGAGCAAGAGGTTTTCACTGCCGCCTATCCTACGAACGGCTCGGTGCCGACTTCATGTTGTCTGACATAAAACACTCGTTTCGTTGAGTTTAGAAGGCCCCGGAATCGGTTCCCAGACAAGTCGGAATTTGAAATTAGTCTGGTTTATTCCTCTAGCTCGGGGGCTGCGGGTTCTGGTTCGTTTTAACACACATCTTAATTTCCATGTGACATATTGCACTACAAACCACCACAGAAACAGGCAACAGTGAAACTATCTCACCAGAATAGGGTTGACGTTACGATAGGTGTCCGACCTCAAAACGAGGTAAATCCATAAAAGTGACGACCCAAGGTTATTGGGAAAATGTCAGTAATAATAATCATAATAATAATAATAATAATAATAATAATAATAATAATAATAATAATAATAATAATAATAATAATAATAATAATAATAATACTTGTTGCAGAGTTTCCGTTGCTCACAGAAGAATAGGAAGCGCGTGGGGTGAATGGCTGGACAGGGAATCAATTAGAGCAAAATTTTTAACAAAAATAGGAAATTTTCTTTCTTTCCTTTCTTAAAATTCAGAGAGAGTAATTTAACAATGATAACAAGAACAGTTGAAATATTACTAGGGTATATTCACTCTATACACGAGCTCGTGAGCTCCAAAAATGCATTGGACTGAGAAGTCCTTAATCAAGTACAGGGTTAATCGTTAACCCACATATGAAATAGCATAATTGCTCCTGACAGGTACAATATTATAGAGTCTCAGCTTCAATATACATAGAGGCTAACCTCAGTCTTACTATCTTAATTACACTGGTAACCCCTAGGGTGACCCCATTTCATAGTGTTCTCACACAGGTTGCCCCATGGTGGGCTTATCCGTTACAAGGTTTCACAATCTGGTTAAGTAATGTTCTTTAATTGAACCTAAACGTAGACACGATTACTCCAAGAACTATACATAAAATACAGGGGCAAAATAACCTATTCTACCAGGCCTTATGAAGTAAAAGACAAGATTACACAAAACAGACTATTAACAAAAGGCAAGAAGGCGAAACACCAGCACCCTTTAACGAACGTTCGGGAAAAGACAAGAACCTAAGTGGGCTTAAGGCCCAATGATACAGAGGCTAATGCCATACTAAAAAGGGTGACTAATGGGAAACAATTTTAATGCCAAGCCACGATTTCCAATATTTAGAGATTGAAAACTTTAGTCACCGACCTCAAAAGTAGATGGGAGAATACCGAGGTTCACCACTCGTGCTCCCTTACATTACGTTTTTCCAAGTAGTGAATATAAATAGGGACCGAAGACTGTGCAGAAGGTCCTACATTTCAGCGCAAAAAGAAAGGATTAATATTACATATTAAGAGAACAGCTGAAATCTTTCTCTCGAAACATACGCCAGCACAATCACATGTTTAGATAAATTCAGCCATTACCTTTCAGCGCTGGATCTTCTTCATGCCGGCCGCGTCCTGCCTCTTGGCCTTCTCTAACCTCTAACCTCCGTCAAGTCGCACTCTGAATAACCAGAGCAAATCAGACAAGGTGGCCCTAACTCAAACAGCTCACAGACGTTAATGGATCAACAAAAAATCCTAATTCTGGCCACTTCAAGAAACTAGATTCATGGATGATATCGTGAGGGAATCGAATAACTAGAGAATCCTGAAAGGCAAGTTTGGTGCAAGAGTCACGAAGAACACACCACACTAGGCACAGCATTTGCAATCAACAAAATTATTCTAATTTCAGTTACAGACTTCCAGTCCACTAACGAAAGACTCTCATTACTAACAATCAAATTAATTCGCAAACAAGATATACACCGTCATTAATGTACACGCCCCAATCAACGATGATAATCGGGCTAACCCATATCGAAAGTTCCATGGCTTCTGAGAAGAGCTAGAATTGGTGACATCAAAAATCCCTGACATCACGTTAACATACTGCTGGGTGACTTTAACGCTCAAGTAGAACGGGATAAAGCATACAAGGAAAGAGAGGGAGAATACCAAACTCATGGAAGAATCAACATAAATGGCTTTCGTATTATAAAAACGCACTTTAAGCTCAAGGTATGACTGTACCTCCATTAGTTGAAGACTTTCAGGTACCATGATTGCTCATTCCACTCCCACTAGTATTCTCATCTCTTGCAAAGTCTGTTTAGCATTAAGGCCGAAGGAACGTTAAATTTGCCGGGTTATTAAGGCTTTAACGGAGCCGCCCGGTTATGAAATGAAAACCACCGTCCTGCATTCCACGCTACGTACGCATATAATCTCACTTTAACATCTACAGTAGACTCCCCTTCCTATGATAATAACGCATGGAGGCAATACTCTCGTTATCAATGAATTCACATGCAAAGTGGGAAGGGACGAGTTTCGTATTTGTGGGTGGATTTGCAAATCAAACATGCCAGATGTCAGCTGCAAATCCTGACATCATGTATTATTCCGAAGAGTATTTTTTTTATATTTAACCCTCCAGCAGGGGTGCCTTTCTTTGTAACGAAAGCGGGCTCTCGTTGGACTTTGGGCCACATTTTCTCCCCAATTTTAATAACAGGAAATGTAGTCAGAAATGCTTTTATTGCCTCAAGTGGACATACACAGAAACTCTTACAAATGAGGAACGCCTGTTCAAAAGGTAATATTTCCAGTTGCAAAAAGTAAATCAGTATTTGGTCCACATGCATTACAATAGTTGAATATTATCGATTGTCGTGAGCAATCGAGACCAGAAAGATGCAATTCCTTAAATGTTGTACCAAACCAGATCATGGGCACGTTCCATGTTCGTTTTAGTTTACGTTTCTTCCACTTTTCCCACAACCTGTTTTAAGGTGAAAACAGTACCTTTTGAACAGACACTCCTCAGATTACCACATGCCATGGCGCAATTTGAACTGCTTTTGCACGTGAAATGTAAATACACACAAATTATTACAAATGATTTACAAAACAATGAACGCAAGTTATGATACAATTTGCGTCTTTGAAATACCTCTTCTTGGACCCGACCCTTTAGAAATAATACACGTTGACTGAATGGTCAGCGTACTGGCCTTCGGTTCAGAGGGTCCCGCGTTCGATTCCCGGCCGGGTCAGGGATTTTAACGTTCATTGGTTCATTCCAGTGGCCCGGGGACTGGGTGTTTGTGCTGTTCCCAAACCACACATAACACTAGCTTCCACCACAATAACATGCAGTACCGGGCGAGTTGGCCGTGCGCGTAGAGGTGCGCGGCTGTGAGCTTGCATCCGGGAGATAGTAGGTTCGAATCCCACTATGGGCAGCCCTGAAGATGGTTTTCCGTGGTTTCCCATTTTCACACCAGGCTAATGCTGGGGCTGTACCTTAATTAAGGCCACGGCCGCTTCCTTCCAACTCCTAGGCCTTTCCTATCCCATCGTCGCCATAAGACCTATCTGTGTCGGTGCGACGCAAAGCCCCTAGCAGAAAAAAAATAACATGCAGTTACCTAAACATGGCAGATGCTGCCCACCCTCATCGGTGGGTCTGCCTTACAAGGGCTGCACTCGGCTAGAAATAGCCACACGAAATTAAATTAAATCAAACTCATTAACAGTAAACACTCTTACTATATTCACACTGAGCTATAAAAGCTAAAGATCATGAAAGAAATGTGAAACAAAATAATATTACTCACAAGCGCGCACGCACGAACAGAGTGAAACACACAATGTAGGCTTAACTATTGAGATGAAGGATACTATAACGTTTTCATTCGGGACGGCGGTCCTCCTAGCCTCCTCAGTCCGTATGCAGCATATACTCGACATGTCATTTTAATTACTTGCAATAATACAATAAAATATAAGGAAGAGATTAATAATGGTAGAAAAATCAACTCTTGAGTCCTGATGTAGCAATATGCTACAAGACATTAAAAAATCAGCAAAATTTTATTTTCTATTTTTTAACATTTTAAAGTTATTTGAGCAAAATATAACATATTGAATGTGAAAACAGGTTCGGGACTGAAGGGGCTAGACCAGGGGTAGCGAACCTGTGACACATGTGCCACTAGGTGACACGCGAACATGACTTCTGTAGGACGTCAGACAACATACCATATTTTAACATTACGCTTTAATAAAGAAGTATGTCTCAGTTAATTATATGGCCATATATTTTACGAATCGTATTAGGTTGAAGCAAAAATATAACTTATTGTTAAAATTTACCTGTTTTAAAAATGTAATTTTCAGTGATGCTGGTAAAATAAAATCATGAAACATTCCGTCGAATGGATTAATGTTATGCAATATAAAACCTAGTTGAAGTCAAATAAGGGGTTTCGTGATGGTTTAAAAACATAACCGATGGGACACTAGACAGTCAAATGTAATACACAACAACTGAACTGACACGCTAGAGCAGGGCCTCTCAAACGCCCAAAATCTTACGCGTGCAGATCGAGGCGCAAGAGCTCCGGCACTGTGCATCGGTGCCGCTCGGCATGGCTCGGAACAACGCTTCGTCTCTGGGCTACTCGGCTAAGCTCGGCTAAGCTCAGCTCAACTCAGCTCGGATTTGGAGCACTACGGAGCAAGTGGGGCAGAGGGAGACAGGGGGAGCGAGCGAGACAGGCGTGAGGAAAGAGAGAGTAAGCGCTATTGCTCCAAATCGAGGAGTGGGGGGTCTGCACTCTGGTCAACCAAGCGAAGTCGTCCTTTGCACCGTGTACAGTGCATGCACCACGCGCATGCACCCTGAGAAGCCCTGCGCTGGACGGTAAAGATTTGCCATCCCTCTCCTAGACAGTAACGCCGTCTGTCAGGTCACGAGATATTTGAAGAAGGTGAAGGGGTTGGCGGCCGTGGCCTATACTAGGAACTGTGCAGTTATTCGCCTTAGTACATGAGAATGGAAAACCACGGAAAAACATTCTCAGGACAGCCAACGGTGGGGGCCAGCCCCTCTCCGTCTCAAAAATGCAGAGGTGTAAAGAAAAGGTAGAGCTCTGCTCGGTTGGTCGGTCGGAATGCAGAGCTGTCGGACCACGAACCAGCCGTGGCCACTTGTAGGGCGGAGCCTACTCTGCAACCGCCGGGTTGCACATACTATGACGGGAGCACATTCCTGCCAATTATAACATGAGATGTTATAACATAGTGATGCTGTTGCACTTTATGCCCATGAGCGTCTGCCGGAGAGTTAAGTAGTCTCTAGTTTACTAGGAGCGACAGTTCCCCGAAACTTTTCTGCTCAATATAGTAAAATACCAATGTATTTACGCAAAATCATGTTACGTATTTATTGGTGAAAGTTATAACAATACTCGTATAGACTGTACTACCATGTTGCAGACATTGTATTTCAAAACAATTTGGATTGCATGCTTTCAATTTCGACGTTCCATTTTACTCCACATAAAACTCACAGCCTCGATATCATGAACGTGCATGCTAGGATAAAAGCAATAAAAATAAATTTTAATACTTAAGATAATTAAAGTCAGCCCCTGTGGTGTAGTTGTTAGTGTGATTAGCTGCTGAAACGGGGTCCACTTAGCTTCGGGAGGTCGACTAAGTAGAGGGAGGTTCGATTCCCTTCTCAGCCATCCTCGAATTGGCAAATAGCGGGATGGTACATAACTTAGGCCTTCCCTCTCCCTTATCTATCCATTCCAATATTCTCATCCCCAACCAAATATTCCACGCTCCAGTACACTGTCCTTGAGGTGGTAGAGGTGGAATCCCTCGCTGAGTCCGAGGGAAAACCAACCCTGGACGGTAAACTGTTAAATAAATTAATAAATAAATAAATACATAAATAAATTAATAAATTAAATAAATAAATAAGTACACACATAAATAAAAAATAATGAAAACTATAAAATCCATTGTCATAATTATTGTTCTGGGCAAACTGATAAGGATTTTTTATTTATTTATCGTATGATGAATCTATGTACACACATGCATATAGTTTAGGACAAATGTGCGTAGTCACAAGTCCGTACAATACTATAACTCTAGATCCAGCATTTTGGCCCAATCAACTGCTTCATCCGATGTGCGGTGAATGTCCATTAGCGTTCCTTTGAAAGCTCGAATTGGGCAGTCAGCAACAATGTGGTGGATTGACTGAGAAGAGACACCACAATCACAATCTGCAGAGCTAGTCCAACCCCATTTGCACAACAGATAACCACTTCTGCCTTGTCCAGTTCTTATTCGATTGATGATTCTCCACTCTCGTCTTGGAAGATCAAATCCTTATACTCGTTTGGAAGGATTCTCAACTAGATGTTTGTTCACTACTGAAGACTGATCCCACTGGGCTTTCCATGAACTGTTAACATGAAAAGAGCTTCGTTCAAGATCCATTGCTGTACGCCAGGGTGGTTTTCTTGATTTCAGTCGTTGATGTTCAGTGTGCGTAATATCTTGATGGATGGGTAGTTGGGGGTTCTGCTGAATGTTCTTCCAAACCTTTAGGAGAGCTTCTGATCGTTACTGATAAGGATGCCCATTAGTTTAATTCCTTTAGGAGGGGGAAGCTGTCTGTGGGATGACGGAGAAACGGATCTCTACCGGGCTCTCTATGGCTGAGCAAAATATATCATCATAGACCCTTTACACGCCAGTGCCCCATGGACATGTTTCGCTCTTCAAAAGTTCAGTTACATCTTCTGGTCTGGAACACGTAATTTTGGGATCAGAAGGCCGTCACAATGGGAGCTATGATAAAAGCATACTATGTACTAATACGTATCATCTTTGCCTGAAAGAGAGAAAAGGAACTCTAACCAGATTTTGAAACATAGTACACTGACTGACAGAGCAAATGCAACACCAAGAAGGAGTGGTCAGAACTTTATGCCAATTGCAGGGTAGACTGACATCACTGAGGTATGCTCATGATGTGAAATGCGCCGCTGTGCTGCGCACGTAGCGAACGATAAATGGGACACGGCGTTGGCGAATGGCCCACTTCGTACCGTGATTTCTCAGCCGACAGTCATTGTAGAACGTGTTGTCGTGTGCCACAGGACACGTGTATAGCTAAGAATGCCAGGCCGCCGTCAACGGAGGCATTTCCAGCAGACAGACGACTTTACGAGGGGTATGGTGATCGGGCTGAGAAGGGCAGGTTGGTCGCTTCGTCAAATCGCAGCCGATACCCATAGGGATGTGTCCACGGTGCAGCGCCTGTGGCGAAGATGGTTGGCGCAGGGACATGTGGCACGTGCGAGGGGTCCAGGCGCAGCCCGAGTGACGTCAGCACGCGAGGATCGGCGCATCCGCCGCCAAGCGGTGGCAGCCCCGCACGCCACGTCAACCGCCATTCTTCAGCATGTGCAAGACACCCTGGCTGTTCCAATATCGACCAGAACAATTTCCCGTCGATTGGTTGAAGGAGGCCTGCACTCCCGGCGTCCGCTCAGAAGACTACCATTGACTCCACAGCATTCACGTGCACGCTTGGCATGGTGCCGGGCTAGAGCGACTTGGATGAGGGAATGGCGGAACGTCGTGTTCTCCGATGAGTCACGCTTCTGTTCTGTCAGTGATAGTCACCGCAGACGAGTGTGGCGTCGGCGTGGAGAAAGGTCAAATCCGGCAGTAACTGTGGAGCGCCCTACCGCTAGACAACGCGGCATCATGGTTTGGGGCGCTATTGCGTATGATTCCACGTCACCTCTAGTGCGTATTCAAGGCACGTTAAATGCCCACCGCTACGTGCAGCATGTGCTGCGGCCGGTGGCACTCCCGTACCTTCAGGGGATGCCCAATGCTCTGTTTCAGCAGGATAATGCCCGCCCACACACTGCTCGCATCTCCCAACAGGCTCTACGAGGTGTACAGATGCTTCCGTGGCCAGCGTACTCTCCGGATCTCTCACCAATCGAACACGTGTGGGATCTCATTGGACGCCGTTTGCAAACTCTGCCCCAGCCTCGCACGGACGACCAACTGTGGCAAATGGTTGACAGAGAATGGAGAACCATCCCTCAGGACACCATCCGCACTCTTATTGACTCTGTACCTCGACGTGTTTCTGCGTGCATCGCCGCTCGCGGTGGTCCTACATCCTACTGAGTCGATGCCGTGCGCATTGTGTAACCTGCATATCGGTTTGAAATAAACATCAATTATTCGTCCGTGCCGTCTCTGTTTTTTCCCCAACTTTCATCCCTTTCGAACCACTCCTCCTTGGTGTTGCATTGTCACTGTCAGTCAGTGTACAAACAGAGGGAAATATAAAGGAGCCTCTCTTCCGAAATTACTGAAATTACTGAAATATTTACTGAGAAAAACAACTTCCTTTTCCAGCAACACTGAAGCCACCATACAGACTATCACCTAATGACAAATTCAAATGTCTGGAGAATATTTTTAAACTCGTAATTGAAGCCATTAAAGTTCATCCATTCTGAAGTTGTTTGTTTCATCGGAAGCCAGCTAGTTACCAACGGTTAAATAATTTACGGAAACACATCACGCTATCCTGCTTGAATTAGACCTGCCATTACCCTTCATTTTCTTGCTTCAGGTTTGTACTTTAATGCATCTCTGACTGAGGACTTCAATTTCACGTACACATACAAGGGACAGAGAAGCGACCTAATGGCGAAGGATATTAGAAGACCAGACAATGTAGGGCGTTTGTATCTAGGAGAATAATGGTTTAGGAATGGTAAAATATTCAGGTCGCATTTGTGGCTCTTATAAGCACTAAATATTTAGTGAACAAATAAAACATTTGCATATAAATTATGCATGTCCGCGGTTAAAGGCAAGAAGCATCCAGTATGCGAAAATCGTCCGATAGTGATGCTGTTTCAAGTGTTTAATACTTATATTTTAGGACAGATTAATACATTATTGTAGGGGCCATTTTCGAACGTATTAAGATCTCACAAGGCAGGTTAAGGAAAGTAAGGTTATATCGACAAGGCCATGACGACCATTGTAGGAATGTAAAGTGAATATTTCCAGTATCCGTACCGAGCGAGTTGGCTGGGCAGTTCGTGTCGCGTAGCTATGACCTTGCATATGGGAGATGATGGATTCGAATCTCACCGTCAGTAACCTTGAAGTTACTTTCCCATTTTTACATGAGGCAACTCCTGGAGCTGCACCTTTATCGATGACACGGTCGCCTCCTTCCCAGTTCCCAGCCATGCCCTATCCCATCGTAGCCATAAGACATGCCTGTGTCAGTGTAACGTAAACCTACTAGCAATTCACTGTCCGTTATCACGACACTAATTAGGGTACAGTGAATAGTTCTATGGACGACCATATTTCGCACGGGTGCTCTTTCTTGGTAGTCTGAATGGATAACAGGAAACCAGTTTAAATTGTGACGATGACCTTGAATGTGATTATTTAAGAAGCAAAAGTAATAAAGTATAGGCTGTTTTCTTCATTAATTGAAGAAGAAAGCAGAAAAAGGCCCAACTTCTCGAAACCTTCAGGAGCTCATTTAAGAACGTACAGTGGTCGCCACAAGTGGCAGGCTTCTACTTTTTATAATCTTTCCATCCGCCATCTCCTTGTTGCTTATTGTTTAAAAGGGCCTAATATCTAGCTCATCGGCCCCCGACGTCTCCTGATCAACTCTTTGTTTTCTATCGATCCCGAAGAAGCATAGAGATTGTTTCATTTTATGCCTTTCGAGGGTCTTCATTTTCATAGCCTATACCTTTATTCTTCAAAGGATTCCATTCTTTCTTTAAAATAAGAACCATAACTTCAGCCAACTTCTTGAATAGTGTATTTTTCTTCCCGACCTGTTCCCCAGTTTATTGGGGTCGGTACTCGATGTAGATTTGCCCCAGGTTTACAGCCGGATGCTCTTCTTGACACCAACCCTCTGCTGAGGGATGTATTTATCAATCAATCAATCAATCAATCAATCAATCAATCAATCAATCAATCAATCAATCGATCAATCAATCAATCAATCAATCAATCAATCAATCAATGATCTGAATTTAGGGCGGTCGCCCAGGTAGCAGATTCCCTACCAATTGTTTACCTCATGTATATATTTATTTATAATCGTTTACCTAGCTTTTTTCTTTGACATTTTCAAGGAACTTGGAAATTTATCGAACATTTCCCTTGATAATTTATTCCAAATCCTTACTCCTCGTTCTATAAATGAATATTTGCCCTAATCTGTCCTATTCAATTCCAACTTTTTCTTCATATTATGATCTTTCCTCCTTTTAAAAACTCCACACAGGCTTATTCTTCTACTTATGCCATTCCACGCCATCTCACCACTGACAGTTCGAAACAACGCACAGTCGATCATCTGCTCTCCTTACTCCCAAATCTTCCCGGCCAAAAGTTTGCAACAATTTAGTAACATTAGTAACAAATCAAGCTGCTTTCCTTTGAATGTTTTCCAGTTCTCGTATCAAGTAGTCCTGGTGAGGGTACCATACACTGGAGCCATACTCTAACTGCGGTCTTACCAGAGACTTTTCTGTCCTCTCCTTTACATCCTTACTACAACGAAACCCTAAATACTCTCATAACCATGTGAAGAGATCTGTGACCTTTCTTAACTGCCTCGTTAATATGATTACTACAATGAAGATCACTCCTTATATCAATACATAGGCACCGGTACTTACATTGTTCCCCATGAAGTACTTTCACCCCATCAACACAATAATTAAAATTGAGAGGATCTCGCCTCTTGTTGAAACTTACAACTTGACTTTTCATCCCATTTACTTTCATACCATTGTCTGTATTAAGACAAACAAAATCACCAAGTCGCCAAATCATAGGAATTAACTATAAGCAGTTAAAATCCACTGCCCGGCCCAGAATTGAACCCGAGGTCCTCTGATTCGAAGGTCAGAACCTTGACCACTCAGCCTAGGAACCGGACACTTGTTCGGAGAAGGGAGAGGGCGATGAAGAGCCCATTTAAGACTCGCATTATTAGGGACTGAAAATAACAAGAACTGACTAACGAAGGAAGGACAGATAATGTTATCATAATAATAATAATAATAATAATAATAATAATAATAATAATAATAATAATAATAATAATAATAATAATAATAATAATAATAATAATAGTAAGTAAACTCGTGTCTTCGTTCCGAGGTGGTGCAGCTCTTATCAGGCACACCCCCATTGGAGGTGAGCTGCACGTACCGTTTTAATCACATACCAGTCCTCCTGCCATTCTTAAATTTCTGGCAGTACCGGGAATCGAACCCCGACCTCCGAGGACGGCAGCTAATAGTGATACTGTTACGCTACGGAGGCGGACAATAATAATAATAATAATAATAATAATAATAATAATAATAATATTTGTTTTACGTCGCACTGACACAGATATGGCGACAATGGGACACGAAAGGCCTGGGAATGGAAAGGAAGCGGCCGTGGCCTTAATTAAGGTACAGCCCCAGCATTTGCCTGGTGTGAAAATGGGAAACCCCAGAAAACCATATTCAGGGCTGCCGACAGTGGAGTTCGAACCCACTATCTCCCGGATGCAAACTCACAGACGCGCGCCCGTAACCGCACGGCCAACTCGCCCGGTCAGGAAATGTTGAGGAAGGGAACTCACCAGTGTAAAACCACTTGATGTCAGCAATGGGATTCGCACATTACATATCCCAAATGTAGAGGTTCTTAGACCTATCGTCGTTACCCAGTTTAAGGCTCAGCAATGAAGAAGAATTTTCTGATGATTTACCTCATCCGCTACGCATTGAATATAGACCAATCAAATTTATAATTTATGTCAGTTTCAACCAATCTCGTTCGACTGTCACTGAAATATTATTTAAATGAGATTATCGCACCTATCAGGCAACTGTTCGGAAATTATCGAATTCCTTCCAATCTGTAACATGGCGTTAATTACAAAAAGATATGCAGAAGCGACGTTATCAAAATTGGTATGCAATACATTCAATTAAAAAATATTACATGAAACACCTATGTTATTTTCATTTTATTGATAGGTCTATTGTGTATTAAATATCTCATTCTAGCTGCCACCCCTAGGAGCCCGAGTTCCATTTCCGGCTCTGCCACGGAATTTGAAAAGTGGTACGACGTTTGGAACGGGATCCACTCAGCCTTGGGAGGTCAACTGAGTAGAGGGGTATTCGATTCCCATCCCAACCATCCTTAAAGTTGTTTTTCGTGGTTTCCCACTTCTCCTCCTGGCAAATGCCAGGATGATACCTAACTTAAAGCCACGCCCGCTTCTTTCCCACTTCCTTGCCTATCCCCTCCGATCTTCTCATCCCCCATAAAGCCCCTGTTAAGCAGAGCAGGTGAGGCCGCCTGTCGATGTACTGGTCCTTCTTCCCAGTTGTATCCCCCGACCCAAAGTCTCACGCTCCAGGACACTGCCCTTGAGGCGCTTAGTCCGGGGGGGGGGGACCAACCCTGAACGGAAAACTGATTAAAAAAGAAAGAAATAACTCATTCAGTAAAACGTCTTACCAAATACAACTCACGGTTTCATCTTTTTCAGATAATTTCCCCTGTGCTACAAGATGAAACACACTCGTTATATTACCCATGATGATATTATATGCTTACAGTACATGAAGCACGAATGCTGTATTTCATCTTACCGTTCTTGTAAATTCATACATAACAAACCCCGTAGCGCTACAGCTGTGAGGGGTCTTTGTCCACCAAGCCACCGTTGATCAGCTCAAAAGCCTGCAGACTACCAGGTGACACGTGGTCAGCGCAATTAATTATCTCGTCTTATTGGCTTTCTAGACCGGGGCCACGATCTCACATCTAGATAGCTCCTCCACTGTTCCTAGTTCGGCTGCGCAGACCATGAAACCAGCCTTCAGATCTGTGTAAAGATCCTTGACCTGGCCGGGAATCGAACCCAGAGCCTCTGGATATGAGGTATGTTCACTATCTCTAGACCGCTGAACCGGCTTGTATGCTGACGTAGAATACACTTACCGAATTCTGACTCTTGAATGCATATTCAAGTGTATGCAGTATCTACACTTTAAATTCACTGTGCGCAATAATTCAGGACACCTTCGCGAAAGTCCATCACTAATGGAAGACCATCTCATGGACTTACGTGAAAGGTCGCCTGTCATCAAGGCTAACAGAGTTTCGTGAGTGCTACAAGAATGTATAAATAATAAATATTCCAATCTGCCGATGTAATTGAGTCTCCTGCAGCCTTCCCAGTAAAATATTTTTATAACATTCAGGTCAGGAGGAAAGGCTCGAGGTGAGACGCATACCCGTGAGAATTAATAAAACTCGGAGAGTAGTGGTAGACGTTTTACCTAGAGTTGATTTTATTGAGATCAGTGAATTCATCGGATGAACATAAGACTCCCAAGGGGCATCGCAAGTTAGATGACGTGAAGTTGGAGGCAATCACTGGGCCCCTACCGAGTCTGCAGATGTGTCCTTATACTTGATCACTTCTTTCATATTTCCGATCTTCATGGTTGCAGGTTTCGGTGATCTAAGTAGAGTTTTCTTTGGGAGTTACCCGCGGAGTTTCTTTTCTCTTTAACGACATTTTCATTCAATCAAGCAAATGGTTACCTCGATGATCTTCCCTGCTAAACTGGATAACTAATAATTAGAGCTGGAATTTTAGGTGCTGCAACTAAATTTTTTTTCTTTATTAAAATGCCCAATTTAGCTTGTCTTGCAAAGAAAATAGAAAATGAACTGTTTTAGTTGCAATTTTTTGCACCTTTTCTCAATGTAAGCACCTTTTTGCAATTCCTATTAATGTCAGAACCTTTTCCCCTTTGTTTAATAATTTTTTGACCGGGCGAGTTGGCCGTGCGGTTAGGAGCGTGCAGCTGTGAGCTCGCATCCGGGAGATAGTGGGTTCGAACCCCACTGTCGGCAGCCCTGAAGATGTTTTCCGTGGTTTCCCATTTTCACACCAGACAAATGCTGGGGCTGTACCTTAATTAAGGCCATCCTTCCCATTCCTAGGCCTTTCCTGTCCCATCGTCGCCATAAGACCTACCTGTATCGGTGCGACGTAAAGCAACTAGCAAAAAAAAAAAAAAAAAAAAAATTTGATCCTTTCCCGCACTTTATTCCTGAAGAAATTAAACAAGGAAAACCAAACGTTTCGTCTATAAAGCTTGGTTCTTTGTAGTTCCTCAATTCGCCGCTAGGATCGTAGGCTACCTATACTGCACTAATCGGGAGTGGTTGTGGTGGTGGTGATTATTGTTTTAAGAGGAGATACAAGTAGGCAACCATTCTCTGTATAACACTAATCAGAGAGAAAAAATGGAAGGGGTCCGACACTTCGAAAAATGAATGTATCGGCCAAAGGAAGACAAGGGTCACGAATGGCGTGGAAAATGAAAGACTCCCTAGGTCTCGAGTGCTCTAATACCGTCGGGGTCTAACTAAAAACAAGAGTTGCCCAAGGGAGGTTGGATAATACATATGAAAGTGTTAAGCCTGGCACAAGTAAGTGGAAGTAATGCCAGGACTCAGCTCAGAGCCCCGTGGTCTCCAACCCACGCTTCCAAGTTAAGAGCTCCTGGGGCCCCTTTTAGTCACCTCTTACGACAGGCAGGGGAGAGATTCATAGACTTGCTTTAGGCAGATTTGTAATACACGATAACATGAGTGAATTTTGTGTTCTTATATATAACGTAAAATTGGTTTTGGTGACGTTTGTATGAATATTTACATTTAAAATTTGGACAATTTTTGCAACTTTTTCGAATAAATTAAAGCAACTTTCTTGCAACTTATTAACCAAAATTTTGCATCTAAATTTCCTAACTCTACTAATAATCACTATCAATAATAATAATAATAATAATAATAATAATAATAATAATAATAATGTTATTTGTTTTACGTCACACTAACTACTCTTTTACGGTTTTCGGAGACGCCGAGGTGCCGGAATTTAGTCCCGCAGGAGTTCTTTTACGTGTCAGTAAATCTACCGACACGAGGCTGGCGTATTTGAGCACCTTCAAATACCACCGGACTGAGCCAGGATCGAACCTGCCAAGTAGGGATCAGAATGCCAGCGCCTTAACCGTCTGAGCCACTCAGCCCGGCAATAATCACTATCAACAATGAACGATTATGAAATACGGGGGCTGTGGCATGAGTCATGCCAACTCCTTTTCCCGCACGAATGCGGGGTCTACCAGACAAATAGCAGTTTACAGATGGGAGCGGGGAGCTTAAGGTACGGGGGATTGTGTGAAAATTGCCGATGTCGGGTATATTTGCCAGGTGTAGGATATAAAGCGGGTAAACTCTCAGCAATGAAATCCTTGTGTTACACAATGTTTATTCTCATAGAGTGCAGTAACCTTTACGGTAAACCATTAGAGAAGTCCTCTAGATTGTCCGCAACAAGCTGCCAACGGTGCTGAAGGCGTCGGATGCAAATCACCTCACTGTGTGTGAATTTTGCAATCTCTTGTTTCGCAGCGTTGGTAATGCCCTCTCTTGTTCAAAACCGTCCCCCACTCAATTGTTCTTTGACTTTGTGGATGAGCTCAAAATCGCACGGAGACAGGTCCGGCGAGGATGACGGGTATTCTAGTACTTCCCATTCCCAGCGCTGAAGTTGCCTCCGTACAGCCTCTGCTGCATGCGGTCTGGCGTTTTCATGGAGAAGAACGACATTTTTCAGAAGATCCGGACATTTGTCCCTAAAGGCACGACGTAAATGTCTCTACAGGAAGATTCTGTAGTACGTTCTTGTCACCGTTGTGCCATATGAAACGAAATGACACGCAATCACGACGTCATACGCCACAATGCCCATGAGCTTCAAGGGGAAAGGCCGGAACTTCTGTCTTTGTGGTGGTCCTGCATGTCGCCATTCTGCAGACTGCTTGTGAGCTATGGTTCATACGCCCTGAACCAAAATGCATTCGTCACGGACCCTGACTCGCTACTGCAGTCCCATCACACTGTGTGTGGTACCTCTCCAATACACCGCCATCTCGTGCTGATTCCTTGTACCATTTATTTATTTACAAAATTTCGTATGGCAAAAATTAGGATACACAGGAAACATACAATGAACTTATATAAAATATTTACATGTTAGACTGTAGGTAATATTTGGTTTGTTAAAATACAATGTCCAGTGTACGTAGCCAGGTCACTACTTCTTCAGTGGCACTATGTATTTCTTGGACAGATCCATGGAACCTTCTTCTTGGACACTCCACAGCAACCTGCTGGATGGTCTGAGGCATGTTATCGCAGTCACACAGTGGACTTGTAGTTTTTCCCCATTTGAAGAGCCAGAAGTTACATCTTCCATGATTTGTCTTGATTATGTTTAAAGATGTCCATGGATTATTGATTAAACCGTCCGACTCGTTGGCTGAATGGTCAGCGTACTGGCCTTCGGTTCAGAGGGTCCCGGGTTCGATTCCCGGCCGGGTCGGCGATTTTAACCTTCATTGGTTCATTCCAATGGCCCGGTGGCTGGGTGTTTGTGCTGTCCCCAACATCCCTGCAACTCACACATCACACATAACACTATATTCCACCACAATAACACGCAGTTACCTACACATGGCAGATGCCACCCACCCTCCACCGAGGCTCGCCCTTACAAGGGCTGCACTCGGCTAGAAATAGCTACACGAAATTATTATTATTATTGATTAAACCCAGGTGGTCGGAGTTTGATGAGTTCCATTCTTCGCGCCAGATTTTTTTTTTTTTTTTTTTTTTTTTTTTTTTTTTTTTTTTTTTGCTAGTTGCTTTACGTCGCACCGACACAGATAGGTCTTATGGCGACGATGGGATGGGAAAGGCCTAGGAGTTGGAAGGAAGCGGCCGTGGCCTTAATTAAGGTACAGCCCCAGCATTTGCCTGGTGTGAAAATGGGAAACCACGGAAAACCATCTTCAGGGCTGCCGATAGTGGGATTCGAACCTACTATCTCCCGGATGCAAGCTCACAGCCGCGCGCCTCTACGCGCACGGCCAACTCGCCCGGTCGCGCCAGATTTGATCAGCATCGAAATGTGAGTTGATGAGCTTCTCACCAAGCTTCCATGATGGGTTCCTGGATTTCAACCTCTGTCGTGTCTGAAGTTTGCAGTCCTGATGTACGGGCAATTAAGGATCACTGCGACATTTCTGGCATTCTTTTAGCAGAGCTGCTTCTCTTCTTATGTGGGGGGATGGATGTTGGATAACACTGGCAGCCATTTCAGAGGTGTTGATTTGATGGTGCCTTATATTGTCCCCATTGTGTCATTCAGCTGGACATCAACTTTCGCAGTATGTGCACTGTTAAGTCATACAGTGTCATGCTCTCCAGGGAATATGATCACTGTATGATGGTACTGTGCAAATGTGAGGAAAAAATAGTTTTTATGTCTCATGCCCCAACCCTGGTGTGCACTGAACCATTAATACTGTGAACAATAATCATTCAGTACATCCATGTCACATGCTGATTTCCAAGATTGTGTTTTAAAGTAAGTGTACACTGAGCTATATTAAGCAAATTTAATTTTTTAAAACCTGCTTCCTGACTGTCAAATCATTTTCAAGGGTACGAAGGTGGTTCAATAACCGTCCGACTCGTTGGCTGAATGGTCAGCGTACTGGCCTTCGGTTCAGAGGGTCCCGGGTTCGATTCCCGGCCGGGTCGGGGATTTTAACCTTCATTGGTTAATTCCAATGGCCGGAGGGCTGGGTGTTTGTGCCGTCCCCAACATCCCTGCAACTCACATACCACACAAAACACTATCCTCCACCACAATAACACGCAGTTACCTAAACATGGCAGATGCCGCCCACCCTCATCGGAGGGTCTGCCTTACAAGGGCTGCACTCGGCTAGAAATAGCCACACGAAATTATATATTATAGCTCACAGGGAACTGCGCCATGATAATTCTATTTCATAACGAATTCGCATCGAACCAGAACAGGTTATGATGGATTCTCATTACGGCAATTACAGGGCACCTACCAGGAAAAGAAAAAGAAAACAAAATAAACCTCTTTTCCCTTATGCGGAAATCAAATGATCATTAATATATCTTCCGGCCATGGGCATCCAGCAATGGTTGCTAGTTTCAAATTGCAAGCAGCCATGGCCTGAAACAAGACTTAGCCTGCACGGTTGCTAGGTAATATTGTCTGACCATCCATCCATACCTTACATCACTGCCTGCACGGTTGCTATGGTTACACTTACGTCACACATTCTGTCGCTTCACGTCAAACAAATTTTCGGATGACCTCTAGCCATAAGAGAAATTTATATTTAAAAAAAAAGACAACACCAGACCCACCTCACTCACACTCGTGAGTAGTTACTGCACTACCGTCCTGTCCTGGTCTGGTATTGTCTAATACTTTTCGGACCATTAAAGAATCATCAAGGAGGATGAGATTTAATAACCGACGGTGAAATTCAGTGAACCTGACCTCGATTTGTTTCTTTTTATACCATTAGAACAAATACTTAAGTATGGGAACTACTGTATGTGTAAAATTAATCTTTACCACATCTTTACTATGTGTTACATTTATGGAATGAGAAGTGTTGTTTCTCCATTTTTTGAAACACAATGATATTCGTGGTTCAATTTATTATTTTTGCAGCACTGAAACTCAACACTATCGCTACTGCAAATCTCACGTTTATAAATGCCATTCATTTTTCATTGTCACAGCATCCCTTTGTCTACTTTTAACGTATCAATTAATTAATTCAAAATACGGAAGAGATGTAACAGATACAGAGCAGAGAAAATAAGTTTACAAAAGATCAATAACTTACCCAATGCTTTCGAACCGGCGATCTCTCCTTCATCAAATTCACTTACTTAAAAATAAAACTAGTAACTTATTAATCATCGCAGAATTATTGCTTTAAATGTTTCCTTACATTCCATAATGACTAATAAAATAATTAAAATATAACACAAACAGAGTTCAAGCTCAATAAGGCTCAATTTATATTTAATTTTTATAATACACATTATAATCCGAGGTCGTCTAATCTCAAAGATTTTGAAAAATAGAAAGGGTCTAAGCCCGCTTTTTTAAAAAACGCACTGAGAGTGGGGAAATCAGCACAAATAAGAATGGAGACATTTTACGCAGAGGACCTGAGGAACAAACTGTTAATACCAGCTGCAGAACAATATAGAAAACAACTGGAGAGAAGGCTAAGAGTAAAGAGACAGACCTAGACTTCTACGCTCCAAGCGCAATGATGGAGAGAAACTGGATGAAAGGAAATCAGGAACTACCACAATTCGTGACTAGATGCGCCATTCACGGTTTCCGTCACAAAATATGCGGGACCGAATCGTACCACAATCCCGGCGAAAATTGTGTATGTAAGATGTGCAACTGAGAATGCGACAAATACCACCTAACAACGTGCACTAAAACAACAATATAATTAAGTGAATACAGTAACATGTAACTATTTTGTCTGGCCTTTCGGCTGCAATATATTATTATTATTTTAATAATTCTAGCAGCTGTAACCTTTGTTGTTTCAAGGACCAAACGAAGGAGGTTGTCAACTTCTTATATGAGTAACTGGAGAAGAAAATATTTGGTACAACATTCGAAAAATGACAATGTCGGCTGAAGAATTGGAAAAGCCATGAAAGCGAAGAATCTCCCCAAGCTGCAGTAAACTTAGTATCATCGGGGTCAGAAAAGAGGAGGAGCTCGACAGCTGTGACGTGATAAACGGTCAAAGAAGACAAGACATTGACACAAATTAGGAGAAATAATATCAGAATGGACGAAGGTCTGCCACTCCCATACACAACCTATGTAGTGTCATTGTGTAGAACACCTGTGATGATTACATGAAGTATCCTCAGTGTTAATCAGCATTGTTCTGTTCCAGTTCCTCATAGTACGCTGCTAGGCAGAAAAGAATTGAAATAAAGTGAAGGTGCGAACTTCAATCCTACGAATTTCTCCAGAAAAGAACGGCATTATTTTTCAAATAAAACATGATAGTTAATATGGCTAGGATGAACGCTGTTGTATATATCTCGTAAAACAAGTGATCCTTCGATCCTAAGGATTTGTGTTACCCACACGTAAATTGCGAAATTATCAACTCTGGGGCTCGAACCCGGAATTTCCGAATACCATGCACATTTCTATTCTGACGCTGTATTGTTATGAACTACGACGTTGAGTACGCAGTATATTAGACATACTGAGCATTCGATCTCATTCTATCACAACTGTTTTTAGATGTGGATAACACACAGTTGCAAACGTGGTGAACATTTTCTTTTCAAAGCAGAGTGAGAAAGGTAGAGATAATATAAGAGGGCAATTTTAAATAGTTACGTTACCGTTATAGTTCTGATGGGAGGAAGGACAGACTACAGTAGAAAGCTGAAGCACCTGGTGATCTAAATTCGAGTCCTGGGCTATACCTGCGTGAGATTTATCCTCCCTTTCTTAATTCCCAGCCTAAATTATTAAAATTACAAAGGGCAACATTCATACGGGCCCTACAATACTACGGGATCATAATTCATGATATCTCTTAGATCCCACTGACAGCATCTTCGTTTAGGTGTAGCATGCCTGTCACTTACCTGCAGGCCCTAGGTTCGAATGCCACAATATGCAGATATTTTAATTCCGGACTGAAGTTTGAAAGGCAGCAGCCTTCTTGGCAGGCCAGTTGCACCATGGTTTCCTTTAAATCCCGCACGCATTAACACAGAAACTTTCAAACTCTCGCGTAAATAATGTATTAAAATAACTTGTTCTGTCCATTGATATATTTACAAACTCAATGTTCTGGAAATTATAAATTTGATGTTTTAAATATTGAATTTTAAAAAAATTATAAAACAAGTTGCAGTGTGATATGTTAATGTTGAGGATACAAGATATATAAGTACTTATCGTAATGGCTACCGGATCTGAATCATAGGCTAGAATACCCATCTGAAAAAGTACGTATTGGCTGTACAGAAGCACGCAATCCTAACTCCGGAAAGACCTGAGGGAGGCCCGAGCTTGGAGGGGAAATTAGGGGAAGATAGGGGAGGGGTTAACTACTGCTGAGCTATTGGGAGTGAAATGAAAATATTACACTGCTGATTTTCTTGTATTTAATTTGAGTTTATTAGCCTACAGTATGCCCGTAAAGTTAAGGGAGCTCCATATTTTGAATGTTTTTCCTCTTGACAGTAGTTTATCTCTCACTCACGGCGACTTGGAATTAGAAGTGTATGTGGGTGGGTGGGGGAGGGGAGGGCAGGAGAATATATAGGCAAAAAAATTACCGGAGTTCTGGGGGGATATACCGGGCGGAAGACAACAAAGTGGACAAAATAGCTAAAAAATGGTGTTTTTTATCCAGAGAGGTTGACAGTTTACCAACCTAACTGCGCTTATAATAGATTTTTTGAAATTTTGATTGCCTACATTGTAATGAAACTTTCAACAAAGGAACAATTATACGCGTATTACAATTAATAGAAGCACGGCGTGACTACATAATTAAAAAGTAATTTGAGGCGTCTAGTATCAAAACCGGCCAAGTCACTCAAGGCATATTTTTCAATATGGACGAAAAACCTGTAGAGACAAAGCAATGATGGTCAGAAGAGATTTTTTCACAGTTATATCCTTAATGGTTTAATATTTAAGTTCCGTTGTTTTGAGAAATCTAACTCAAAATTAACCCATCTTTTTTGTTAATTTAAATTTTGACTTGACCGTTTTTGTTGCAATTTTGTACAATTTCACAAGGTATGAAAGTAAATATTTCAGTTCACCACTCGGAACAATATCCACGTTACAGCACACAATAATGACAAAATACGAGCACACCGGAAATAGGATTGCTTTGGCGCCAATAACGGTAAGAAGCCCGCGAATACGTAAATCAGTGTTGCAAACGAACAAAAAACAAAATATTATGACTTCAAAGAATATACATTACGAGGAACGATTTTGCCTACTGATATTATCACATTGTTGCTTAATGTAACAACACAAGGTTCCAGACAATAATGCTACATCATAAAGATTGTCGCTCGTTCCTTGACTTGGCCGGTTTTGAATTCACTGGCTGCATGACTTGGCCGATTCTGTTGCACGACCGAGAATTCAGTGCTCTATAACATGAAGACATGAGCGATTTTAAAGCATATTCTTGTTTCACCTGATAGTGCTATACTTCTACTTCAAATTTATAACCTTAACTCATTTTCGTAAATTTTGTGACTTGGCCGGTTTTGATACTAGACGCCTCATTTAGTATCTGACTACACACTAAGAAAGTAACAGACTCTAGATAGAACTACACAGACACACTCACGGAGTGAGACTGGCAGACAGACGAATGCGCCCTTCAAGGGGATGAATCTTACCTCAGTGTCCACGACCTTGGCAAAAATATACCCCAGCTTCCCTTCCTCAGAGCACCTGCTACAAATGCGATTACTGCCTAATGGTACAAACCTGCCCGAAGCACCGAGCTTGAAGGAGAAATTAGGGTAAGGAAGATAGGGGAGGGGTTAACTACTGCTGAAGGCATTGGGAGCGATGTTGCTGTAAGCTGCTTTTACGTCGCACCGACACAGATAAGTCTTAATAATAAGAAGAAGAATATTTGCTTTACGTCCCACTAACTACTACCGACACGAGGCGCACGAATTTGAGCACCTTAAAATACTCACCGGACTGAGCCAGGATAGAACTGCTAAAGTGGGGCCAGAAGGCCAGCACTTCAAACGTCCGAGCCACTCAGCCCAGCCATATAGGTCTTATGGGGGCGATGGGATAGGAAAGTGGTAAGACTGGGAAAGAAGTAGCCGTGGCCTTCATGGGAAACACGGAGAAACCATCTTCAGGGTTGCCGACAGTGGGGTTCAAACCCACAATCTCCCGAATGGAGGCTCACAGCTGTACGCCCCTAACCGCAGGGAAAACTTGCTCGGTAGAAGTCGATGTGAACACTGCGGTAGCTACTAGCAAAGTGAACATTCCTTCCTTCTCTGACATGTTGCAGCACATGTACTTGTCCACCTACCATCTGAACCATCAGATACTAATCGCACTTCTACAGGCTGCTGAGGAGTTTCCACTACTTGCTGTGGCGCTGTACGAATCGGTTAGCTGCGTCGAATGACATTTTGTGCGTATTTTCGCTAATATTTTTTTTTTTAATATTTAAAGAAATGAAAGGAAATGGTTAGGTGAAAAGACAGCAGGTTTTGCATATTTTAATTTTCTGGTTTTAGATGCCAAAACAGAATAAAATTGTATGTTTTCTCCAGAGAATAGGGATGGAGGGGGTTGGGCAGAACTGCCACTCCTCCCCCGCCGTCACCGACTAACCCTGAACGCCACCATTGCTTCCATGAGCAAACATTTGGGCGATAATAGGTAGTGAAAAAACTAGGCCTGAAAAGGTATGTGATATGGTATTTGTCTGATGTGAGAATGGTAAACCATGGATGGCAGCGGTGCCAACATCCGAAAATTAAAGAAAACGTTTAGAATTTATCTATCGTAAAACCGTACAGTACTAATATTCACCCAAATACACTAAAAATTCAATAGAATGCGTGCAATAATAGCAAGTAGCAATGATATAGGAGTACTTAACTGAAACGTATTACTAGAAGCAAGAAAATCCAACATACACACTCCCTTTCTTCACACATTCGACCAAGGTGCAGTCACTTCATATACTGCCTATACTCTCCCGGGACTGCCTCTACTTATATTCTTTCTGGGTGTTTTAACAGAAAGTTTTTTTTTTTTTGAGTGTCGTAGGACCTGCTTTATTTCTGGAATCAGAAGTTAACAGCATCTTTGCTTATTTTACATTTAAAATAAACTCCAAAGAAAATAATATGTACAGTGGAACCTCGGATTGCGAGTAACGTGGTCTACGAGTGTTTTGCAAGACGAGCAAATATTTTAAATAAATTGTGACTTGATAAGCGAGTGAGGTTTCGTAATACGAGCGTCACGTGTACGTACGTTTCTATCTCCTCTGTGCCTTTGTTTCTCCCACCCCCTGCCACTCTCTTTCCTGGGAAAGTGTGTGTAATCATTTCCCGCGCTGGACTTCAGTTGGCGTGCCTCGCTCGCATAGTCAACACCGTACGAGTGTACATCTTTTGTTTCTGTCATCTGTGATATAACTGTTCTGCAACGATGGGCCCTGTGAACGAAAAGAAGGCTAAAAAGGAATTCGGTCGGAAGAAGGAGATGATTACAGTGGATGAATCTGTTCAATGACAATGCAATGTCACATTTTCATGAAATCCTCAGAAAGAGGCAAAAGCAACAGTCATTGGACAGGTTCCTCGTTAGAGCTGCACGAAAAGAAAACACTTCCAATGAGCCAACCGATAGCAGTGATTTCGTTAGTGAAATTCGTGCTACACAGCAACTCTTCTCATGCCATCTCTCGTCTCCCTCACACCAACAATGATTCTATTGCAAGGTAAAGTACAGTTTAATTGTTTTACGTTATATTTTGTTTTAGAAATGTTATGCGAATAAATGTTTTTGTGTTGTGGACGAATCATCCGAGTTTCAATAGTTTCTTATGGGAAAATTTGCTTTGATATACGAGCGATTTGGATTACGAGCATGTTGCCGGGACGAATTATGCTCGCAATCCAAGGTTCCACTGTACTTAATTGATACATAGCAAGCTAACCAACAAGAAATTGAAGCACTGCATTGTCACGCAAAATAATTTATAAATATATCACAATATTATTCATAAGATTGACGAACATAAGACTTACAACTAGACGCTGCACTGATGTTACACCACACTTGACACTGGTTAACAAACGACTGATGGAGTTCGGTGTGGACTCATTCAAGAGTGTGACTGTGAACACACATACGACTACGAGATCCACAGCTGATAACGTTTGAAGTAAGGCGATCCCGGCCGCAGAGTGAGACAGAAAAATCCCACGTGTCAGACTAATCAGGCGCTTCATTGGTTCATCTGAAACCAGCTGAAAGGTGAATCAAAATATTCAAAGCTTGGGAGTACTCTGGAGAAATGGAGGCCACGTCATACATGCCCAGGTCATGACGCATATTTAAACAGGAGGAAAAATAATTTTGTATACAACATGTGAACATTTCCAATAATAAAAAATGTTAATTTAGAAATTTCGGAGAACCGTATATAACGCGTACCGTTTGACATTTGAACCGTATATCGTACATTCTTTCTTTCTTAATCTTCTTACCCTCCAGGGTTGGCTTTTCCCTCGGATTCAGCGAGAGATACCACCTCTACCGCCTCAAGGGCAGTGTCCTGGAGCTTCAGACTTTGGGTCGGGGGATTCAACTGGGGAGGATGACCAGTACCTCGCCCAGGCGACCTCACCTGCTATGTTGAACAGGGGCCTTGCGGGGGATGGGAAGATTGGAAGGGATAGACAAGGAAGAGGGAAGGAAGCGGACGTGGCCGTAAGTTAGGTACCATCCCGGCATTTGCCTGGAGGAGAAGTGAGAAACTACGGAAAACCACTTCCAGGATGGCTGAGGTAGGAATCGAACCCACCTCTACTCAGTTAACCCCTTGAGGCTGAGTGGACCCCGTTCCAGCCCTCGTACCACTTTTCAAATTTCGTGGCAGAGCCGGGAATCGAATCCGGACCTCCGGGGGGTGGCAGCTAATAACACTAACCACTACACCACAGAGGCGGACTCATCGTACATACAGAGTTGAAAACCGTAAATGTTCAGTTCGAACCGTATGGTTGGCAACGCTGATGGATGGCAATATTTAGGGCTATAGACTGTGGGTCTCAAATCTCAGTACCAACTAACCACTACACGAACTATATCGCATGTAGATCTCCATTGTAGGCATAGAGAATGTCACAGCTGTGGATCTCCTGTACTTTCAGAAAGAGTGTACTCTTTTGTTTGAAAGTTACTGTACACATTAAACAAAGCGAAGGAGCGAAGAAAATTATAGCGTAAGCTGTTATTAAAACGCTGCCCCTTGTTCGTCAGCCGCTCGACCCATAACCCTACCAGTATATTATGTTAACCTAACGGAAGGCCAGCTTTATGCAAATATCCCCACATTAAATTCGCGAGGTTAAACAGAAGAACCAGGACAGCTGTAACTTAAAATAATGACGTCACATATTGCATTCTTTACTAAGAGCAGCAAAATATTAAAAAAATTCCAGGCATGAGTAATGGGAAAAGTAATCTGTTAATTCCAGCCAATTAGCCTGGAGTAATTTAATAAACAAATTAACATCATTTCTCGCTTTCCCAGGACGACATACAATTTTACAAATTTCACATTCGCAGCTGAGTAGAATAAAAATTGTAGCTACGATATGAATGCAGTGAGCGACGTTCCAGTAAAAGTTCCATTCTTTGCAACTGTTTTTCAAATACCTTGGAGGAAGATTAAGGAAACCCTAGTTAAGAATATTCTGTACAATACTGCGTATCATTCACAACAGACTGATTTGCTATAGGCCTACTCTTAGAAACATAATTACCGCAATAAATAATTTAATCTAACAGTCGTTTATTTGTAATTCGTCGTTGAAATGGCGTACGGCTTTTAGTGCCGGGAGTGTCCGAGGACAAGTTCGGCTCACCAGATGCAGGTCTTTTGATTTGACTCCCGTAGGCGACCAGCGTGTCGTGATGAGGATGAAATGATTATGAAGACGTCACATACACCCAGCCCCAGTGCCAGCGAAATTAACCAATTAAGGTTAAAATTCCAGACCCTGCCGGGAATCGAACCCGGGACCCTTGTGACCAAAGGCCAACACGCTAACCATTTAGCCATGGAACCGGACAATTCGTCGTTAACATCTCAATAAGGAACTTTCTCCATGATTCTGCGGATATTCAGAACTATTCAGTCGGATGGATGGAGAGCCGGAACTTCTTCAGGGATTGTCTGAAGTTGATAGGCACCACTCCCACAGAGCCAATCACAACCGATAAGATGGCTACTTGATCCACTCTCCCTCATTATTAAAATTCAGTGCTACCACATGATATTTTTGTTCCTGTATTTGGAAATACGACTGAATTATCTGGAGAATAGGGTACTGCAATGTCAATCGTTCAAACATGTCGGACAGTGTGATTCTTTACAGGGTTAACTGGTTTGCTATGCGCTATATTTCTTTCTGTTGTGATAAGTTGTGTTCTAAGACAAGGGCCGTTTCTATCTCGGTGAGAATGTTGGCCATAGGTTGATAAGGAGTCCAGGTGAGCGCTGTGTGCGGCGTCAACATACTGGATCTACACCAGGAGTTATGGTCTTGGGAGAGATTTCCTTTGACAGAAGGAGCACGCTCGTCACTAGTGCTCGTCGTTACCCAAAGAACCTTGGCAGCGAATTTGTACACTGGCCTGGTGACTGAACCGGTTATGCTGCCATTCATTTGCAAAAGGAAAGCGCTCGTCCATATGCCGCTACTGTCACTCAACGTGATCGACAGAGTGTCGACCAGATGCGATGGCCTGCGAGATCACCAGACCTTTCGCCCATTGAGCACGTATGGGACATTATGGGATGTCAAATACAGCGTCATTCAATACCACCATTAACCATTGCTGAATTGGCTGACTAAGTGCAACAAGCGTGGAACTCCATCCCATAAAATGACATCCGACAGCTGTACAACACAATGTATGCACGTTTGATGCTTTCATACAAAATCGTGGTGACTACAACGGTCATTAATGTACCATTATGGCATATGTTTTCTAGCGCCTACTTGAACGTGTGACGTGGAAACTAATTTCTTCTTGCTGTTGGCATTTCATTTTCCACTAGTTTATCAACGATATGAGTAAAGACCTGGAATCGAGACTTATGATGTTATACTGTAGAGAGTAGTAAATAAGTTCGGCGATTTTTAAAAATTTGCTTTGCGTCTCAGCGATACAGACAGGTTTCATAGCAACGATGTGATAGGAAAGGCCTAGGAGTGGGAACAAAGCGGCCGTGGCCTTAATTCAGGTACAGCACCAGCATTTGCTTGGTGTGAAAACGGGAAACCAAGGAAGAACTTGTTCGGGGCTGCCGACAGTGGGATTCGAACCCACTATTTCCCGGATACAAGCTCACAGCTGCGCGTCCCTAACCGCACGGCCATCTCGCCCGGTTACAGGATCTTGAGCGACTGCAGAAGACCTTGACAATGTTAGATGGTCAATTAATGGTAAACGATGGAAAAGTCAGGCTATGAGTTTACCCAGGACGGAAAGTGCTTTCGTTTTTAATTACTGTATTGAAGGGGCGAAAGTACCTCGTGGCGATCTGTAACTACCTGGGTAAGGAACGATCTTCATTGGGGATTAGAAATAAAGGTTATACATGTCTCCATAGGGTTATGAGGGTATTTAGGGATTGTAATAAGAACGTAAAGGAGAGGGAATTTAAGTCACTGGTAAGACAACAGATAGAATATGGTTCCAGTGGATGTGGCCCTCACCAGGGTTAATTGATTCGAGAACTGAAAAAAATGCAAAGAGAAACAGCACGATTTGTGCTTGGTGATTTCCGACAAAAAAGAGTACCATAATGTTATGAAAACTTTGCAAATTGTATGTGGTGAGACTTGGGAGTAAAGAGACAAGCAGTGATATGTTCAGAGGTGTCAGTGGAGAAATGACTTGTAATGACATTGCTAGAAGAATAAGTTTGAGTGGAGTTTCTATAATTAAGAAAGTACACAATATGAAGATAAAGTTGGAATTTAATTTGAGAAAATATTCGGTTTACAGGAATAGGAGGTAGGGATTAGAATAATTTACCAAGGAGATGTTTGATAAATTTCCAACTTCATTGACATTATTTAAGGAAAGACCAGGTGAACAAATGACAGGGAATCTGCCACCTAAGTGACAGTCTCAATGCATATGGTGGAAAACGGAAGAGGTCTTCATTACTGTGTTCAGACTAAACGAAAATATAATCTCGCAAGGAGTGTAAGAAGTTACAATGATTGCCTCTAAAATAAAGGGTGGAACCTTGAAGGTGACAGCCACGTTGCTGTAACTTTGAACTGTTATGCGCTTTTGTTCTGGGTGATTTCCGACAAAAGAGTAGCGTTACAAAAATGTTGCAATGTTTGGGTTGGGAAGAATTGAGAGAAAGAAGAAGAGCTGCTCGACTAAGTGGTATGTTCCGAGCTGTCAGCGGAGAGATGGCGTGGAATGACATTAGTAGACGAATAGGTTTGAATGGCGTCTATAAAAGTAGGAAAGATCACAATATGAAGATAAAGTTGGAATTCAAGAGGACAAACTGGGGCAAATATTCATTTATAGGAAGGGGAGTTAGGGATTGGAATAACTTACCAAGGGAGATGTTCAATAAATTTCCAATTTCTTTGAAATCATTTCGGAAAAGGCTAGGAAAGCAACAGATAGGGAATCTGCCACCTGGGCGACTGCCCTAAATGCAGATCAGTATTGATTGATTTCTCGAGTACTCTGGGCGTTGATTTCCTGTCCTCCTTTCAAGGGTCCTCAGTCCGATATTCGACAATACATCACAGTTTCATTGTTCGACCTCAGACGACAAAGTATAGTCATGAAATGAAGATTGTGATAACGATGTGCTCAAATAACGCACCATTCTTTACATATTTTTTTTATCGTCCTTGTTAACATGCATGTATCTGAGGAATTGCCCGCTCTTTGCACGCTTATTTTGTTGAAAAAATTGTTTTCCTTTTGCATGTGTCGACATTGAGTGACTGAAGTTTTCTAAGACGGTGCCTTAGCTCTTACTTATAGCCTAAGAGGAACAACTATCCCAATATTCATTCTCATCGGCTCAGTAACTCCTGAGTTATTGTGAAGCGTGAAAGCGAATAGTATTCCGTATTTATATGTACAGTACATACAGTAGAAATGTACAAAATAACTTGGCGAAGGTAATCAAGTGGTCGGAGAGATTTTCTGACGCCAACGTTGCCTTACTCCCTTCAGTAGAATTTCATCATTATTTTCTCCTTTCATCTGTACTAGATATTCCCCCGAGTCCTCTATTCATGACACGACATGGCGGCGTACATGTTTTTGCTTCCTCCGAGCCTGGCGGTCTGTCGCAAATGCTTCGATGAATCATTTTTCAACAAGGGACTGCAGCTGCACTACCTCTTATTTGGAGTCTCTTGTCATTACCCTTTCCCTTGACCACAAGCTTCTATCGAGTGTCTGTTCTTCTGGCGTTGTGCCAGAAGTACCGGAGGTAGGTCTGGCATGTCCGCTGGAGATGTCCAATCTCTATCCCCAGTTCTCCCAGCATGGACGTCGAAGAAATTTGGAGAACCCGTCGGTAAACCCACATGTCGAAGCTCTCTATTTCTCTCTTATCAACCAGTTTGACTGTCCACGTATAAGGTGCGTACGTGTCAGTGAATAATAGGAGGGAATAAGTCGGTTACAGGTGTGTTCTTTGTAACTGTGCGCTCTTTCCATATCCTGTTCAGCTTTGTGGTGGCTGCCCTGGTAATGGCCTTTGGTCGAGAGGGTAGCGGATTCGATTCCCGGCCAGGTCGGGGATTTTAACCATCATTGGTTAACTCCATTGCTTGGGGGCTGGGTGGGTGTGCCGAATTCATTATAGGTAGGGCCCGATCTCCACATACGCGCAGGTCGCCTTTACGGCGTCAACTCAAAAAACCTGCACGAGACATCTTCGGAAGCCACACAACATTATTTATTTATCAATTCTGTCTTCCTTCTTTTGGTTTCCAAGCCGTATTCCCTGCTGATCATTAGTTTTTCTAGTTCCTGTGCACTAGCTGCCAGATTCAGCGTATCGTCAAAGAACCACAGTTTGCTGAACTTTCTACCTCCTACAGAAATACCACCTTTCCAGCCCTCTCTCACATTCGTCTCTACATACAACATTCACGTAACTAATTCCAGTGCTGGGAACTTAGATGTTGGTACCGAGCAAGTTGCTGCGTGGTTTGGGTCACGTAGTATCAGCTCGCGTTCGGGAAATAGTGGGTTCGAATCGCACTGTCGGCAACCATGAAGATGGTTTACTGTGGTTTCCTATTTTCACTCCAAGAAAATACTGGGGCTGTACCTTAATTAAGGCCACGGCCGCTTTCTTCCCACTCCTAGCCCTTTCCTACCTCATCTTCACCATAATACTATACAGGGTGGTTGGAAACAACGTTAACCACGTATATGAGCGTTAGAGCGAGGCTTATGACTGGCTTGGGAACGCCAATAGAAGAAATAAACTTCTCCAGGGGAGGGATTGAACAAGGACCTCCTTGCTGATAGGCTCGGCCCACAGCAAGCACGCTACGGTGGGATTGGTTGAAACTCGCGGTGTGTTAGTGTTTGAGGCTCATTTCTTGGCATGGCTCTCAAGCCCAACCAAGCAACGTGCAGATTTAGCAACACCGCCTCGTAAAGCCCATCTGAATTCGCCCGCGAAGCGATCTGATTGGCTAATTTCAGCAGCTGATGAAATGACAACGGCGCGAGATATGGACTATTTTTTTTCAAATTATGTATCAGTATGACCAACGTTCTAACTCTCATACACTCAGTTCACATCCTTTCCGACCACCCTGTATGTATCTGTGCCATGAAAGCAAATTGAAAAGGAAACTCAGACGTCTATCTTCACTTTACTTGACTGAAAAAATTAATCTATTTACCTGCTTTTATCTGGTGAAGACTGTACCTTCAACACTGTACTATCACACGCCTTCTCCACACCCTCGATTCCTTCTTTCTTGCTGCTGCTACTGTGATGTTACCCCTCCTCCTGAAGTCATCCAATTTCTTATTTCTTCCCTCGCTAAGATCTTTCCTTCCCCATATATTTCTCCCCACCCTACTTCTCCCCCCCCCCCCCCTCATCTTACGCACACCCAAGAACATCTCGAAGTAAAGCATGCTGAGCAATATTCAGCGCTGCGAGAGGAAGGCGGACGGAGTGTGTTGGAATATTAAATGAGCAAATACCACTGCTTTTGCAAGCCAGAAGCACAAACTAACTGTATAGGCCACCCAAGACGGTTTTATGTGCAATCAAGAACCTCGAAAAAGGGTTAACCAGCTAAACAAACGGTAACGTTTCAATTTCCATTGTTCCCCACTTCCTATCTCATTTCCCACAAAAAGGATCTAGATACTACGGCGCAACAGAATGTAGTGAGTTGACTTTTATTGAGTCAGGCATTACAGAACTAAATGTAACATGAAACAGTCTTGTTGCAGTGAAGAGAGTGCCGCATGAAGTCGGGAGAAGAAGTATTCGAAACCGCGGCGCAGACTTTGGGGGGGGGGGGGGAAGGGTTTTCTTGAAAACCCGAAAATGATCTTAGGAGGGGCAGAGTGCCATTTTGACCACCCGAAAAATTCTCCTTCTAGATGTTAAGTCCCTCTAAAACGTGGAGTTTGCTAGTATTCGGAGGCTGCCAAGACGTTAAAACTGGAAAAGGTGGAAGATGGTTTTATATCAAGAAATGAGATTAGAAACCGGGCAGAGAACTACATTTCACTATTCTGGCGGTACGTCTGGTGGTAAATCTTTTCACATTTCGTATCAAATTCGGGAGATAGTTGGTTCGAACCCCAGCTATTAATGCAAAGCATATTTTTGTCCGACTCGTTGGCTGAACGGTCATCGTACTGGCCTTCGGTTTAGAAGGTCCCGGGTTCGATTCCCGGCCGGGTCGGGGATTTTAACCTTAATTGGTTGATTCGTATGGCACGGGGGCTGGGTGTATGTGTTGTCTTCTTCATCATTTCATCCTCATCACGACGCGCAGGTCGCCTACGGGAGTCAAATAGAAAGACCTGCACCTGGCGAGCCGAACCCGTCCTGGGATATCCCGGCACTAAAAGCCATACGACATTTCATATTAAAAAAAAAAAAGAACAATAATTGAGCTTGTTTCTCAAATACATTTTTGAACGAGTCTTATGTACGTCGTTTTCAATAATATTCACAAGTAAACAGAAAAAAAGAACTTGATTCATAAATACAGTAAATATTTTGAAGGAATGTTTTATGTACTAAGCTATCAAAAATAATCACAAGTAAAAATGTTAGATCATCCTTTTAAACACATTTTCTAAATAATTATCCTATTATTGTACCGTGCGGTAGATTATGCATTTAAGGATACGATATTTTTGAGTTGCTTTACGTCGCACCGACACAGATAGGTCTAATGGTGACGATGGGACAGGAAAAGGCTAGGAGTGGGAAGGAAGGGTCCGTGGCCTTAATTAAGGTACAGCCCCAGCATTTGCTTGCTGTGAAAATCGGAAACCATGGAAAACCATCTTCAAGGCTGCCGACAGGGGTTCGAGCCCACTATCTCTCGAATACTGGATACTAGCCGCACGTAAGCGACTGCAGCTATCGAGCAGCGTTCCATTCATAACATCCATCCAGATCCATTTGTAATTTTATGGCTTAACAGCAATTCGTGATTTTCTGAAATATCTGATTATCATCTGCGAAGAAAAACACTTAGATGCAGCATTGGCTGTAATTTCCAACCAAATGTTGATGAACACTGGACAGAAGCGAGTTAACTGTGGGTGGTCATTCCTCAGGCCGTCATTAATACGTTGCTTGATTCAATGTCTACACGAGTGAGAAAGATTGTGCAAGATGAGTAGACGCGCCATGTATTTGTTTATCCTTCATATGTTGCATATATGAGAGAAAAATGTTAATATTTTCTTTAATACTGAATAACAAGCATGCTCTGCGAAGTTCAAACGACTCCATTGGATGCGCGGATGTTTGTGAATAGCAGTGGTACAATCAATAACAGGGGACGCCACAGATACTGCAGTTGTGGGCTAGACCCACAAAAGGAGGAGAGTGAAAGGCTAGCTTTCTAGCATTGAAGCTGACTAGATGCAACAGGTAAGAGCAATGTAAGACCATAAACACATCCTGAGAAGTAGAAGGAAATAGCTTGCACTATCCGCAAACTTGACACTCACCAACGTCAGTTATTTTTGCTGTTATCTTAGATTTCCAAAACTCAGATGGTGCCATTATCTCGGATAACGCTCACTTCTGTATTCACCACAGAATTTATTATCACGGTTTACCAAAACTATGTTTTCGTTTCAATCTGAATTTGAACCTTATTTTTTTCCATACTGACACACAGGAAACAAATGACTACGTGCGGCCGCCACTATCGAAATTTAAACAATTTTTGACTTCATTCGTGGTTTGCACATAGGTTATCATGAATTATGTTCACTATTGACCAGAGACGAAGAAGGCGGCCTGATACGACTTTTCAAGAGAATGACTTGGTAATGACTCGCTGAGTCCGAGGGAAAACCAACCCTGGAGGGTAAACAGATTAAGAAGAAGAAGAAGAAGAAGATTTTAAACCGAGATAAAATCTGTTTACATGCGTTGGTGAATACGGTGAGATGGCGGCCCCGGTCTAGAAAGCTAAGAATAACGGCCTCGAGGATTTCTCATGCTGACCACACGACACGTCATAATCTGCAGGCCTCCGGGCAGAGCAGAGGTCGCTTGATAGGCCAAGGCCCTTCGGGACTGATGCGCCATCGGGTTTGGGTTTGGTTTTATGATGTCAATGCTTTCTGCCACAAAATTCAATAACAATTCACTCTCTTGGAAATTAATATTAGGCTCCTTCCTTCGTTTCTGCCCAAAAGTGGACATAATTTATAAGAAATTATTTGTAAAATCCGAATGGGATCCAAAACTTCCTTACATTTCGACAGCGAAGGCAGCACGTAGTCATTTGTTTTCCTTGCGTCAGTATGAAACATTTAAGGTTCAAATTCAGAATGAAACGAAAACTTAATTTCTGTAAACCGAGATAATAAATTCTGTGGCGAATGCAGAAGTGAGCGTTATCCGAGATAATGACATCTGAGTTTTGGAAATCTAAGATAAAAGCAAAAATAACTGGTTAGTAAATACGGGCCTATTGGACAACCCTGTGTCCCACTGTCTTCGTTCCTATGAATTAACCTGAGACTCATTTTTTATATTGGCTGAATGAACCTCAGGGTCCTTCGCCACTCCAGAAGTAGCAATCTGGTTTCTAATTTTTCCGACTTGCTGACGGAAAATCGAACCCTTGTCCTTCCGATTGAATTGAGCACGCGTTTATCACCGCAGCTAGGCAGCCACTAGGTACAGCTGGTAATATTTAATATTTGCTGAAATTAGCAGATCATCTGCCATTGTAACCAGCAGGTCCCACACCATGTTGTGGGAAGGCAAGCGCACGACGACTTCAAGCCTGGTTTCTCGAATTAGGCGCGGAAATCCTAACAAAAGGCTCCCCTATTCTCTCGGTTAGAGGCTGTGTTGTGGGCTATCAATTCAAGTTCTTAACAACTAACTGAAGTGGAAACAGAAAGAGAGTACGCCGAACTTAACTCAAGTTGACGACCTTGCATGGTATGAAAAGGAAAAACTAGTTCCTTAGAACCGCTCTCTACAAAGGAAGGCATCGATCTCATCTCGGATATTGTCATCGAGAAACGTTGAAGTGAAGGTCCAGAAGAGGACATAATGAGAGCAGGGTTTAGGAACTTGAGAGTCGTTGCTAATCTGGGGAACAAAATTTATTCAAGAGGATTATGACCCATTTCGGGCCGTATTGCCAATGGAAACAATGAACGATGCTTAGGGTCAAAATTAGACGCGATTTCCGAGACACAGTAGGTAACCACGGTCGCAAGCAGTGTCAGCCCTTATTTCAAACTACGATATGTTTTTGCTAATCGTGACTATATTAACACTTGAGAGCCTCCATGGCTCGGGTAGCAGCGCGCCAGCCTCTCACTGCTGGGTTCCGTGGTTCAAATCCCGATAAGATTTGAGCTGAAAACGTTTAGGCGGTAGGCCTACAAGTTTTTACCCGGGTGCTGCGATTTACCTCGTCATCTTTCGTTCCAGTAACACTCTGCAATATCATTTTATCTCTCAGCCATTAATCATTGCCCCAGAGTAGTGCGACAGGCTTCGGCAGCCGACACAATTCCTACCCTCACTATCCATGAGCCGGTCGAATGACTGGAAACAGGCTGTGGATTCATTTCATTAACACTTGTACTTTCCTGACTCCGAAGCTACAAGGTTATCACCGAGCTCGATAGCTGCAGTCGCTTAAGTGCGGCCAGTATCCAGTATTCGGGAGATAGTAGGTTCGAACCCCACTGTCGGCAGCCCTGAAGATGGTTTTCCGTGGTTTCCCATTTTCACACCAGGAAAATGCTGGGGCTGTATCTTAATTAAGGCCACGGCCGCTTCCTTCCCATTTCTTGGCCCTTGGCCTTTCCTGTCCCATCGTCGCCATAAGACCTATCTGTGTCGGCGCGACGTAAAGCAACTAGCAAAAAAAAATGGTTATCAAGTTATCATCCATGAGCTGGAGCATTTTCCACTGCCTTTTATTTTCCATGGTAGTTTAACGTTACACTAATATATCGAACGTTTTCGGCGACGCAAGGATAGGAAAGAGCTAGGATTGGGAAGGTACCGCCCATGGTGTAATGAAGGTTCAGCCCCAGCATTTGCCTGGTGTGAAAACGGGAAACCATGGAAAACCACCTTCAGAGTTGCATACAATGGGTCTCAAACCCACCATCTCCCGAAATGCAACGTTTTTCATTTCCCAATATCTTATGATTCTACCTTCCAGACTCGACAAGGACTCTTAATTCAGAATTAAAAACTGAGATACTGGTGGGTCTCTTGAACTGAAGGTAACTGATAGGCAATAGCCTACGATGGAATTTTTACAATAACAATACCATCGAATCCGTAATTATTGAGAACCACCAATAACAGAAGAAGATAATAATGGGACATAGTAGGCAACGTGGGAACGGGGGTATTATAAAAATATTTTCCTCAATAGTGCACCCATAAGCGAATTGGCCTAATTTAATTCACAATTAAATTCAATATTTCACATATGAGATACCACAGTGAGGCTGTGAAACTAGCAGTCACAAAGGAACTTTCTGGCGCCAGTCAGGCGGCGAGAAAATCCATGAAATTCTTCTCTAGGCACGACCAAAATTGTAAACCATCCTTAGGATCCCTTCCAATAAATTTTATGACACCGCCTGGGAGCGGCGACTTGCTGTTCGTTCTCACGAGAAAAGCACGCGGTGAAGCCTGACCTACTTGGCTAGGACAATAGGGGACCAACGACTATAACCGCCAATTCTTGGGAGGAAGCGGATGCACCCACGTTTTGGAAGAGCGCGAAAGTCGCAGCCAATCAGAATATTCTAAATTTGAATGAGCTGTTATACCGGGAAAACTACAGTCAGTATCTCGCGATCTGAAGCCCGATGTGGTAGTGAAAACAGTGTCCTGACTTCTTTATAATATTTGGTGAATTATCAGTACCAATCTGTGGATAATTAGTGCCTAATTATTAAAATTCAACTGCACACGGAGGAGTAATAGGATCTAGAGGAAGGAGCTGTCATGGCAGGATGAGGCCATCCACCGGAAGAAAATAACACCAGTGACGCGCGCAGTCGTGTGGATTATGCTATGATCATTTCCCGCGGCGCAATATCACATGTGAGTCGGACACAATTTAGGAAGTTTTGCATATAAATTTTGAAAACCATAACCTACGGATGTACGAGAAAGCGCTCCTGAGGACCAGATTATTACGCCACATCCCTTCCACGGAACTATTTTCCAGGTGGTGGGAGGAATTTCTACAAAACCCAGCGACCACAGGGTCGAACTCTCAGTGTTTTGAGTTTCTCAGTGTCTTTGCAGAGCTCAGTGTTTTTGAGTTCTCAGTCAGTTTGAGTCAATTCTCAGTCGTTCTGAATTCTCAGTGTTTTGAGTTTCTCAGTGTCTTAGCAGTGCTCAGTGTTTTGAGTCATTCTTAGTGTCTTCAGAGTTCTCAGTTATTGTCTTGAGTACTTTTAGTGTTACTTCAGTATTCTCAGTGAATTCACGTTTGACAATGTGACGTGTATGTCAGCAAATGCATTTAGTCAGCTTTATTTTGGCTGGTAAGAAAACGATTAGACACTTGTAGGCATTTTTAGAAAGCCTTGTATTATTTACTTGGGAGAATCGCATTTCAGAAAATGAACATTTTCACAGACCTTTACTGTAAATTCAGGGAGAGTAGGCAAGGATTACACTTTCAACTCAAATGAACTCACATTACTAGTCGAGGGAAACAAGTCCATGTTTTTCAGCATATTTACATAAAAACATTTCTAACCAGCGGGGAGTGTTACATGTGAGATCTGTATAAAAGTTTCTCCACGACATAAACTGTATTTTAGCTTGTTTCTACCATTCTACAAACTGTGTGGCAAGCGAGATGTTTACGGGGAGAAACCAGTAAAGACAGACAGGAAGGTGATTGACTTTCTTCAATGGAGACCGCAATAGTCAACCTTGAGGAGACAGTAGGGTTAATGTACTGTAAGCTGTAGGGTAAACAGAGCTGAGGGATCGGCGAGCAGGCCACCAGGTGTTTTTGCAGGTAGATAGCGAGGCGATCATCCTTCTACAACAGGCAGGAGTCTGCAGTGGCATGTTCTAACTTTCACTGGAGTGAGAGAAATACGAGTGTTTTATGCTAATATAAACGTGTGTCACGGCATGGCAAGAATGTGTCAAATTTGCGTGTGTAAATATCTGGAATACCACATCAGCTTGAAGATGGAATTCTAATTTCAACCATGACAGGGACCGGTGGGTGAACCGACCTGCCTCCACCATCAAAGGTAATGAGCATCATTTTATAATGTCAATAAATATGTAGGACCGTGGCAAAAATCGATGATCAATGTAATTTAGAGTACTAGGTAAGGTTGTAAATAATTCACAGTTTTATAATACTGCATATAATAATAATAATAATAATAATAATAATAATAATAATAATAATAATAATAATAATAATAATAATAATAATAATAATAATAATGTTTATGTTGCACTTTCAGATAGGCTTATTTTTGTGCACTTTGTTTAAGGAGATGTTTGTTTGCGTGTTTTATTGGTTGATTTTGTAGTATGTCACTTTGACAGTTAGCTTTGATATTTGATCTACGAGTGTTATGTCAGTTTATTATTATTATTCATCATGATTTTAGATCGTTTGTTTTGAGTCGATTTTGTTGGAGTTTTGATCTTATAGACGCCGTCGCGATGTTTTCAATGTTTATTTTACTATTTTGAGCATTTCAGTTTGTTTTATGTTGCGGAATCATCTTTCTGATGTCCGGTTTTGATTGTACTTATCCCGCATATTTTGCGACGATTTTGGTAGACGCGATTATTTTATTTCTACATTTGTGTTTTGAGAGGCAATCTCGTCACTCTTTGTTTTGATAGAAACGGTGAGCGCCATTGATGAGTCAGCTCTGTGATTTTGTGATGTGTTAACAGTGAATGATCGAGAGATCGAGATAGATGAGTAATATCCCTGATGTGTTTATTTTACTATTTTGCGCATTTCAGTTTGTTTTATGTTGCGGAATCATCTTTCTGATGTCCGGTTTTGATTGTACTTATCCCGCATATTTTGCGACGATTTTGGTAGACGCGATTATTTTATTTCTACATTTGTGTTTTGAGAGGCAATCTCGTCACTCTTTGTTTTGATAGAAACGGTGAGCGCCATTGATGAGTCAGCTCTGTGATTTTGTGATGTGTTAACAGTGAATGATCGAGAGATCGAGATAGATGAGTAATATCCCTGATGATCTACGTTGATGACGGAAATATGATATTGGGACCATGTCTTGAATTTTTGTAAGAAGCCGTAATGTGCACGACGGATATTTGCCCGCCGGATACGAGCGAGGCTGTATTGTGAGAATAATGAATAATAATGACGTCGAGAATTAATGAGAAAATAGAATTGTGAAATGAAGAGTTTAACCACGTGTGTTAAATGTGTTACGACATGGGTTATGATACTACAGGCAGGAGCCTGTATTTGTTTAATTAATTCCAGGGAAGGTAGATGCTCGATAATTATGCTAGCTATTGTACAATGTGAACAGAGTGACGAATCAATGTGTTTTGAATATTTATGTAGAGTCACGGATGACGTGAAGTAACAGTAATTTGTCCATCAAGGTTAAATAATATCATGTCCAGACATTGATCGTCTGAAATTTGAGATTGCCGTCAAATTCGCAATATTTCATTTTGCTACTCGCAGCGGGGTATATTTTTCTGTGACTCCGAGTTTGTTTTGCGCATGTTCTATCCTTTTAATTTTTAGTAGGCCGCGATGGTGGGATCCAGTTTTGCTTATTTGTTTTCTTTTCTGTTTGTACTTTTACCGTTTATTTGTAGGACGCAGGTGTATGTGAATTATTTATATTTGATTTATTGTAAATAGATAAGTGTAGCTAGGCTAGTTTTTTTTTGATCTCTGTATTTTTTTTTGTGTCGGAGCAGTGTTTCTCCGGTAATCAACGTAATGATGTAAATACCATTCCAGATGTTAGGTTTATTGGATCATCGATTAATGTCACAGTCGAAATGTTAGTGGTATGCTCATACCAGGCATCTAAGTAATTACCAAACTTTCTTTTAAAACCCACTACATTTTTATTTTGAAATGAAGCGATCTTTAAATAAACAAATTGTATAAAACTGCCGCAATGAATGGTAAATAAGAGGATATCTGCCTCCATCTAGTGGTGATACCACAAATATGAATTAATAATGAAATGCAGTTAGCGGCAAAGTCAATAGAAATTTTAATGTACAAGGATCGCTATCATTTGATAATGTTAACATCAGGCATTTGGCCTAAATTTCTGTTTATTTTAAGAAGTCCAGTCTATCACAGACATGCAAATGAAGTTATAATTTAGATGAGTGGTTGGATACGCTCAGAGTGATGTTTGAATAATTTATTTGGTTCATTCATGAGGTTTTTGTATAAGACAACAGTTATGTAGGAATGAAGTGTGATGTTCATGGCTGTTCTGTTTTCTTCGAATTATTCCTTAAGGGATACACTTGCTTAGTGCAGTCCATGATTATTTAATTTGGGTATTTTACCAAATGAGCAACAGGTGTTAAACATTTAATAACTCCTATAAGTCAGTGGTTTGGTGGCATAACAGAATTTAATTTACTTTATTGTGAGTCAACTATTTTAAAAGTATATTTGAGAGATATTATTTCTCCGTAATGTAATTTATATTTCAAGAAAGTGGTCTTTCTGACCAGAGATTAAACTGAGTTTTTTTATTAATTTGAAGACAGTGTCAAGATAGTCTGGTATGTGTTGATTGAGGTGTTTGACCTTCACTCAGTTTATGTAGGCAGATCATGTTTGCTTTGTAAGGCAGATCCTTACTCTTTAATATTTTATTAGTCACTGTTATTTCATTTGTTTACGTTTTTCACTAGTTCAGTTTTCGTTCATTTTTCGCACTTTGCTTTTTATTTTAATAAATTAGTCTTTTATTTTAATTTTAATTCAGTCTTGGGTACCGTCATTTTAGTTAGTTTACCCCTTCTTTTCATTCCCTCACTCCTCAATCAGCGGGTGGCCTCTCCGGGGATAACGGACGGGCACGTCTGAGAAAGAAGAGTCTACATGCAGCGGTGAGTATATTTACATGTCATTTATTACAGGAGCAGCCGGCGCACAGAAGAAAGAAGAGATCACCGCAGTTGTTGCCTTTAAAAGGGCACAATAGGTAATCCAGAAAGTGCTAGTGCGGCACTATTGATGACTAATCATTTATTTAAACCAGCTTTGGTGGTGGGGTCATGTAAGGCGAATGGAGTAGGATAGGTCTTCTAGGAGAATAATAGACTCGGCTATGGAGTTTAAGAGAAATAGAGAGAAACTTAGATGACGATGGTTTAACTCAATTTTTAACCATGTAATGGTACGAGGAGGTGAACTAAACGAGACACTCAGTTAACTTACAGAGGCTTGCAGACTGAACTCTGAAATATATAAGTCTACAATGAAGATGTATTTATTTTGGTTATTTAATGATTGATCCATTGCTGCTTTATCGGGATGTACAACTGGATAACCATCACATAATGCGTACAGTAACTCAGACTGTAAGAGTGATAACTTCCTTGTTGCGGTATCCAACTCACTGATTCTTTGAGACCAAAATGTGATATGTAATCGTTGCTTTATTCCGTTCGTATTCAGTTCACGATATATTTCTTTTCCCTATGCATTCACTTCTATCCTGTAGAATATTTATTTTGGAGAATTTATCAATATGAAGCCCCCATCTAACGGCGAGGAGAGGATTGTGCCGGCTGCCGAAGCCTGTCGCACTCCTCTGGGGATAATGATGAATGACTAATAGATGAAATTATATTGGAGAGTTCTGCTGGAATGAAAGATGACAGGGAAAACCAGAGTAGCCGGAGAAAAACTTCTCCCGCATCCCCTTTGTCCAGCATAAATCCCACAAGAAGTGACCGGGATTTGAACCACGGGACCCAGCGGTGAGAGGCCTACGCGCTACCACCTGAGCCACGGAGGCTCCACAGAATTCATCAGTATATTAAATAAAAATACTGATGTCTTTGTTCTGTGACCTAGCATAGCTTCCTCATCAAAATAAGTTACCCATTTTTTATTCCGCTCTGTAAAAATTAGTTTTAATATCATTACGTTAACCCCATTATTATTTTTAACCTGGCTTACTATGGCCTGAATGATCCCACAGAGAGATAGGCTGTTTTTTACATCGTAAAGTAGATTTCATAAAATATGAAGCTTTGATTAATAGCAATTAGTCACGTAACGTGTCAGCGGCTGAAAAAAATAACAGCTTGTCTGCAAGCTGGATCACGAGGTCTACAAAACCCTTCCCTTTTTAGAGAGAATTTAGAATTTAGAGAGAACTTCGGAACATAACCCGTAAAATTGCATTCAGCGTTAATACTAGGAACCTGCACTCATTGCGGACTACTGTCAGTCGGAATGCATTTCTTGCTCAATGTAATCGCATGTAAGCATGTTATAACTATTGTAATTATCATGTTTAATTATCGAATGTTACCGTATTGCGTCCGCTGTGGCACAGAATAATAAAATCTTAAAGCGCATTGGCCGGAATACTTTGGGGGTTGATGTAGTTGTTAGCTGTTTTTGATGTTAAAAACATTTGTTTGCAGACAAAGTACTACGAAAAAGTAAAATTAAGCATTTTCCTCAATTTTGCCAAAAGTTGAAGGGCTAAAGTGCCGGCAAGTTTTCAAATTGTGAGTCTTGGATAGCTCTATCAAACTAACCAAACAAATTTTGATAATCACTTCCGGCCTAAATGCAGTTTCGGGAAAACTAGCTTGTTTCTTTACTCGTTTTCTTTTTTATTCAAATCCTAGCCAAATTAAAATATTTACATAATTCTTTCCGGAATGTATTCCTTGGTTCAATATCCTCTGGCGGTTTTTGATTTTTTTTTGAAAAATGTCCACACTGAATATAGTTAAAAGGGCTTAAGTGAAACTCTGCATTGACTCACATTAGCACTTGTAGTGGTGCTTAAGTGAACACTGCCTGCTCGATCTGCATCCGATGGCTGCTTATATTAAGCAGCCATCGAATGCAGATCGAGCAGGCAGTGTAAGTGAAACAATGCATTGACTTGTATTAGCGCTCGTAGTGGTAGAAAAAGGCAAACTGCTAATCTAATCCACGGCCGACTTGATGCGTCGCTCTAGCTAGCTCAGCGAGGAATCCAGTCGGCCGTGTCTAATCGACCGTATAACGATGATTAAGAAATGGATTGTAATTTTTAAGAATAAATAATACATTCTCTTATTATATTTTATTTACCTAAAATTCGTAGCTCATATACCTAGGATGTTTTCAACATTGAGTTGCTTACTGTGTATTTTGTTCCACTGGATCGAATGTTTCTCATCAGGCAGTTCCTCAGTTGACCTCACAAGGCTAAGTGACCAGCAGTACAGCTCTCTGTTGACCGAAAGAAGAATCAAATCTGAAGCCTTTGGGAAAGAAACAGACACGCTACCTCTAGACTAGACGCTGGTTTTGCGGCAGCGTATATATTTTAAATTGTAGGCAGGTAATATCTGTTGATACTTCAAGTTGCTTTAGCTCATAATATTGTTACGAATAAAACTCAGTCTGTTTCATTACTGTAATTTATCTCGCTATAAGCTAATGAGTGCGCGCGCGCGCACATACACACACATATAAACACACACAATTTTAGCCAGCTGTGAATGGCCACACTTAATAATTATTGTCTATTTACAAATCTCTCTTCTGTACATATACCAGGGTGTCCCGGCAGGTAGGAATTACCTGGGGGCGGCTATAATCCTTCACTTTCCCAAGTCCAGTCATTTCGTACGGGAGCTGTGTGTAGGCCGCTGGATTTGAACACAGTGCCAATGGCTACACAGCACACGATGACTGTTCGTTGATTCGATTCCACAGACAGTCCAGTAATTCACAGATTCACATGCAGTGAACAACTAAGCATATTCAACATTATTCAACAAAAGAACGATACTCACAACAGCGAAGATTAACACAGGTCCATTTAACCTCGCACTTACGATAGCGGGTTTCCTCGCAGGCTCACGGCGATCCCTAATCCACAGAATTACACGGAAACACAGTGCAGTCTTCCCTTCGGTCGTCTCCACCCCATTCACTGGACTCTCCGACACCACAACAACAGCTCCCTCGTTCAGACCTTGGTGGGACACTAGCGACACCGAATTTCAACACACCGAGTCTCACACCGACTCCACCTCGGAGCCCAACTGTCACTCCGAGTACAACACTCTCTGACTGACCGCGGCTAGCCTCCCTCTTTATAGCTCGCGTGATTTGAACCAGAAATTTCGCGTTGTCACTAAAGGCAGAACATTCCCATTGAATCTCCGAGAAACTCACAGGTAAGCCGGCCGACGGGAACAGTACACGGAAAGGTCGGCCCCACCCCATAAGTCGGCTGCGAGATCCCAGGTCGTCTGAGACACCAGCCCCTTCCTCTAAGTACCGAAAGGGGCTACCACGGGGCTGGCACGTGACAATATTGTAGAAGATAGTATTCTCCTGCTATTTTATATAATGACTACCAAACAAGAGTTAACGGCAAACTCAATCAAGGCGCGCACAGGGGATGGACGGTTTCTACACTCAAAGTAAGAGCAAGGAGCAGGGGATGAGAGCTTCTTTGTCCCATACTCTGCCCTGTAAGGCTCGGTCGTTAGTAGCACGCTGTATCTGTGCTAGCGGGACACGTGATTTACTTGAGGCGCTCGGCGACTGTAATTATAAAGTACACAGAAATAACTATCCATCATGATTAAGTGCACCATTGAATAACTAGTGCTTATTGTTGAAACACATATTTTAAAAAGAAAATCGTATGACAGATGTGTGCGGAAGTAACGCAAACGATTTCAGGAAAGTTCTACACCATGAAAACATACTTTACAATGGCGAAAAATGAGGGTATCCTCCTATTCAATACATCATATATTCCGTCATTAGACGGAGCAAACAAATTCAGACATGTTTCGGCTCGCTTGAGCCATCTTCAGTGATAAAAATTAGGGGGTTGGAATAATTTACATAATATAAGTTGAAAAAATGCTAAAAAACATAATGAAAGAGTAAACAAAAAACAAAAGAGAGCTTAGACGGAAAACAAAATTAGCACAAATATACACTATTTACATCAATATGCAGAGCAAAAAACTTACTGCGACAAAATTCAGTGAAGCAGGTGTTAATTTGAAATAATAATTGATACTAAAAACTGCGTTAACCTAAGAAACAGATTGAGAAGATATTGAGAATGCTGCTATTTCTAAAGCCTTAAATTTCATGTTGTTTTTTCTCCTTGTCACAGACTTTTCGCCTGCAGGTTAATTCAGGCTTGGTTTCTCTCAAAAATGTTTGCTCTCGCTCTCCTCCTGACCAATTTGTTGTGATGGGTTTTCACTAGGATGATTCTGACAGCAATTTCAAACTGTTTTGTCATTTTTAAAGCCAATAATTTGTAAACTATGAGGTCCACAACCTCACCATGCGCTACTATTATTTGTTTCCATCTGCATCATTTGTTTTCTCATTCCCTTGATTCTTAGGTTAACGCAGTTTTTAGTATCAATTGTTATTTCAAATTAACACCTGCTTCACTGAATTTTGTCGCAGTAAGTTTTTTGCTCTGCATATTGATGTAAATAGTGTATATTTGTGCTAATTTTGTTTTCCGTCTAAGCTCTCTTTTGTTTTTTTGTTTACTCTTTCATTATGTTGTTTAGCATTTTTTCAACTTATATTATGTAAATTATTCCAACCCCCTAATTTTTATCACTGAAGATGGCTCAAGCGAGCCGAAACATGTCTGAATTTGTTTGCTCCGTCTAATGACGGAATATATGATGTATTGAATAGGAGGATACCCTCATTTTTCGCCATTGTAAAGTGAAAACCGTCAATACGGAATGATTCTAATATCTTGTAATGAAAACATATGTCCGTGCTTTGTTTGATAAGAGGGAAGAAAATGGATCCGTCTTAAAAAGAAAATGGCTGTATAGCCTTAACTACGCCAAGCAAAACATTACAAATAAATAAATAAATAAATAAATAAATAAATAAATAAATAAATAAATAAATAAATAAATAAATAAATAAATAAATAAATAAATAAATAAATAAATTACATGGATGCATAAATAAAAGGTATTATAATAAAATAATTAATAGGGGATTGTGGCCAACACGATCTCCGGATCTCAGTACGTGTAATATTTATTCAAGGGGAAATCCGCGTACAGGTGAGATAAGTGATAAGTGAAATAACAAAATACGATTACGACGCACGTCGCAGAATTTCCTTCGATGATGCCAGGTCTGCATAAACAAAAGAGGAAATCATTTTCAGCAGCGGCAATAACATTAAGGCATGAAAAGGAAAAATATCTGTCTGCTTTTACTATTTCTTGTTTTCTTTTGTGATAATGAGTCTGTTTTCTAACACATTATATTGAAGAGAACAGCGGCTGTCTCAAGCGGAAAGGACCGATAGGTTTCTAGGTGAACACGCCCGTCTTTCCCGTCAGCTCGCTATCCTGACAGTGCAGCAGTCCAAGACAGTCCAGTGAAGGCTCTCAGTAATATTCCAATTTGTTCTTGTGATTTCATTGATTTAATTATACTATTTAAACTCACAATTTAGGCGTAATGATACGTTGACATAACACTCTAGAAGGAAACATGCAACATATGCTAGATTTTGTATTTATTTGTTCTTTGATACTGGTTTAATGTCGCACTAACACATCGAAGGTTTTCGGCGACAGAAGAATGGGAAATGTCTAGGATTGTGAGGGTAGCGGCCCTGGCTTTACAGCCAAAACAATCGCCTGGTTTGAAAATGAGACATCACAGAAAACCATCTTCAAGGCTAACGATGGTGAGATTCGAACCCACCATGTGCTAGATTTATTCAACTTGAAAGAGAAAGTATACATTTTGCAATTCCTGGACGATTGCTATAAGAAAACATCAGTCTCTTCTTTTGAAATACAGTCGAAACAGTTTATTGTGACGCATTTGAAATAACGGAGAAATCTAACGGTCCCGTCCAAATCCTATATAAACACTGTATTTGAATATTCGCTTAGTACGACGTCGCTTATATCATATAAAACGATCACATTTGCGGATAAATGTATCGGCTATAACGTCCAATGCTTTTTTTTTGTTTGTTACGTATTTTGGGATTGCTGACAACAATGTAACGCTTATTATTGTGGATTTCAAATCACTCTGCCTGTCAAATAGTTAAGGCAAGCATCGCTGTGAAGACGACGCAAAGTGAAAGGAAAGTGTTTAGTACTGTAGAAAGGTCACACATAATATAGCGATTAGAAAACTGGGAAACAAACGTCAGAATCACGAAGAATTTGTGTGAATCACACTGAATGATTTCTACAATTTCGAAGGTCAGAGAGAAAATCCAGTCTTTTTTTTTTTCATGAAAACTTAAAAAATCAAGCTTGCCGCAATATCTGAGCACAAAGATATTGAAGAATCATAACTTAGATGTTTTAAGCAGAAAAGAACAAATAATGTGCCGATCAATGGACCTATTGTTCAAACGAGAGACAATGAAATTCCTTGCAGTCCTACTTCACAAATACTGTTCTATAAATACAGTACTTCTTTCAGTCACGATTTCTGAAGATTTAACTTAATTACGTTAATTAAACGTGCAAGTGTGACACTTTTAACACCAAAACAAAGAAAAACCGGTTTGTGCGACTACCGGACATAACGATCGTTGATTGACGGTCCCTTCGGTGTCGTTAAAACCGATTTCGACTGTAATTCCTTCGTATTGCTCAACGAATACCAGATCTGCAGTTACAAGAACGAAATCGTGGATGAGGGGCTCATAACAGCTAGTTTCAAATACTCTATAAACAAATGCAGAGACGAGTTCATTCTCGTGGAACGCAGCTGCTTATTTGAATTCCTAAATCTAGTCTCAGCCACAGAGTACACTCTTAAATGCATTAATACCAGCTAGAAAACAGATTTAAAATGTAAGGTTTGCCCAAATGAAACATACTTTAGCGTCGTTATTGGAAGAAAGACAACATTGCACAAGCATCGGTGGATGTCTACGTAGAGCTAGGCAAATCCAAGTGAAATGCAGCAAGACATGCAAATTCGAATAACTCCCTCCTGTCCTTCTGTCCTTATTCGTGAAAGACCAATAGGTTTCTAATCTGTACAGGAGAGTGTCCCGTCGCAAGTGAAGTGAAGTATGTCCGGTGTTGCCGGACAGTGACCGAGGGTCAGTTCTCGTTTAGACCTCACGGGAGATGTTTTCGTTAACCCAGCGTCTGCCAATGCATTCGGCTTGGCAACACCGAGGTTTGTACTGGCGGGAACCAGGGCCTAAATCAGGGCCTCTCAAGGTGCATGCATCAGCGCACTGCGCAGCGCAACATGCATAACATAACTTCACTAGGCTGACCAGATTACAGGCTCCCCACTCCTAGATTTTGGGCTATAGCCTGCCTCGCTCGCTCCGCCTCTCTCCTCCTTCCTCTCTCGCTCTGCAATGCTCCACCACCCGAGCAGAGTTGAGCCGAGCTTATTCGAGTAGCTCCGAAACAAAACGCTGGTCCGAAAAGAGCCGAGTCGGACAGATGCATGGTGCAGAGAACCTTTGCAGCATGGTTTGTATCCGCGAGATTTTGGGTGTTTGAGGGGCCCTGGCCTAAATAGCCAGTCGAGATGTTCGGTGATGATTTTCTTTTAGAATATGATATTTTACAATATCGGAAGTACGTTATTTCCGTGTGTTAAGTAATGGCAAGTGCTAAAAACAAAGTTTTTCATAATGAAGGGAGGGAAGTAGTAACAGAACGTTCACTGTCTTTTATATGTCGTGCTATATGTCACGAAGATCTGATAAGCTTGGAAAGTGTTACTGTGCTTTTTTACGTGCGGAAGCAATATGACAAGGTACTAATTTGCCATGAATTCGTCCAGAAAAATACCCAGGGTCGGTTATTAAGTGTATGATGGCAAATGATATTGGTAGTGTTGTATGAAGACTGTATATATGAATTAGTGTGTATCACGCTTTACAGTGCTCAGATGTACGTGCGAAAACAGTGGACAACCTGGTGAGAAAATAAAGAAAACAACCAACGGACGCCGGTTTGCAGGAAATTGTGAGTCCGAGACGTCGATTAAGAATGGTTTCGCCACCAACCACGGACGTATCTGAGTATCCGACATCAGATGGGCCACTGGGACACTTGCTTGAACAAACAATGGGATTAAATCCAGGCAATCACCCTTTTATCAATAATCTTTCCTGTAAGTGTAATATGGATAATAATTAGCTCAGAAAGAAAGAGATTAGAATCTTTTGAAATGTCGCAATACAGAAAACTTCTGATGGTAAGGTGAGTAGACTGAATCACGAATGAGGAGATACTGAATCGAATTGTTGAGGGGAGAACGATTTGGTGAAATTTGACTAGAAGAAGAGAGAGAATAGTAGGACACATGTTTAGACACCCTCGACTTGTTCAGCTGATTTTTGAGTGTAGTGTAGGTGGTAAGAACGGCAAAGGTAGATCAAGGTATGAATATGAAAAGCAGACTAGAGAAGATGTAGGGAGCAGTAGTTACATCGAAGTGTAGCGCAGGATAAGCGTGACATGGAAAACTGCGTCAAACCAGTGTGTGGACTGATGGCGTCCAAACAACAACATGTTCATGTATTCCACATTATAGAAACTAAAAGCAGTCTCATTTTCATTTGGGCAACACTTACACGTAATCAGAACGGAGCTGAAGCCTCGGGCAGCGTTTTGATTGTTCAACAATATGTTTAAATGCGTCTTTGACTTGAGCTGCTGTCTTTGAACTCACAGGTTGTGCAAAAGCAAGCTTAGAGTACACATTGATAACAGTCAGTAGATACTTACTGTACGAAAATATTAGTGAACGGGTAAGTTACTTAAATTTGTTAACTGTAACGACCGGGTGAGTTGGCCGTGCGGTTAGGGTCGCGCAGCTATGAGCTTGCGTCCAGGAGATAGTGGATTCGAACCCCACTGTCGGCAGCCCTGAAGATGGTTTTTCATCGTTTCCCATTTTCACACCAGGCAAATGCTGGGGCTGTACCTTAATTAAGGCCACGGCCGCTTCCTTCCCACTCCTACGCCTTTCCTGTCTCATTGTCGTCATAAAACCTATCTATGTCGGTGCGACGTAAAACAAATAGCAAAAAACAACTATAACGTAGAATTTCATTCCTTGTCCTCGTCATCTTTTCATACTTCTTCTTGATTTTAAGACATTGCAGTCAATAGCCCCGCACATTCACTGAGTGTGGAATTTATTTTATTGCTTATTATTTGGTAGAAGTTTAATGTCGAACCAACTCAGACATATTCATTTTTGAGAAGGCGGGGTAAAAAAAAAATGAATTACAACTGGGAAGGAAGTGGACATGGCCTTAATTATTGTAAATGTACATCCCAAACCTTTGTCTGATGAAAAAGTGGATAAAGAATGGAAAAGCATCTTCAGTCCAGCCGATATTTGGATTTGAAGACACCTTCCCCACCTCCAGCTTCATGACTTGAACCGCGCAGCCGATTCGCTCAGTAGTGGGAATTGTACCTAATTAATATTATGGTTTCTACTCCATTTAGTATAGGGGCTGCCAGGCCGAGGCGGTAAAGGCGTCCTCGGTTCGCCCGGAAGAGTGTGGGTTCGAATCCCAGTCAGGAAGTCGTAAAATTTAAGAAACGAGATTTCCACTTCCGGAGGTGCATATGGCCCTGAGGTTCACTCAGCCTACACCAAAAATGAGTACCAGGTTAATTCCTGGGGGCAAAGGCGGCCGGGAGTAGAGCTAACCACTCTAGCCCATCACGTGTCGAGGTTAACAATGGTGGAAGCCTTTACCTTCCATTCCTCCAAGGGCCTTCATGGCCTGTATGGAGGTGACTTTGCTTTGCTTTACTCCATTTAGTATATTCAACATCAGCCGCGACTGATAGCAAAGCGTCTATACTCTTTAGAATAGGAGTATCCTCACCATACATCCAGAATGTTCCACTCCTGTTCATCCTTCGTGCATAGGTCTATGTGTTATTTGATTTATAGTGCTTCTCTTTTAGGAACATGAATTGTCGTGCGTCTTTCAAATGAATGGAAATAATTTATATCGCCGACAATCTCGTTGTATACACACTTTCGCGGAGGAAATAGAGGGTAAGTTTCCATTCTGTTGTCTAGAACATAAACATGTTTCACGTCAGATAAATGACATAAATTTCCACTGGATCTTAACACTGGAGTAGAAGCATACAGGAAAAGGATGAAGTGGTTAGAGCATTACCAAAGTTTGCGAGCGCTGTGCAGATTATGTGGCAATATGTCACTCAATTCTCTTCCTTCTCGAGAAGACAGTATAAACACGGGAGTGCGACCCGTCCTCACAAATCATACTCTATTTTGTTCAAACTCTCGGCACTCGAGGTTTTCCTGGAAATGTGTGAATTATAAGTTATGAAACGTGGCAGGCAGGGTGCGAGCTACCGTATAATATACACATTGAGGGGAGAAAGCCACTGGAAACACAAATCACGGTGTTCATCTAAAGTTTGTACATTGTACGTCCCCACTTAAGACAAAAGAGAAAATCCACTTCCTACGATGCTGGTGTTAAAATGTGTGCGACCTATAATAATCCAGACTCCCTAATAAAGGAATTACCGGGCTAGTTGGCCGTGCGCGTAGAGGCGCGCGGCTGTGAGCTTGCATCCGGGAGATAGTAGGTTCGAATCCCACTATCGGCAGCCCTGAAGATGGTTTTCCGTGGTTTCCCATTTTCACACCAGGCAAATGCTGGGGCTGTACCTTAATTAAGGCCACGGCCGCTTCCTTCCAACTCCTAGGCCTTTCCTATCCCATCGTCGCCATAAGACCTATCTGTGTCGGTGCGACGTAAAGCCCCTAGCAAAAAAAAAAAAAAAAAAAGAAGGAATTTGACATCCTAAAGCTTACATCGCCGGGCTGAGTGGCTCAGACGGTTGAGGCGTTGGCCTTCAGATCCCAACTTGGCAGGTTCGATCATGGCTCAGTTCGGTAGTATTTGAAGGTGCTCAAATACGTCAGTCTCATGTCGGTAGATTTACTGGCACATAAAACACCTCCTGCGGGACCAAATTCCGGTAGGTCCACGTCTCTGAAAACCGTATAATTAGCTAGTGGGACGTACAAACCAATACCATTATTATTATTAATTAAAACATTTTTATTATTAAAGCTTATATCCTTCTTCTGGAGAAGGGAACAGGTATCAATTAATTGGATTGCACACTATATGCTATTGCAAAGAAAAGTTTCCTTTTTTATAACTGTTTTTAATGTTATTGGTTGCACGTCCCAAAAACAACTTTTCCGGTTTTCGGAGGTGTCGAGGTGGCGGATATTTTTCCCGCAGGAGTTCCTTTACTTGCCAGCAAAGTGCGGGCACGAGGATGACGTATTTGAGTACCTTCAAATTCCACCGAACTGAGCCAGGAGAGAACCTGCCTTCAACCTTTTTAAGGCTGCATAGATGGTGTTTCGGCAAAGCTGTGGTAAAAGAGGGAAATATCTGGGAAACTGTGGTATCAATAAAGATACACCTCCGATATTCGTTGGTGAGAAACTGAGAAGAAAACCTCCTGGCCTGCCAGCGATGAGGTTCGAGCTCATTACCCCTCGAATGTAAACCTGTAGCTACATGATTCCTAGAGCTATATAGGTAAATAACTCGGTTACAAAAGATCAATCAATGAATTTGACACCGTTGCATTCCCAGATTCGACAAGTGGTTTCAGAAATGGATTCCGATTTGAAGCAACATACTCTACTAAGATGAATCCCAATAGCAATTAGTCGGACAGAAATGCGGTTATAATATAACTGTGCACAAATCCATCCCATTACCTAAACACCCAAGAAAATTAAATCCTGTACTAACCTTCGTGGCCTAGAAAACTACTACATGCTTCACGAGATTTCTCAGAAGTTACGTTTCAATGATTCGACCCTAGATAACAGTGCACATGCAGTAGTCTGGAAGTTTCTTTCATGTCTTAATAATAACACATGTCACCAATTGTATTGATAGGAAAAATTGTGTCTAGCTAGTAGTAGTATTAGTAGAAGAAGAAGAAGAAGAAGGAAAAGAGGAAGAAGAAAAAAATAAGTTAACATAGTGGCACATAAATGGTTTTTAAAACTTTTAGACACATTTTCCATTTTATTTTAAACTAGCACTTTTACCCGTTCTTCGCACAGGAATTTTTATTGGATTACATGTTTCCTTCATTGGTACATGCAAATTTACATGCCTGTATTGAAGACGTGCTTCTGTGGTAGTTTGTAGTGTGGTGAGTTGTCTGAAAAAGAAGAGGAAAGTGTTGGGACAAACACAAACTCCCAGTCCCCGAGCCAGCCAGAAGAATGAATCAAACGAGATTAATAACCACGACCCGGCTGGGAATCGAACCCGAGACCCTATGAACCGAAGGCCTCATCGCTGACCATTCAGCCAAGAAGTAGGACACGGAGAAGAAGGTAATGCCGTAGGATGAAATGAAATGGCGTATGGCTTTTAGTGCCGGGAGTGTCCGGGGACATGTTCGGCTCGCCAGGTGCAGGATTTTTGATTTGACTCCCGCAGGTTACCTGCGCGTCGTGATGAGGATGAAATTATGATGAAGAGGACACATACACCCAGCCCCCGAGCCAGCGAAATTAACCAATGATGGTTAAAATTCCCGACCCTGCCGGGAATCGAACCCGGGACCCCTGTGACCAAAGGCCAGCACGCAAACCATATAGCCATAGAACCGGACATGCCGTAGGATAATTCGGTCTGGGACAAAGGAATGAAAGAGGAAGTTGGCTAGTTGAATTCTGCGCTGATCATAATTTAGTTCTTGCTAATACGTACTTGGTTCAAACACCATAAATGGCGGCTAAACAAGTGGGAAACATCTGGAGACACAGGAAGGTATGAAAGAGACTTCATTACGATTAGGCAGAGATTCAGAAAAAAGGTGTTGGATTGCAAGACGTTCTCAGGAGCAGACGTGGACTCTGACCACAATATGGTGGTCATGAGATGTCATCTGGAGTTGAAGAAATTCAAGAAAGGGAGAAAAGCAAGACGATGGGATCTAGATAAGTTGAAGGAAAAGTACCGATATGACTAATTTCTTGGCAAGGTTGCTGCGAAGCATAACACTGCTGTATAATGGAAGAAGCGCCGCTTTTAATAACAATAACAGAGTAATAACCATCGAGTAATAGTGTCATGCTTACTTTACTAACCATAACATGTTCTTGTGCTCGGTTGTTTGTTTATTATTATTATCATCATAACTGTTCTTAGTATTATTTTCTTTTCGTTTGTTTGGTATGGTTTGTTTTGAAGTCTCCGGATAACGTCATAAATAACCACGTACCGCCACTGCGTGCGACTTATACACCCATGAAATACTCATATGTTTTTAGAAGGTGATTTTGAAATTTATCAGAAACAGAATTGTGGAGAGAGAGGCCATGGCCAACGAGAAAGTGGATCTGAAGTGGCTAACGTTGACAGTCTGTATTGAACCCATGAACTTTGTGTCCCATGAAATTAGAGTCTTAAAGTTACCACATGAGGCCCCATATTAATCGCAATGAGAAGCTCGAATACATTTTTTATCTCGCAGAGGCGGCACGAGGCGAGTAGGTTGCGCCTTTCTTTCTTACGCTATGATATGTGACGTCACTCGTACGTGTCAAGGGTGGATAGATACAAAATAAAGTGTTGGTTAAATAAATATACTTATTGAAAAGCAGTGAACCGAAGGTAATGAGTGTCCTGTAATTATCTGTGAGACAATTGGTCTTTAGTACTACAGATTTGAGATTGCTAAGCAGTTTCCTAGGGAATCTCGTGAAAGACGCGCGTGTCTATTCAACCCACGCCACGTCGTCAGAATATAGTAAGAATACAGAATATACGTTATTTAACCAGTCAATTTGGTACGAGATAATTTTTAATGTTCATGAACAATGTCACTAGCAATTTAGCAAGTACTTGGTTACAGTAAAAACTGCTTTAAATTCATGTTCACAAGGTCGGAAAATGTACGCAAAATTTCTTGGCGGCAAGGAAAAATGCCTAAGAGAGGGGATGGAAAACTATAAATAAAGGGACGCGCCATCTTGAAATCACCTGCATTGAATCATTGGATCTCGAAAGAGAAGATCATACTCTTGGGTAAATTGATCGGCGAGTAACATACTAAGTCCAGCAGAAACTTAGATTTTGGTTGAGGTGGCTGGAGTATTGTCTCCAAGTGGAGATAGTTTTTTCATTAGAGTATTAATCACACGTAAAGCCGGTCATCTCAATGCCGCAGTAGTATTAGTGAAATTCGAATGATATTGTGTTGTAAGAAAGGTACCGTGTACGGTCGACAGTAGTCGTGTTCGGTCCGCGAAAATATCGAGTGAAGGGTATTTTTTTTGGTGCCTTTATTCCAGAAAGCAAAAAATGAATAAAATAAAATGTGAAGCCAGAAGTGTTGAAATGCATAAATAAACCTTGGAAGGTTACTGGTGAGCTAGCACGATGGAAGCTGAGTGCTGTAAAGGTAGGTGAAATGTCGCCATCACCCATATATATCTGTTTTATGATGTCACACTTATATTTTGTAATGGGTATTTATGACGCTGTTTGGTCACCCATTTGTTTCGTGAAATGTAAAAAAATACGACAAAAGGTCATTTGCTTTTTACGCTTGGATAACATTTATAAATTATTACGAGTGCCGTGTAATGTGTTGTAAATAGTCAATTGGAGGGTTATGAAGCGATATAACGTCTAAGGTAGATCGTCATTTCCGTGAACTTATTTCCTGTATTTTGTGGTGTCAAGTTAAGATTCTTTTTATCTGAGGTGAAAATTTTCTCTGTTTGAATTATGACGAAAGTGGTGCAAGAAATCCGTGTTTACCCATTTTCAATCGGGTGTAGGGGCGCTGTCGTGTTGAGCAATGTAGATCGGTGGATATCTGTCACGAACGGACTGCTATTTCTATGTCCCTTTAAACTGTGTATAACTGACCATAAATAACAGTAAAGTTTGTCAGTTAATTTTTGTGAAATCCAGTTCAGAAGTACGAGGTCACGTTGGTTATGCGTTGTGGTTTCTAAGGATTATTATTCCATTCTTTTTTGTCATTGATATTTGTCATGTTTTGAAGCAAGTGGTTCAAGGCTTGTTTGAATGTGAGTTGCGGTAGGATTTTTGTGAATCAGGTGATTGGAAGCCTGTAATTATGCCGGGAGATTCTATATGAACCCAAGGAAATTATTTGTATAATGTTTGAGATGGAAATTGTGAGGGAATCCACGGAAGTGTCAGTTCGTAACGTGTATAATATTACTGAATGACATCTTAAAGTAAACCTCTGTGCATAATCTGTTTGGGCCAGGAATGTCAATTTTATAAGCGAGATCGTAGATTTCATTTTTTTGAGACCAGTTAAACGTGACTATAACAGGTGTTTTCCGTCAAAGCTATGACAGCGGAGGGTAACTCATTCCACTGGACAGCCCATCGGAGAGTACGCCGCTGGGAGATAACGGTATCTTTGGATCTGTCGACGTGTTAAAAATCAGACCATGTTCTTTAGAAGGGAGTTCATAATTTTGCAAGGAACTAATTAAAATGTTCATCCATGAATAACATATACGTTATTAGATAGCATTCTATAATATTAACTTGTTTAACCGACATCTGAACCCATATTTTGAAACCACGGAAGTTGGACTATGAGCGAATTTGACCATTTTCAGGGTGTCCAAAATAGAGTGTTGGTGGTAGTTATTGTTTTATTTTTGAGGGCTGCACAAAGCTTATTTAAATGTCATGATGGGACGTGACATAGTATTGGATTACATTTTACGTCGAGTTACTTATGCAGATTTTTAGTACTTAATTATTAGGGTTATCCAAGTGTTAATAATTGCTAGTGTTAGATTAAACTATGGTGTGATGTCATGACACAAGATATAATACTGGAAATAAACGATAATAACAGCTTTCACGATATCAAGCGACGATAAACACTATAAAATAAAACGTAAATAAATTTGAGTAGGGACTTGTTAAAGAAACCATTCGTCCGCGGAGATAGAATTTGTTGTTAATTAGGATTTATAAAATCATTTCAATTTATTAAATTATTAAACTCAGTGGAAACCGTATTTGAGAAATAACTTAAAGCCGAGTGATTAACTTTAAGATGTATTCTGGAAATCTTAGTTTATATTGCTGGGAAAGTTCAATTATTAACGTAGCGCTTAAGGGGACATGTCCGAATGTAATGGATTTTACTGCCGCAAAGTAATGTGAGCAATTTTGTTGTTGTATTATTTGACTTTGATTGATTGAGCATTAAATATGCTGGGATTAGTAAAGTGGAAACCTTGATCATCAATCGATGTATCTAATTATGTGTAGCCTTCAGCTTAGAAACTTGGATGGTCATGGGGTCATCAAACTCATTGTCCTAGATTAAGGCCAGATGCCATTATAGCATCACTTTCCTTACCGTCATCATCTACAATGACTTTAAAGTAAATTAGAAGGTTAGATGTCGGTCCCTCACATAATCACAGGTCACACCGATTCAATTAATGGTCCATGCCGTACAACCACTGTGTGGCACATACCGACTGGACTGTCTTAATTATACCAGGAGTCCAGAGTTCGAGTTGCGAGGGCTGGACCATCACGAATCATTATGATGGTACATGTAGTCTCACATTGAAGCCGAATTTAAGGATTTCCAGACTTTCTTTTCTTCACTCTTAACTTGTGACAATGGTTTCTAGTAAGAATGCCCATCGGGCAGTTAAGTCAAAGCTTCTCAAACCAGTATACCTCTCCCCTGCGTTGTAATTAGCGTTGTGTTGACTGGACAAGATAGGTTCGAATCATAATGTTGAGTTTCTGAATTTTTCCTCTTTTAAATATTACTTAAATAAACCACAGTATTTTTTAAAAATGATCTTTCATTTGGTAGATAGATTAGATAATACTGAAACCCACCTATTACCTAAGCAAGTGACGACAAACCCGTTAAAGACCCAAGAGACAGATCTCATGCTAATTGCTGATAGGTAAGGAAGGTAGGTATCCTTTATGGACCTCCAAGGGTTTAGTATGAAGAATGAACAACGAATCCGTTTTTTAGCTGTTTCCAAACTAGTAATAACTATGTTTGATACTTTTCATTATTTCCATTTCCCGGCTTCCTGGTTAAATGGTTAGCGTGCTGGACTTTGGTGCAGAGCGTACCGGGTTCAATTCTCTGCCGAGTGAGGGATTTTAACCTTCATTGGTTAATTCCCATGACTCGGAGTCTGGGTGTGTGTCCCGTCCTCATCATAGGTAGGGTCCCATTCTCTTAGACGCCAAGGTCGCCTATAAGGTGTCAACTCAAAGGACGTTCACCAGGCCTCTTCGGATGCCACACGCCGTTATTATTATTATTATTATTATTATTATTATTATTATTATTATTATTATTATTATTATTCCTTGCCTTGAAGGAAATTAATAAAAATATTCGAAATATTCGGAACTTTAATATTCCTGTTAATATGCTTATTGAACTTATAGTCGCAAACAAATGATTAAATACATTTTAAAGCTACCTCTCTGTTTGGTATTCGATCAAGATAAATAAAAATAAAACTTGTATATGCCTACGTATATTTGCTAAGACAATTTTCTATTATTTGACTTGCAAGTTCACAAAAAGGTTCTTATGTTCGTTTTTACTCGGATATTTCGTGTTTTTTTCATTTGAGACTTACAATAACAGAATAAACAGTGTCACCAGAAACCAGTAATCAGATGCATAACTACGCATAGAGTCCATAGGGTCGTCTTAGAAATTAATGTGACTTCTCTTCTTGGATAATCTAAAGAGAAAGCTACACTTCTAGTAAAGTAGATATAGCCTATATAATACTAAGAAACGTCCTATGTCTTCTTTGAATCAACGTGAGGGGTTCTATCGTTGCTTTCAGAGGGGAGAAGGAAGTGATGGGGCAAGCGGAGAATGGCAGGCGAAATCACAAATAAGAAATTCGATTCTAAAAGAGAAATCTGAATTATTCATAGCACAATACGGCTTAAGACATACGCTCTGTGTACTGAGGGAAAGAATCGTGGTCAGAAGGAAGTAGGGAGGAAGTGCAGCACAACTGAATCGCATTAATGTCCCCCTTGTGGCTAGAGGCTTCATCCCACGATGTGCCAATTGAAACTGTAATCAGGAAGCGGAAACTTGCGAGAAGGAAGTCCTTGACTTTTCGAGAGGTCCTCTTCAGTGTTCACGTTACTTTGGTAAAGGTGATTGGTGTTTCAACGGGACTATGGGTCACTCATGCAACAGTACATGGTGAAGAAATGAAGGGTAAGTATGAAACGGAAATTCTATTTATAATCGTCCCCCTACGTACTGTGATGGATAGCGCAATTAGCTACTGTCCTGGAAGGTCGGGTTCAATTCTCAATATTGTCAGTGATATAAGATTGTCAAGAGGGTGGTCTATCTGTCTATCTGTGAAGTCTTCAGAATGGAGGCTGCTTGGATCCTCAAATGGCGTTACCAAAATATTGTTACTTTAATTGTTGTGCTGATGGAGTGAATATATCTCATGGGGACTGCTATGAGTAATTTTGCATTAATATTAGTAAATATTTTCTAGGGATATTCGCATTTACGATGTTTTAAATAAGGGTTAGACATCTCTTCATTCGGTTATCAGGACATTTAGGGATGATAGTAATGATGTAAAGGAGAGGGCGTATAAGTCACAGGTAAGACTTGAATTAGAGTATGGCTCTACTGTAGTGTATGGGACCCTCATCAGGGTAACGTGATTCGAGAACTGGAAAAGATTTTGAGAAAACAGCACGATTTATTTGAAGTGATTCTCGACAAACGAGCAGTGTTACGGAAATGTTACAACCTTTGAACTGACAGGACTTGGGAGTAAGGAGATGAGCTGCTTGGCTAAGCGGCGTGTTTCAAGATGTCAGTTGAGAGGTGCGGGATGACATTAGTGGACGAATAATAAGCTTGAGTGGCGCTTTCTAATGTAAAAAAAAAAAAAAAAAACTTAGCAGGTTCGATCCTGGCTCAGTCCGGTGGTATATGAAGGTGCTCAAATACGTCAGCCTCGTGTCTGTAGATTTACTGGCACGTAAAAGAACTCCTGCGGGACAAAATTGCGGCACCTCGGCGTCTCCGAAAACCGTAAAATAGTAGTTAGTGGGATGTAAAGCAAATAACATCATCATCATTATTATTATTATTATTATTATTATTATTATTATTAAATATAAAAAACTTCTATTTATAAAATGAGAGTTTTGTCTGTACATTGCTCAGAATTTGAAAAGAATGGTATTTATGTATCGGTCACGTCCACAGTAACAAGGAAATGCACTTTTTACTTTTACGTAATGTCTGTCTGTCTGTTTGTCTGTCTGTCTGTCTGTCTGTCTGTCTGTCTGTCTGTCCTTATGTATGTACACGCATCACGAGAAAACGGCTGATGATAATTTAATGAAAATCGATATGTACAGTCGGAGGATGAGCCACTACAATCTAGGCTATAAATCATTTTATTCACGCTGAGTGAAAAGGTAGTTTAGGGGAAGGCCTGAAATCGAATTCTCAAATATTTACATTATTAGCGGTCCTATCGATAAATACTACATAACTAAAGTCATGTCTTATACATTTTTACCGTAGCGGCGATGATAAAACAGATATCCATGAATATGTATTATAACAGTGCCGAGCCTCGAGAAACTGGTTTAACAGAATTTAATGAAAATCGGTATATAGAGTCGGGGAATATGAAAGTACAGTCTAAGCTATAAACAATTTTATTCACCCTGGATGAAATTGTAGTTCAGGGGAAGGGGCCTAAAATTTAATTTTTAAATACCTGTGTTATTGGTCCTGTCGAAAAGTACTACAAAACGTAAGTTATAGAGAATTAAATTTCCGATCATTTATGTCTTATTCAATTTTACAGTACCGTCTATGATAGGAGTGGCAGGGACCTATTTCAGAGCCGGAAGAAAACTAGATGTGAAGGCCTACAATATCGAAAGCGCGTAGCGTGATCAACAATAGCATTACATTGACCATTGTTTATTGTGATGTTCTTTGTCTCATATGGTGCTACTCATCTCCGATAGATGGGATTACTGCTGCGTACTTAGTATAACAACCTGCCTGAATATTGGCGGGAAATAAGTGGGGAGTTAGGTAACTTTCTTCTTTAGCATGCCATTCCTCTGGTTCATGTATTTTCTGATACTACTGGCACGTAAAAAAGTGGTTCATCATAGTATTCAAGCTATTCGATCCCTACTCTGACGCGCTGTTCAGAATGAGCCGTGTCACCGGCCGTGTGCACACTTAAGGCACAGGCTCACTTGGTAGTACTATAACCTGGTCTAGAATTACAATTTCGGCCTATTCCAAATTATAGCACCACAATTCATTAAATAACTCGAAATCCAACCCTGCAAAGAGCCGTTACTTAAGAAAAGCTTCTTCATTTTATTGAATTCTTCACTAATTTTATTCCTAATCAGCAGTGAAGAGGTGGTTTCTCCTCTGACTTGAAGGAAAAAATTGCCTCCAAGTCAGATAGATTTTTCCACAGCCAGTATAGTGAATTGGGATTATCCGACTCCTCGGAAACTCCTCTTAAACAGATAAGTAAGAGGGCGTAGTTTTTGCTCTGGGTCTCTACATTATTCGCCCCATCCCCCCATCTTCAACCCCCCCCCCCCCTTCCCTGCCCACCCGAAATTAAAAAGTGTTCACGGCTCACGGCTGTCTGCGGCCTTGTCATTCCAGCTCTGGAACTTTGGACTGTTCGATCGGAAGCGTAGTACTGTTCGTTAAAAGTGAGAGTTATTTTGATCGAGTATTTCATATGAAAACATTGCTTTTAATAGCGACATTCCTACTGGCGTCATTGTACTGATCTATGTTGATTTCAGTTGTGAAAACGACTAAGACAGCCTTTCTGAGGATGTAAAAAGGCAGGTGGAGTGTAAGTATAATGACCGACTTGATTGTGACTGATGGTAGGCAAGAGGGCCTACAATCACAATAAAGATTCCCTAACCCAGTCTTCACAAAAGAAAAGACGTTTGGTGATTTCCCCATCGCGTTTCTAGGGTAACGTTAAGAGCTATGCAATTTAATACAATCTTGCTCACAACGTGTACACTACCTAACTAGAATTATGTATACAATGCAGAATTCCGTAGCGAACCACGAGTACATCAGCTAGTCTATATATATAAAATAAGAGTTTTGTCTGTACATTGCTCAGAATTTGAAAATAATGGTATTTCTGTATCGGTCATGTCCATAGTAACAAGAAAATGCACTTTTTTACTTTTCCGTAATTTCTCTCTGTCTGTCTGTCTGTCTGTCTGTCTGTCTGTATGCCTGTCTGTCTGTTTGTCTGTACACGCATCACGAGAAAACGGTTGAAGAGAATTTAATGAAAATCGGTATGTGAAGTCAGGGGATGAGCCTCTACAATTTAGGCTATGAATCATTTTACTCACGCTGAGTGAAATGGTAGTTTAAGGGAAGGCCTAAAATTGAATTCTCAACTATTTATGCTATTAGTGGTCTAATGAAAATCGGTATGTGAAGTCGGGAGATGAGCCTCTACAATCTAGGCTATAAATCATTTTACTCACGCTGAGTGAAATGGTAGTTTAGGGGAAGGCCTAAAATTGAATTCTCAACTATTTATGTTATTAGTGGTCATATTTTAAAGAAAATGGGTATGCAAAGTTGGGGAATAAGTTGCTACAATCTGGGCTGCCAATAATTGTATTCACGCTGAGAAAAATGGTAGTTTAGGGGAAAGCCTAAAATTTAATTCTCAAATATTGTTGTTATTAGTGGTCCTATCTTGATGAAAATCGGTATGCAAAGTCAGGAAATAAGTCGCTATAGTCTAGGTTGTAAATTATTTTATTCGCGCTGAGTGAAATGGTAGTTTAGGGGAAGGCCTAAAATGTAATTCTCAAATATTTCTTATTAGAGGTGTAATCGATGAATGCTACATAACTAGGGTTATATAGTATTAAATTTCCTATTATTCATGTCTTATACATTGTTACCGTACTGGCTATGATCACAAAGATATTCCTGATTTTGGTTTTTTTGTTACTAAGTCCATATCAGCGCCGAGTAACCAGAAATGGGTAAACAGTATTTAATAAAAATCGGTATGTAAAGTCGGAGAATAAGAAATTACAGTTTATGGTATAAAATATTTTACAAATCACAGAGACGAAAGAAAACTAAATGTGAAGGCCTACAATACAGAAAGCTCATAACATTGATCAACAATAACATTACATTGACCATTGTTTGTCGTGATGTGCTTTATGTCATATGTTGCCCTTCATCTCCGGTAGATAGGATTACTGCTGCGTACAGAGTATTTTTTATTTGATTTACGTCGCACCGACATAGATAGGTTTTATGGCGACGATGGGACAGGAAAGGTCTAGGAGTGCCTTAGGCCTTAATTAAGGTACAGGCCCAGCACTTGACTGGTGCGAAAGTGGGAAACCACGGAATACCATCATCAGCACTGCCGACAATGGGGTTCGAATCCACTATCTCTCGGATCCTAGCTTTTGTGGGGATGAATAGACCTCTCCGTGTCATATGGTCTTCAAATCCTTTTAGAACATGACCAAGGAATATTCAGACACCTACTCAGGCAGAATTATTATTATTATTATTATTATTATTATTATTATTATTATTATTATTATTTAATCTCTTTACATTCGAGGGATGGTTTTACCTCCGACCCAAGGGCAGTGTTCTGGAGCGTGAGACATTTGGACGGGGATACAACTCGAAATGAGGACCAGTACCTCACCCAGGCGGCCTCACCTGCTATGCTGATTAAGGGCCTCGTGGGTGATGGGATGATTGGAAGGGACAGGTAAGGAAGAGGGAATGAAGCGGCCGTAGCCTTAAGTTAGGTACCATGCCGACTTTGCCTGGAGAAAAAGTAGCAAACCACGGAAAACCACTTCAAGGACGAATGAGGTGAGAATCAAACCCTCCTCTACTCAGTGGACCTCTCGAAGCTGAGTGGACCCCGTTCCAGTCCTCGTACCACTTTTCAAATTGTGAGGCAGAGCTGAGAATCGAACCCGGGCCTTCAGTGGTGGCAACTAATCACACTAACTACTACATCACAGAGGCGGACTATTATTATTATTATTATTATTATTATTATTATTATTATTATTATTATTATTATTATTATTATTATTATTATTAAGCAAGTCCTGAGACTGGAAATAAAGCGGCCGTGGCTTTAATTGAAGTAAAGTTTCCGCAGTTTCCTGTTGTCAAAATGGCAAAACGTGGAAAACCATCTGCATGTCTTCCGATTGTGGGGTTCGAAACAACTAAAAGCAAGCTTACAGCTACACGGCTCGTACCATGCAACCAACTCACTGGATTGTACTTTAAAGGTTCCTCTAAAATAGTCTACTCATTTCTTGTTGTATCAACTCTCTCTGCTTCACAATTTCATTTTAGTTTTTTCATCTCCATGACGTGGACTTGTTCCTGAAGGGATCAACATTGCGAGCCACAGATCAGCACTGAGCCAACAGCTGTCGTGTACCCGTTTAATCTGACAGGCATGTACTCATCAATTTGAACACTTATCAGTTGTTTCCACTTCATCCAATCGAAAAATCCCCGGAAAACCCGCACATTCCCAACAGATTTAATGAATTCAAAGTCGATTAAGATATAGTCTACTATGGATGTTGCCCTTACCCTCCAATGTGTAGCAATGAATAGCCTTGATGAATATATTCGTAGCTGCCAATGCCATACAGAAGTTCAGAAAATGCTTCCAATTCCTATTAGCTTCCATATCTTCCCCACATTTACCCACCGATTTCCCATATCCTCCAGTTCTATTTCCAGCTCTAGCACTGAAATGCTTAACAGAAACTAAATTGCGTGCAATAGTATTCCTGATGAACAGTCCTACCCTACACTCAACCCTTCCCTTTTTAATACCTGTCAAGAACACTTCACAATCTCCTATCTCCTCCCATAATCCGAATATCATTAACTCCTAACACATCTCCTCATGAAATAATCACCACCACCATCCTAACACATCCAGATGCGTCCTGTTTGCTGACTCAATCAGTTCTGATTTCTTTCGTCCATAAATCCCATTAATATTGATAGTTCCCCATTGAATTCCATTTCTTTCTCCAAGCTGTTTCCAAGGAGTCCCTCGCCTGTCAAATGGGAGTGAAACTCCGTTACTCCCATAGGTCCGAATTTGCTTAAAACGTTCTGAGCGTGCTGGGTGAAAAGTCTGTGCAGCAGGATGCTACCCTGCTTACACATAGTCCCAGTGAGATCTCTCATCTAACGGGTTAGGGACCATCGGTGGATTACGTAGTCCTGGCCGCCTAAGTACAAGGATGGCCATGACTCAAAATATGTCTGATACGACCACACCCATTCCATAGCAACTGGTATCCTAACAATCAGGGCCACTTACTAGACCACTCAGCCGTTGCTCATGATTCATTTACTAGGACGTGACTATAGCAACCCACATCAGTAACCATTTGGTTATCTTATAGTAAAATTTTACACCATCTTTTGTATCAGAGTAGACAGGGTAGGCATGTATGTACTGTTCTCTTCTATATTGTAAAAAAAAAAAAAAGGCCGAATGCGGGGTGGCCGGTAATAATGCCAGCGAGACATAATACTGTTGGGAGATCAGAAGAATGCACATGCCCGGTGAGGCACGGGACGAAGGGGTTTTCACCAGCAGAGCGAGTGACGCAATGGTTACCATAGCAACTCCGCTACTATCAAGGCGACTTTATATTCTCTTCTATTGGCAGCTCTTCGCTCTTGTCAGTTGTAATCCAGCAAACTGCAACGTGTCAGTCAATGTTTTCGTGTAGCAGATAAGAGCAGATAAGAGCCGATCTGTCTGCGCAGAACAGAAAGTTCGTGCCTGCAGGCCACATTCCTCATTCTTGCATTCTTCTTATCTCTACACCGTACTTGCAGCGCAGTTGCAACAGTGTAGACGGAGCCAGCAGCAAGAAAAACGAAAGCACCAGCGAACTATTGAGGTTTGCGATAAAGAAGCTCCTAGAAAATGCTGGAAACTAATTAACAATGACCCAGATGCTCAGAAGACCTGGAAGTGGAAACTATTAGGATCTTCTATAGAACTTTATATTAAAAAAACGCATCTGGTGCACGATAGTCAGTCTGGAGTCAGTCTTGAGTGCTTCAGTAGCGAGTGAATATAAACAGTACGAGACGAGTCACTGGGTGTGAGTCCATCAGACAGCTGCGCGGAGTTCAACAATGAATCTTACGATTGTGAACTGTTCTGAAACGGCACTGGCTATAAGAAGCTGTGAGGAGAAAAGAGATACACTCAACGGTGTGCGGTGTAATAGCCCAAGTAAGTTTGTAAGTCACTGTGTGTTACGATCGTGAGAAATAATCGTGCCGAGTGGAAAACTCAAACGCGAGTGAACTTATGATTAACATTAAACAGTGTTCTGTAAATTTGGAGGATAGTAAAATATGCTACTTCTCAGAGTAGGAACTTTAGTTTTAAGGATCCCGAAAATCCGCCATGATGTATAGTTTTCATGTTTAAATTATTTGTAGTACTGTACCCCAATGTCCTCCCACGACATCTCTCCACTGACGGCTCGGAACATACCACTTAGTCGAGCAGCTCGTCTCCTTTCTCCCAAGTCTTCCCAGCCCAAACTTTGCAACATTTTTGTAACGCTACTCTTTTGTCGGAAATCGCTCAGAACAAATCGAGCTGCTTTTCTTTGAATTTTTTCCAGTTCCTGAATCAAGTAATCCTGGTAAGGGTCCCATAAAACGGAACCATACTCTAGTTGGGGTCTCATCAGAGACAAATATGCTCTCTCCTTTACCTCCTTACTACAATCCCTAAATACTCTCATAACCATGTGCAGAGATCTGTACCCTTTATTTACAATCATATTTATGTGATTACACCAATGAAGATCTTTCCTTATATTAATGCCTAGGTATTTACAATGATCCCCAAAGGGAACTTTCACCCCATCAACGCAATAATTAAATCTGAGAGGACTTTTCCTATTTGTGAAACTCACAACCTGACTTTTATCCCCGTTTATCATCATACCATTGCCTACCGTCCATCTCACAACATTATCGAGCTCATTTTGCAGCTGCTCACAATCTTGTAACTTATTTATTACTCTGTACAGAATAACATCATCTGCGAAAAGCCTTATCTCTGATTCCACTTCTTCGTTTTCCTATGCGAAGTTGCAAAGGTTAGTGAGCCTTAAATACAGTATGCTGCAAGAATGAGTAAATTCGTCGTTCAAACATACACAGTACGGTAAGGCTTATTTTTAATTACATATAAACACAGGAAAATGAACACAACGAACGTCATTCTAATCGACTACATATCCATATGTGGCTGGGAGGCCTAACCAATCTTAAGGAAAAGAATGGATAGGAAGAGCATTGTGACATACAAGGTTTGGTTTCTTCAACGAAGATATACGACTCCTACAAGTTGTTGGACGGGACCTTACTTTTTATATTGCCAGTAACCGCCCACTTCTTTATCTGAACAATTCACTGCAATCGTTATACAATGAACTGGAACTTCTGGATATGCCTAACATTTAACTGCATAAACAATGTTCTAAATAGCAGAAACGTGTTAAAAAGGCTGTTCATTATCTCAGCGTTAAGAGCTACGAAAATGTAGGTAAACTTTTATCATGCCACAGAATAAAGAACAATGATGTTTCACAATACTCTCCCCGCCTCGGAAAGTTTTCACCATTACGAGAAGAAGGCCGCGTAAGTGAAAAGATCCTGAACTTAACCGAGTAACCTTCAGAAAAGTGAGAGAGTACGAAGTTCGTGTGTTAAAAGTTTGAAGGCAACTAAAACTTTGAAGACATCTCTACGCTGCATTCAGAGCAAGCCAAGTTAGAAGCTCAGAGATCAAATCCAGTGGGAATATGCCAACGTGAGAGTCGGTGAAATATAATGATACGAATAAAACAGCGTGTGTTTTATTACTTTAGTTTATTTCAGGATGATCAAATAAATGCACACATACACCCAATTTATCATGGATGACCACACTTACTAATTGCTGTCTATTAAGAAGTCTCTCACAGCAGAACTCCAGCTGAACAGCCTTTACCTGAAGGAAGCTCTAATCCTATTCACGGGATCACCTTAACTTTCACTTCTCTAAATCCAGTCGCCCCAACTGTGTACAGACCGCTGGGTTTGAACAAAGTGTTACTGGCTACGCAACACACGATGACTACCCTTGATTCGACTCCGGAGACAGTCCAGTAATTCACACGGTCACATACAATGGCAAACTAAACAGTAACAGCTCAACAGTATTCAACAGCAGGACGATACTCACAACAGCGAACATTAACACAGGTCCAATTGTCCTCACACTCACGATAACTGCTACAAACGCTGACTCAATCTACAGAAGTACACACAGACAATACTCTAAGTCAGTAAACAGTCTTTTGTCCCATACATCATCTTCAGTCCGGCTACTCGCTGGTCACTCCGACACAACCACCACAACTCCTCGATCAGACCTCGGTGGCACACTAGCGACAGCCAACACCTCTGTCGCCCTCAGCCCTCAACCGATCCCCAACACACTGATTCTCACACTGACTCCACCATTGAGTCCAATACTGATCGATTGTCTATAGTTTGGTTGATGTGTAGCAGAATATTCGCGATGTGGATGGAGGTGGAACATTCTCGTTGCATCTCACAGAAACTCACAGGTAAACCAGCCGAGGAGAACAATACACAGAATGGCCGGCTGGGAGATCTCTGGTTGTCTGACTCACTAGCCCCTTCCAGGAAGTACCGAAAGTGGTTACCACGGGGCTGGCACGTAAGAGTATTAAAGAATGGAAACGGATAAGAACGCTATTACCAAAATGTAATTGGGCACCCATGATGGTTGGTAATTTACTTGTGTGGCTAAGCGGACGATGCACCGATGCGGGACTAAATGCTAGGAAAGAAGAAGTTGACTTGTGTGGCTGCTGACAAGGAGATGGCTGCCACGAGGTACAGAGCCATTGGATTTCGACAAGGGCATGCTTGGGGGATGCCCCCTCAATGGGCTGTGTAGGTCCATCGGACCGAATTAAAGTCTCGACTCACCATTCCGAGGAACTATTCTCCATTGCTCCCGTGCTAAGTGGCGACGGTCCAAATACAAACTGATTCGCCGAGCTTCATTGTATTTCGTGAAATGGGGTTTATGTGCCGCTGCTCTTGCGGAATATCCGAGTTTATTTTCGGAGGGGGGTTCGTTTTCCGTAATGTTCTGATGGTAACACACTTGAAATTCCTGTCGGATAGTAGACGTCGGTTGTGCACTAATATTTGGCTGTTAAACATTTTAGGGTACTGCGTTTGCTGTCGGTCTAAATGTTAGGTCGCCCAGAACATTCCACAATTGGCACAATACTTTCCACTTACACAGGACGAATGCTACCTTTTATTTGGGGCTGTTTAACTTCAATGAAATCAAACTTTCCGAGGCGGGGAGAGTATTGTGAAACATCGTTGTTCTTTATTCTGTGGCATGATAAAAGTTTACCTACATTTTCGTAGCTCTTAACGCTGAGATAATGAACAGCCTTTTTAACACGGTTTTGCGGCGTGGACCAAGTTCCAGCCCTCGTACCACTTTTCAAATTTCGTGACAGAGCCGGGAATCGAACCAGGTCCTCCAGGGATGACAGCTAATCATGCTAACCACTACACCACAGAGAAAGACGTATCTAAATTATACCAACAAAAAATCCAGGATGTTTTTTGTGTTATTTAAAGCAAGATGGTGCAATCAGATTTGTGAAGGAAATTTACCTTTCGAGAAAATGAGGCTGTCCACCTCTGTGGTGTAGTGGTTAGTGTGATTAGCTGCCACCCCCGGGAGGCGCAGGTTCGATTCCCAGCTCTGCCACGAAATTTGAAACGGTTTACGAGGGCTGGAACGGCGTCCACTCAGCTTCGGGAGGTCAACTGAGTAGAGGTGGGTTCGGTTCCCACCTCAGCCACCCTGGAAGTGGTTTACCGTGGTTTCCCCACTTCTCCTCCAGGCAAATGCCGGGATTGTACCTAACTTAAGGCCACGGCCGCTTCCTTCCCTCTTTCTCGTCTATCCCATCCAATATATCCACCTCCCCCCGGCAAGGCCCCTGTTCATAACAGGTGAGGCCAGCTGGGCGCGGTACTAGTCATCCTCCCCAGTTGTATCCCCAACCCAGAGTCTGAAGCTCCAGGACACTGCCCTTGAGGCAGTAGAGGTGGGATCCCTCCGAGGGAAAAGCCGACCCTGGAGGGTAAACAGATAAAGAAGAAGAAGAAAATTAGGCTACTTTGTTACTTCCGGGAGCACGATTCAAATCGACAAACCCGCCTCGTTTTGCTTTGCGTGAGCGCATACCACTGCCCGCTGCTCTGTTTCAGGGAAGGGAGGGAAAGTGGGATTAAAATGCTACGCAGTCTCTTTCCGACCCGCACGAAACGCCTTAACCCATCGTGCAACAGTCCTATACGAAATTTCATTCTCACAACATTCTGATGCATTTTTATTTCCGCGGGCAATCTCGATTTTAATCCACGAATGCTGATCACCTTTGGAAAACACGCTTTAGAGCGGAGAAATCGACACTCTTCACTTCAACGCCACACAGCACCAACACTCCCAACTGGATGCCCGTCAAATGCACACAACACACTGACAACAGCGCCACGTGACCGCTCCCATTTGCACATGCCCTATCTCCCGCGAGTGTCTGGACTACGTTGCAACTACTTTATTTACAACCCTCGTATCTTTGCACCAATGCCTGCTCGATCTGCAACCAAAGGCAGCTATCGGGTGCATATCGAGCAGGCAGTGCTTTGCACACACGTGGTTTGTAATTCTGTGTGCAGTCCTCATAAGAGTGCGCTACTTGTCGAGAATATCTTGTCAGAATTTGATCTGCGTGAGGTTCTGATCAATCTCATTTATAACTGATAATGATATTTTTTTTTTGCAAGTTGTTTTACGTCGCACCGACACAGATAGGTCTTATGGCCACGATGGGACAGGGAAGGGCTAGGAGTGGGAAGGAAGCGGCCGTGGCCTTAATTAAGGTACAGCCCCAGCATTTGCCTGGTGTGAAAATGGGAAACCACGGAAAACCAGATAATGAATATTAAGCACAGTGCTGAAACGAGCTGTACCCTTTGCTAAAGATTAAAACAGAGGAGTCAGCTCCACAAATACTGTCAGCTGTTGTATTGAAACCACATCGTATGAGATCTCTGAAGTTACCTGTCCGACTCGTTGGCTGAACAGTCAGCGTACTGGCCTTCGCTTCAGAGGGTCCCGGGTTCGATTCCCGGCCGGGTCGGGGATTTTAACCTTAATTGGTTAATTCCAAGGGCACGGGGGCTGGGTGTATGTGTTGTCTTCATCATCATTTCATCCTCATCACGACGCGCAAGTCGCCTACGGGAGTCAAATAGAAAGACCTGCACCTGGCGAGCCGAACCCATCCTGCAATATCCCGGCACTAAAAGCCATACGACATTTCATTTCATTTCTGAAGTTACCTAGGCAAAACTGAATGTTGCCGTTAAGAATAGGACGAATGGCCTAAGCCCATAAATGATAACAAAATGATGATTTCAGAGACTCATGAACACTGAACAGTCTTTGAAAGACTCCCTTTTCTTTCATTACTTGAAGTTCTAGTCCTTCAGCAACATGTACTGTTTTACCCAGCAAGTTAGCCGTGCGGTTTGGGTCGCGAAGGTGTGAGATTGCATTTGGAAGATGGTGGGTTCGAATGCCACTGATGGCAGCCTCATGATGGTATTCCGCCCCAGTCCCAGCTCTGTCCTATCCCATCGTCGCCTTAAGACATGTCCGCGTTGACGCGACGTAGAACAAAACAGCTTTCTTTCAAATTCGAAGCTATGTACTTCCAGAGACTAGGCTACATTTCATTGTGAATTTTATCTGCACTCTTGGTAGTTCTTTACCGGTGACATCCGCCAAAGTACCCCTCCGTCTACCATGATATTCATGTTGAGTGTCTCAGATCTAATCGTCAATCATCATACCCTTACATCATCTGTGATGGGGCATCGTTCTTCCTACATTCTGCAACCCACGGGGTCAAGAAACCGAAAACTTGGATGGTACGCGGGCGCGAGCAGTCTGTTGCATGACAGGGAACATGAAATAGCCCGTGCTGTAAATCTTCAACTATCCACTGCTACGTTGTTTGGCACAACCTGTTGCAACATGCTTAGAAAACAGAAGACACTATCTTTATTTTACAATCGAGTATCCGGCTACGTTCCTTATGGCGGCATCCTCTTTATTCTCTAGCTGGTGTGATGGGAAGAAGACGCGTAAGTAAGCATGAAATATCTCATGCTATCAGTCACCCGCGCAGTAGTAGTTACTATACACCTGAACGAGTAAATATGACATCATGCAAGTATAGATATATCTACACAGACATGCATAAAAGAAAGCATAATACTTAGATTTTTTTTTTTTGCAGAAATGCAAATTTTATGAACTAAAATTGTACCCATGATGAAATATATATTCTTATTTTTTTAATATCTTTCATTACACCTTTCTTTAGGCAGCAAACTTAATGTTTACAACAACAAAACCCCACAATTCTAGCCCTTCCGGCAAGCAACTCAATGTTGAAAACATCCAAGGGATATGAGATACGAGAATACGTATATTCTTTAATTATTCCCAAAAATTACAATCCTTTTGTTAATCATCGAATGCAATGCATTGTTTCACTTACGCACCACTACGGGCGTCAATGTAAGTCAATGCAGAGTTTCATTTAAGCACCACTACGAGCGTCAATGTGAGTCAATACAGAGTTTCACTTAAGCACCACTACGAGCGTCAATGTGAGTCAATACAGAGTTTCACTTAAGCACCACTACGAGCGTTAATGTGAGTCAATGCAGAGTTTCACTTAAGCCCTTATAACTACATTAGGTGTGGACATTTTTCAAAAAATAAAAAACTGAGGGTATTGAACCAAGGAACACATTACAGAAATAATTATGTAAATAAGTTTATTTGGCTAGGATTTGAATAAAAAAGTCTGTTAGGTCATCAGCCCAGAGGCTGGTTGGATCCTCAAATAGCATCACCGAAGGTTATGTGGTTATAAGGAAACCCCCAAAACCAATGGCAGCACCAAAATGAGGTGTACTAGGAAAGATGAGGAGTGAGGTAGTTTGCCATTGCTTTCCTCACAAAAATAAAAAAGAATAATAAATAAGAATAAGAAGAATAATAAAAAAGTAAACGAGTAAAGGAACAAGGTATTCTGGGCTGTTTTTACGGAACTGCATTTAGGCCGGAAGTAATTTTCGATTTTTTTTTTTTTTTAAAGTTTGATAGAGTTATCCAATAAGATAAGTTTGCGGGATGTTCTACCATCCAACACATTGTAAAATATATTAAATTATAAGAAGACCGGTTTTGACTCCCTTGGAGTCATCATCAGTTCCGTGTTCCACAAACACACGGTAATAAATCTAATTCTAATATTTCTAATATTTTTTTCTGTAATACAAAGCATCTCAAGCCAATGTATAATTTCAGCTGATTACCAAACATTTCTTGCGATTGTGTGGTCATAATGGTTAACAAGTTTTGTTTTTGTTTGCCCACATATTCCAGTTGAGTGTGGCAAGACCGCTTGACGGATCTGTGCCGAGTTGCACGGACACACGACAGCCTTTTTACTCATATCCAAGAACGTTAAAGTGCCAAGTGTTTCATATCTCTACATAAACTTTCAATTGATGTGTATACTCTCAACTACGATAGTGCATCTGTTTCCAATAGACTGTACCAGGACCAAAGTTCTATTCTAATTCCACGAACACACGACACATTTTTTGAAACCAAACCAAGAACTTTTAGATGCCACGTGATTTGTCATTGTACATTTAATGTATATGCATGTATATGTATGTATAGCCCAGGAACATACTTGAAATGCTTTTTTTTTGCTAGTTGCTTTACGTCGCACCGACACATATAGGTCTTTCGGTGACGATGGGACAGGGAAGGACTAGGAGTGGGAAGGAAGCGGCCGTGGCCTTAATTAAGGTACAGTCCCAGCATTTGCCTAGTATGAAAATGGAAAACCACGGAAAACAGTTTCAGGGCTGCCGACAGTGGGGTTCGAACCTACTATCTCCCGACTACTTGAAATGCCAATTGTTTCACATCGTTGTAAGTGTCTCATATCGCAATTGTGTTTTCAACCAGTACAAGAAATTCCAGTATTTCCGTGTCTATGAACGCGCGACAGTCTAGACCAGAACCATGTCTTTGTACATTTGTTTCAAGGTGTGTGTATTTTACCCATTTTTTTAAGATAGAAGCGGAACTGTCAAGTCTAAGAACGCTCTTAGAGAGCCAAGATTTCATATCATTATAAGTGTCCGTGTCACGTGTTCAACAGTGCATGTGTTTCCAGTGTTACGTGTTCCATGAACTCAGGACAGTTTCGGCCAGAACATATTAAGTTCCAAGTGCTGCTTGCCATGTATGCGTTGCATTTCAAAGTAATGTTTAGCAATCCAATGATGTTTTTCCAGGCTATCACCTTTAAATTTTCTTATTATTATGATTGTTATCAGATTCTCCCTGAATCAAATTTCAACAGGAGCTGATAATGACTCCAAGGGAGTCGAAACCGGTCTTCTTATAATTTAATGTATTTTACAGTGTGTTGAATGGTGGAACATCCCTCAAACTCTGTCTTATTAGTTAAACGTCAACACGGAAATAGAGATAGAATTACCCAAGACTCACAATTTGAAACCTTTCCTGGCCCTGTAACTTTTGGCACAATTGAGGAAACTGCTTTATTTTACGTTTATGTTTTCCACTTTGTAAAGGAAAGAAGAATGGAAGTCGTACATTATATTTTTTCGGCACCCATTCCCGCGAAGGAGATTTGCATTCTTTCGATGTCCCCATTCTTCCTTATTGTTGAGCTCGTGTCTGGCGGTCTTTGTACACACCCAGCTTTACAGTGCCGGATTAAGGTGTTTGGGGGCTCTGGGCTATTTAAAAAATGTGGGGCCCCTCCTTCGCAACATCACGTTAGACTAGCATACTGAAGTCATTATAGAACTACTTACACTTAAATTGATGAATAGGGAAGTGGTGAAATAGACTACAATTTTTCTCTATTTTTCATGTTAATATTTCATAATGCCAAAACATATTTTACATTTGTCTCATCATCACTATCAAATCGACATACAAAACAGAACTTGCGTTTTTTGGCACCACTAGGATATTTTCTATCCATTTTACAAGAACATTACAGTTGTAACTTACGAATGGTTAAATAATCAGAGGTGAACTGGAAGTTCTCTTCCTGATGCAAAGATTCAGTATAGCATGCGCATTCCACCGTGCTTCCCCTGTCCCCTCCCGCTCACTTCCTAGACGTCTTCCTCATTCCCCCTCTGCCCGTACTCGCAAGCTGCCAGATTTAAATATTCGTCAACAATAACCTTTACAATAATTACAGTGCGTAAGTAGAGAGGATTCGTGTCTCCGGACGGTAATTGATTCTAGCAATGATGAAATATTAACGCCGACAGCTGATAAGAAGGAAGGAAGAGTGCGTGTTCGATATTTTGCGAGCGTAAATATTCAAATACATCCACGAAGGTGGAGCAGCAGGCCTTTTTATACAATTTTAGGTTTAGCCATTTAGCCCCCCCCCCCCCGTTAATCCGGCCCTGCCCAGCTATCATTTCGTTCAGTATTCCAGGAGGCTCTGTGAATTAAAGTTGCCTTCGAGATGACTTTTGAGTCCGGAAGATGCTGCAAGGGCTGTAGCACGTAATGATGATAGAAGCAGCTTCCGTTGCGAATGTGTGGGAATTGTGCACCGAGATGTAAGGTGTTATCGAGAACACTATACCTTACATAGATGGCTTGGATCTGGTTGCCCGAGGGCTACATCAACCAAGATGTTAGAGCTGAAAACATTCGTTAGCCGACAAAGTAGGGATCCCCATAGGGAATAATGGGATTGTAAATAAAGGGTACAGATCTGTGCACATGGTTATGAGGGTGTTTAGGGGTTGTAGTAAGGATGTAAAGAAGAGGGCATATAAGTCTCTGGTAAGACCCCAACTAGAGTATGGTTCCAGTGTATGGGACCATCACCACGATTACCTGATTCAAGAACTGGAAAAAATCCAAAGAAAAGCAGTTGGGTGATTTCACGCAAAAGGGTAGCGTTACAAAGTTTGGGCTGGGAAGACTTGGGAGAAAGAAGACGAGCTGCTCGACTAAGTGGTATGTTCCGAGCTGTCAGTGGAGAGATGGCGTGGAAGGACATCAGTAGACGAATAAGTTGGAGTGGCGTCTTTAAAAGTAGGAAAGATCACAATATGAAGATAAAGTTGGAATTCAAGAGGACAAATTGGGGCAAATATTCATTTATAGGAAGCGGAGTAAGGGATTGGAATAACTTACCAAGGGAGATGTTCAATAAATTTCCAGTTACTTTGAAATCATTTAAGAAAAGGGTAAGGAAAACAACAGATAGGCAATCTGCCACCTGGGCGACTGCCCTAAATGCAGATCAGTATTGATTGATTGATTGATTGATTGATTGATTGATTGATTGATTGATTGAACACGAAAAACGTAAAATTAAGCAATTTCCTCAATCGTGTCGAATGAGCCCGGAAAGGTTTTAAATTACGAGCCTTGGATAGCTACATCAAAATAAAAGAAAATGCAAATTTCGATAATCACTTCCAGCTTAAATCAGTTCCGGAAAAACAGCCTAAAATCGCTTGTTTTTTACTCGTTTTCTTTTTGATTCCAAACCTAGCCAAATTAATTTATTTACATAATTCTTTCTGTAATGTGTTCCTTGGTTCAATACCTTCGGGCGTTTTTTGTTTTCTTTAAAATATGTCCACAGCGAATGTAGTTATAAGTGCTGAAGTGAAACTCTGCATTGACTCAGGTTGGCGCTCGTAGTGGCGCCCGAATGCAAGCTCACAGCTGCGCGCCCCTAACCACATGATCAATTGCTCGGTGCGACCTCCACTTGTCCAACCAGCTGGCACATTCGTATATTTGACAGGTATTAGGACTTTGTCATCCGATACAACGTTTGTTACCCAGCTTCTCAAGGGCTTGCAAATGAGAAGCGGAGCAGGATCGGCGATCACGGGACTCCTAGCTGAGCCTGGCATTTATTCCAGTTATTTGTTCCAGGCTCGTCATTTTCATTTTTCCCACCTGACCTCAATTATGTAACCTCTGTTGTCTTCCGTATCAGGTTTGCCTACGGAATCTTTAATTTTCACGTCATGTTTTGGCGATGCCTGCACTTCCTTTTACTCTTCTGATTACATTAAATTTTCTTAAAATAATCACCATCAACGCCCTCGCCAAGTTGTTTCTTTTTCTGTTCAAACAATATTTAACTGACTTCATAAATATAGAAAAAGAACTGATATCCATGTATTTTCTCTATATACCGATTTCAATAGAGTACTTTTTTATTGCACGAGGTTTACCAGAGAACGGTAAACACTCACTCGTACATGTACAACAAAAACTTCATTACAGTTCGCGGCAAACTTAATGACTCGTATAACTTCATACATAAATGTAACACCTCAAATTAATCACGCACGCACATTGTTTTGTTGGTGGTCACAAAGGCCAGTGTATAAAACATTAAACTAATGGAAGTTCTTGTACTTCACGTCCTTCTAATTGAACACCACCCACATGTGCCTACAAGGCTCAGTCATAAAACAGTACTAGATTCTTTGTCGCTATAATCGCTGTTTAATTACAGCAATTTAGTCGTGTTAAATTCAGCGAGCGGTACTTCTTCATCGTCTATTCTTCAACAGGAGAGATAGGAAAAGAATTGATGTTCTTGTTCAGTGAGGCACTGTAACATATGAAATATGCGGAAAAAGGGCCGGGGGAAGGTTTGCATTCCCCTTCCCGAGGGGGAGGGGCTGGCCAACTAGAAGGTAACGCCTTCTCTCTGGCCAGGAGATTCGGCGGGTTTGGAGATTTGATGGAGTTGAGAGGTGGGGGAGGTAAACAATGCCGACAACGGGACCCATTGGTACCGAGGTAAAGCTAATGCTACCAAGAAATACGGGTGGCGGAACTGGCGATAGCCGACTTTCCACCCATAAGTGAGTTCGATTATTACCCAGCGGAGTGGTCGCACGTGTCAACATACTACGGCTATCGAGCCAAGTCATGCAATCTGGAGACGCGTCGGTTCCAGCGCCACCGTCATCTGTCCTAAGAATGGTTTTCTGTGTTTTCCCATCTTCACTTCTAGGCAAATGCCGGGGCAGTTCCTCTTTTAAGGCCACAGCCGATTTCTTTCACTTCCTTGCCCACTATCATTCATTTCACATCTTCATTAGCTCCTTAACTGAGGTTGCGTCAGGAAAGGCATCCGGTCGTAAAATAAGCCATATAAATTTTATATCACCTCACGCCCTACACCGTATCAAGGAACGGGACTGATATACACCGTGACTTCGGTTATAGCAGGAGTTACTGTACCTTTTAAAGTATATTCAGAAAGATCATATTTTAAGCGTTGATGAGTTTTTATTTAAGTTAGGTAGGCTATCATGGACATACTTCTCCTTCCCAGTCCTAGCCCTTTCCTATCGCATCGTCGTCGTCATAAGTCCTATCAGTGTTGGTGCGATGTAAGGCAAATTTAAAAAAAATGATATATTAATAACTAGCAGATGTACCCGTGCTTCGCTACGGTATCCTAAATTGTATACGGGTATCGAAGTAAATTACTATGCATGCAGTGAATAGGAATTTTTAAACTGCATGTCTCTTAGCGTTATCCAGAAACAGCAGGGGGGAGGTTTCCATACGTTGTTTCCAATGTAAAGTGCGAGTTGTGGAGTCGTGATGATAACGGCAGGCTGACTTGTCCACTGCCATTCACAATCGAGTAGGGATATTTTTATTATAATGGCAGGCCTCATTACCTACTGCGCGGTCACAATAGATTTGTGGAGTTTTCGTTACAATGACAGGCTCCCTTTCCTACTTCCAGACAGATTACAACTGAGGAGATTTTATTATTATAATGGCAAGCACCTTCCTTATTGCCAGTCAAAACTGAGTTCTGCTGTTATCATTAAAATTACAGGCCCTTTTGTTAATGTCAGTCACACCGAGTTGGTGAGTTTCCCTTATAATAGCAGGCCACTATGCGTAACTGCATAAGAAAATTTCATTGCAAAGCCCGTATTGCCGTCACTATACTTTCTCAAAGGTACAGTCGAAATGTTTGTGTAGAATTAGTTTATTCTATCTTTCGTGTAAGTTCTTCAAACTATGAATTATACGATACAAATAGAAAATACACAAATAATCGAGAAATCGAGATAAATCTACCTTGTAAGGAATAGAGATACGACAAAACGTCATAAGACCAAAGTTGTAGATCATTCGAAATTGAACTGAGATTATGCCATCCGATTTACCGTTTAGCCACGAAATACCTCGAAACGAAGTTCTACACCGACATTAAAATTCTCTCAATATTTTGATATATATCGGGGGTAAAATGTGAAATATTTAAAGATCTTGGAAACTTTCCGTCAGTTACATGCTCAGTCATATAATTTTACCAAATTTCAATATTCTAGCTCGTCTGACAGATTGTGCCGCAATCTTGCTGTGGGGTAGAGGCGGTGCGTAAAAGTGAGGACTTTCAGGACACTAAAGCTAACAAATATGCAGATGGTTGATTTTACACGTGAAAAGGATAACTGTACGAAAATTTCGCCCAAATAGTTAATGTACAGACACACGGTCGTTACGATTTTATTTATATGGATAAGGAATCTGCTCCATGTACAACATCTTTTGGGTTATGTTCGCTGGGCTTCGCCTGTAAAACAGACCGTTCATTAATCCACCCTTATTAATCCTCTTATCGAAAAAATGCACCTGAGGAAAACGTTTTAGAAATGGATTTCCAAAAAGGTTATTTGATTTCCAGTCGGGTTGGTCTTGTATAGATTGTGCAAGAGTAAAATCACGTTTTCGCTTCCTACGAGTGTAAACTCTCAGTCCATTCCGGGAATTTGAGATGGTATGGACCTAAAAACCTACCTTTGGACAGGTGGATGCTAAATATGAAGTTTGGTTGATATATCTCGAGTATTTTTCAAGTTATAACGAATACGCTTTACACGCACTACCTTTTAAGTTAAGTCTGGTGGGACTTGTACTGAAAAACCGTGCGTTAATGACATCTCCATTATTAATCCTCCTATCAAAAAACGTACACGAGAAAAAATTAGAAATGGATTTCCATCAAGGTTGGTCGACTTCCATTCTGGTTGGTATTGTGGGAGAGTAAAATTACTGTTTCAGTTTCCCATAAACCCCCAGTCCATTCCGGGAATTTGACATGGTATGGACCTAAAAACCCACCTTTGGACACGTGGATGCTAAATATGAAGTTTGGTTGAAATATCAACAGTATTTTTCAAGTTATAAGAAATACACTTTACACCCACCACATCTTGATTTAAGTCCGTTGGGACTTGTACCGAAAAAACGGTCCGTTAATGATATCTCCCTTTCTAATCCTCGTATCGAGATGATGCACTTAAGAAACAAGGTTTGGAAATTGATTTCCATTAAGCAGATAGATTTCAACTAAGTTAGTTTGCGGGAATGCAAAGTCACGATTTCGGTTTCGTATAAACCCCCAGTCACCTGAGGGATTTAGAAATAATATTGGCCCTAAAACCTACACAAGGATAGGTGAATTCCAAATATGAAGCTTGGTAGAAATATATCCAGTAGTTTTCAAGTTGTAAACAAACAAACAGACACCAAAACTAAAAAATATGCAGATGGTCATTATTACACCTGAAACGGATAACTGTATGCAAATTTCAGCAAAATAGTCAATGTACAGACACACGGTCGTTACTATTTTAATAATAATAATAATAATAATAATAATAATAATAATAATAATAATAATAATAATAATAATAATAGTAATACTAATAGTAATAATAATACTAATAATAATAATAATAATAATAATAATCAAAAATGAAATGGCGTATGGCTTTTAGTGCCGGGAGATCCCAGGACGGGTTCGGCTCGCCAGGTGTAGGTCTTTTGATTTGACGTCCGTAGGCGACCTGCGCGTCGTGATGAGGATGAAATGATGGTAAATACAACACATACACCCAGCGCCCGTGCCAGAGAAATTAACCAATGATGGTTAAAATTTCCGACCCTGCCGGGAATCGAACGCGGGATCCCTGTGACCAAAGGCCAGCACTCTAAACATTTAGCCATGGAGCCGGAAATAATAATAAGAATAAGAAGAAGAAGAATAACTGAATTTGATTGTCCTCTGAACTGATTGGTTTTGAGAGAAGAAGTTCTGCTCCTCGGAACACAAATTGGCGGATTCGATCCCGGCTCAGTAACGTGGTAATTCAAAGTGCTCATACATCAAATTCATGTCTTTAGTTTTACTGCCAGGTAACAGAACTTAACCTAAAGATCGAATTGCGTAAAACCAGTATATAATTAAATCGGCACGAATTGTCGCTGTAAATCTCAGAAAGAGTTTTTTATTCCCCGTGAATAAATAACAACAGATACCTCGTCGTATCCGTCCTGAGCCGGTTCTTCTTTTCTCGTACGATATAAGGAAATCAAGGCAAGAGCTTCAACGCTATAATTTACCAGGTAGAAGGAAGTGGTATCTCAGCCACAGGGGGGCCAGATAATGCGAGTCGAGACCAAGAAAAGGGGTGAGAGAAGAATAAGGAGGAAGACATCAAGGCATTTTATTATGTAACTAGAGAACCCGCCACCTAAGTGTACAGTCAGTAAAAAGTAGACGGGGGTAGACATATAAAGAAATTTAACGGCTATTCGAACAAAGAAATGCTCTTAAAATATTTAGGTTCATTCGTCCTGTATGTGTAATACAACAGAATTCATTAGATAAATTATTGGAAATATTTCTTCAGGTAAATGATCTTCTTTTGCGATGAGGAACATTTTTTTACGAAAATAATCTCTTTACTTGATTCCTTCCTCCCTTTTTTCGGTTCTTTCTATTCACCCTTCCATTCTTTCTCTCTTTATTTCAGAGATAATAGCGCAAATTACGACGAATTAACGAAAATCGAATAGATCATTTGAGAAGCCTCAGAAATCTGTCCGTTTACAATTATAAACTGCAATCAGTCGAACATGGTGAAAGTAAACTCGTGTCCCCTTCGTGGCGCACTTTTCTTCAGACACACTCCCAATAGAGTTGAGGTACATGTACCTTCTTCAACCATTTACCAGCCCTCCTACCAGTCTTAAAATTCTGGCAGTAGCGATAATCGAACTCGGGCCTCCGACGATGGCAGTTAGTAGCGCTAACGCGGTTTAAATACACAAACCCGTCGCAAATCGAACGTGGAGCCCTATTAATCGAACGCCACTACGCCAGTCAATGAGCTGGACTTAGCCCAGTCATTTCAGTAAACTAGATGTTGATCTGAAGAACACGGTTCGATTCCGAGCTGGGATGAGCTTGGTGGCACAGTACTAGTCGTTGTCTATCTATCCTCAAGTTACTGGGTTCGATCACAGCTAAGATCTGTGGTATCTGAGTGTCTTTAAATGTGAGAACTCCGTGGCGTTGGCTTCTGCCACGTTAAGAGAGCTCTTGCGGGATAAAATTTTATCGCCCTAGCATCTTTTAAAAACAGAGACTTTAAAGAAATTTTGGTTTAATGTTCCAGTTTAATTACTTCTAACGTTTGGAGAAACACCGAGGTGCCAGAATTTTTTGTCGCGTAAGTTCTTTTACCTGAAAGTAAAACTACCGACACGAAGTTGACATATATGAGCATTTTGAATTACCACCGTAGAAAGCCGGGATCGATTCCGCCATTTTGGGTTCTGAAGGTCGGAGCTTCTTCCGTCTATTATTATTATTATTATTATTATTATTATTATTATTATTATTATTATTATTATTATTATTATTCGTGAGAGCCTCCGTGGCTCCGGCGGCAGCGCGCGCCGGCTTCTTAACGCTGGGTTCCGTGGTTCCAATCCAGGTAACTCCATGTCAGATTTGTGCTGGACAAAGCGGAGGTGGGACAGGTTCTTCTCCGGGTACTCCGCTTTTCCCTGTCATCTCTCATTCCAGCAACACTCTCCAATATCATTTCATTTCATTTATCGGTCACTAATCATTGCCGAAGAGGAGTGCGACAGGATTTGGCAGCCAACACAATTCCTGTACCCGCCGCTAGATAGGGCTTCATTGATTTTACTCCTGATACGGCCGAATGACTAGAAACATGCTGTGGATTTTCACTTTTATTATTATTATGGAAAATGATAACTTTCTCCAATGCAATGAACAAATAAAATAATTTCACTTATTTGAAAAACCACTGGTAATACAGCATATACATTTATTTCTCAGGAGACTAGGCCTACTTGATCCCCTCTACCTTGAATATATTCTTATATAAATACTTTTATGCAAATAGTGTGATTGAATACAAACATATTTTGCAGTATTTAATTGCAATTTTTTAATACTGTAATTACAGTTCGGATGGAGGTAATTGGTGTGCATTTCCGTTTCATGGATGAACGGTAAGTGTAGTAGCGTTCGGTTCAGAGGACACTGCATTCGATTCCCGGGAAGGGGGGGGGGGATCTTAGTGTTAAATTGTTAACTCAATTGGTTACTCAATCCTGGTACATGTGTGCGCTGGTCAAGCTGATGGTGGTTGAAGTCTGGGGATGCTCTTTCATGTTGACGTCCACGCATGGATCTTAAATCTCTCTTGCTGGCTAATAGTCCAGAATAGTAATTGATAATTTTACAACACACCCTTCCCTCATTAAATTAGAGTCAAAACATTATAAATATTCATGGCTCATAACTTGTGACAAGCAGTGTTGTGAATATGTAACCAGAGTACTTTTATTTACTTCTTCTAGACTCCTGTCATTCTCGTTTGTTTTCCGTGATCTGTTCATGGTTTCTAATACATGTAGCACACTATTGCAAGTAGCATACATTTCATTTCATGAGATAAATTGCACTCATGAGCCGCCTCTGTGGTGTAGTGGTTAGCGTGATTAGCTGCCACCCCCGGAGGTCCGGGTTCGATTCCCGGCTCTGCCACGAAATTTGAAAAGTGGTACGAGGGCTGGAACGGGGTCCACTCAGCCTCGGGAGGTCAACTGAGTAGAGGTGGGTTCGATTCCCACCTCAGCCATCCTCGAAGTGGTTTTCCGTGGTTTCCCACTTCACCTCCAGGCGAATGCCGGGATGGTACCTCACTTAAGGCCACGGCCGCTTCCTTCCCTCATCCTTGCCTATCCCTTCCAATCTTCCCATCCCCCTACAAGGCCCCTGTTAGGCATAGCAGGTGAGGCCGCCTGGGCGAGGTACTGGTCATACTCCCCAGTTGTATCCCCCGACCAAGAGTCTGAAGCTCCAGGACACTGCCCTTGAGGCGGTAGAGGTGGGATCCCTCGCTGAGTCCGAGGGAAAAGCCGAACCTGGAGGGTAAACAGATGATAATGATGATGATGATGAAATTGCACTCATACACTGGGATTTACGCAATAATTAGTCAGGAATTAATAATAATAATAATAATAATAATAATAACCGGGCGAGTTGGTCGTGCGGTTAGAGGCGCATGGCTGTGAGCTTGCATCCGGGAGATAGTGGGTTCGATTCCCACTGTCGGCAGCCCTGAAGATGGTCTTCCGTGGTTTCCCACTTTCACACCAGGCAAATGCCGCGGCTGTACCTTAATTAAGGCCATTGCCGCTTCCTTCCAACTCCTAGGCCTTTCCAATCCCATCGTCACCATGAGACCTATATGTGTCGGTGCGACGTTAAGCCACTAGCAAATAATAATAATAATAATAATAATAATAATAATAATAATAATAATAATAATAATAATAATGGCGTGTGGCCTCCGGAAAGGACTGGTGCAGATCTTTCGAGCTGACGCCTTATGGGTGGTCTGCGCGTCTGTGAGGAAGAGGCCCTATCTGCGGTGAATTCTAATGACGAAGACGGTAGGCCTGCACACACCCAGAGCCAGAGAAATTAACCAATGATGGTTAACATCCCAGGCTTGTCCGGGAATCGAACGCGCGAACCCTTGGCCCAGTCCCAACACGGCATCATTTAGTCATGGAGCCGGACAATCAGTAATTCAATGAAGACTTCTCTAGCCAAATGAAACAAGAAGTTATCTCCAGCACAATATTCTTTTTACGATGTTTAATTCAGTCCCTACGATGTGGTACGCTGTTTGCTGTCAGAATGCAATCGTGGAGTTGACATACTAGCCTATCTGTTAATACAGATCGTGCACAAATGGCGCACGAACACAAAGGTCATGTTTGTGGCTTCCTAACGAGAACGTGGCTAACACTGTATACTGGGACCTTTAATAGAACAGCAAATCTACATCCAACAAAGGCCACAAAATATCGTCATCTGCGCCACTCAGAGTCGGGTCGGCTTCACCAGTTTATCAGCCGCAGTGATGAAAGCACTACACAGCTTCAACGAAGTGACATAGTACCTCTGCGTTCACTGCAATGGGCAAATAATACATTCTATTGCACTCACTCTGTTTCACGTTCAGAAAAATATTTACTGTTGATGTCACGACTGTAGAAGTTGATATTGTAAGGGAAGTGTGTTCAGTGACCTTCTTGTTCCGTTATCTGCTATCCTCTTCGGCTTTAGTAGTTATCTTTGAATATCTGGCCTTCAGTTTTGTTTATTATACACTTACATCTGGAATAAATTTGATAACATTGATTAAGTGTAAGTCGTAGTTTTTTTTTTTTTTTTTGCTAGTTGCTTTACGTCGCACCGACACAGATAGGTCTTATGGCGACGATGGGACAGGAAAGGGCTAGGAGTAGGAAGGAAGCGGCCGTGGCCTTAATTAAGGTACAGCCCCAGCATTTGCCTGGTGTGAAAATGGGAAACCACGGAAAACCATTTTCAAGGCTGCCGACAGTGGGGTTCGAACCTACTATCTCCCGAATACTGGATACTGGCCGCACTTAAGCGACTGCAGCTATCGAGCTCGGTAGTCGTAGTGTTAAGACATTGGAACTATGAATTAGGTCAGCCTCTGTGGTAGAGTAGTTAGTGAGATTAACTGACATTACCGGAGGTCCGGGTTCGATTCCCTGCTCTGCTACGAAATTTGAAAAGTGGTATGAGGACTGTAACGGGGTTCATTCAGCCTTGGGAGGTCAACTGAGTAGAAGGGGGGGGGGTCGATTTGCATCAAAGCCATCCTCGAAGTGGTTCTTCGTGTTTTCCCATTTTTCCTCCAGGCAAACAATGGGTGGTACCTAACTTAAGGCCATGGCCGCATCCTTCCCGCTTCTTTGTCTATCCCTTCCAACCTTCGCATGTCTCACAAGGCCCCTGTTCAGCATAGCAGGTGAGGTCACCTAGAAGAGGTACTGGTCCTCCTCCCCAGTTATATTCCTGGCCCAACGTCTCATGCTCCAGGACATTGCCCTTGAGGTGGTAGAGGTGGGATCCCTGACAGAGTCTGAGGGAAAACCAACCCTGAACGTTAAACGGATTAAGAAGGAAGAAAGGAAAAATCTATGAATTAGGATGAGATTTATAAGTGTTAGGTTCTGCAGTCAGTCAGCCGAAACGAATTTATGAATAACACATTTAATAACAGATTGTACATGACAAAGATTTTTTTTAAAGAATTTGCTTTACGTTGCACCGACACAGATAGGTATTATGGCGACGATGGTTTAGGAAAGGCCTAGGAGAGGGAAGGAAGTGGCCAAGGCCTTAATTCAGGTACTGTCCCAGCATTTGCCTGGTGTCAAAATGGGAAACCACGGAAAACCTTCTTCAAGGCTGCCGACAGTGGGGTTCGAACCCACTATCTCCCGGATGCAAGGTCACAGCTGCGCGCCTCTAACCCCACGGCCAACTCGCCCGGTAATAAATTAATTAACATTGTACAGGTATTTTCTAAATGTTATTTATTAATTAGTTTAGACAGACTGAAGAACCTAACAGTTATAAATTAACTTATTCGAAACTGAAAAGAAATGGCTTACACTATAACAAATTAGGATGAGATTAATTTATTTATTTATTTATTTATTTATCAATTTAGCGTACAGGTGTTAGTGCCGGGAGTATCCAAGGGCATGTTCGGCTCGTCTGGTCTGCAGGTCTTTCTATTTGAGGCCCGTAAGCGAACTGAACGTCCGGTTGTCAGATTTGAATGAGCGACCTTGATAGGTGCAGTCGCTTAAGTGTGGCCAATATCTAGTATTCGGGAGATAGCAGGTTCGAACCCCACTGACGGCAGCCCTGAAGATGGTTTTCCGTGGTTTCCCATTTTCACACCAGGCAAATGCTGGTGATGTACCTTAATTAAGGCCACGGCCGCTTCCTTCCCACTCCTAGCCCTTTCCTGTCCCATCGTCTCCATAAGACCTATCTGAGTCGGTGCGACGAAAAGCAACTTGTAAAAAAAAAATTGAATGACACTTTATACAGTAACGACTTCTCCACTGTTATCTAATTACTTAAAGAACTGTTTATTACTTGTTTGAATGAAATTAAAGAACAGTCCACTGAAAATGGAGACGTGTTATAGCAAGTTCTCAATGAAAGCAATCCACAATTTACTCCAACAGTTTCCGCAATTCATGTAACTTACAACGGACACTGGAAACAAGTGATATAAATGCCAGCGTGGTTCATTTAAAAATAAAAAAAAGAACATGGTGCTATTTTACAACTCACTGTATCCGTCTCAAATGTGCTGAACAAAATAAATGGTCGAAACTAACAATCTTTTAGCCCAAAAATGTGGCAACGATGGTAAACGGCGAGCTGTACCATTGATACTGGAACACACAAGGGCAGTCTCGGCGGCCAATTACTTTGATATTAAACCGCACAAAAACCAACATGCAGCACTCGAAGCCAACATACAATATTCATGCAGTACTCTTTCATTTCCACACATTTTTACGTTAATATCCTAATGATGTAAATGAGAAAGCAATTCAAGCAATTTAATAACATGTTTGCTACAATGAAATATCCAGAATAACATTCAACGTCGACTTTACATATGCTGAAATTTTAACACAAAGCCCAATTTTTAATTTGATTTAATAATGCTGATGAAATGTCGTATGGCTTTTAGTGCCGGGATATCCCATGACGGGTTCAGCTCGCCAGGTGCAGGTCTTTCTATTTGACTCCTGTAGGCGACCTGCGCGTCGTGATGAGGATGAAATGATGATGAAGACAACACATACACCCAGCCCCCGTGCCATTGGAATTAACCAATTAAGGTTAAAATCCCCGACCCGGCCGGGAATCGAACCCGGGGCACTCTGAACCGAAGGCCAGTACGCTGATCGTTCAGCCAACGAGTCGGACATAATGCTGATGATCCTACTTTAATAAACATTGATATATCAGTCAGTTAACCGGCATTTATTACTACAAATCAAAATTAAACTACATGTTTTTTCATATAGTCTGTTATTTTCAAGATGAATTGATCCCACTCTATTTTCATGCTTTTGTTAAAGAGAGTTTTTTCTTGCACTAATTCTCTAAGACTGATGTCAAAATGTTGTCTGTCTAAAGAAATGCATGAAGATATTTCGTCTGGTACTTTCAATATGTGGCCTACTCCTGGAAAATTCTGGTTCTGTAGATACTCATCAAATTCACCGCTGTGAAATTTCAAGTAAATACAGTGAAAATACATTTTTTTTCTGTTCCAACATCTCAGGAGGACCATATCCACAATTTGCCGACAAAGCACTTCACTTCGTCCATTTCAGTAATACAAAAGCATCACTGAAAAGGAAAGTCAACAGCTGTCCGTATGAAAATTCAAATCAATCATTCATTCAATCAATCAATCAATCAATCAATCAATCAATCAATCAATCAATCAATCAATCAATCAATCAATCAATCAATCAATCAATCAATCAATCAATCAATCAATCAATCAATCAATCAATCAATCAATCAATCAATCAATCAATCAATCAATCAATCATAAATGAAAGTACAGAAAGATATAATTCAGTGAAGGCTCATTCCAACGTGTGTTTGTTTCCCGAGACTAATTAGCGGGTGTTTCAGATATATATACCGTAGCAGAATGGGTGTTCTGTCTGATCAGCTGTAGGAGATTAAATTACGGTGCACAAAACGACCACATGCAACAACATAAAGACCGAAAAGTTGCCAAAAGTGGCTGGGGCCATGGAGTAACTGAGAACTCAATTTAATGAAACTCCGTAAGATCATATGCGTTGCTCAGGATACAAACAGCTCTAGCGTGTAAAAACAATCACTCTGGTCAAACGTATAACAATGGAACGGCCACGTTCTACGAATGATTAACTTGTTGATATGCTTCTTATATTTGGAGAGTGTCAGTGCAATTGACGCCAAACAGTTGCACTTTATGCTCAACAATGTGCAAACGAATGAAATCCAGTTCACAATATATTCCAGAGTAGCCGGCCCCGTGAAGTAGGGGTAGCGTACCTGACTCTTACCCGGAGGCCCCTGGTTCGATTCCTGGCCAAGTCAGGGATTATTACCTGGATCTGAGGGCTGGTTCGAGGTCTACCCAGCCTACGTGATTAGAATTGAGGAGCTATCTGACGGTGAGATGGCGGCCGCGGTCTATAAAGCCAAGAATACCGGCCGAGAAGATTCGTCGTGTTGACCACACGACACCTCGTAATCTGCAGATCTTCGTGCTGAGCAGCGGCCGCTTGGTAAGCCAAGGCCCTTCAGAGCTGTAGTGCCATGGGGTTAGTATGTTCCAGAGTGTAGGGAAGTGACTACGAATGCATTGCATGTGGAACCATCTCCGTTGAACACATGGCAAATGAATCAGGGGGAACTGAATTCGGTGAAAGAAACTGTTGCCGCAGAACCTAAACAAGTACCAGAGCTGTGGAACACACATTGGGAATACAACCTGTTAAAGCGCATACAGTTATTAAACACAATCTGCACTGATAACCCTTAAAACAGCCCCCTACTCAGCCCTTGCAACTGGATGACCACGCCCAACATGAGGCTTTCTGCAAGTAGTCAGTACTGCACCTCTGAGCATAAATAACGATATTTCTTGAATGTCGTAAATGCAGTGAATCGTGTTGTTTTTGACTTAGAGGGCTTTATGAATATATGATTTAACATCCATGAACATTTTATAAAGCTAATTGTGCGATCAAATTGGTGCAAGATTGTCTGAAAACAGCGCCGACTGATCTTGTGCAAGAACTTCATGAAGTGTCAGCAGCAACTGTTCGATGTGTAAAGTTCACAAGAGAGCAGCAATGTCTGGGGAACAGGTAAGATGCTATATGGATCATTTCTTACGATGAAACGTGCAACAGTTATCATACATACAGTGATTTTCCTTTGCATACGAATGCACCCGCTAGTGCGGTAACCCAACATACTGAGGAGTATCTACTTGAAGTGCATGGCACAATAAAAGAAGGAAAATATTTACTCTCATTACTGAGAGACCCTGGTGAGATATGACAATCTAAGCTAGTGCGTTACGAGACTTTCATGGTCCTTCCCGAGATTTAACTCTGTCCCATAAGAAGCACTTAACTAACGTTGCTGCTAACTAGAAACTAGAAACAATACCTTGCATAAGCTGTGCGGTGCAACATGGAGAGCTCATGCAACTACGCATACATGCTCTGTTCACAGGCTGGTTTTCTCAACAGCTGAATATGGCGTTCCTGTTTGGTCGAGCAGTCCATTATGTAGGCTACGTTGATGCTCATCTCAGCTAGAGAGAGATATATCTACCTCCGCTTCCCTCATTTAGAGGCTGCCAAAAATACAAAACTTACTTAAAAACTGGATAGATAGTGTAAATTATATTGACTATAAATGTCTATAAAGGATTAGTATAGCATTAGTCATTAGAAATCACATCAATCAATATTTCGAAACCTATGTGTAACTCCTTATAAGACAAAGATATAGCATAGAGAGATCATCATAGTCAATTTTCTTTATTTGAAGAAAAAATCTTAGAAATCAAATTTCAAATGCATTTAAATAACCATTACTATACTCAATATTTTGCTTTTTAAAAGGTTACAATTAGATAGTCAGGTTTATTTTACATTTCATACATTGAGGGGCAGGCAAGACGTTTTATATTCGACTTGTCCCTCTTTTGACTTACAAAAATGTGGCATACCTATTTGCTGACGAAGTCTTTGCGCCCATCCCGTCCGACTTCTCGGCTGAATGGTCCATGTTGAAGCCTTCGTTTCAGGGGGTACAGTGTTCGATCCCGGCCGATTTTAATCGGGTGTGATTAATTCTTCCGGCTTGGGGACTGGTTCTCTGTACGAGGGTCAAGTCATAATTCATGGCAACTATTTTTTTCTAGTGAACAGGAGGAAACACGGAAAATCTAAGACATACATCTGAAAATATAGGGCATGTACTTATGCATAGTGCCTGAAGACAAATTCTGACTTGAGGAGATTCTCGTAGGTATGACAGAACACAGGGCATTGGTAAACATTGTTTTATTATGGTATAGACAGAAAATACACAAGACTACGTACAAAGGACAGGTCTCCACTGGTTACAGACTTTCGAAGTAATCACCCAAGGTTTCCACTGTGCATTGCCAGCGGTGGGGCAGGCGCTGAATACCATTCGCTGCATGTGTATTGCTAACGTGTGACACCTCTCACCGAAATGCTGTTACGATGTTCTCTATGTCAGCAAACCGTTGTCCACGTAATGCCTTCTTGACTTTGGACATTAGATCATAGTCACATGGGCTCAGATCAGGCGAATAAGGCGGGTGTGGAAGAACCTACGATCGTTGCTCCTGCTTGTTGACTTCCATTTTGTGACGCTCTCACTCACACACTGAACTTGGGAGAATGCTTAGACCCACACTGTTGTTTACATACACCATCTAGTGGCATCATTACACAAGTACATACCGTACGTTTTCAAATGCATATATTAGATTTTCCGTGTTGTCTCCTGTTCGCCAAAAGAAAAATAGTTGCCACGACCTACGTATTTGTCCCAACACTATCCTCGACATGTTAAGACAAAGTACCACACTATCAACCACCACAGAAGCAGGCAATCGTAATTACATCTGACCACATAAGTTTGGAGTCCGGAAAGGCATCCGGCTGTACAACAGGTCAAATCCACATGTGGGATACAGTTCGCACCCGCAAACCCACGAGGTGAGAGAAAATTGATAGAAGAAGAAGAAGAAGAAGAAGCTTATTTCCTCCGACACTGCAATATGTTACACATATCCCTTCACGCCACACCAACGAGTTTCAAATCGGAGGTCACGTTTGCAACCAAGATGTTTTAATAATTTCAGAAATCTGGTCGCTGAAGAAACATTGCTCCTCCTATCCATTATGTTTCTTAACACTGGTCACGCCCCCAGCCTCATATAAGTTAGATATGCAGTCCATCAGAACAATTTATTTTTTGTTCATTTCCATGTGCTCGTGTGTAGTGTAAATACATTACACTGTATGAGTCCGTAAATACGTCATGTAACCATGCATTCTTACAGTTCGGTTTTGATTTCTACATCCAGATTCTATTCCTGCATTAACCCATACCATCAACAGAAAAATCAAAACCCCTTTATTTTATTTATTTTCTCACTTTTATGCGTGGCAGTGACATGCAGCGAAATACAAATGCCATATTTAGTTATATTCAAACGTGACAAGAAAAAATGCCAAATAAGCCTCTCGTGATGCCTCATAGAGAAAACAATTCAATGAAAAACTCCACCCGCGTAAGTTCATAGAATTTACTTCAATGTGCTCAACTACTTCTGCTGTAAACAAGATCAGAATGTGAGGACTGTTTAATATACTGGGCTCTTGAATTTAGAGGTTCACTATAGAAGATTATGTATTCATATTTCTATATGACCTTCTAGGTGTTTTCTATTGAACATTTTAACCTCTTGTTAAATGAAAGTAATAGTATATATAGCATAAAACTTACTTCTATAATGGAACACTTCCGACAGTATGTCAACATCATCATCCTTGGACCACTTACCTGAAAGAGAAAATCATTATTACATTTCAAATTACAAATTAAAAATTTAGACAGAGTTATATTTATGTTTTCATCACATTTAATTAACAAAGAGTACCGAGTGTTATGTTTTATTTAGCTATTTAAATAAAACAAAAACGAATTAAAACGAGTTCGCGTTACAACAATAATCACTACAGTCAATTATTAATGAAATTTTTAAGCTAGCGAGTATTCGAACATAATTTCTTTCTCTATCTCTCTTTCTTTCACTCCCAGCTGGTCAATTAACACAGCTGGAAAGTCAAATACTGTGAATATTTACCCGCGAAAGGCTTAGAAGCGGAAATCAGAATTTTAATCCTCAACTTTATTTTACGTTCCTCAGAACCCTCATCCAAATTCCAGACTAAAAATAAATGCAGTTACTCACAATACGCGGCGTTATCTGACACGCACAGTACACAGTACACGCACAGCTAAAGAAACTTTAACGACAACATGGATATAACTTACAAACAAAACGTGTAATATAAACAGTGTATTGCATACTAAACAAAGATTACATATCACTGTATAGAGATATTATACAGAACTCTCAAATAGATTTCTAAATCATTTAAGTTCTGGGATAAGATTGCGCAACGCAACCGGGAAGCAGGATTGTAACCATTCGACTCTTACTTTAAGTGTCCCAGGAAGCAATGTCTCCTTTCTCGGTGTCCACTACGGACTTTTCTAACGCTTGAAGTATGGAAACGTGTCCCTCGGTTTGGTTCCTCTAGTTTGAGGAATAAATCGGAGTCACAGGGATTCATGTCTTTTGAATAGGTAGGATGCTTCAGGATCTCCAATTCCCTCAATGATGATCATTGCGACAGGGGACAATATCATGCAGAACAATGGGCGGCTGTGTTTTGAAATGAGGACGTGGTCGTCCGTCATCACCCTCGCCCAAATAACTGCGCCAGGAACCATGGAATTTGAAAATGATGCTGATAGTGGCGTACGATGTGCGGAGTATCACACTGCGTCATGCGGTTACTCCGAACCAAGCAGCGAATCCTGCAAACTAAAGCAGGTTTCTGGAACATCACTTTCGTCCTGCACTGAGCAGGTAACTGCCCAATTTCCAAACGCACCCGCACGTTGTCTTGCACAACAATGCCAGCTGTCGCAATGCTGCTCCTGTGACACGCTGGAAGTGTGACGTCCTGGAGCATCAACCCTATTCACCGGATATGAGTTCCTGTGACTTCGATCTGTTTCCAAAACTAAGGGAACCAGTCCGTGGGAAGCGTTTCTACACTTCAAGCGTTAGGACACTCCGTCGTGGACTACAACAAAGGTGGCATTGCCACTTATGTCCTATGCCTTCCACACATCTGGCAACGAGTATGACTTCTTGTTGGCAATTTTAATACCTACAGAAGTACGTGCATATGTTGTCACCACTTCTTATCTAACATTCGTAGTTTCGCGTACTACGACTGAAGTCCCGTATGCACACGTGGGCATCGGAATAGCCATTTAAATGGACTAACGCGTTTAAATATTTAATTATTCTACGTTTCATTTGAATTATATTGGACGTAAAGTGAACGTCTCAATTCGCTCTGTGCGACATTTTGAGAAGGTAAATGATTAATAGCGAGTAATTAAATAGTGTCCAGAACCACCAACTACTTTAACTTAAAACAAATCCATCTGTAAGCAAAAGCAGACAAGTCTATTTTGAGAACTTCATGGCCCTCCATTTGATTGATACTTTAGAGAGTAATCCAGGCGAGGCTGAAGACAACACTCCAGGTGTAAAAGATATATAGACTTAAAATATAACTTTTGATTCTTAGAAGTGTCTAGCTCTAAGACTCAGTAATCAGCGTCTTAGTCATCGGTCTTCTGTGTCTCAGGTTCGATTGTAACTTAAAACTGTTAATTTCTTTGTCTCGGGGACCGAGTACTTGTGCTGTCCCTAGTATTCCTGCAATTCATGCACCACACACACACACACACAACAACAACAACAACAACAACAACAACAACAACAACACGATCGTCCACAACAGCAACACGCAATTTCCCAATACAAGCCAGATGCCACCTACCGTCACCGGAGGGTCTGCCCAACAATGGCTACACCAAGGTAGCAATATCTACACGAAATTAATAATTAATTCTTAGAATATCTCAAGTGCGATATTTTCTAATCTAGGAAGTAGTCGTTTATGTATTTATTTATTTATTTATTTATTTATTTATTTATTTATTTATTTATTTACTTGCTTTGTTTTGCTTGGCATGGCTAGGGTAAGAAGCATTCTCTTACACTAAAACAATATTAAAAATACACGAACCTAATACAATTTACAGTGAGTGGAAAATAATAAAAACTCTGCTATAACATTAACGATGCTATTCGTTACTAATTTAGTTACTTTCACGAAATCCTGCACAATACTTAACTATAAAACCCTTGCTCACCTTGATTAAGAATACTAAGAAAAATAAATCGAAACAGGATGTAACTTGTCACAATACAGAGGTACAGTTGCCAGTAGTATAATTTCTCCACTGGCACCGCTATTCATTTAAGCACAACTGCAAGCCGGCAAGCTGTCAACCTTCGCTAATTCCAGAACAAAGTGCGAATTGTTTGATAATATACAGAAGCTACTGTTGTCAGAGGATTACTTATTTATTTATTTACTTGCTTTATTTTGCTTGGCATGGCTAGAGTAAGAAGCATTCTCTTACACTAAAACAATATTAAAAATACACGAACCTAATACAATACTCGCTGGCTGAATGGTCAGCATACTGGCCTTCGGTTCAGAGGGTCCCGGGTTCGATTCCCGGCCGGGTCGGGGATTTTAATCGCTTCTGATTAATTCTTCTGACTCGGGGACTAGGTGTTTGTGTCCGTCCCAACACTCTCCTCTTCAAATTCAGACAACATACCACACTACAAACCACCACAGAAACACGCAATAGTGATTACATCCCTCCATATAGGGTTGGCGTCAGGAAGGGCATCCGGCCGTAAAATAGGGCCAAATCCACATGTGCGACCCAGTTCGCACCCGCGACCCCACAGGTGTGGGAAAAAGCGGTAGGAAAAGAAGAAGAAAGAAGACTGTTGTCAGAGGATCTGCGGCTACTACGAGCCTATATTTAGTTTCGTAAAATAAGTGTTTCTAGCCAACTCGGGAGCAGCAACTTTTTTTAGAACTTCATGCAAATAACATCATCCCACGTTCTGTGCAAACGTCGATGCGTTACTGTTATAAAATTACACCCATGCCACGTTCTTCCCGAAAACCTTCAAACAACACTAGAGAAAATACCGTTCCATTAGCACGAGTGCCAGGCAAATCAGTGAGTTGATTCTTTGAACACCAACTTTGTATTGTATTACGTTTGCGGTCAAATATCCTGTGGCTGTAGTCTGCTAAGAACAAAAGCAGCAAGGGGAAGTACATTTTCCTCCTACTCGATCTATATCAACTTGTTAGCAAAACATGAGCTGCTGTATTCTTCCCAGCGGTAGAATTGTAGCAAATGTAAGTTTATTTTACCCTTCTGTGACTTGGCATGCTTTTAAAAATATACTGAATTTAATAATTCGAATCACCGTGCAATATGAATGTCTTCTAGAATAAATTCCCTGCATAAGCTGATTCTACATTGCAGTACAAATAATTTAGACTAACCACACACGTACTTCTTACAAAGCCCGAAATCGAGTGCGAACAAAATCACTGGCATTGTTTGTTTTCATGCCTAAAAGATTTTCCTGGCGAACGTTATGCATAAAAGTGGATAAAAGTTCAGTACCAACGAGTCTACGAGTGCTGTCAATATTCAGAGTATTTAAAATTATTGTAATTCTGTTCTTTGCTACTATTCATCAGACGCACTGGTATTATTACTTCAATTTTTATCTTTGTGTGAGGTTAAATATAATTTAAGGGTCCGGTGCAAAGTCAAAGTGGCTCCACAGTTTTTGGTCAAATTGATACAGGTGAAGCCGAACTCCACCGACAAACTTGTTTGAGAGACCTGGCAGAGTAATTGCATTTCGTTTGGTTTGTTGCCCCAGTTAGCTTTGTACCCTTATTCCATTTAAAATAATAAAAGCTAGTTCTTGACAATCGGGAGAGTGTCGGAATTTTGTCCCGCTGGAATTCTTTAACGTGCCTGAAGCAAACAATGCCGTGATCATGGTGGTCGACATTTTGAACGATAAGGGAACAGTTCTACATTTGTTACGTAATGTACTGTACTGCACAGTACACTGACAACTGATTGAACACACTGTGACAAAAGTGTACGTGTTTCGTCTGGGGGTTGTTGCGTTACTCTGTGTTTTGTGTTGTCTGTTTTTGCTTTTGCATTATTGCATAAGGTTTGTCTTACACTTATGTTTTGTTTTGTACCCTTTTGTTATTGCATATTACAGGTTTCTTCACAGGTATAAAGGTATTTTCACAGAAACAAGAGTGATTGGGGTAACAAAGAGAATAAATCGTAATTACATTATTACTCTGTAACTGGCCACCGGAGACCACGGGTCTCTTATACCAATATACTGTATTCAGAAGGTATCCTTGAACGACCTCCGACATTTTGTCGCTGGAGTTCGACTTCACCCTGTATATTATTGGTTCCATGCAGTATCCACCCTAGAACTCCTAAGCTATTTTTTAAACGTTAACGCCCAAGAGGAGTCTCTCGGACTCGTATTGTTATAAGATTGGTAAAATTCAGTTGTATTGCTCATGCAGTGACATAGCTAAGAGTTACTTCTAAAAAACACAGAATTTATTCAAATTCAACCTATTTAGTTGGTGTGAAGGACACCATTTTCAAGTGTGTCTGATGTGAAGTATAAGTCATGTCTATAGGAGATTGAATTGTTTTCAAAGGTAGCAGCTTGACAAATCTAGTCTGAGATTTGAGGATGTTATGCTTCCATACCTTGCTTTGTTCTGGAGGGTGCACATTCCAAACAAAGGCATGTTTCTCACATATACACTGTCTTTTGGTTGAGTAAAGTTGTTGATACTGATATTGTTTATTTTACTCATTACACTGACATGATTCTCTTTCTCATCGCCATTTTCATCACTTTCTGATATATAGTTTGATTTGTCTTCACCGAAAACACCTTCACTCGAATCATCCTCACTATCGAAAATTACACCAGTTTCAGATTCTGTCAGCTTCCTCTTACTCATCGAGGTGAGTCTGAGAGACTCCCGTTAGGAGTTATAGGGTTAAAATCACCGGATCTTTTGATGCAGGACTTATGAACACAAGGTTAAACGTAGCCTTAACACAGGCAAATTTTCGGCGACGCAGATTTCTTGTAGGAAAAAAGAAACAGAGAAAAAGTGCATTGCATTTGAGGAGGCAGTAATAGCCGTGTTGATACCATTGCCTCCTAACCAAGGTTACATCACAGACCCAACAACCAGATTTCAGACCCATGAGAACTAACTTGAAGGCGTAGGTTTGGTATAGAGATATATCACCTAACAATAGAGTTCTATGAAGAGAAATGTTATACTGATTTCGAGGCCCAAAGGTGGTTCGACCGCCCAACAGTCCCACCGATTTAGACTCGTTTCGACTTCCACTAGTCAGCGTACAGGCTGCGACGTTTGTACTCCGCGGAACATTTCAGAACTGACCAAACGTAGCCTTAACACAGGCAAATTTTCGGCGACGCAGATTTCTTGTAGGAAAAAAGAAACAGAGAAAAAGTGCATTGCATTTGAGGAGGCAGTAATAGCCGTGTTGATACCATTGCCTCCTAACCAAGGTTACATCACAGACCCAACAACCAGATTTCAGACCCATGAGAACTAACTTGCCCCTGCAAATACTGCAGCTTGAGCAACAGTACCGCATAGTTAATAGAACACAGCCAAATGAGCCGATTATATTTCGTGTAATATGGTCAAATACGTACCGAAATTATGTTTCATTCTCTTACTTAACTTTTTTGTTTACAATTTTCTTACGTCGAACCGACACAAATAGGTATTATGGTGACGATGGGATATGAAAGGCCTGGGAGTGGGAAGGATGCGGCCGTGACCTTAATTAAGGTACAGCATTTTCTTGGTGTGAAAATGGGAAACCACTGACAACCATCTTTAGGGCTGCCGACAGTGCGGTTCGAACCCACTATCTCCCGGATGCAAGCTCACAGCTGCGCACCCCTAACTGCACGGCCAAGTCGTACGGTAATAGGCAAATAAGGTACTAGGGAAATGAGGTAGTTCACTATTGCTTTCGTAACTGAGCTAGAAGGTTCCGTTACACACGAGTCCGCCAAGCCTACTGATATGTACACACCAACCGATCCTACGACAGACACTTCGTCACTGTTCGTAACAAGGGACTAGCTGGATAAGGACTGGCATTATTAGCATCGTTCATCCCTCAATCACTTTCACTATCAAAGCCAAGGATAAGACAGAGATAGATCAATAAAAATGTCACCTTTTTCTTAGTTCAGTATCCCTACAGAAAATGATCGCATTTTCTAAAAAGATGGATACAGGCTGAAAACCATCACTATAATCGATTTGATGACTGGCGGAAGAAAATTCAATCTACGTATCTTTGGAAACTTAATATTTGGTTTGAATTGTCAAAGGCTTGCATATTGTATCTTTCAGCAACTATACCACGGGATATACATTCAAAAACAGAGGTAATACTATCCACCTGTTCAATACTACTTACAATGTGTTATCGTTAAAATGTCACATTTTATTATTCCATTTGGTGGGTACCGGTTTCGGCATTATATAATGCCATCATTAGCCCAAGATTTAAGCAAGCAAGGACACTTAATAAAATACATATATGTGTCCACAGATAGCTAGCAATGATAGTCGCGTTACATCATAAAACATTTTGAATGTAAATCTTTTTTCAATACGGACCATTATGTTTTTGACGTTAAATATGCCAAGGGAATCAATAGGTATATTGACACACCACTACCTTGTGTATTATTATCTCTCACTGTACCGATTATCAAAATTTTATCAAAATTATCAAATCTTTACTTGGAGAAGCACATTTTTGTTTCAATGACAATCTAAATTTGATGAATACAGAATTCAAAATAGAATAAAATAAAATAGAAGCATGAGCGTTTAAAGCTTGGGAAGTCTACCGGGGACAATGTGTATTATTACGTGAAAAAAAAATACTTCTTCATTAAAATTGAGGACAATTCGAAGTCCGAAATTTATAATCAAGTAACGCCCCCTAGTCCCCACCTTTTTGAAGTTTAGAGTATTCATATGTCATTCCCACTCGCGGTTATGACGACTGCATTGCGATGTGATGCTGTCTGGTCATTATTACAAACAGACATACAAAACTCAAATCGATACCTTTACAGCAACCTGTCATTGTTCAATGAGGCCTATAACCACAATTTAGCGGCCGTGTAAAATCAAATCGATTGCGCAGTTCCGCTGATATGATTAACTAATATGTCCAGAGATAACAATACACCACGAAATGAAATACACATACTGTACATACGTACATACAGCACACATCTCGAGCATAATGCGGACGATTATGATATTAAACAGTAAAATGTAAACGGAAGATGCACGGGAGGCCAGAGGAGCAAAGGGAGGTCTAGGAGAAGGTGGATTACATTCAGTTTTTATTAACGGCTAGATTTTCCAGGCTGACATGACGATGAATGTAGATATTTTCGGCTTGAAATCCGTAGTTCAATAAAGTTACTAGAACCCAACGTTTCTCCCAGGACTTTTTTTTTTTTACAAGTTGCTTTACGTCGCACCGACACAGATATGTCATATGGCGACGGTGGGAGAGGAAAGGGCAAGGAGCGGGAAGGAACTGGTCGTGGCCTTAATTAATGTACAGCCTCAGCATTTCCATGGTTAAAAATGGAAAACCACGGAAAACCATCTTCAGGGCTGCCGACAGTGGGGTTCGAACCTCGCCCGGGACTACGTTCAGCATTAACAAAGAGACTCTCTCCTCAGGTCAGTAGTATATTCCACTGACTACCAATAGTCGGTAGTGATAGCAGTGATACGATGATACGGTACAGCTTCCGGGGGTTTGACCAGTACCCCGCCCAGGTGGCCACACTTGCTATGGTTAACAGGGGCTTTATGGGGATGGGAAGATTGGAAGGGATAGACAAGAAAGAGAGAAAGAAGTGGCAAAAATGTGAAGGGATACGAGGGCTGGAATGGGGTCCATTCAGCTTTGGGAGGTCAACTGAGTACAGGGGGGTTCGATTCCCACCTCAGCCATCCCCGAAGTGGTTTTCCGTGGTTTCCCAATCTTCTTCCAGGCAGATACCGGCATGGTACCTAACTTAAGGCTATGGCCGCTTCCTTCCCTCATCCCTGTCTATCCTTTCCAATTCCCCCCCTCCCCTTCCACACACACACAAGGCCGCTGTTCTGCATAGCAGGTGAGGCCACCTGAGCGACGTACTGACCCTCCTACCCAGTTGTATCCCCAACCCAAAGTCTCGCGAGCCAGGACACTGCCCCGAGGCGGTAGAGGTGTGATCTCCCGCTGAGTCCGAGGGAAATACCAACCCTGGTGGGTAAACGAATAAATGAAAGAAAGAAAGAAAGAAAGAAAGAAAGAAAGAAAGAAAGAAAGAAAGAAAGAAAGAAAGAATATTATCGATTGCCATGAGCAATCCAGACCAGGAAGATGTAGTTTCTTAAAATGTGTGCCAGATCCGGTCATGGGTACAGTCCATTTGACTTTTATTTTACGCATCTTGCACTCTTCCCACAATATATATATTTTGCTATTTGATTTAGGTCGCACCGACACAGATAGGTCGTATGGCGACGATGGGACAGGAAAGGCCTAGGAATGGGAAGGAAGCGGCCTTAGCCTTAATTAAGGTACAGTCCCAGCATTTGCCTGGTGTGAAAATGGGAAACCACCAGAAAACCATCTTCAGGGCTGCCGACAGTGCACAACCTTAGGGTGGAAATAGCAACTTGGGAACAGACACTTCTTATTTTAAGTATTTACAAAAATCATAACATCTTTTTTTTTTTTTTTTTTTTTTTGCAATTCATTTTGCCACATGTTATGTGAGAAAATTATTCAGATATTATTTTATCCCAGCATGTGGTCTACTGGTAATGTTAGGATCTCGTAAAAATATTTACATGATATCAATCGGTGTTACATAAAATGATATCACGAAGTGTCTTGGTATAAGCCTTGTTAGCCATTTCGACAAGTGAGCAGAAAAGTACGAGTTTTTGCTCACTTTAGGATCTGGGCTACGAAACTATGCAATTCATAATCTATGAAAAATTTCGTCCATTCATGACAGGAAGAGTTACTGTATTTTGATGTGACATTTCATTTAAAATTTATATTCTCTAGAACGTGCTCTAGAGGAAGCAACCACGAAGGGACTTCTGCAACTCGGGCTATTGATCAGCAATTTACGATAGTATTAGAAGTTTCTTAACTTTTCGTTCGTTGACTTTACGCCTGCAACAAAGAGCTTAACACATCAAAACAAGCACGAAGTAAGATCTCACGCTAAGCCTTTAGTAACAAACTTGGAATTCCAAGGAGTTGTGCACTTTTCTTCTGATTACAACACTATAAATTTGTCGTAATAAGTTACAGTTACACACAGTTGTCTCTTGTAGGTGCATTAATAACTTTTAATCAATCACTCACTGCTTTCTTACTTTTACCAGTTATTCATAACAAAACTGTCATTTCCATTCTCCCGCATGCTTCTTCATTATATTTCAAACCTTCTCCCCACTTTTATTACGCATTCATATGCAGTAAACCTCTTAAAGCATAATGTATTTATGACCACGTAGCTTATTGGAATACATTACGAAGTACGTTCTCTCGGTAAGAATAAACGAGGCGACTGTGTTCTTTGTGTTTATTCATAGGATGTATTAACTCATAATAAACCTTTCTTGTCTCTTTATATCCGCATCAGACTTTCATTAGTTCTTTTGATTTCTCTCTGAATCAAGTGAGAATATCTAATTCTCGACATTTATTGAGCAGAGTTTGCTAATCGTGGTACTCCCACTAAGTATTTTTTATTTTCAGTTTTACAAGTTACTTTAGTTAGTACCGACATAGATAGTCTTTTGGTGACGATGGGATAGAAATGGCGTGGGAAGGAAGTGGTCGTGGCCTAAATTAAGGTACAGCCCCAGCATTAGCCTAGTTAACAATTGATAGGGAATCTGCCACTTGGACGACAGCCCTAAATCCATACCAATAATGACTGCATATGAACCACAAGGACAAGACGTCTTTTTTCTTTTTTGCGAGATTTCGTTTAGGTTGACTGTGGACCACCTGGCTTTTAATTCTGGCGTGGAGTCTCTTTGGCATAGTACTCTCTCATCCTCGCACTGTATGTTTTCCTTCTTGAGCCTGTACTATCACTCCTATGGGAGAGAGTCTGAAGTTCTGATCAGCATTCTTTACTTATCTCTATCCTAGATCTCACTCAGGTTAGTTTCTAGGTGTTCTAAGTCTTTTCTAACTAGTCTCGTTTACTTGGCGTTAGTCGCTTTCTCTCTAGAGATATGGAAATGGCGTATGGCTTTTAGTGCCGGGAGTGTCCGAGGACATGTTCGACTTGCCAGGTGCAGGTCTTTTAATTTGACTCCCGTAGGCGACCTGCGCGTCGTGATGAGGATGAAATGTGTTGATTAAGACAACACATACACCCAGCCCCGGCCCAGCGAAATTACCCCTGCTGTTCTGTTCGGGTCTATATGACCCGAAATGAATATGCGCGTCAATTTTCATATTTTAAATACCAATAAATGTTTATGAAACTTGGTGACATTGTCTGAAAATAAAAGAGCAGCACATGTCTAAAAAGGTTTTAAAGTAGTTTAAGTAGTATGGGCATAAACTGTAATAGTTTCATACGTATCGTTCGGGTCATTGTGACCCGACACAATTATGATTACTGTTATTCCGATTTTTTCTTATAGAATGGAAATGTTGAACTTCATTTTTGTTATATTTCATGGGAATAGTGATTTTTGTTATTCGATCTTACTCTTAACTATCAACTGTAACTGTTCCTCCTCGTCAAATCACTTGAGGAGATGAAAGTTATTTTCTTGGGACACATGAATATTAAATAAACTATTTGTGGCTTGCCCGCAAATTGCCACGCAAATAGAAACAATTAACATTCCATGGTTCCCCATTTCTCTATGTAATGTTTGGGCGCCATGGTTACAGTTTTAAATAAAACTGTAAACCAAAATTTATATTTACTAGCATAGAGATTTACACTTAAATCACAGGGGTAGGATTTTAAATAATTAACCATTAAGTATCGCTTAAGAAAGAAAATTAACGCAATATAAAATACAAATGAATTTATTATACAAAAAAATGAGATAAATCGGAAAAGTTTCCTTAAGGCGTGGAGGAATTTATAATTTACTGAATTTACTATTGCTTGCTTTATCTAATTGAAGCTCACCAATTGCAGCTTCCGTTGAAGTCATCTGGTTTCCGTGGTTACTCGTTCTCTTCTTCTCGATGTTGAATTTGCTCCATGGACATCCTTCCTTCCTTCTCTGATATGGTACGTGCTATCTGGACTAACACGCCCTACTTGCCTAGTCTTTAAATTAGACATTGGCCCTATACTTGTAAAAACTGATCAGCGTTGATCGTATGAGGAGAAAATTCAGAGATATGAATTTTTCCATATTAGTAGAAATCTCAATCCAACTGAGCTATACTATTTATACGGTACAGACTTGTACCAAATTCCGTAGACTTGAACTTAAACATAGTTCTTTGTCCACAATATTTACTGAATATAACACAAGCCGTAAGCTTGTTTCGTCTCACGCAGTTCCGATAACATTACCGCAACTAAGTACTGTATCGAAGCGACAACACATTGTACAAAAATAACTATGTCGCGGAGCGACCACACACTGTTTCAAAAATCAAATCACGTCGTACAAAGTAGATGTTCACAGTAGAAGTAGTAGTGATGGAGTTCACGTAGTTAGGTTGTAAAGTTGTAAGGTCGTAAGGTCTTCAGGTCCCGTTCTCGTGTTGAGAATCAGTATATATATCCGGGCTCACCCCCACTCTTGGTAACAGTTCAATCTCAAAACGCATATACAACGAAGTATCTGATTCGATAGATCGAAGCATCAACTCCCCTTCTCTTCCTCCTCGACAAGTCCAGAAGGCGTGGCGATGATATAGCTGACCAGCTTGCAAGCCTCGCGCACGGGTCGCTGTTTACTAGCCTTGGTCATAAAATAAACCCATGACTCACGCAAAATCCCAAGCTTCAAGAATAACCCTCCGTATACACAAACATGAGATGAAATGAAAACAACTATGTCTCAACATATTGACCGTATTTACAACATAATGAATTCTTATCCTACATAATATAATAATTTAAATACTAAAACGATGTTATTATATATACAATATGATTCCAAAAAGCCTTGATTACAAATGATTGACGTTGAATAAATATGTTATGACAAATAATTGCCGACGGCGGATAAACTTGATATCAAATGATATCGCGTAAAATGATATAATATTAAATTAGTAGGGCTGGAGAAGCCTGGACGGTTACACAACTAAGCCTCCATACGTCTACAACAACGGTCTTGTTCCTTGCTCTTCCTAGGAAGTCATAATTAGCATCTCTCAACAATCTGAAAGCTTTGTTTCTGCTCAGTTTGAATTGTGACACCATAGCGATTAGACCACTGACTGATGATGAGTTGGAAGAATTACTAAGTGCCTAGGCAGATGAAGAATCACTTTCTGAGTTCGAAGATCATATTAGTAATGTATCTGAAAGTGTGTTCTCTGGTGACAATTACAACAGTCCACAGCCTGTACAAGATGCTGTAGAGAATTTTCTTTCTAAAAATGGGGATATAAAATGGCAGTTGCATCTACCAGCACAACAACGCCACTTACTCATCAAGAGTACCCCTGGAGTTAGCAGGCAATCGGAGTGGCACCAGAAAGAAATCAGGGAATGAGAGTAGTATCTGATCTCGCTTTTGAGTTACATGGCCAGAATATTACGTGTGACAACTTTCTTACGTCATACAATTTGGGACAGCTGCTTCTGAAAAGGAAATTGACTAGTTGGGAGCTATACAGAAAATTAAGCTAGAGTTTCCACATAAAATTACATTCAAGGAGGTACTAGCTCTTAATTTTACTTCACAAATGACACTACTGTGATCAATTATATTTCTAAGAGAAATAAGGATGTTGTACGTATGAGCACTCTCCACCATGATGAGGAAGTCAGTGACAGGGCTTATAAGAAGCCAAAAAGGATTTTGGACTATAATTCAAGCAAAGGGGCTGTAGACATGCTTGATCAGCTATCAGAATGTGGCCAATGTTATTTTTATACAACATTCATGATGTTTCTGCTTATAGTGCATATCTTGTGGACTTGATTGACCCTAAATGGAATACGAGCAAATTGACTAGAAGGAGAATATTCTTGGAGGAACTTGGAAAGTCACTGATAAGAAAACACGTTGCATCAAGAATGCATTTTCCAAGAACAAAAGATTCTTTGAAAATGGTCTGAAGCATCCAAAAGCCTAAAGATGTGACCAGTGTGTCAGAGTCAGTAACAACAAGAAAATCTACGAAACGTGCACGCTGTAACTTCTGCCCATCAAACGATGACAATAAAAGAAACGCATTGTGTGTAAAATCTAGTAAACATATTTGCATAACGCATGTCACCTACTTGTGTCCACACTCCAATCAGTAAGAAGAAATGTAAGAAAAGAACGATAGTGTTTACTAAGATAATAGTATTGAAGACTCCCTGGCGTTTCAAATTTATGTGAAAATTTAAATAGGAAATGTCCTCTAATAAAGTTTTCTGTACGAGTATTATTATTATTATTATTATTATTATTATTATTATTATTATTATTATTATTATTATTATTATTATTATTATTACAGTCGAAATCGGTTATGACGACCCCCGAAGAGACCATCAATCCATGGTCGTTATAACCGATAATCGCATAATCCGGGATTTTTTGTTGTTGAGGAAAATGTCATACCTGTAAGTTTTAGGCTCCAAACTTCCAGTACAGGATTAATTAACAGAACAAAGTTAAAACTTCAAAAAACGTAAGTACTGTATTTACAGTACAGTAGTTGCAGAGTGGGCCTGCGAGGAATAATAGGTCAATTGGTCGGCACACTATTTGCTGTTTGCTACTTAAACCATCTAAGTTCTTCAATATCTTTGTACTCAGATGATCTGGCCCACCTGAACTTTCAAGAAATTTATTCGAAAACAGACTGTATCTTCTCTCTGACCTTCCAAATTGTAGAGTTCTTTTACTTTGATACACCCAATTCCTTCGTGATGCTGACGTTTGTATTTCCATTTTACAAGCGGGATGTAATCTTCAATATTGAACACTTTCCTTTCCTTCTGCGACATTTTTACAGCGATGTTTTTCTTGACTATTTAACAGACAGACTGATTTGTAATCTGCAATAATCAGCGTTACATAGTTGACAGCAACCCCCAAATATCTAACAAATAAAAATCAACACTGGACGTTATAGCCGATACATTTTTTACGAATATGTGATCAAAATACGTCGTTTTATGCCATACTAGCTGATATACCCGTGCTTCGCTACGAAATTCTACATTGTATGCAGAATTATAGGTAAGTAGTGTACACGCTGTGACCAAGGTTGTATTAAATTACAAAGCTCTTAACGTTATCCTAGAAACGTGACGGGGAAGTCACCAAACGCCTTTGGTAGGCCCGCTTGCCTACCATCAGTCATAATCAGGATGGGGAGTTTTCATTATAATTACAGACACTCATTTTCCACCTGACTTTTAGATCCTCAGAAAGACTGTCTTTGTGCTCTTCCCAACTGAAATGAACATAGATCACTACAACGACGTCAGTAGGAATGGCGGGATTAAAAGCAATGCTTTCATACGAAATACTCGATGAAATTAAAAACCACACATTTTCTCACTTTTAAGAAATAGTACTACGCTGCCGGTCTAACAGTCCAAAGTTCCAAAGCTGGAATGACCTAGACGCAGACAGAGCAGTATTCCGTGAACACTCTTGGTCTTTTATCGACGAGGGTGGGAGGTGGGGTGGAAGTCGAATAATGAAGAGTCCCAGGGCGAAAAATCTGCCCTTTTACTAATCTGTTTCTTAAGAGTACCCGGTGAGTCGGAAAATCTCAATTCACTACAATGGCGGAGGAAAAATCTATCTGACTTGGAGGCAAATTTTTCCTCCACGTCAGAGGATAAACCCCCTCTTCACTGCTAATTTAGAATAAAATGAATGCAGAGTTTAATAAAGGTGAAGAGGAAGAAGTTCTTCTTAAGAAACGGTTCTTTACAGGGTTGAATTTTGAGTTATTCATTGAATTGTGGTGCTATAATTTGGAATAGGCCTAAATTGTAATTCTTATTTAAATAAATAAATGGACCAAATACTACTACTACTACTACTACTACAACAACTACTAAATGAGCCTCTGTCCTAAGTGTGTACACTGCTCATTCAAAACAGCGCGTCAGAGTAGGGATCGAAAAGCTGGAATACTATGAAGAACCAGTGTGTTACGTACCAGCAGTATCAGAAAATGTACGGACCAGATGAATGGCGTGCTAAAGAAGAAAGTTTTCTAACTCCCCAGCTATTTTCTGCCAATATTCAGTCAAGCCGTTATACTCGGTACGCAGCAGTAATCCCATCTATCGGCGTTGAGTGGCAGAATAAGAGACAAAGAACATCACAACAAACAATGGTCAATGTAATGTTATTGTTGATCACTGTTATGCACTTTCGATATTGTAGGCCTTCACATTTAGTTTCCTTCCGACTCTGAAATACGACTCTTATCATAGTCGGTACGGTAAAATTGAATAAAACATAAATGATCGGAAATTGTATTCTCTATAACTTTTGTTACGTAGTGCTTTCCGATAGGACCAATAACATAGGTATTTCAAAATTAAATTTTAGGCGCCTTCCCCTAAACTACAATTTCATCCATAGTGAATAAAAATTGTTTATGGCTTAGACTGTAGTTTCTTATTGCCCGACTCTATATAAATTAAATTCTCTTAACCCATTTTATCGTGGCTCGGGGTTGGTATGTACTTAGCAACAAAAATACAAATTCATGAATATGTGTATTATCATAGCCGGTACGGTAAAAAATATATATCATAAATGATCGGAAATTTAATTCTATATAACTTTAGTTATGTAGTATTTATCGATAGGACCACTAATAATATAAAAATTTTGAGAATTAAATGTTATGCCTTCCCCTAAACTACTTCACTCACCGTGAATAAAATGATTTATGGCCTAAATTGTAGTGGCTCATCCCCCGACTTTAACGATTTTCATTAAATTCTCTTCAGCCGTTTTCTCGTGATGCGTGTACATACAACATACATACATACATACATACATACATACATACATACATACACACATACATACATACATACATACATACATACATACATACATACATACATACATACAAATGGAAATTCTAAGTTCCCATGGAGGGAATTAGATATTTTTCCACCAATAGAGCATATCAAAAATCAGATCAAAAGTTACAGTAGATGTATGACGAAACGCTGGTTAATAGAGGAAACGCCTGAAAAGCCATACATCTAACTTTTGATCTGATTTTTGATATGCTCTATTGGTGGAAAAATATCTATTTCCCCCCATGGGAACTTAGAACTTCTATTTGCAATTGCTAGGCGGGCATTAATTCCATTGTGGAGTTTTATCTCCCGTATGCAGTTATCAGACTGTGCCTCTTAAATAGGCTTCTGATAAGTTCACCTGCATACACCCCAGCGTCAGTGGGTAGGGTCTGACACATCCCACTCTGACGAGTCTAGTGTCAGATCTAAGACGAAACGCTGGTTAATAGAGCAAACGCCTGAAAAACCATAAATCTAACTTTAGATCTGATACATACATACATACATACATACATAGGCTACAGAGAGAAATTACGGAAACGTAAAAAGTGCATTTCCTTGTTACTGTGGACATGTCCGATACAGAAATATCATTGTTTTCAAATTCTGAACAATGTACAGACAAACTTCTTATTTTGTATATACCGTATAGATGTAATAAGCGACGTCGTATTAAATACTGTGTTTATATAGGATTTAGACGGAACCGTTAGATTTCGCTGTTGTATCCACTACGTCGTTAAAATCGATGTCACAATAAACGGTTTCGACTGTATTATTCTTATTCTTCTTATCATCACCATCTTGAGCATTAAACTAGCAATTGAACATAATATAATTAAGTCTTATTCAAGTCAGACTTTAATACTATACATAGAATACAGAAGCAAATTCTAGCCTTTTTAAAGTAGGTTCCAGATGATTGCACTTAATCTTTCAGATACAAGTGGACGAGTTGTTTATTGAACACATAAATCTGATAGTCATTAATCATTCTGTGATCACTAACGTGCTTGAGTACCCAATGGAGTGCTATTATTCTTGACCACGCAATCAAATAGAGGATGTCACAGTCTATATATCATGTGAGCAAAGTACTAGCTGTTTTCTCTTCTCCGAAGAATGGTCGGGACCCACAGGGTTGTTGTTCCCAGCTTGTTGACAAGTACGTGACCGGTATCTCCTACATTGTTCTGGTATTCAGGTTTCACCGGTTCAGTGGATTGGCCTCGCCGAAGAGGCCGACACGTTTTGAACACGCACCACCGTACAAAGTATGATGTGAAACTACAATGCGTCATTGTCCTCGTACATTACGAGCTTATAAGAGGTACTTGATGTTCATCAAGTATTGACATTTCACTCTTCGTCGTCACTGTCACGAGAAGTTTGAATCTGCAGAAGCGTCACTAGTGATGTATTCATTGTTCGCTGGAAGAAATAATGAACTTTGGGCAAAACGTATTACAGTAACAGTATACAGAAACAGTATACAAAACAAGGACACGATATTATTATTATTATTTTTATTATTACCATTATCATCATCATCTCGTTTTGGCCGACTAGGGATAACTTTAATTCGAATTCAGCTTCATCTGTTTCTGCGCTTTAATCCTCGTCCGGTTCTCCTCCATCCTTTCAGTCTGGGACCTCCGTCTTTCTTCTGTCCATGGCACTTGGGTACGTGATATAACTTTTTCTTGAATCCTCTTCGTGGCCTTGATCCTCGGCTTGTAAGCATCCCTACTGCTGATTTCCGTTCCTTGTATTCCCATTCCTTCCAGGTCCTTCTTCACGTCCTGATACCAGTGTACTGTAGTTTTCTGGTCCCAAAAAGTCTTATTAGCTGATTGGTCAGCCTTCCCGGGTTCATTCTGTAAATATGTTCGAAGATCATGGCTCTCCTCCTCCGGATGGTATCTGAGATCTTTTCCATCTTGAGATAAAATTCTTGGTTTCCTTTCTTTTCGTATGATCCATCCTCTGTTCCTTGGGGTCCCAGTATTTTCCTCAGAAGTTTTCTCTTCACCTGTTCCTATTTCTTTACCAATCCTGTTTTTATCAGGTTCAAACATTCGGCTGAATATAAAACCTCCAGGAGGATCACTGTCTGGTAGTGTCTGACTTTTGCATTGATCGAGTGTTCATAATTAGTTTATAAGCCAAGTTCACCTTGTTGATTCTCGATAACAGTCCTAGATATTTGAATTTCTCCACTCTCTAAATCCTTTCTCTCTCAACTGTCATCCACTTGGATGCTGTTTTGATGTTGGTCATATATTGTGTCTTCTCGAAGGAGATCCGTAGGCCTGCCTTACTTGCTTCTTTCTGTAGTTGGGCAATTTGGTTCCGTACCTCCGCTAATGAGTCTGACAAAACCACAATTCCATCCGCAAAGAGGAAACAGTAATTTCCAATTTATTTCTTCTTGCATCCCATTCGTATACCACGTATTCCTTGCATTTTTCGGCGCCACTCTCTAATCACTTTGTTAAGAACACAATTGGATAGACGAGGAGATATTCCATCACCCTCTCTGAACCTCTTTGAATCTCAAAATATTCTGATAGGATCCCTCTGAACTTTACTTTGGATGTTGTGCCAGCCACTGCCTTTTTAATGAATTATTTACTATTATTATTATTATTATTATTATTATTATTATTATTATTATTATTATTTACACTATAAAACAAAGAGTTCTGTCCAAAAGATGTGACCCACGGCTTTTGTCCCCTTTCTTTCAATCTCTTTCATTCCTTCATCATTCATTTCTTGGACAAGATGGGTGTTACTTTTGCTTCTGAGTCTAACGTGTTCAGGTCCTTCTTCTCTACATCCACATCTCTGTTGCTTCCAACGTCTGAAGCGTTTCACTTTCATATCCAGACCCTCATCGACATAATTCAGTGACAAAGCTATTCACATATGTCTACCTTGTACTTAGATGTTGATTTTAAAAGGCTTTGCTTAGCCATGGCTATTAATTTCTTCGCCTCATGTCCGGCTCCATGGCTAAATGGTTAGCGTGCTGGCCTTTGGTCACAGGGTCCCGGGTTCGATTCCCGACAGGGTCAGGAATTTTAACCATCATTGGTTAATTTCCCTGACACTGGGGCTGGGTGTATGTGTCGTCCTCATCATCATTTCATCCTCATCACGGCGCGCAGGCCGCCTACGGGAGTCAAATCTAAATACCTGCACCTGGCGAGCCGAACATGTCTTCGGACACTCCCGGCACTAAAGAGCCACACACCATTTCATTTATTCACCTCATGGTTGCTTGTGTGGTCTCTGGTGACAGTGTTTCTGAGATAACATCAGCGGATAACCCATTTTCTTCACCTGCTCAATTTTTTAATTACCGAACCATTTTTTGAGCCTCACGTTTTAGAAGACATTCCTTAAAATATAAAAATATTGTCTTAGCGCTCATTTTGAGGTTTTACTCACAGAGGATTACAGCCACTACTGCAAATAGTAATACCGAGCTCGACAGCTGCAGTCGCTTAAGTGCGACCAGTATCCAGTAATCGGAAGATAGTGGGTTCGAGCCCCACTGTCGGCAGCACTGAAGATGATTTTCCGTGGTTTCCCATTTTCACACCAGGCAAATGCTGGGGCTGTACCTTAATTAAGGCCACGGCCGCTTCCTTCCCATTCCTAGGCCCTTCCTAACCCATCGTCGCCATAAGACATATCTGTGTCGGTGCGACGTAAAGCACATAGCAAAAAAATATAGCTAATAGTAATAGAATAATATTTTTCTGTTCCCAGCGTAAAACCAGCCGGCTTCAGTCTATCCCGGGCTCTCTGATCCTTAATTGAATAGAGTCAGGTGTGACAACAGTGGGACTGCCTCATCACTACAACAATGATGTTGGAATTATCCTTGTTTTCACTCCAGTGCTAAATGCAGACCATCAAATATATCGTGCAGAAGTCCCCACTATATGCATTTAATAATTCTCCGGGATCTCCATGAAGGAATGCCAAAAGCGATCACTTGGGATAGCAAGATAAATATTAAAGATCGTAGCGTGATACAAAAAACTTGTATATATTAGCTTATTAATTTATTTTAATAATATTCCTTTTGTAAGTACTGCCACACACGCAGGCCTATTATGCGACAATAATAATCATATATTACATCTCTATTTAAAATAAAGTCCTCAATCCTGTCTGTCTCTCTGCCTGTGAGGGCTAATCTCAAGCACCGCTGGTTGGATATGGATTCAGTTTTCACCATTATATTGAGCATTTATCGAGAAAGGTGTGTGTATAGAAACATTCATCTATGACCAAAAGGAAGTCGAGCAGTAACGATTGTAGTACAACATGCTAAGGTTAGTAAGCCGAGAGTAATTCTACTTCATCCATTTTGGCCATGTCGTTACGTGACACAAATCAATTGTAATGTGATCGGATTGAGCAGAGAGATGGCAACATATCAGCGAACCATCCGTCCGTGGTTTGAGAAATTCTATTCCGGAGATACGAGCCAACAAAATGAGGAAGGACGTGAACGACCTTCTGTCCTGCATAACGATGCCTCGCATAGATCACTTGTCATCCCTAGCTGCGACATGCAGGTGTCGAGCAACCAGAAACAACGCTACGCGCTTTACTGCGCTGACCATCCATATTTTCCCTCATATGAGGAGAGATGCTAAATCCGTTTCATTTAAAAAAAAAAATGTTTAGTATTTCGTCCACATGCAATGCAGTTGTTGAATGTTATCGAATGCCATGGGCAATCCAGATCAGAAAGATATAATTCTTTAAAAGATCATGGATACGTTCCATACGCCTTATGTTATGCGTGTCCTTGCGTTTTTCCACAACGTTTTTAGGGTGGAAATAGCGCCTTTTGAACAAACATTCCTCATAAGGGCTTTCCGAACAATTTGATATTCAGCCAATAATAATAATTGTACCGGAGGTACACCTGCCCGTGCATTTAAAACTACCACCTTGTAGAAGGCCATCTCGAATAGGAAACTTGAAACCCATTTTGGAAATAGTTTGAACAGTTTTCGACAGATGTCTCTACTATCAACTTTTGTTCCCTCTGGGGTGAAGATGAACTATTAAAATTCAGCAGAAATTAAAGTTTCCTGAACTGAATTGTTTATTGATTAGTTTTAATGTTCCAAATTTTTCAACACTTCTATCTCTTCCAGTCTAGAGTTTGTTAGTAACAGGGGCGGGGACTGCCTCGTCCATCTTCGGGAGGTCCACCAGCTCAAGGTAATGTCAGACTCTGATTAATTATGTAATAGTCTTTGACAGCTATCTCGAGGGGAAGGTTTACAATCTTTAGTAAACCGGACGAGTTGGCCGTGCGCGCAGAGGCGCGCGGCTGTGAGCTTGCATCCGGGAGATAGTAGGTTCGAATCCCACTGTCGGCAGCCCTGAAGATGGTTTTCCGTGGTTTCCCAATTTCACACCAGGCAAATGCTGGGGCTGTACCTTAATTAAGGCCACGGCCGCTTCCTTCCAACTCCTAGGCCTTTCCTATCCACCTATCAGTGTCGGTGTGACGTAAAGCCCCTAGCAAAAAAATCTTTAGTAATGTAACTTTTATTTTCGTAAGTGTAAATTTAAACATTAAATGTAGATTTCAAACTAGTCGAAAGAACTTAACCGAAATCAGGGAATAAAGAGTGTGGAACCCTCTTGTATTCCCTCTCAACTTGATATTGAGGTGACTATGATTTTGTAACCTTTTAAAATCTATCTTGTAATTTCTGTAACTTAAATATTTTTCTCCATCTGGTCACCTCCGTAGTACAGGCTTAGCCTCTGTAACGTCGGGCCATAAGCCCAAATAGGGTTTTATGTATTTCATGTAAATTTCAAAGGAGTACAAATGTTCGCCTCCTAATATTTTGAATGTTCGGCCAGTAACTTGTAACCTTTTTGTTTTTAAATAAAGCCACGTAGAATGGGTACTCGTTACCCCTGTTGGTCTGCTTTACTCATTTCATTGAACAGCAAATCAGACTGTTGAGCAGTTTAGACAGAGAATTCTGTTTTTGTTAAATGTAGGTTGTTCCTTTGATAGGCCTGGAACTTCGAAAATAATTTACTAAAACGTAAATCTGTAGAGCAAAGAAGCTTTTTCTATTAATGTAAAAGTTGAATGGTGCCTTTGGAAGGATGGAATAGTATAATATTTGGAGTGTAGTCTCTTAGATAATTTTGTGGAGCAAAGGTGCTCTTGAAAGGTAGCATATTGTGGAAACTCTGTCTCCTAGAGTCATTATTGAAGAGAACAATAGTACTCATGTAAAATTTGTAATTAAGTTAGGGAGTTTCGAGATAAGTTGTTTATTAGGTATCAATTGATTATTCTGATTGTCCTAACATATTTCTGTACCTTATATACTATTTGCTTAGCAAAGTGTAAAGTACACAATTTGAAAAGAAAAAAAACAAAGGTTATAAGGAAGAAATATAGCTCAAAATGTAAAGTTTTAAATTAATCATTTGACTCATCTATATCCACCCATTCATGCCGCACCTTCTTTCACCTCTCTAAACTCCAATATTTCCGTAACAATACTACTACTACTACTACTACTACTACTACTACTACTACTACTACTACTAATAATAATAATAATAATAATAATTCACCCATGTCGTTTCGGCCAACTTTGGACTACTCATGGCTTTGATGTCTGCCCAGTACTCAGTCTGCGTTCTCGGTGTCGTTCTTTCAACTCCTGCGTCCATGCCTTTCTCGTTTTTAATTTTGACATGTTTCGTAAACCCTGGAACGCTTGAAATTTATTCTTAAGAGGGACACGCTTCTGAATGTCATTATGTGTGATTCCCACTTATTCAAGGTCTCTATCCACCTTAAATGAACCAAGCCCCGTTGGTTTTCTTCTGCTGAAAGAAGCTAATGATGCCGTTGGTCAGTCTTGTTTGATGTATTCGTGTCACGTGCCCATAAAAGGCAATTCTTCTTTTCCGGGTGGTATCGATAACCTTCTTTATGTGGATATATAGTTCGTCGTTTTGCCGTCTTCTGTACTCACCATCGCCTTTGACGGGACGTAGGGTCTTTTAACAATATCATCCTTTCTTTGGCCTCCAGTTTCTTTTTTTGTTCATATCAAGACATTCTGAAGCGTATAATACCTCTGGGCGGACGAGACTGCAGTAATGCCTCCGAAGAGTCCTGGAGCAGGTCTTCCGAGTAGACGCAGTATATGTGACCCGCGCGTCTTTGAGGATAGGGATATACCTATGATTAATTCTAATCAAATCACTGCAATTAACCAATGAAGGTTAAAAACCCCGATCCTGTCTGGAATCCATTCCGGGATCTCCTGGGTCAAAGGCCAGCAAGCTAACCAGTTATCCATGGAACTGGATATAATAAATAAAAGTGAAAATAATAATAATAATAATAATAATAATAATAATAATAATAATAATAATAATAATAATAATAATAATAATAATAATAATAATAATAATAATAATAATAATAATAATTCACTAGATATAACCACGTTTCTCTTTTTTCTAATAATTTTCCCATACTTCGTGGTGTCACGGCTGTGAATTATGTTGCACAAATGAATTTGGCCCTGTTTTAAGGCCGGACGCTCTTCCTAACGCCAAGCATTTGTGGAGGGATGTAATAACTACTGCGTGTTTCTGTGGTGATTGGTCGTGTGGTTTGTTGTCTGAATATAAAGTTTAGAGTGTTGGGACGAACACAAAGAATCAGTGCCCGAGGCAGAAGAATTATTCACACGCGATTAAAGTTTTTGAACCGGTCGGAAATCGAACCCGGGACCCTCTGAACCGAAGGCCTCGACGCTGACCATTCAGTCAAGGAGCCCTAGACATAGCCAAACAACAAATGAATCAGCTGAAGGCACAAGCGGAGAAGACGGGACTCTAGACCTCCTTTGAGAGGACAAAGTTGATAAAGCATACCAAGCCAGAGCCCAGTGAGTTAGTGTTGGGACAAGGAAAATTCAAGCGAACAGAAAAGTTTAAGTACCTGGTATAGTGGATAGAATCCAACGTGTTAGAGAAAGAAGTCATCGTATTACGGATGAACAAAACTGCATACCAGCTAACTAAATGTGTCTGCAACAAAAGCTCAATATCCGTCAAAGCGAAGCAGAGGTACTATACTGCTAATAATAAGAGTTGGTGTCTGATATTTCTTAGAGGGAGGTCCGTTTATTACCTGCCGAGGCGGGATAAAGGGAGTGGCTGTGTGGTTGCCATGGAAACGAGGGTGGGGCGACTGTGGTTGCCATGGAGATAACACTTCAGGGCAGCTTGTCTTGCTGGGAGTTGCCAAACCTGTCACTGTCACTGATAAGAACCTGATTGTTTGGATAAGAGTGATCGCAAATGGGACGACACCGCCTGGCCAGGTAGTCTACAACAGATCACAGCGGTCAGAATGAAGGAGGGAACAAGTGAGCCGGAAGCGAGGGGTAAGAGTATGTAGAAAGGAATGCTGGAATGTGGCAACATCGTGAAATTTCACGTGCAGTGCTCCTCTCTCCAACCTTACCTGTCAGACGCCAACTCTTATTATTAGCAGTATAGTGCAGTGTCATCCAGCGAGAGGTCTTACACGCTGTGAAATGTCTCACGATTATCAAGAAAAGCCCGACTGAAAAACTGGAGGCCAAAGAAAGATTTTGAGAAAAATCGTGACCCATGTCAAATATCGAAAAAGATTTAAATGAAAACAACACATGGAATTTCTACAGATCATTTGGAGACGAATGGTCAAATTTCGAAGAATCTAATCTCTGTTTCAAATGTACGGGTTGGAGTCTGGAAACAAATAATAAGGAAAAGAGTGCACTCCTAGCAAATTACTTCAAGAACCTTTTGAACTGTGAATTCCTGAAAGAAACACTGACCTTTGAAAAACCCACACCATGTCCAGACAAAGAACTTACCACATTATACGAAATCAAACAAATATTCCGAAAACTAAATAGAAAGCACCAGGACAAGATGGAATAATGCCGAAATTTTGAAAATGGGTGGCCCAAAGCATTCAAGAAATCTTACAAGGCATAAAGCATACTGAGGTATTTTCCGAGGATTGGACATGTACATTAATTCACTCACTTCACTACACAGGAAATTCCCTTGTCTCAGTCACTTATAACCTCTTCTGTAAAGCTCTAGTTAATAGAAAAACTAACTGACCACCTACCTGGAGATTATGAAGCAGGTTTCCGAATATGAAAATCCTGCATGGAAAAATCCTAAAACTAAAAGTCATCATAGAGATTCGCAGAAAAAATTAACAAACAGTAATCACCTTTGTTGACTTCAAAAAAGGCGTAGATACACAGACACTGTTCAACACGATAGAGTGTTTCCAAGTCGAGAGGAAAGCAACGGAAGTAAACAAAGTGAACGAATCTCGAAAGTTAAGTTTCTGGAAGAAGTGTCTCAACCTTTCGAAACCAGAACCGGTATCCGACAAGGAGATGGATTATCCACAGAAGTGTTCAATCCAGTTTTGGAAATAAGTAATTCGTGAACGGAAAAGAAGAATGTAAACGGATAAATATTGGCAGACACCTTCAAAACGAAAAATAGGTGTCCTTTTTCGTATTTGTGATTGCGTGCGAAAATAAATGGAACTACGGATCGTCAGTTCTTCTCAGTCGGTATCATCATCATCATCATCATCATCATCATCATTTTCTTCTTTATCTGCTTATCCTCCAGAGTTAGTTTTTCCCTCGGACTCAGTGAGGGATCCCACCTCTACCGCCTCAAGGGCAGTGTCCTGGAGCTTCAGACTGTGGGTCTGGGGATACAACTGGGGAGGATGACCTGTAACTCGTCCAGGCGGCCTCACCTGCTATGCTGAACAGAGTCCTTGAGGGGGGATGGAAAGATTGGAAGGGTTAGACAAGGAAGAGGGAAGGAAGCGGCCGTGGCCTTAAGTTAGGTACCATCCCGGCATTTGCCTGAAGGAGAAGTGGGAAACCACGGAAAACCACTTCGAGGATGGCTGGGGTGAGAATCGAACCCACATCTACTCTGCTGAGCTCCCGAGGCTGAGTGGACCCCGTTCCAGCCCTCTTACCAGTTTTTTCAAATTTCGTGCCGAGCGGGGAATCGAACGTGGGCCTCCGGGGGTGGGCGCTAATCACGCTAAACACTACAGTCGGTATCATACTAAATAATAAAGGATGATGTAGCACATTTACAGTGAAACATTAAATGACTAGCCGTTTCTTGAATATAAACACAACTTTGAAACAGAGGCCGAATAGCGGATTTCACGCGGTAAATACAAAGCTTTGTGAAGGTTATGTCTGGAAAGAATGGAAGAGCCTTCGTACCATGAATGGATATTTTTAAGTGCCTTGCTGTACAGTCTCTATTGTGGCACATCTATAATGAACGCATTAATCAGACTGACAACGACCTGTCGTATAATTACGGATAATGGAATATCGCAGTAGCGAATGTGAAATTTTTAGGAGTTTGTCAACTTTAAATTTTACAGTTCATATTTCAACGGAAAATGCTTCATGCGGGTCAGAAATACCACACTGGCGATGCAGACTTGACTGTTATTGTATGGACTAAAAGAGATGATAAGAGAAATTGGAAGACTTCGGGTACCTAGAAGAGTGATGGTACTAGCTAATGAAAGATGAGTGCCATGGAAAACTTGACACTGGATCGGTCGAGAACGGGAGTCGCCCAAGGGAAGTCAGGTAGGAGAGATGCAGGAAAGCAGTCTCGTACAGGTATATAGAAGTAATGCTAAACCCGGTTGCGGACCTTGGTCACCACGTCACGTCTCAACGAATAATGAGTCTCAGGGGAAAATGTACATGGTTATTATGTTTCCAGAAGAATTTAAGGACATTTAGCGACACATCTTCTACAAATATAATCCTATTTCATACCTTATACGCTAGCAGGCCTAACTGCTCTTTATTAGCTTGTATGTAGGAAGCGTGTTCAATTCAAAAGATCTTCTTCTTCCTCTTCTATATCTGTTAACGCTCCAGGGTCGGTTTTCCCTCGGTCTCAGCGAGGGATTCCACCTCCTTCGCCCCAAGGGCAGTGTTCTGGAGCTTCAGACTCTGGGTCGGGGGATACAACTGGGGAGGATGATCAGTACCTCGTCCAGGCAGCCACACCTGCTATGCTGAACAGGGGCCCTGTGGGGGGATGGGAAGTTTAGAAGCGATAGACAAGGAAGAGGGAAGGAAGCGGCCGTGGCCTCAAGTTAGGTACCATCCCAGCATTTTCCTGGCGCAGAAGTGAGAAACAACGGAAAACCACTTTCAGGATGGCTAAGGAGGGAATCGAACTCCCCTCTACTCAGTTCACCTCCCGAGGCTGAGGGGACCCCGTTCCAGCCCTCGTACCACTTTTCAAATTTCGTGGCAGAGTCGGGAATCGAATCCGAGCCTCCGGGGGATGGCAGTTAATCACACAAACCACTACACCACACAGGCGGACCAGAAGATAGCTTCAAAGGAGTTAAATGGTGATAAGAATCATCGTAGTAAAATATGCATAAAATTATGGCCTTGTGCTCCGCATGCCCTTGTCCTAAAATTTAAAAAAAGTACTTCTGATTTTTTTAGATGAATAATTAAAGTACGTTTACATCAAAGTTAAGTCTAGTAAAAGAAATTATCCGACAAATCATTGCTTATTACCGATTATATCTTTATACGTAATCAATAGGCTACTAATTTATAACCCTTACCGGGCGAGTTGGCCGTGCGGTTAGGGCCGCGTAGGTGGGAGCTTGCATCCGGGAGATAGTGGTTTCGAACCCCACTGTCGGCAGGCTTGAAAATGGTTACCCATGGCTTCCCATTTTCACACCAGACAATTGCTGTACCTTAATTAAGGCCACGGCCGCTTCCAGACCTGTCCTATCCCACAGTCGCCATAAGACCTATCTGTGTCGGTGCGACGTAAAGCCAATTGTAATATATATATATGCCCCATGGCGCACAACCCCGAAGGGCCGTGGCCTACGAAGCTACCGCTGCTCTGCTCGAAGGCCTGCAGATTATGAGGTGTCGTGTGGTCGGCACGACGAATCATCACACCCATAAGTCTTGGCTTTCTTGACTGGGGCCGCTGTCTGACCGTCATACAGCTCCTAAGTTGTAACCACGTACGCCTTGAATCTAGAACCAGTCCAGCCTTCAGATCCAGATAAAAATCCGTGACCTGGCCGCCAATCGAACCCGGAGCCTCCAGATACAAGGAACACGCACTGCCCCTACACTACGGGGCCGCCGAATAGTTTACTGATGAGTAGTTAAACAAATGGTAGATTTTCCTATCGCAATAAGTGCAGAATAAGGTCAAATTATATAAATGAATGAGCGTATTTGATGACGGGACTTCGGAATACAATTAAATATGTTCCTATAACCCGCAAAAGTACAACAAACAAACAAACAAACAAACAAACAAACAAACAAACAAACAAACAAACGGACCCATGACGCAACAGTTCATTAATGCTAGATGGCCTAGAGATACTGGAGTGCTATGTGGTCAGCGTGAATCCAATCCTAAGTGGTAGGCCTTACTGCTTGGTTTTCTTGACCGAGACCACTGCCTCCCATATCAGACAGCTCGTCAGTTGGTTTCACGAGGATGAGCGAAGCCCGCCTCCAGCCCTCAATCCAGAATTAATCTCTTTATTTTTATGTTTTGATGACTCGGCGAGACCCACTAAGGGCAGGATTCTTCCCCCAGGGTTGGTTTTTCCTTCGGACTCAGCGAGGGATCACACCTCTACCGCCTCAAGGGCAATGTTGTGGAGCGTGAGACATTTGGTCGGGGGATACAACTGGGGTGGAGGACCAATACATCGCCCAGGTGGCCTCACTTGCTGTGCTGCACAGGGGCCTTTTTTGTCGGGGGAAGGGAGGTCGAAAGGGATAGACAAGGAAGTGAAAAGGAAGCGGCTGTGGCCTTATGTTAGGTAACATTCCGGCACATACCCGGAGGAGAAGTGGGAAACCACGGAAAATCATTTCGAGGATGGCTGAGGTGGGAATCGAACCCCCTCTACTCAGCTGACCTCGCGAGGCTGAGTGGACCCCGTTCCAGTCCTCGTACCACGTTCCAAATTCCGTGGTAGAGTCAAATATCGAACTCGGGCCTCCGGGTGAGACAGCCAATCACACTAACCAGTAAACCCCACAGAGGCGGACGACGAGAACTAAATTAAATAGTAAAATAATAGTAATGATTCCTCTTTATTAACTGGTTTTTAGCCTAATGATCATATAGATTACATAAGGGCAGATAAATTACACACTGCACACTAGGTATCTTGTTAGAGAGGTTCTGCAGCTAACGGTCGTACTATTTTCAATACGCCGGTTCTCGTCTAATTACCGCAGTTAAGCAACTTTGTGCATGGTCAGTACTTGGATGAGTGACAGATTCAACATGCTTAATTTTTTTGTGTGTTTTCCACAATAGTTCGCCTCTGTGGGGCAGTGGTTAGCGTGATTAGCTGCCACTCTCTGAGGACCGGGGTTCGATTCCCGGCTCTGCCACGAAATTTGAAAATTGGTACGAGGGCTCGAACGGGGTCCACTCAGCCTCGGGAGGTCAACTGAGTAGAGGTGGGTTCGATTCCCACCTCAGCCATCTTGGAAGTGGTTTTCCGTGGTTTCCCACTTCTCCAGGCAAATGCCGGGATGGTACCTAACTTAAGGCCACGGCCTCTTCCTTCTCTCCTCTTAGTTTATTCATTCCAATCTTCCCATCCCCCACCAAGGCCCCTTTTCAGCATAGCAGGTGAAGCCGTCTGTGCGAGGTACTGGTCATCCTCCCCAGTTGTATCCCCCGACCCAGAGTCTGAAGCTCCAGAACACTGCCCTTGAGGCGGAGAGGTGTGATCCCTCGCTGAGTCCGAAGGAAAAACCAACCCTGGAGGGTAAACAGATTAAGTAAGTAAGTAAGTAAGTAAGTAAGTAAGTAAGTTTTCTACAATGAATATCTGCTCACTCAAAAAATTTGTATGGTTTCAGCCACCGAGCTCCACAGCTTGTGAATTTCAACTGTCTTTGACAACTTAGTCTCGATGCAAATTAACGACTGGCACGATGTAAGTAGCACGGATAATTTCCGCGTGGCGGCGGAGCATGTAGTTACGTGCCAACCTTACAATGAAACTGAAATTCAGAGTGAGAGATACGGGTATTACGAAAGAATGAGAGATTAATAAAAGAGGACGATTCACGGGTATATGTTGACAAGGTTAAATGACATTTGACGTGTAATGTGCAGGTAATGACAGGTTTCACTGTGGTGGGCGGCGACTACACACCACCTAACACATGGACACCACGCACATTTTACTGCCTCTCGTTCATGCAATCGATATTATAAGCAGGGGTGGACAAGCTCTACTCCAAATCAAAATAGCACACTAGATAAGTTAGAGCACATTGAATCTCACAGAACCTAAATCCCAGATGATGTATTATATAGATATACTCGTACATATATATATCAGTGACCTTGCATTCAGGAGATTGTGGGAGGCAAATGCTGGGGCTATACATTCAATAAGGCCAAGACCGCTTCCTTCCCGTTCGTAGGCCTTTCCTATCCCATCGTAGCGATAAGACCTATCTGTGTCGGTGCGACGTACAGAAAATTGTAAAAAAAAAAAAAAAAAAGAGAGAGAGAGAGAGAGAGAGATAGAGATGATATGGTGTGTCAAACCTCACTGTCGTGGTTTTCCGTTGACTCCCATTTTCACATCAGCCAAATGCTGGGGCTGTACTTTAATTAAGGCTACGTTCGCTTTCTTCCCAGTCCAATCCCTTTCTTATCCCATCGTCGTTGTAAGACCTATCTGTGTCAGTTCGACGTCATGCAAAGTTGTAAAATAATAATAACAATAATAATAATAATAATAATAATAATAATAATAATAATAATAATAATAATAATAATAATAATAATAATAATAATAATAATTGACCGGGTGGTACACCTCTACGCCGCACATTTAAATTTTCCGCCTTAAAGCACTCCTCCACAGGAGAAACAGTGAACTTAAAACTGGACCTACTTAAATTTTTCCTCTGAAGATATCATTGTGTGAATTTCGACTTGTTTTGTTTCCTATTTATCTAGAACTGTGGACATTCTCTCATAGATGCCTCTGCCAAAAACTATGATCATGCACCCTGGTGCGAAGTGAAGGAACTTTATTTAAATGAATTTTTTATTCGCAAATTTGTTCTTTACTAAATTTAGTGCATTCATTTTTGGGTTGGCAATATTTATCCTGTCTTTCCGCCTGTTTTGATTTTAACCAATCAAGTTTCTGTAATTAATTTTCTACCAATCACAGGTTTCTTCTTCGATTTTGGTGTGTGTAACTTTAAGCGACCCAATAAAATTAAGTGGGTGTGGCTGTTTTATTCATGAAAGGTCTCGAACGTTCCCCGATGGTATAAAAACTGCTAATTTTCACGTCTCCTGGCCACTCTATCTACATCTAACCCAGTGTATCGACGTGTAGCAGGAGGCGGGAGGGGCCTCTTTCATCAGGCAGCAGATCTTCAGTAAGGTAATGACCATGTAACATCCTTATTTCTTGCTAGCTCGGCAGTTTAACCCGCGGGAAAGGTCCGAAACTTTTGCCATGTAACCTACCTTTCTGTAATGTAAATTTCTGCCGGCTTATGTAAATCGGGGATAGAGAATGCTTTACCCTCTCGAGCTCCCCTTCAGTTTGGTTTGAGGTGACTACGTTTTGGTAACTGATTTTCTTCTTTTCCTTAATGTTTTAAATTTCTTTCTTATATGGGTCACCTCCATAGTTTGGGAATAGCCCCTGTTTCATCGATCTAGTGCCTTTTAGGTTTTAAGAAGTTACATGTAGGAGTGCAAATTCTCGCTCTATCCCTTTGTATTTCGTGCCATTTGCTTAACCTGTTCTTTTCTGCTAAGGCCCAGTAGGTTGGGTACAAGATACCCCCGTTTCATTTTGCAAGTTGTGCCTTGATGGCAATGAATTGTAAAGTCGGGTATTGCCTTTAATAGGATTGAAAAATTGAGAGCGGGTCAGCTCTTTTATGCATTGTAAAAGTGCCTCTAGGAGGCTGGACATTTGTTAATTATGGGGCTGGTGCTCCTAGTACTAGGGGATTTCTGCCCCTTTGTAAATTTATGCTTCTCTGTAAATTTTGCTCTGGAAACGCAAAAATTGTAAAAATGAGGGCTTATAGCCGATGTGTGTTACAGAATTTGAAATCTTGGATCTCTTTCTAAGTCTTGATTTTAAATTGCTTGGTCATTGTTATCTCACTCAGTGAGAAATTGTTCTTTTTTGAAAATATAACCTTCCATTTCAGTTTAAATTTTTTCCTTGGCATTTGTAGTTAGACCCATTCACCCCAGCACCTTCTTTCACCTCTGCTAATCCACCAAACCACGGTAATAATAATAATAATAATAATAATAATAATAATAATAATAATAATAATAATAATAAATACTACGTATCATGGGTTATAAAAGCTAACCGTTAGGTTGTAGGAGAACCCTACGTATTTGTATGTACGTATGTGAAACTATCCTGATCCTGCACTACCATTATGTCTATATGTCTTTTCACAAGAGTTTAATCCTGATGTAAACATGGTATGTCCACGCCTCCACCAAAGAAAGAGTTGTGATTCGCGGAGCGTGTAGTATCGACCTCCACCCCGTCAACCTCTCGTGTTCGGACGTACAGTACAGGACTGCGCATCGCATACGACAACAGTGCGATGATTTGAACTTCTGAATAAACGACTAAACCTGGATTCTGTTCACTTAGTTTATTGAACACATTCACAATACACTGCCTATGGTCACTTCTGAGCGGAGTTCGTCTTTTGTGCTTCACTACACGCGATGGTCCTACCTCTTGCTCCATTGCTCTCACTATGAATACTGACACTGACAGCTGCTGCAAGATGCAACACCTTATCTCCACGCTGTACAGCTTGCGAATTTCCCCCACTAAGAGAAGACTTCCTGTATTACACCCCACCTTGTGCCTTCATTTCTCGTTATTTAATCACTATTTTATCAAAAAAGCATACATATATAGGCCTATACCGGTATATATGACAACTATATTTTATTCTGGTTACGTACTCTTCCAAACTCTCTAAATGTAATAAATCAAAATAAAATAAAATTAATGAGACGTACTACTTTTCTTCGAGCTCGCATACAGTCGAGTGAGTGTGACGGTTGCTTCTCCAATCGGCTACGTCTACGTTCACGTGCAAAGGCAAGGTGCCCCGCCTATTTGCTTACATCACGATTAAACTCTCATGAAAAGCGGTATACCTGGCGGTCTGAATAGCTCAGACTATAGAGCGCTGGCCTGAATCCAATTTGGCAGGTTCAGGCCTGGTTCAGTCCGGTGATATTTGAACGTGGCCAAATATGTCAGCGTCGTGCCTGGCAGATTTACAGGCACGTAAAATAACTCCTGCGGGACAAAATTCCGGCACCTCGGTATTTCCGAAACCGTAAAAATAATTAGTGGGACTTAAAATCAATAACACTGAACTGAATTATGCTGTCCGACTCCCTGGCTGAACGATCAGCGTTCAGTTATTCGGTTCAGAGGATCCAGGGTTCGATTCCTGGACAGGTTGGGGATTTTAATTGCAATATTGATTCTTATGGCTCGGGGACTGGGTATTTGTGCTTGTCTGTTCATATTTAGACAACGCACCACACTACTAACCACCGCAGAAACAGGCAATAGTGAATACATCCCTCCAAATAGGGTTTGCGTCAGGAAGGGCATCCGGCCGTAAAACAGGGCCAAATTCACATGTGCTACACAGTTTGCACTCGCATCCCCACAGGTGTGGGAAAAGCGGTGGAAGAAGAAGATGGTCTGAATTATATCTACCTAACATTTTATCTTACTGCGTTGTTGCACGGCGGGTTATGGCTGCTAGCTCTGTACCTGAGAAACAGGTGGGTTCAAATCCCTCATTGACCATGGTTTTCCATAGCCTCCCATTTCAATTTTAGGCAAATTTCGAGATGGTAACTTTTCAAGGCCACGGTCGATTTCTTCCCATCCCACTCCTAGACCATACAATTACACCCACACTCTCACACAGTATACATGTAGCTCACCCCCATGGGGTGTACCGTGAAAAAGCAGCTGTAGAAATGATGACCCGAACAGGTCTTCGGTCACCCCTGACACCAAAAACATTCATGTCACGAATTTACGTCAAATTTCATCCATATCTGTTATTTTATGACTACAATTCTTTAAACATGATTCTATTACCATTTTCTTATCATTCATATAATATAATAGAGATATACGTCACCATCAATAATCGGAATATTTTACCTGTTAATCAGGTACAGTAAATTACGAAACTAAAAGTCCGAATAAGTATTTGTTTAAAATATACAACGAACTACCTCATGAAGAAAAAACATATTTCAACAATTAATACATTTGAACTTAATTTAAAGAAATTATTGTTTCAGCCGTACCTGGTGTAAAAGATATGTAAACAATTATTATGTTAAAACATGTAAACGTTATTGTTATTATTATTTAGGCTATAATTTAGTGTCTTTTAATTTTATTTTAGTTTTTGTTTACATTTTCATTTGTGTTATTGTAGTAGTTTCAAATTTAAATTCCACTGTATCTATCAGATATCATACCTTGGATATGTTCGAATATTTTGCATTTTGATTGTAATACAAATGTCCAATGTATACATCCCCTTAAAGCTGGCTTTGGTCGTTGGAGACTTTCAAGAATAAATAAATAAAAATAAATAAATAAATAAATAAAATTCCAATGACATCTCTGATTTGAAACTTCGTCTGTGATATTTAAATTTGTACCGAGTACATTTGCAAAATTTTGCTTCCATTTGTTCAAAAATATAATAATTTACTGTAGCTGTTTTAGCCTGAGTACAGTCCCTCAAAGGCAGATCCTCCGTGGAGGGTAGGCGGCACAGTCGAGTGATGAACTGCGTGCAGATGTAGTGGAGGAACGTGTGACAGTTGCAGAGAAGTGTAGAGATGGTATTGCCACCCAGCCATGGGAATTAACCGCCCGTACTTAAAATACCGCAGTTCACCTGGGAATCGAACCCAGGCTTCCTAGGACTGAAGACAGCGCGCTACTACTCAGCCAAGGACGCAGATAGACTGACCGATGAAAGTAACAACCTCATTCTAATCCATACAAGAAGACATGTTACCCCAAATAACAGTGAATTCCACCAGAGATGGATCTGAACTAGCACGAAACATCTGTTCGTCCTATTTTTTTCTGGAGTCCTCACAACACCTTCAGATTTTCAACGACTGCCGGGGAGGAAATGTCTAGTAATTGGAAGTGTGGGGCGTTAATTAGGATACATCCCCAGTATTGCCTTGTGAGGAAATGAGTAACTACGGAAAGCCATCTTTAGAACTGCCGATGGACAGGATAGAATCCACCTCTCCCAAATGCAAGTTTCAACAGCTCCACTATGCGTACCACGCAGCTAACTTGGACGGTGAGAATGCAGTGTGTACCAGAAACAACAAACAATACTGTTTCAGATGTTCGTTTAATATGCTGTTTTTAGTCTACAATCATATGTTCAGTAGTATAATCCTGTTTGCGGCGCTCACAAGTAACCGATCGTGACAAATGAGCGTTCAAAAGAAAGATAATAGACATTAGCATTGATGAATTGCGCTCTAATTTCATAAATATCGATCATTTCTTTAAAAAAAAATGACTTCAAAAAGTTGTACGAAGTGTGCGATTTGCAAATACTGTTGCTGTAGGAAAATACGCGCCATCATTGCCGTCCACTTCACATTTTGGTCGCTGGGACGCCTGCTTTATGTCATTATAATATGCTGCAATTATCGGTTAAGAAAGGAATGATAGTAAAACCAAAAATTACTTCCGGAACATTCGTCAGTATAATAATGCACTTGAATTTGCTTCCGTTTAAGTGGATACCATAATTGTTAAAAAAGCAAAGATTACATTCAGTGTTAAGTTAAGTAAGACTGTTTAATATTGTACTGATTTGTGTATTCCTTAGTTCACCAATCGTTCGCCAGGAGGCTACTCTACCACATATTTTATGAACATGCGAGATTTCTCGCACGGTTCCCTAGTAAGAGTATATTTCTGCTCTGAACTGGTAACTCAAAACGTGGTTGCAGACATATGACGTGAAAATACAACTCGTTAATGTCAGAATGCTCCCAACCCTCACTTATCTCCTACACTAATGAGAAATTCATTTGTTAATGAGATATGATAACCCTTCCTCAGCCGCTCTAGCCACCCCTGACGGATGCCATATATAATTGAACGTGTGCACGTGCCCATATGTCCATATGTCGTCCATTAAAAAGTTCAGGTCGGAGAGGGTCTTTCAGAGTCAGACGAGAGGGCTAGATGTTGCTACTGCAACTCGTGAACACAAGAGGGCTCTGCAATAGATTTGCTGGCATGGAGATCAAGGAGCAGTTATTACTAATTACAAGTCAAGGTGATTTTCAAGTGATCTACCTGCCGACTTATGAGTCACGGTTTGTGTTCGACATGGCCGCTGCAAAACAGTTAAAATACAATACTTTTGTTGTTGTTGTTTTTTTGACATAAATATGTCTAATGGCTGAGGGTCAGCCGAAAACGGAAGTTAGTGTGACGGAAGTGTAACCCTAGCAAACGTGCAGGCTGTGATGTAAGGTACGGATGGATGGCGTGACAATGTTACCTACCTACCATTCAGGCAATATCTTATGGCTGGTTGAAATTAACAGGCGAGTCCGAGAGATATATCTATGATTATTTGATTTTTGCAAAGGGAAAAGTGTTTTCTAAATTATTTTTAGCGTTTCAATATTCAATACCGTTTTGGTTCAATGGCACAACATTTTATCAAAATTTTGAGTGAGAGCACGGTTTATGTGTGTGGCCCTACAAAACATGCTTTAGGAATATCCATACATCTTACGGGTACATACCATCAACCCTGGCAATACCGAGATAATTTCTGTTTAACTCATTACGAACGGTCAGGCCTTAGGTGTCCATAATGTAAGCCCAATTTAGCTTCACTTACACAAATTACCTGATATAAGAAAAGGCTAGGAAAACAAGAGATAGGGAATCTGCCACCTGGGCGACTGCCCTAAATGCAGATCAGTAATGATTGATTGATTGATTGATTGATTGATTGATTGATTGATTGATTGATTGATTGATTGATTGATTGATTGATTTATACGTCATTCTTCCATGTCTATGGTGTTCATTATCTTCCATTTCATTTTCTTCTAAAGCAGATAGTCTATAACTGTTTGTTTCTTCAGTGTAATTATATACAATTTTAAAAATCATCTGAAAAATTAAACATTTAACAACAGTTTATACCTGCAAAGGAAATTGAATTAATCATTTATTTACGCTTATAGACCCCTAAAATATTTCGAACGTTTTTGCCTATTTCATTTGAAAATGAAATTTTGGACTTAATTTAATTCTAATACAATTCTAATAGCAACCTTTTTTCCAGAGTTTTCCCAGTTTCGGCACAAAAAGAAGGAAGGGCTTACGTTCATATTGCGCTGAGGTACAGAATTTAACTTTTCCCAATCATAGCTCTAAATAATTAACAATACCGGGCGAGTTGGCCGTACGGTCAGGGGCACCCGGTTGTGATCTTGCATCCGGGAGATAGTGGGTTCAATCCCACTGTCGGCAGCCCTGAAGATGGTTTTCGGTGGTTTCCCATTTTTCACACCAGGCAAATGCTGGGACTGTACATTAATTAAGGCCACGGCCGCTTCCTTCCACCTCCTAGGCCTTTCCTATCCCATCGTCGCCATAAAACCTATCTGTGTCGGTGAGACGTAAAGCAACTAGCAAAGAAAGAAACTAACAGTTGCACAGAATAATATGTAGACAGCACAGCCATGGGGAGATGTTTCACAGCCCCCACTGGTTGGAGTGGTTTTACATTTTCTTGCCCTTCCCTTTCTCTGAACAAATACCGTCGTCTCCATACATAAAATGGAAGGGTGGAAGGTAAAGGCTTCCATTCTCCAGAACCTCAGCACTAAGTCGGGTAGAGTCGTTAACTCTATGCCCAGCCATCTTTTCCCTCAAGATTTAGTCTGGTAGTCATTTTAATTGCAGACCGAGTGATCCTCATGGCTTGGTACCTATCTAGTAGTGGAAATCTCGTTTCTAAATTTTGCGATTTTCTGACGGAGAACAGAACCCGCGTCTTTCCGGTTGAACCGATGCCATTCCAGCCTCAGCTAACCAGACCCTAAAATATTCGGATATCTTCCATTTTAATGTTAGTTTCAGATCTTCAGTAACTGAAGAGAGAACAGTAGGTTTTAATGTTCAAAATAATTCTTGGCAGACAAAGTATGGATCCCCATATTACTAAAAATGTAAAATTAATCAATTTCCTTAATTGTTGGAGGGATAAAGGGTTCGGAATGTTTTCAAATTGTGTCTTCGATAGCTCTATCAAAGTAAAGAAACACATTTCGAAAATCACAGTTCTGGAAAAAACAGCCTAAAACCGCTTGTTTATTTACTCGTTTCCTGTTTTAGTCAATCATCATCATCATCATCATCTGTTTACCCTCCAGGTTCGGCTTTTCCCTCGGACTCAGCGATGGATCCCACCTCTACCGCCTCAAGGGCAGTGTCCTGGAGCTTCAGACTCTTGGTCGGGGGATACAACTGGAGAGAATGCCCAGTACTTCGCCCAGGCGGCCTCACCTGCTACGCTGAACAGGGGCCTTGTGGAGGGATGGGAAGATTGGAAGGGATAGACAAGGAAGAGGGAAGGAAGCGGCCGTGGCCTTAAGTTAGGTACCATCCCGGCATTCGCCTGGAGGAGAAGTGGGAAACCACGGAAAACCACTTCCAGGATGGGTGAGGTGGGAATCGAACCCACCTCTACTCAGTTGACCTCCCGAGGCTAAGTGGACCCCGTTCCAGCCCTCGTACCACTTTTCAAATTTTCGTGGCAGAGCCGGGAATCGAACCCGGACCTCCGGGGGTGCCAGCTAATCACGCTAACCACTACACCACAGAGGCGGACATTTTAGTCAATTCCTAGCCAAATTAACTTTTCTTACTTAATTTTTTCTGTAGCGTATTCCTTGATTCAATATCCGCAGGAGTTTTTCTGATTTCTTGAGAAAAAGTCCACAACGAATGCAAGGACCTAAGCGAAACTCTGCAATGGCTCACATTAGCGCTTGTAGTGATAGGAAAAGATAAACTGCTAAACTAATCGTCGCAGCCAACTCTTGCCTGCCCAGTATGGTGGTATACAATCGCTCTAAAGCATCCTCCAAGCCACATGGGGATTCCGCTGTACACTTTCGTAGGAGTAGGAGAGCGACCGCTTCATAGGGGCCCCTTGAAGAAAGTACTCGTGGAATGAATCCGGGGTTACGTGAGGGAATCGGACCGATGGTAATTTCGTAAATGTACGAAACGCGAATGAATCAACAGCTCGGCGAGGTTGGTCAGTCGCTTGCTTTCTATGCTCAAGGTTCAGAAATAAGAATGTCAGTGCAGTCAGTTGGCAATACAATGTTTACAGGTAAGAGACACTTGTCAGTAGATTTATTGGTACATTAGATAAAAGAAATTCATTGCAAATAGCCGACAAGGCGATTTGTGGGTAATGAGCACTTCTCCTACCCGAAGGTCCGGGGTTAGATTCCCGCTCAAGTCAAGGATGTTTATCTGGATCTGGGAGCTGGATCGATAATTAAGGAAAGGACTGTAATTTTTAGGGATAAAAAAGAATATATTCTCGTACTCTATTATATTTTATTCACCTAAAATTCGTAGCTCATATTCCTAGGATGTTTCCAACATTGAGTTGCTTGCCTGAAGGCCTTAGGACTGTGGATTTTTTCCTCTGAGTAGATTCAAGAATGGATGGTTGTCTTGTTATACTTCCTCTTAAGGCAACCGCCACCACCACCCAATTAGATACAATTAACCCTCAGTGCTTAGCAACGAAATTACAAAGTTACAGAATTAGGATCCATTGCATTTCCTAAAGAACAACAATATTAGCGGTATATAACTGATTTCACAATCACTGGCAAAACAAGTTTTGTCTTCCTAACCTGTGCATTATTTCCAAGTGTGACTCACTCACCGGCAGACGTTGGGGGTTACTATTCAAAATGGTTCCCTTAATGTCTACTAGACACGCCTATTTACGTGGCAGCATATTGATTTCTTTCCTCGCTGTAATTTAGTCACGACTTAAACACAGGATACGCAAAGGGTCGTGTCGTTGTGACAATCTCGGCAATTGAAATAAATTAACTGGTGTGGTGTACTACATTAATGTAAAATGAATTTGTCTTATTCCGGTGGGCAACAACCAGAGGAAGTGTGCGGACAGGGCGATAACAACTAACCAACTGCCGCCGTTTACAAGAACACTTTTCAAAACACGACATTATTATTATTTCTATTCTTCAGGATCTACTGCGTATTTTGGTTGTTTAGGCTGCTCCCTCATTTGCTTCAAGTTGTAGGATCCAATCACGGCACCGGCACAGTGCTTAAATGCAAGAGACTCATATCAGCATTTCGTTCGGCGAAACTGTTAGGTGATGAGATGGTGTGGTCGAACTCCACCTTCAATAGCTATAAAGATGGTTTTCCGTGAGTTTCCATTTTCATACCTGGCAAATGTTGGGGTTGTACCTTAATTAAGACCACGGCCGCTACCTTCCCATTCCTAGCGCTTTCCCATCCTTCCGTCATTAAACATGTTATAAATAATAATAATAATAATAATAATAATAATAATAATAATAATAATAATAATAATGTCTGCCTCTGTGGTGTAGTGGTTAGCGTGATTAGCTGCCACCCCCGGAGGTCCGGGTTCGATTCCCGGCTCTGCCACGAAATTTGAAAAGTGGTACGAGGACTGGAACGGGGTCCACTCAGCCTCGGGAGGTCAACTGAGTAGAGGTGGGTTCGATTCCCACCTCAGCCATCTTGGAAGTGGTTTTCCGTGGTTTCACACTTCTCCTCCAGGCAAATGCCGGGATGGTACCTCTCTTAAGGCCACGGCCGCTTCCTTCCCTCTTCCTTGCCTATCAAATCCAATCTTCCTATCCCTCCACAAGGCCCCTGTTCAGCATAGCAGGTGAGGCCGCCTGGGCGAGGTACCGGTCATTCTCCCCAATCGTATCCCCCGACCCAAAGTCTGAAGCTCCAGGACACTGCCCTTGAGGCGGTAGAGGTGGGATCCCTCGCTGAGTTCGAGGGAGAAGCCAACCCTGGAGGGTAAACAGATTAAAATAATAATAATAATAATAATAATAATAATAATAATAATAATAATAATAATAATTCTTTACGTTTCGCAGAGAACTTTTCTCTGCGTCTTCAGAAGAAAATCTCGACGAAGCCTTCTTAAAAGTATCCTCCCCATAGAGGTTTTTAATGTCCGCCTCTGTAGTGTTTTTTTTTTTTGCTAGGGGCTTTACGTCGCACCGACACAGATAGGTCTTATGGCGACGATAGGATGGGAAAGGCCTAGGAGTTGGAAGGAAGCGGCCGTGGCCTTAATTAAGGTACAGCCCCAGCATTTGCCTGGTGTGAAAATGGGAAACCACGGAAAACCATTTTCAGGGCTGCCGATAGTGGGATTCGAACCTACTATCTCCCGGATGCAAGCTCACAGCCACGCGCCTCTACGCGCACGGCCAACTCGCCCGGTCCTCTGTAGTGTAGTGGTCAGTGTGATTATCTGCCACCTCCTGAGGCCCGGGTTCGATTCCCGGCTCTGCTAAGAAATTTGAAAAAGTGGTACGAGTTTTGGAACGAGATCCCCTCAGCCTCAGGAGGTCAACTGAGTATTTGGTACCTAACGTAAGGCTACGGCTTCCTTGCGTATCCCTTCCTATCTTCCCATCCCAGAAAGCCTTCGTTGCGTTAGTGCGTCATTAAACAACAGGCAAATAATAATAATAATAATAATAATAATAATAATAATAATAATAATAATAATAATAAGTACCAGTAACGACTTCCACGAAACGGCAATATGATCGTTGGTAAAAATTCATCTCCTGTGAAACCATGGAAAATGCTGCCAACGTGCGAGTTAAAAGATAACTGCTAGAGGTTTTATCGACAAGTGACATATTTTCAATGTATAGGTAGTGGGGAGTAATGATAAGATTTCCTTTAGAGACCAACCAACTTTGGGTGATACCCAACGGAGTGCGGTGAACACATTCGTTACCCCAGCGGTAAAAATGTTTTTATTTAAATATAAGCAATCGTAGCCCCACTACACGTCCGGCCCCGTGGTGTAGGTACAACGCGTCCGCCTGTCACCCAGCGGCCCCGGGTTCGATTTCCGGCCAGGTAAGGGGTTTTTTAATCTTAAATGATTAATATCCGTGGCCTGGGGACTGGGTGTTTGTGTCGATCCTTAACGTTCCTTTCCTCACATTCAACACGCTACAATTCCCGCAATTACAGTTTCACTCAGGTTCCTATCATATGGTGAAAATAGTGGCAAAATGATCTGCAGAGGTCGACGGCACGAACAAATATCATTAAAAAAAGGCCCACTATACTCTCTAAAGACAATATTACCATGTTATAAGGTTGAATTTTTCGTGGAAAGGTCTACTGCAGGAAGGTCTTTCAAGAATATTTTCAACCACAAACTCCACAAATTTCAAAATTGATATTCATGGCAGCGACGACATCGATAATGTTGTGAGATGGACAGTAGCCAATGGTATGATAATAAAATGGGGTTAAAAGGCAGGTTGTGAGTCTTACAAATAGGAGAAGTCCTCTCAGTTTTAACTACTGCGTTAATGGGTTGAAAGTTCCTTTTGGGGATCAATGTAAGAACTAGGCATTAAGGAAAGATCTTCATTGGCGTAATCACATAGATGGGATTGTATATAAAGGGTACAGATCTCTGTTCATGGTTATGACTGTATTTAGGGGTTGTAGTAAGGATGTAAAGGAGACGGCATATAAGTCTCTGATAAGACCCCAACTAGAGTATGTTTCCAGTGTAGGCCTATGGGACCCTCACCAGGATTACTTGATTCATGAACTGGAAAACGTCAAAAGAAAAGCAGCTCTATTGGTTTGGGTCATTTCTGACAAAAGAGTAGCGTTACAAAAATGTCGCAAAGTTTGGGCTGGGAAGACTTGGGAGAAAGGAGACAAGCTGCTCGACTAAGTGGTATGTTCAAAGCTGTCAGTGGAGAGATGGCGTGGAATGATATTAGTAGCGAATGAGTTTGAGTGGTGTCTTTCAAAGTAGGAACGATCACAATATGAAGATAAAGTTGGAAGTTCGTTTAAAGAAAGGGGAGTAAGGGATTGAATATTTATTCGGGGCGTCGACCTAAGAAGATCTTTTGCCCCATATGTGGTAAACCTGCGTGTATTTGGAAATGGCGGAAGTGTAAAATGTTGAATGTGAGGAAAGGAACATTAAGGACGACACAAACACCCAGTCCCCAGGCCAGGGATATTAATTATTTACAATTAAAAACTCCTCACCTAGCCGGGAATCGAACCCGGGGCCGCCGGGTGACAGGCGGACGCGTTGCCCCCTACACCCCCGAGCCGGCCTTCGAGTAACTTACCAAGGGAAATGTTCAATAAATTTTCAATTTTTTGGAATCATTTAAGAAAAGGCTAGGAGAACGACAGATAAGGAATCTGCCACCTGGGCGACTGCCCTAAATGCAGATCAATAGTAGCCGACTGATTGACTGACTAATGTTTGTAATAAGTGTAGTACCCGTTACTTGCGCCGTACCTACAAGCTGCCACGAGTTCTCGTCAGACGCATGCATATAGGCTAGTAGTTTCGGTCCCTTTCACCTTCATACATCGAGACTCGGTCACAAATAATTATATAATACGAACAACGTGTGTTTGTTTACATTCAATGAAAGGTAGGTTATTATTTTTGAGTATGTTCTGTGCATGGGACAGGAGTTTCTGCATGCCTTGCTGACTGCAGAAACCTGTCATCGGATAGCAGAGTGCTGTTTGTAGGTTTATTGTAGCAATAAACGGATTATAAAACTTCGTACCACATTCGAAACACGCGACTCTTTAACAAGCTTGCATGGCTCAAGCCATATTTATGGATAAATGTTAGAACTTTGTACTCTTTATTTGTTCTTCCATCGGCTTCTCCAGTCCCAGGCACAACTGCGGCTTTTTATGGTTGTGGCTGTTAAAAATTCATCAGGCGTGTCCTGGGCAAAATTTACATTCCGCGTAGTCTTTGTGCGGTTTTATATTTTTAATAGGAATCTTTTATGGATTTATAGCTGTGATACACAGCTTTGTATGTCTACGTATAAATGTTTTTGTCGTTTCCTTTGCTAATGACTTGAGATGTAGACCTAGTTTTCATCAACATTTTACTTCTACGGTAGAATCTCTGGGAATATTTAAGCTCAGTGTACGTTTCATCCAGATGTCTTTAAATAATACGAAGCAAGAACAAAGCCCAATGTCGGGTGTGTATAGACAAGAAAGGACATCTGCTTCTGCTCCGGTTGTAGGGTGGTTCGAAAGCGCTCATCGTAGACGATGACGCTGTATTATTATCATTATTACTCTTAACAAATATATCGGAATTGGGAAATATTCCAGTGGGAGTTATCACCTAGAGTAGTGTGATAATAAAGAAAAGTTAAAACATAATTACTCAGCAACAACAAGAGTACAACAAGCAAGTCCATGGAAAGAAAATATGACAAAAAATACTACTAGTTTAACATTCTAAATCCATCATCATCATATGCAAATTCACACACAACTGAACTATTTCCAGTGCTTAACACTACGGCTTCAGAAATAAAACAAACTGTATGTTCATAAGTTAACCTTAGAGTTACCGACACAGATAGGTCTTATGGAAGCGGTCGAGGTCTTAATTAAAGTGCAGCCCCAGCATTTGCCTAGTGTGAAAATGGGAAACCACGGAAAACCATTTCCAGGGCTGCCGACAGTGGTATTCGAACCCACTATCTCCCGGATGCAAGTTCACAGCCGCGCACCCCTAAACGCACGCCCATCTCGCCCGGTCCTAGAGAAGTCTTCGCGCATTTCGTTCAACTAGAAAGATTCATAAATTCCAGTGCTGCCAAACAAGGAATCATATTAAAGGTGTCCTTTTGTAATACCATGAACGTGGATTGTGATTTTTTGCGTCTAAACATAAGAAGTTTACCATTTAGCGTCTATTAAAATTTAGAAGATAAATACACATCCAAACCAAATTCCATGGCGCAACAACCCTGAATAGCCATAACCTACCAAGCGACCGCTGCTCAGACCAAAGGCCTGCAGATTACGAGGTGTCGTGTGGTCAGCACGACGAATCCTCTCTGCCGTTATTCTTGGCTTTCTAGACCGGGACCGCTATCTCGCCGTCACATAGCTCCTCAATTGTAATCACGTAGGCTGAGCGGACCTCGAACCAGCCCTCAGATGCAGGTAAAAATCCTTGACCTGGCCGGAATTCGAACCCGGGGCCTCCGGGTAAGAGGCAGGCTAATATTTCGAAGAAGAACGTAAAATATGATTTTTTCAGATAAGTAGGTAATGTCCTTTCATAATATTAATGTGCAATTAAATCAGCATTTGTATAGTGCTTGCTTATAGTATGGTCTATTCCTTAGTCCCGTTTCCTTATACGGAATCGGGGAGGAGGAGATATGAATTTATATGGCATGTTTATACGACAGGATACCCTTTCTGACGCCAACTTCAGTTGAGGAGCTATTGAAGATGAAATTAATAATAATAATAATAATAATAATAATAATAATAATAATAATAATAATAATAATAATAATAATAATAATAATAATAATAATAATAAGCAAGTTGAAAAGAACAATATGTTGCGGCCAAAACAGGATTAAGAATTTCCTTTCAAAAGAAAAGTATTCGCAGACTCAGACAAAGCAGATGACACTGAGAGAATTGTAACTCAGTTTGTGGACATATGTCACGTTCATAAATTTAAATACCCGGGTGAAATTCTCACTTCCCATGGGAATTAAACGGAGGCATTAAAAGAGACGGTGAGGAGAATGGAGATGGCCTTCAGACTATGTCATGACCATGACACCTACTAGTCCAAATCCTTCTCCATTCAAGCCAAATTAAGGCATTACTGCACAGCGGTCAGAACGGCTTGCCTTTATGGAGAAAATATAGTGACAAGGGTGGCAGACTCAGACTTTGAAAAATGAGAAAGAAAGTTCCTTCAAAAAATTTTGGGTCCAAAGATGTTGCAAAATGACCAACATACTTTCCGGTTGAGACCAAATCAGGAACTCTATAAAACCATAGAAAACATTACGACAACGAAGAAACTAAAACTATGGACACATTAAAAGGATGAATCAAGAGGTTGGCGAACAAAATACTCCTAAAAGGAAAGTGGAAAACACAGCCTGGGTGGCTTACAATAACGCACAAAGACCTAGCAGAAGTGGGTGTCGAGGAGGAAGAGATACGGGACAGAACAACATTTAGGAAAAAGTTTGCGGGAGAGAAGGATGCACCCGTCAAGCCACTGGCCAGGCCCACGGAACATCTCGGAGGAAGTAAGAGAAAGGAAAAGTCAAGGACTTAGGGATCTTTGGCGAGAGTGCAAAGAGAAGTCTGCGTGACAGTAGGGCAGGTAGTTTGTGTAAAGGTGACCCACAGATGGCCGTATCGATGAATGAATTAATAATAATAATAATAATAATAATAATAATAATAATAATAATAATAATAATAATAATAATAATAATAATGTACGCCTCTGTGGTGTAGTGGTTAGTAGGATTAGCTGACACTCCTGGAGGCCCGGGTTCGATTCCCGGCTCTGCCACGGAATTTGAAAAGTGGTACGAGGTTTGGAACGGGGTCCTCTCAGCCTCAGGAGGTCACCTGACTAGAGGGGGTTCTATTTCCACCTCAGCCATCCTCAAAGTGGTTTTCCGTGGTTTTCCGCTTCTCCTCCAGGCAAATTGTGGGATGATACCTAACTGAAGGCCATGGCTTCCTTCCCTCTTCCGATATTCCCAACCCCACAAATACACCGTTCAGCATAGCAGATGAGGCCACCTGTGCGAGGTACTGGTCCTCCTCCCCCGCTGTATCCCCCTACCCGAAATCTCACGCTCCATGACACTGCCATTGAGGCCGTAGAGGTGGAATCCATCGCTGAGTTCGAGGGAACTACCCTGGATTAAGAAAGAAAGAAAGAAAAAGAAAGAAAGAAAGAAAGAAAGAAAGAAAGAAAGAAAGAAAGAAAGAAAGAAATATTCAAAATGTGGCTTTTTGTGGAGCTTTACACAAACATTTTAGAGACCTCGTCAGGTCCTTCATTCTACAGGTCTACAGAGGATAAACGCGGAAAATTTAGAAAATGGAAACATTTTGAAAGGCGTGAAATTCCTATTCCCGAAGGAAATTATGTGGTGCCAACAACTTTCCCGCCGGTAATCACATTGCAGTTGATTGACAATACTTGGATAAAAATGTAAAACACGTGCAACATGGCTAGTTAAAAGCGAGCGAAGCGGGAGGAACCCTATCATGTCGAGCTAATTACTTGTGTTCCATGATAGGAGGGAATATGAGATTAAACCGCCATTTCATTAAGAGGGGACTAACTAACATGGCTGCGTGCCCGCTGAGCATCAAGGCACTTCCTTCTTCCACTACTTCGTGGACGAACGCAGTAGCAAGCTTGCCGACAGTTCAAGGCAGTGGCACAGAGTCAGGGAAACTTGGAGACTTTACCTACTCACAGAAAGAAAGAAAGAAAGAAAGAAAGAAAGAAAGAAAGAAAGAAAGAAAGAAGGAAAGAAAGAAAGAGTTCACCAACTTTCAATACATCCACTACCACCTACTACTACTACTACTACTACTACTACTACTACTACTACTACTACTACTGCTGCTGCTGCTGCTGCCATGCGTTATTTTTTGGTGCCTTGTGCTTAGGCAACCTACTGCGGTGGATTGATCGAATAATGAGATTTGATATGATCTCAGACTTGAAAAAGTGTGAATTAGGCTATATAGCTTTTCCACTATTTTGTTTTCAATGGAAACATATTCCGTTGCTCTCTTACAATTATAAATACAGTATTCTACAAGTCCCTTGTTTTTCCATAACAAAAATTATTAGTGTAATCGCAATATTGTAATGTCCAGATTTCATTTATTAAAAAGTATAGATTCTCTTTCCAATTATTATCAACAAAAAATTAGTAACTTCAAAAAAAAAAAAAAAAAAAAAAAAAAAAAAAAAAAAAAAAGAGAGTAATATTTCAATGAAAATTTTAGCAAATGTTTCTGTAAATGTGTTCTATTTCCCTGTAAGAAATCGTAACCTGAGACCAAAAGATAAGGGATAGAATCATGGTCATGAAATATGCAGGACCGGGCGAGTTGGCCGTGCGGATAGGGGCGCGCAGCTCTGAACATGCATCTGGGAGATAGTGGGTTCGAACCCCACTGTCGGCAGCCCTGAAGATGGTTTTCCGAGGTTTCCCATTTTCACACCAGGCAAATGCTTGGGCTGTACCTTAATTAAGGCCATGGCCGCTTCCTTCCCACTCCTTGCCCTTTTCTATTCCATCGTCGCCGTAAGACCTATCTGTGTCGGTGTGACGTAAAGTAAAATTTAAAAAAATTGCAGGTGTCCTTAAACTTTCGGTAGGACCTATAAAATATTTCACGTAGCAATTTTTGCAGGCGCAAACATAGGGTTGGCGTCAGGAAAAGCATAACTGAGCATAATTCACACACAGTGCTACCCCAAGTAACTGGGAAAATGCCAGGAAGGAGAAGAAAAAGGAGAAGAAGAAGAAATGAGACATACTGACGAGGCGGCTAACCTGAAGGGCAGGCTGGAGATCTGATGCCTACGGGAAGCAAGACAGGCCTCCAATGGTGTCACTTTCGCTGCGAGGAGCAGATCGTGTTTCAGTAGCTCCGTTCGCGGATCACACACCGCTGTAGTCTCATAGCTGGCGCCATGGGTGGCTCTCAACGTGGGAGGGAGAAGAAAACGGCGAATACATTGGCAACAGACGATGCCAGACTAAGTAGTATCTCGTGATTCTGAGAAGCAAAAAACGCCAACCAAGTGGCTTCAAAACGAGGGGAAGGGGAGAAGGTAGTTACGTGACGCCACGAAATTGCGATAGATCATCTCACACGCTCCTTAGAAGTTTACGCGTCGTAGGAGGGGTGAACGGCTGATGGAGAGAGAGCTGGTGCGTCTGATCAGTGGCGTCAAGGCTTAAATAGAAAGTCACTTTGCCATATGAAAATTATAATAGACCAGTTTAGTAGTGCAGCTAGGGAGATGATCGTCTCTGGGGCTCAAGGCTCAGGATGGAACAGAATACTTTCTCCTCTTAGTTCCAGATCATCAGTAACTGAGGAGAGAGTAGAGTAGTAGGTTTTAATGTTAAAAACATTTCTTAGCGGGCAAGGTAGGGGTCCATACACTACGAAAAACGTAAAATTAAGCAATTTCCACAATTGTGCCGAAAGTTGAAGTGATACCTGGCCCAGAAAGGTTTCGAATTTTGAGTCCTGGATAGCTCTATCACACAAACAAAAAGCCAGATTCCGAACGCTTTGGCCTAAATGCAGTTCCAGAAAAGCAGCCTAACATCGCTTTTTGTTTCACTCGTTTTCTTTTTTATTCAAATCCCAGCCAAATTAAATTATTTACATAATTCTTCCCGTAATGCGTTCCTTGGTTCAATATCCTCAGGCGGTTTTTGATTTTTTTAAAATTATTCACTCGAATGTAGCCTACTTAAAAGGACTTAAGTGAAACTCTGCATCACCGCCGTCTCAATCTCTTTATAGGATTAAGACGGCGGTGCTCTGCATTGACTCACATTAGCGCTCGTAGTAGTAGGACAAGGCAAACTGCTCATCTAATCACGGCCGACTTGATGCGTCGCTCTAGGTAGCTAAGGAGCGAAGCGAGGGATCCAGTCGGCCGTGATCTAATCGACAGGATAACGATGATTAAGAAAAGGAGTGTAATTTTTAGGAATAAATAAAGAATATATTCTCATACTTCAATATATTGTATAAATTTACCTAAAATTCGTAGGTCATATCCCTAGGTTGTTTTCAACATTGAGTTGCTTGCCTGAAGGTCTAGAAGTGTGAATTTTTTCAATTTGCTATACATCGCACCGACACAGATAGGTCTTATTGCGACGATGGGATAGGGAAGGCCTAGGAGTGGGAAGGAAGTGGCAGTGGCCTTAATTAAGGTACAGCCCCCAGCATTCCCCTGGTTTGAAAACTGGAAACCATGGAGAACCATCTTCAGGACTGCCGACAGTGGGGTTCGATCCACTATTTATCTAATGCAAGCTGACGGCTGTGGGGCCCTCACCGCACGGTCAACCCACTCGGTAGTAATAGTTTAACTTTTTTTTTTGCTATTTGTTTTACGTCGCACCGACACAGATAGGTCTTATGGCGACGATGGGATAGGAAAGGACTAGGAATGGGACGGAAGCGGCCGTGGCCTTAATTAAGGTACAGCCCCAGCATTTGCCTGGTGTGAAAATGGGAAACCACGGAAAACCATCTTCAGGACTGCCGACAGTGGAGTTCGAACCCACTCTCTTCTGGATGCAAGCTCACAGCTGCGCGCTCCTTACCGCATGGCCAACTCGCCCGGTCGTTCAGCATTAAGGGTACAATATGGAAAATATCCTACCCAATGTATGGATTTTTATCACATTATCTAGGAATATCTTATGCCTACTGAGGATATCATTTTAAATAGTCTGTGAAAAAAAATGTTTTGAGAATTTCAAACTGATAGTTTTCTTTTTCCATAGGAATTGTATTGAAAATTTGAAATTTTGTAGATAACTTAATACATGTTCAAAAAAGTGAGAAGTGCTTTACCCTCATCCCTGAGATCGTTAGGAGCGAAACCCATGAAGAAGTACCAGTGAATCTTCTAGCGGATCTTTTAGAAGAGCTGATAATATCGCAGTAATTGGGAGCACCGGAAAGGCTGTTGTACTCGTATTAAGTCCAACAATTCGCTTTGAAAGGGATCAACATCAAGCATCTGAAGTCAACCAGGTGAAGAAGTATACTGTATTTACGAACCCTACCTACTCTAGCTCTCTGATTACTGTACTACCATGTTCCGTTGAAAGCTGGTGTGTTTTAGGATTGCTGTTTGGAAGTAGAGGTGCTGCACCGCTGTTGTTCTGAAAACATATTAAAAGTCTCGGATTGTCTTTAACTTGTATAATTGATATCGGCTTAAACATTATTAAGGATTCAATATAAATTCTCCATCACAATTTGTATTCCACGTGATGTGGAGTTAATCCTCTAGTAAATCATGCATGATTACAGTATATTCAACAATGCAAGAAATCGTGATCTTGTTTCAGGACACCCGTGGTCACTTACTATTTGAAGGCTGATATCTCTCATGGAGAATAAATTAAAAATACAGAGATCTATTACGTTTCTAGGCTGCCAGAGAAAACGAATCTTATTCAGAAAATTATATATACTCTTTTCCCGTAGATAGATATCAACATGTTTACTTCTGCCGTTAGGAACAAATAAAATGCTGTACGTGCAGTTTAGTTCTGACTTATACTATTTAGCCCAAAGATCGAAATACCTTCCAGGACTTCAACGGTGTACTTAACTTATTTTGAACATTTTACTGGCAGCCTAGATTTAAAAGAATCAATCCTTAAATGATAGTGAAATAATATTAAAACACATGTTATTGTTATTATAAATCATTTGTGCATCTTTATATTCATATACATAGACACTTCACAAATCTTCTTCTTCTTTCTTAATCCGTTTACTCTCCAGGGTTGGCCTTTCTCTCGGACTCATTGAGGGATGCCACCTCTACCGCCTTAAGGCCAGTGTCCTAGAGCATGAGACTTTAGGTCTGGGGATACAAATGGCGTGGAGAACCAGTACCTCGCCCAGACGGCCTCGCCTGCTGTGCTGACGGGGGCCCTTGTAGGGGGATGGGAAGATTGGAAGGAATATACAAGGAAGAGGGAAGGAAATGGCCGTTGCCTTAAGTTGGGTACCATCCCGGCATTTGCCTGGAAGAGAAATGGGAGACAATGGAAAACCACTTTTCGGATGGCTAAGGTGAGAATCGAACACCCTATACTCAGTTGACCTGCCGAGGCTGAGGAGGACCCTGTTCCAGCCCTCGTACCATTTTTTAATTGTCGTGGCACAGCCGGTAATTGGACCCGGGCCTCCGGGGGTGGCAGGTAATCACACTAACCAATACACCACAGAGGTGGACTTTACAAATATTACGAATGAAAATTCTGCTTGTCATAATGTAGACAAACAGCTCATTTTTTCTCCTTCCTTTTAAAAATAAAATAAAATAGATATTCTTGTGCTGAAACCCACTTTGCAGTTTAAACAGCATGGGAAATTGCAGTTGGTCAGTAAGTCAATAGCCAATAGGGCTTGCATCGTCGATGATTTAGTTTTCGTATTCAGAATCGAGCTAATACTTAAAGTTCTAAATCCATTTTGAATTAAAATATGAGTTGATTGCGGTTAATAAACATAATTTACGACATGTATCCATGAAAGTTCCCATAGTTCCACTATTGTGCATTGTGTCTTTCTCGTGTCGAGAAATGAGCTGCCTGCGATCTTCACCACATGAATACAACGCGCGTATCGAAATCTCATTTTCTAGTCCAACCACGTGTTGGCCGACTGCTGCGACACAAGCCGCATAAAGTATTCCTCGTGGGCGGTGTCCGAGGGTTACTGCAACTTAAAAACTCTGCAAAAATCAAAGAACCATCCTTCACCGTAATTTACCGTTACTGCAAGACATAGTTGAACAGAAATGTTTTGCAAAGAATTCTGTGTTAGTAATACTTAACTCTTGATGATAGGCTATAGTAATAAACATAACGGCAGACCCTTTAATATTCTATCATCGACATTTAAAGATTGATTGATGGATTGTTTTTTTAATTCATTATATCTCTGAATATACTTTATATACAGAAAAATCAGGTATCTCCGTGACTAAGGCTGCAGCGCGCCGGCCTCTCACCGCTGGGTTTCGTGGTTCAAGTCCCGGTCACTCCATGTGTGATTTGTGCTGGACAAAGCGGAGGCGGGACAGAGTTTTCTCCGGGTACTCTGGATTTCCCTGCCTTCTTTCATTCCATCAACACTCTCCAATATAATTCATTTCATCTGTAAGTCATTAATCATTGCGCAGAGGAGTGCTACAGGCCTCAGCAGCCGGCACAATTTCTATCCTTGCCGGCAGATGGGGGCTTCATTCATTCCATTCCTGATCCGGTGGAATTACTGGAAACAGGCTGTGTATTTTCATTTTCATACAGAAAAATCAAGAAGCAGTGTTTTTTGAACGTGTGGAAGGGTAACTAAAGGAAAGCTAACACTAACTACATCAATGGGATGAAGACATCAATGAAAAACCAAATATAATATTTATAATTTAGTAGTAACAAGTATGATTATAGACATGAAGAAAAACCACATCCCTTTAGAGGAAAAATAAATTTTAAACAATTTTGGAAAGAATTGGACTTTTGAAGACGACCGACTGTAGAATTTACAGAGTGTAAAAGAATACAGACTGTATTTTTGGACAAAAAACCCCCCATCAATTACTTTATTTTTTCTTTCGATCTTGTTGAAAGTAATCGGTACGGTATAGCCTTCTTCAAAGAATGATTACCTACTGAAGAGCATCCAAAGAATTGTCGCACTGGGCGTCTATGGCTGAATTTTAATGAATTTTGTCGGGTGAACACCAAAGTGTCACAAGAGATCTTGTACATGCTGACATCGTATGGCATGCTTTGTCGAATAGATTTTTTTGCCGCTCTTCGAAAATCCGACTACTTCTGTCGGGTTTCAAGCCGCTATCTTGGGATCCGGAGGCTAATACTCTACCACTATACGACAGTGGAAGCCCGTACTGTGGTGGATCGTGAGTTCGTTTTTAGCTCTACCCTCTGCACTGTGGATATTATTATTATTATTATTATTATTATTATTATTATTATTATTATTATTATTATTATTATTATTATACATCATCATCAATCTACATCTCAGATACCACACAGGTAACATATCACTATTCACGTTTCTCACACCGAAGCTAATTGACAATATTTCTACCATCAACCAACACGTGCCTCTCGTGTTGTGTTATGTGGCTCTTCTACAGTCACTTCTTTCATCGTGAGTACGTCACGATACCATGGAAACCACACAAGTTGAAGCCCAAGGCAGGGCAGTGTTGAAATATTTGCGTTCAACGGCCCGCATGACCTCTTGGCGTGTTTGTGGACCCTGCACTCCGAGTGGCAGCAGGCTGGGTGTGATGTGCCGTGATGGGCAGGGCCGGCTGGTTGAAGAGATGTGTGGGTGGAGCGAGCATTGTCAAGTGGCAAGAAGGACCTCAGGACAAGCTTGTAGCTCACCACAGAGCAATGTGCTAGTTCATGCGATCAAAAAGCAGCACTCATAAATTTTGCAATGTAAGGCACTCAAAAAACTTGCAATGTAAGTAAGCACGCAGTTTCATGTACCTGATCAAAAACCATGCGAAATATAGCTTCACGTGAAATTCGAAGCAGAGTGACCAAACGAAATAAAACCATCCGTATTACAGTAGAGCATCGATTATGCGAAACAATTCAGGAAATATTATATGGTATGAATGGTATAAGGTCCGCCTCTGTGGTGTAGTGGTTAGTGTGATTAGCTGCCACCCCCGGAAGCCCTGGTTCGATTCACGGGTCTGCCACGACATTTGAAAAGTGGTACGAGGGCTGGAACGCGGTCCACTCAGCCTCGAGAGGTCAACTGAGTTGAGGTGGGTTCGATTCCCACCTCAGCCATCCCGGAAGTGGCTTTCCGTGGTTTCCCACTTCTCCTCCAGGCAAATGCCGGGTTGGTACCTAACTTAATGCCACGGCTTTTTCCTTCCCTCTTCCTTGCCTATCCCTGCCAATCTTTCCATCCCCCGGCAAAGCCCCTCTTCAGCATAGCAGGTGAGGCCGCCTGGGCGAGGTACTGGTCATACTCCCCAGTTGTATCCCCCGACCCAGAGTCTGCAGCTCCAGGACACTGCCCTTGAGGTGGTAGAGATGGGATACCTCGCTGAGTCCGAGGGGAAAACCAACCCTGAAGGGTAAACATATTAAGAAAAAGAAGAAGAAGAAGATGAATGGTGTGAGTAAAAACTGGAATCAGAGATAAGGCTTTTAGTGGATGATGTTATATGTATACAGTAGAATAATAAATAAGTTACAAGATTGTGAGCAACTGCAAAAAGACCCCGACAATGTCGTGAGATGGACAGTAGGCAGTGGTATGATAATGAACGGGGTTAAGAGTCAGGTTGCGAGCTTCACAAAGAGGAAAAGTCCTCTCAGTTTTAATTACTGCGTTGATGGGGTGGAAGTTCCTTATGGAGATCACTGTCAGTACCTAGTTGTTAATATAAGGAAAGATCTCAACTAGGGTAATCACATAAATGTGATTGTAAATGAAGGGTACAGATTTCTGCACATGGTTATGAGGGTATTCAGGGTTCGTAGTAAGGATGTCGAGGAGAAAGCGTATAAGTCTCTGGTCAGACCCCAACTAGAGTATGGTTCCAGTGTATGGGACCCTCACCAGGATTGCTTGATTCGAGAACTGGAAAAATCCAAAGAAAAGCCGCTCTATGTCTCCTGAGTGATTTCCGAAAAATAGTAGCGTTACGAAATGTTGCAAAGTTTGGGCTGGAAAGACTTGGGAGAAAGAAGACTAAGTGGCATGACATTAGTAGACTAACAAGTTTGAGTGGTGCTTTTAAAAGTAGGAAATATCACAATATGAAGATAAATTTAGAATTCAAGAGTAAAAAATTGGGGCAAATATTCGTTTATAGGAAGGGGAGTTAGAGATTGGAATAATTTACCAAGAGAGAGATTCAATAAATTTCCAAATTTTTTGCAATCATTTACGAAAAAAATCATTTTAAACACAAAACTGTTACATTTTGTATCACACATCTTCCAAAAAGCCTTAGTAATACATTAAAGCTCACACTCGACTTTTCTTCTTTTCCAGCTAAATATCGCAAACGTTATAAAAAGCCAGAACCACAATTTTCTTTTTGTTGTAACCAAATCATAGCCCTCTCAAGGTAGCTAAATCTGGATGGAAATTTTCAATTTTCACTGTCAAGTACACCCGCAAATTTCGTAAAAGCATTACTCTTCTATATAATGTCGGATATCGTTGCTTTTCCAACGCCATATACCCCGAGCACCATTCTTCAATTGCTCAATTATTTTAGAGAACAATGCGCATTTGCGAACGGCACAAAAATTTACGGAACTTCTACAAATCTGCAAGGCTTTTGGTTAACCGATATTTCGCTTGATCGGTATTGGGATAATCGATGCTCTACTGAACTTTATGATAAAGCCCGATCTATTATGCAAGCATGCTTGTTTATGTTAAGAGTGTAACAATAACAAATCAGATTTCTTCACTTCACCATAGGCTCAGCTTTTGTTAACAAAACTCTCGCATACAACTTTTGGGGAAATACGGCGGAAGAAGAGTCAATACATAGCTATAGAGCAATATTTTTTTCTAAACTTGGGATCTGGCTGAGTAGTACGGTCCGTGTAGCTGTTACCTTACACTCGGAAGACGGTGGGTGATTTTCCGTGGTTTCCAATTTTCACACCTTTTACTGTAGCTAAATTAAGGTTACGTCACTTTGTTTCCCAGTCCAACTTCTGTCCTATTCCACCGCCGCTGAAAGCCTATCGATGTTAATGTGACGTTATAAAGGTAGAAAATAATAATAACTTACTTCGTTCGCTTGCTCCATCCCGTGGGATCTGCTTACCAACACTTTAACAAAGTAATGATAAATATTTTATTCCTTGCGGAGTCTTAATCTTTCATTTCCTTTTCAGTTATATTCCAGATGAAGGGTTATTTATATTATCAGGAAGAGCACCCGGCTGTAAAACAAGGCTTAATTACCATTAGTCCCTACCCTAGATAATTGGGGAAAAGCCTAGAAAAGAGGAAGAACTGTTCATTGCCGTAGTACCATAGCCCATTAGAGCCTTGTTTTACCAAGATACTCCCACTCACACATATGGTCTGCAGATACCAGAGTGCCATGTGGTCAGCGTGACGACACGCTCAGCAGTTTCCGGGTCCGAGCCCGCTCTATCTCGTATTAGACACCTCCACAACTGATCAGACGAAGATGAGTGAACTCTCTTCCTGCACTCAGTCCACAATTAGAATCTCTGAACTGGCCGTGAATCCAATCAGAGGCTAACAATATTGATTCCATTAGTAACAATCTCTCCATTTCCCCATTACTTTTATCATCTTAATCCCCTTGCCGTTTGCATGGGACGCATATTCAAAATCAAGGTGTTAATTTTAAACAAATCCGTAAGTTCTTGCGTTAGTTTTAAACGCACGCCATTATAACGGATGTCCAGCGAGATTTATATGAAAAGATAGTCATTTTTGTGGCATTGCAGCAATCTGTGTTCATCAACATGTTCGATAATCTACAGGAGCATTATGAGCAGTGTGCGAGACGTGAGGTTGCACATTTTGAGCACATGCTGTACCGACGCAGTTAGATACGTGTTGCTGGCGTCTCTTTGTCCGGTATAATGACGTATCTTGATATCCGGAACCTGTATATAAATTAAAATACTGTATTTTGCAGCAACCATTATTATTATTATTATTATTATTATTATTATTATTATTATTATTATTATTATTATTATTATTATTATTATTATTATTATTATGTAAATTACAGCACGCGGCCTCTGCAGATGCCTGTTGCAGGTCCTTCAAGTCGATGCCCATAGGCACCGTGCGCGTCTATGAGGGGATGAAATATAATGTTGAAGACGACATAAACACCCAGTCAACAAATCAGATGAAACAAGGAATGAAGGTTAAAATCCTCAACTTGGCCGAGAATCGAACCAGTTAATCACGCAATTGGGCACATTATTATTATTATTATTATTATTATTATTATTATTATTATTATTATTATTATTATTATCATCGAGCGAAGTTAGTTGGCCGTGCGGTTAGGGTCGCGTAGCTGTGAGTTTGCATTCGGGAGATAGTGGGTTTGAACTCCATTATCGGCAGCCCTAAAGATGGTTATCCGTGGTTTCCCATTTTCACACCAGGCAAATGCTGGGGATGCGCCTTAATTATTTAGGCCACGGCGAAGATGGTTATCCGTGGTTTCCCATTTTCACACCAGGCAAATGCTCGGGATGTGCCTTAATTATTTACGCCACGGCCGCTTCCCTCCCACTTCTAGCTAGCCCTTTCCGATCTCATCGTCACCGTAAGACCTAGCTGTGTCGGTGGGACGTAAAGTAAATTGTAAGAATATATTATTATTATTATTATTATTATTATTATTATGTGCGACTCCTTGGCTGAATGGTCAGCGTTCAGACCTTCGCTTCAGAGGGTCTGGAGTTCAATTCCCAGCCGGGTCGGGGATTTTAATCGCGACTGGATAGTTCTTCTGGCTCGGGGGATAGGTATTTGTTTGTAGCAACACTATCCTCTTCATATTCAAACTCGAACCTAAGGCTCTATAAACTGAATACCTATACACTAATAAATATTGTTATTGCTTTTTACGTCCCACTAACTACTTTTTTGAGGGATTTCGGAGACGCCGATGTGCCGGAATTTTGTTCCGTAGGAGATCTTTTACGTTCCAGAAAATCTACCGAGACGTTGCTGACGTATTTCAGTGCTTTCAAATACCACCGGATTGAGCCAGAATCGAACCTGCCAAGTTGAGGTCAGAAGCCCGACGCCTCAACCGTCTGAGCCACTCAGATTGCCGATCTCTATACTGCCCTCTCAGGTACGTAGTTCGATATGGAAATGAACGAAATGATATGACGTTTGGGTTTTAGTGCCGGGAGTGTCCGAGAACACGTTCGGCTCGCCAGGTGCAGGTCTTTTGAACTGACGCCCGAAGGTGACCTGCACGTTGCGATGAGGATGAAATGTTGATGAAAACAATACATACACACAGCCCCCATGTCAGGAAAATTAACCAATGATTATTACAATTCCCGACCCTGCCGGTATTCGAACCCGGGACCCCTGTAACCAAAGGCGAGCACGCTAACCATTTAGCCATGGAGCCGAACTGGAAACGACCACGAGAATGATTACAGGATCTGAACTTTCCACCGCGCTGGACGTATATACACATTACGGCGAACCGGCTCAATTGGTTAATTTCCCGAATGACATTAGTTACAAAGTTTTCACTTTTAACATGGTACCACAATGCAGAACACTTAGCTCTTCCAGTTAGGCAAAAATAGTATTTAAGCCTTAAATTACTCTGGTATTGTATGGTGATCGATTTGACAGTTTTGAAGTTCCCCACCATACACCAATGCGCTAAACAGTAAAGTATCGTACAGTAATTATTACATTACAGAACATTTTCTTACAGAACTGTTTCCGGTGAAGATAAAGTCGAGTATCCCGTGTGCGGGTACCAGCATTGTGATCCTCGTCTTTCCTCCCTCGTGTCGAGGACGTAAGGAGCTCTCCATGTCACTTGACAAGCGAGGGTGGAGTAGAAACAGACTCAAGTGGCAGTAGGGTCCGCGACCTCCTCACAAAGGGTTGAATGACGACCTGTAAAGCGGCCATATCATATGGCAAACCAAACAGGTGGAAATAGAAGAATGGCTCTGGGGTCAAGCCAGTTAAGAGGTATTTATACTTGTAGTTAAGACTCGGACTTTTCTCGCATTTAAGCACTCTCGACGTACCAAAATTCAGTTCAGGACCACAAGTTTTGACATACGGCACATACTGCTTGATAGGTGTTATCGAATAAAGTATCTAGACAGAATTGGTTTAAAATTTTATTGTTGACATGTTAATTCTAAAGAAGAGCCTCGTGGCTCAGGCAGCAGCGCGCCGGCCTCTCACCGCTAGGTTCCGTGGTTCAAATCCCGGTCACTCCATGCGAGATTTGTGCTGGACAAAGCGGAGGTGGGACAGGTTTTTCTCCGGGTACTCCGGTTTTCCCTGTCATCATTCATTCCAGCAACACTCTCCAATATCATTTCATTTCATCTGTCATTCAGTATTCCTTGTCGCAGAGGAATGCGATAGGCTTCGGCAGCCGGCACGGTTCCTATCCCCGCCGCTAGACGGAGGCTTCATTCATTCCATTCCAGACCCGATCGAATGACTGGAAACAAGCTGTGGATTTTCATTTTCCATTTTCATTTTTATGTTATTTCTGAACTTTTTCCACCACTAAGTTCTTTTCAATCTTATGCATATCCCATGCCAGATTTTTCTCGATTCGACAATAGCTGAAATAGGCTAAAACATATATTGAACAGTCAAGTAAAGATAACATTAACAATATTTTTCTCTAGCTCTTTTGGCAGAACATAACAATAGAATGATAATAATAATAGTCCGCCTCTGTGGTGTAGTGGTTTGTGTGATTAGCTGCCACCCCCGGAGATCCGCGTTCGATTCCCGGCTCTACCACGAAAACGGGGTCCACTCAGCCTCGGGAGATCAACTGGGTAGAGGTGGGTTCGATTCCCACCTCAGCCAACCTGGAAGTGGTTTTCCGTGGTTTCCCACTTCTCCTCCGGGCAAATGTCGGGATGGTACCTAACTTAAGGCCACGGCCCCTTCCTTCCCTCTTCCGTGCCTACCCCTTCCAATCTTCTCATCCCCCACCAAGGCCCCTGTTCAGCGTAGCAGGTGAGGCCGCCTGGGCAAGGTACTGGTCATTCTCCCCAGTTGTATCCCCTACCCAATGTCTAACGCTCCAGGACACTGCACTTGAGGGGGTAGAGGTGGGATCCCTCGCTGAGTCCGAGGGAAAAACCAACCCTGGAGGGTAAGCAGATTAAGAAATAATAATAATGGCGCAGGTCTTTAGAGTTAATGCCGTATAGGCGACCTGCACGTCTATGAGGATGGGGTCCTACCTATGATGATTTCTAGTGACGAAGATGGCATACACACCCAGCACTCGAGCCATTGGAATTCACCAATTAAAGTTAAAATACCCAACACAGCCGGGAATTGAACCATGGACCAACGGCCAGCACCAAACCATTCAGTCAATCAGACGGCCGGATAACAATGGCATAAAACATATCTGCAGGTTTATTCCATGCAACTCATCTTCACTATACTCATAAAAGTCACACTCATCATTATTCCCTGATTTTTAAATATATAATCTGCCTCCATGCTTTCTTTACAGACGTGTTGAGACGGTCGAGGCGCTAGCCTTCTGACCCCCTTCTGACTCAGTCCGGTGGTATTTGAAGGTGCTCAAATACGTCAGCCTCGTGTCGGTAGATTTAATTGCACGTAAAAAACTCCGCGGGACTATATTTCGGCACCTCGGCGTCTCCAAAACACGTGAGAGTACTTAGTGGGACGTAAATCCAGTAACATTATTATTATTCTTTCTTTATACTTCTGCGCACTCATCTGGTAGACAGAAGGCAGTTGTCAAAGAAAAAGACACGGCGCATAGTTATCGTCAAAATACGGCAAGGCAATTTATGAATCGGCTGTCGTCTGAACAGAGCATTTCAGACAATACGACTTTGTGATGATTTTTTAAGAAGGAAGCCCTATTTTAATGTGTAGACTTAGTTAAATGTAACATAAGATCTTTCCACTCTGTCAAACACACAATTTCAATAGAAATTATAACACTATAACATTCAAAAAATGCACAGTATTGTACAAAGAATGACATGTTTCGTCCTAAAAGAACATCTTCAGATTCTATCAAATCACTTAAATCATGCGTAGGCTATATATGTCCAGTAGTGTTTAGCCCTACGTTGCGTAAATTTGTCAATTACACAGAATTTATTATGATAGAGAGTTCATATTATCACCATATTATCACAAATTTACGCACCGTAAAAAAATAATGTACATATATACGCAATATTTAAGTGATTGATAGAATCTGAGGATGTTCTCGTAGAACGAAACATGTCATTCTTTGTGTAACAGTGTGTATTTTTTAATATAATGGTGCTATAATTTACTGTATATTGAAATTATGTGTTTGACAGACTGGAAAGATTTTATGTTACATTTACCATGTGATGAACAACAAAAGTATTCGCCTCACAACGTTCAATCACCTTAATTTTTGAGACGTTAACGATACGTCTTTTGACGTTCAACAGTGGAGATTTTAGACTTTCTGGAATTCTGAAAATCCACTCTGTTCTTCTGAATGCCTGTTCAATTATCTTGAAGCCATATATTGTCCATGTCTTGACAAATTTTTCGAGCTTTTTCACATCACCGGGCGAGTTGGCCGTGTGGTTAGAGGCGCGCGGCTTTGACCTTGCATCCGGGAGATAGTGGGTTCGAATCCCACTGTCGGCAGCCCTGAAGATGGTTTTCCGTGGTTACCCATTTTCACACCAGGCCAATGCTGGGGCTGTACCTTAATTAAGGCCAAGGCCGCTTCCTTCCAACTCTTAGGCCTTTCCTATCCCATCGTCGCCATAAGACCTATCTGTGTCGGTACGACGTAAAGCCAATAGCAAAAAAAAAAAATCTTCTTCACATCATAATTTTCTTGAATGTCCACTAGTTGAATATTTCTGTTGTAGTAGTGTAGAATCTACTTATATAAATCAAATGATACTTTTAATTATGAGCTACAACACAGGAGTACAGAATTAAGGGCCTACACAAACTGTTAATCGCGCAGCATGGCGATTTTAATACCTGAGATGGCAGGCAACACTACTTCATCTCCTGGTGACGTCACACCGAGACTGTTGCTAGATACAGTGGTGCTTGGTACCTTCTGATTCAGTAGCCTTTTACAGGTGAGTATACATGCAAACTGATTTTAATCAATAAATTGGCCCAAAAAACGAAAATCCAATTTGGGGGCTATTAGACACTTCAAACCTTGGGGCACAGAATGACATTTTATTTCGCTGCGGCTATTAAATGAGATGGACGTATTCTACATCAGTAAATTATTCACGACAACATACGTTGACCTTCAGTGGGTAGCACGCAATATGCGCTTCTATTGCTACCGTAAATTTAATGAACGAACATCGCAATGGCCATCAAGACCTTCGACCTTCAAGATCTTGTGGAAGCAAGAACGTTTAATAATGACCACACTACACTACAACAACAACAACAACAACAACAACAACAACAAAAACAACAAAAACTACTACTACTAAAACATTTTCATTCCTCCCATGATGGGGGAGGCGGGTCCCTTAGGCAGTAACGCCGTTTCTCAGGCCAGGATATTTGTTACGGTGAAGGAGATGCACGGCGAGGGTGAGGGGGTTGGCAGCCGTGGCCTATACTAGGAACTGTCCCGGCATTCGCCTTAGTGCATGAGAATGGAAAACCACGGAAAACCATTCTCAGGACAGCCGAAGGTTGGGGCCAGCCGTGAGGTCCAGCGCTGTTCCGTCTCCCGAATGCAGAGGCGTAGAGCCCTTCCTCTGCTCGGGTGGCAGGTCAGAGTGCAGAGCTGTTGGACCACGGAACAGCTGTGGCCACTTACGGGCCAAGACCCACTCTGCATCTACCGACGCCACACTAAAATATAAGCTGCAATACGTATCTGCGTTGCCTTTGCTGGCGAGACCTAGTGTCTACAGTGCACTATGTCTTCTAGTATGGGCTAGAGCAATTTTGTTACTTTCATTGATCTATCTCTGTCTTACCCTTGGATTTGACAACATGAAAGTGACTAAGGTATGTATGAGCAATGCTAGTAATGCCATTCCTTCTGCAGCCAGTACCTGCTATGAATGGTGCGAAAATGTTGCTCACAGGGTCGGTTGATGCATGCATTTCAGTGGGCTTGGCAGACTGATATGTAATAGCAATTTCTGGCTCGGTGAGGGAAGCTACGGGAAACTACCTCACTCCTCATTTCCCTAGTACGCTTCTTCAGTGATGCCTAGGTCACATATGACAGCTGATGGCGGAGCTGTTGAGGATACAACCAGCCTTAGGGCTGAAGACTGAACATACATACATACATACATACTGTGACCGTATCGGCACAATTAATATTTATTTCAAGGGATATGCTTGGTAAGGAAGCAGGCAGTAAGCTTTCTTTGTGTGGATGTTGGGAGTAGCATCAGGTTGTGCAATAGGACGCCCGCCAGAGAGGCGCCTCACACGCCCACTGGGTGGCTTAAAGAATCCCCGAACTAGGCACACGTCATAGAAGAAGCAGCAGAAGAACACTATTTAGCGACTCCATATTGGAAAACAAATGCCAGCGTACAGCGATGCCAAAGCGATCGGACCAAATTTAATGTATTTTCGGCGTAAATAAGGCTTGTTTAACAAAACTGCATCCGTCAGAGCAGTGTGCTGAATTTTAGTTAAATTATAAAGTCAGGAGTTCTGATAGAAAATACTCTCCAAGCGAAAGGCGTTGGTAAACAACTTATATAACTGCGTTAGCGTACGGGCGCTTAGTGTAAAGCCAGATGCCTTCGGGGACTCCCTACTTCCCCTCCAAGCTGATTAATTAATTACTACGGATCCGCCGAATATTTTCAACTCCGCATGGCATAGCGCACTTGTGCATAACCAAGTCACACAGTCTAGCGTATTGCTAATTTCGACAGGCTGGTTTATCCAGGAGCAGTCGAAATAAGAGTGGGGGATGAACTCGCTAGCCACCCCTACCGCCGGCTTCACTATAAGTTTTTGCACTTCCTAAGGAGCATCAGCATTCGGTGAGGAGCTTTCGACGGGAAACGACGGCCGGTTCGCGATCGGATTTACCGCTCCTTTGTATACTATGTGAACAAAGCGGGAGTGAAAGTTTTCAGTGTTTTCGCTTATAATTTGTGATAGGCAACAGAAGATTATGGTAATGAGATGTACTTAAGATATCGGTTGCAAAGTAGACTAAGACTTCGTGAAATATGAAGTAGGGTTTTGTATAGCAACGACTACATGATAGTACGCAGAACTTCTGTAGGAGAACGCTCTCGTAGATTAACAATCAATAGCCGTAAGAATGAATTAGTGAGAGGGACAGAATCACAGTATTCGAAGACCTATTCGAAATAGGCAGGGTAGAGACAAAGAACTGTATAAATCTACGCTGGTTTCTGAACAAAGCGCAGGTCAGATTATTAACTGATTAACAGGCAGTGAGAAGTGTTCCTGAACTATTAATAGAATAGGGATAGAAAATTCTGAACCATGCGGATGCTGGGAATGCCCGTATTAGCAGTGCAATTGAGGTAGACTAGCTGAAAGTAGCCGGTATAATCATCTCCATGTAACTGTCAGTGGGTAGACAAAGAAGTAGTAGGAGTGAATGGTGACACGTGAGCAAGAAATCGATAAATTGTATAAATTACAATCTAATTTCAGTGATCCGTGTGCTACTAAAATGGATTACGCGAGACAAGATATGGAACTTCTGAACTCCAGGACTCCAGGATACGGCGCCATGGAGTAATCCAACTTGGGTCAGGATTTATGGCCAGAGATAAAGGAGAACTCGCCTTGTTAAGAAAACGTTTCTGGTAGAATGTTGCGTTCTACTGTGTGAAATAAGACACAAATTTTATGTAACTACTACACACTGTCCATTAGCCTTGATCCGAAAAACAATGTCGAGAGTAACTACTATACGAGACATGATTAGCTTAGTTAGGGTTTTGCATTACAGCGACCTGGATGGAGACGACCAGAGTCTCAGGTTCAAACCTCGTGTGAGCACAGCAGGGATCAACAGCTCGCTAAGACAGCGGGTTACAACGGATTAACTACAGCCATTGTCTTTATTGATACATATGTTTCATATATTTCTTTTCCAGGATGTGTTTTTGTTTACTTGTAATCGATGTCGATTTAAATCTAGACTTCGTGAAAGTCCACTGGTAGTGATTGCAAGTGATAGTTCGTTGTTCAAGTCTGTGTTTAATTTTATATGGAAAACTTGAGTCCATTTATTTTTCTTTTCCGTGATTTAGTGATGGATTTCTGATATGGTCAGAATGTTCGCATTAATCATGTTTTAATATTTACTTTATTGATTTCTTAAGTTAGCCGACCATTCAAAAGCGGACATTTTTCTTTTGTGTAAATACATTTTAATGTGTAATACGGGATTCAGTCCCATGGAATACTCGCATTGGGGGAACATGGCTTATTTTGTTTTTGTGAATATGGTAGGGTCATTTTATTGTGTATGTCGTACTCAGTGGTTTATGGTAAACCGGGTGATAGCACGCACACAACAATCGCGATAATACACAAAACAATCTGTGTAGCATACATCCAAACCAATGTAGCATTTATGTATGCAATGTAGGACACAGGCAATTCAAAGTGATAGTATGTGAAAAGGTGAGATCATATTAACAACCTCTCGGTTATTCTCTGTTTTGGTAGAGAGGGATATGGATATTAACGTCTGTGTCAAAAAGGAAAATTTTATTGGATTAGAGACAGTACCAGCTAACGTTGCCGTCCACATAGATTTTGTCTGTGGATTGTGGAGGTAACAGCTGATGTCAATGGCAGCACGGATTTTTCCGTTGCTAAAATAAGTGATTGCTTATATTAATTGTGTAATAATTATCAAGAATGTATGTAGATTTTGTATATTTCACCGAGTGAATAGTAAATTGTTCTAAACTATTTCGTGCCTATCTATACCGAAAAACACGCATCCAGAATCCTCTTCCGTTCACTGTAGGCCTTTAAGATAGTTTATGTTTGATAGCCTCTTTATGCCGCGAACGGTCTTCGGCCCTGAGGAGTCCGTGTTCTGACCTCAGGAACGGGAGAGTAGCTTTGACCTAGCTGAGGCGTATGGCCGATAACTTCTCATGTGAGTGGATTAAATATACAATCCCAATGAGGAGAAATCGGTACAGGCCGAAAAGGTCCCTTGACTATCGACATCCGTGGAGCATGGTCCCATGTGTTCGTGACCCGAAAGGGTTGGTTTGTTGTCACATGGTCCCATGAGTCATGGGGGACGGTGGGAAAGGTTCCAATACATACATACATACATACATACATACATACATACATACATACATACATACATACATACATACATACATACATACATACATATATACATACATACATACATACATATCTGCGATGGGTAGTGAAGTGTTTAAAGAAATAACATCAGCAATTTCAAACATTTAAATAAATAAATTGGAGCATATTCGAAATATGATCGACGCGATGATGAGATTCAAACTCACCTACCTTCTATGTCCATCAGGTGCGCAAATGAATCTTATAGCCATTCTCCTTGTTTATAACAGGCTCCTCTCTGTTATATTCTGTGCCCTACTTTGGTTGGTCATTTGGTCACCACTTTTTCCTTTTGAATCCCAGCGATTCACGAGAAATGGTCTATCTCTCTACTTCTTGCTGCCTTTCATGGCATTGCGCTTATTTAGACGACACCCTCATTAATCAGTGATCGGACCCATTGTTATTTGTCCTCCGATTAACGTTACGACGTACTGATGATCAGATACTCCTTCCTCCATGGGAGCGTCACGTGACATCCCGAGGAGGACTGTACCTGCATACCGACCAACCGACCGAAGTTTCTGCTAGTCTCCTTACTTGTTTCCTTGCCTGTCGGATCACCCTTGACTGTTTCTTGTTCTCTTTCGTCCCTCAAAGTACAACATTAGTTTTGCAGCGTCTAAGCAATATTCACCGGGCTGAGTAGTTCGGAAGATAGAGTACTGGCCTTTCGAACTCAAGATAGCGGATACGATTCCGACTAAGTCCGGTGGTTTTTGAAAGTGCTCACAACCTCGTGTCAATAGATTTATTGACACACACAAGAAAAATCATGAATCTTGCAAAGCAAAGCAAAGTCATCTCCGCACAGGTCATGAAGATCCTTAGAGAGGTGCAAGGTAAAGGCTTCCCCTATCCGTAACCTCAGTACCTAATGGGGTAGAGTGGTTAGCTCTACGTCCGGCCAAATTTGCTCCCAGGAATTAACCTGGTACTCATTTTTGGTGTAGGATGAGTGGAAGTGGAAAATCTCGTTTCTTAAATTTTACGACTTATTGATGGGGATTCGAACCCATGTCCTTCCGGGCGAAGCGAGCAATTCTTTACCGCCTCGATCAGGTAGCCTTTAATCAGATATCTTGATGTCTCCGTAAACCGTGTAAGTACATTGCGTGACGTCAAAGTAATATAATAATAATAATAATAATAATAATAATAATAATAATACGTAATAATAATAGACATACGTTTCGATCTAAAATGGATAAATTCAAGGGGTTCCAGAAAAAAAAGTCCAAGAACATGTGGTCAGAGGAGAGGAAGAGGATCCACAGCGAAATGATGTTCTTCTTCTTATTATTATTTATTTGTTTACTCTCCAGGGTCAGTCGATCCCACCTCTACCGCCTCAAGGGCCGTGTCTTGGAGCTTCTGATTCTGGGTCGGGATACAGCTGGGGAGGATGACCAGTACCTCGCCCAGGCAGCCTCACCTGCTATGCTGAACAGGGACGTTGGGGGGGGGGGATGGGAAGATTGGAAGGGATAGACAAGGAAGGGGGAAGGAAGCGTCCATGGCTTTAAGTCAGGTAACATCCCGGCATTAGCCTGAAGGAGAAGTGGGAAATCACGGAAAACCACTTCCAGGATGGCTGAGGTGGGAATCGAACCCACCTGAACTCAGTTGACCTCGCGAGGCTGAATGGACCCCGTTCCAGCCCTCGTACCACTTTTCAAATTTCGTGGCAGAGCCGGGAATCGAACCCGGGTGTCTGAAGGTGGCAGCTAATCGCACTAACCACTACACCACAGAGGCGGACGATGAGGAAGTTCTGGAAGAAGTAAAAAGGACTAACCAAAAAGTCAATTGTTTACCGTGGACCAAAGTAGGCCAAAATTGAATAATAATAATAATAATAATAATAATAATAATAATAATAATAATAATAATAATAATAATAATATAGAAATCTTCGACTTTCACGCCTTTCGTGATCCATCCCTTTCTTCGAAAGATTCGACTTCTTCCTGTTTTCCTGTTCCCTTCTAATTAATGTTAACAGGAGATGGTTGCCTATTTTATACTGCGTCACCTCCCGCACCATCATGAATCCCATTATAGGAATGGTTGTCTAGTTTCATGTTATCTAATAACAGCAATTAACACCACAATCAATCCCATTCTTGGTCTCTTAATTAAAAACATGAACAATTGCCTTATCGAAACCTGGACGTTGGTGACCTGTCAGTGCAGCCAGCTACACTAAGGGCCAATAAGGAGACATCCTACACAGGACTTTTTTTTCTTCTGAAGAGTGGCCAGATCCTGCTCTTCTAGCCAGCAACACAGGGTTACCCATTCAACAGCTAACCATGCCCAATGTTCCTTAACTTCGGAGATTTCACTGGATTTAGTGCTTCAAGATGACTGCGTTGCATCACTTCCAAAAGTATGAGTCCTAAAACTTCCCGGAGTTTGAGTTACCATGGTGAGTGTATTGAAACTCGTCACAAATCAAATAAAGATTCGATCCGTGTCGAGACAAATGCGTTCTATGCTGAGCTGTGAGTATTCCATACTTCCGTACCCATTTACAAATCAAGGTATGGGAGACTAATGGTGGGAAGAGTAAGATTTAAGAATGATAGGCCTACCTAAGCATTCTGGTAGTCAGATAAACACACAGATACTGTTACTAGAATCTTGTTGAGTGTGGGCTGAATCCACTGTGAAGGAACCTGAAGTGACTACACCCAAAATACACTGTTAACACGTGCAGCATAGCAGAGGGAGAAAGTTATTCTCATGAACGGCCATTCGAGCCCAGTTAGCGGTGCTAGTATGTGGCAGCACATACCAGAAACACTGCATTTCCAGGGACTGTAGCATCCAATTTATGGTGCCATAGTATGTGGACTATCCTCATTCCACTTGCCTCTTCACCCAACCACCTGTTATAAATAACTGGATAAATACAGCTTACGTTTTCCTAGATATTAATGAACAGACATGAAAATAAATAAGTAGCTTCAAGAATTCAGAAAATGGAAATTGCTTTTTAACACACATAGAATGTTTATAACTTAATGCTTGTCTTGGGGCAGTAAAATCCGTCATTACTTAACAGTGATAAAACGTGAAGCTCTTTATGCTTCAGAAACTCTCAATTTACATAATAAAAATTTAAAGGAACAATTCAAATGTAAAGAAAAGAAAATCATGAGAAAAATCTTCGGGCCAAGAATTAAAAATGGAATGCATTACCCCAAACCCAACTCAGAAATATATTTTAAAATATCTAAACTTACAGACGCATTGAGCCTGCGACAAATGCAATTTATAAGCCATTTGGAAAGAACGAATAGCAGCAGACTTACTTATCAAATGCACAAAAATGTTTTGCAAAATGAAACGTATGATATCAAAATGGTATAAGCAAGTAGAGAAAGACCTCACTGAATTAGGATCACCAAATCTGCAGGATAGAAACGTAATCATGAAAAATAGTTCACACAAGGGGATTTGAGAAAGACGGGAAGAGAACAACACGACGTACTTGGTTGGAGGAGCAGAAATTACAACAATCGATAAAAATGAAGAATTATTGGGCAAGGAGGAAAGCTCAACAAATGTTGATTCCGCGAGGTCCTAAGTGACACATTCGCGCAGAAGTAGTTCAGATATCCGCGCACAAAGCTTCTCTTCACTGACGCATGTTCTTTCTTTCTTTACCTTTTAACCCTCCAGGGTTGGTTTATCCCTCGTATTCAGCGAGGAATCCAACCTCTACCGCCTCAAGGGCAGTACCCTGGAGCGTGAGACTTTCGGTCGGGTGGATACAGCTGGGGAGGAGGACCAGTACTTCGCCCAGGCGGCCTTATCTGCTATAATCAACAGGGGCCTTGTGGGGGTAATGGGAAATTTTGTTTTTCGGTTCTCGTCATATGAGCTCCAAGCATCACTGTAAACCTTTCTTTACGTGTTAACTGTTCCTCACCAACCACAAATGCCGTATTGCACAGTTAATGTTGAACAAAATTCGAGTTACAGAATATTTTTTGCTTCAACGGAGGAAATGTTCGCTTCGTGTAACCGAATTTCGAATAATAAAGAAATAAATACAGGTGAAGACTAGGACAAACCCCTGGGAAATATAAGTTACTATGAACCAAACCCAAACAAACCTCATGGTACTGCAGCCCTTGAAGGGAAATTCGGAGAAGCCTCGCTGTTTCTCGGGTGTGAATTAATTACCGGTCACATACGAAAGCAACCCCCGAAGTCGCGGATGACAAGCTCCATTTACGAATCTCGGCAGAGTGGTATTGACGAGAAGTTTCAACGTGAAGGGAGGAAGGATTAACCGTAACAAACAGAAGAGACTAACATATTTTTTTCCAAAGGTGTTAAGGGAGGTATGTTTCTTGTTTCGCTACTGTATCCTGTCTTCTAAATAGTTATTATAATACGGGTTACAATTAAAGTGATGCCGTAAATAAGTGTTTGTACATTTTTAAATACTGTTAAAAATAATGTTTTCAGTATAATCCCGTAGATACATATGATTCAATTATGTGCTATACATGCTTAAAAACGGTATTCTCTATATCTCTAAATTTCGATAACTTGAAATTAAATTTAGCTCCCGAGGTGATTCGAGATATCGAGGTTCCACTGTAGTTGTGATCATTATTTTATGCATTTGCTAGCGAGACCTAGAGTTTAAAGTTCACGATGCCTTCTGGTATGAGCTAGAACAATTTTGTTACTTTCATCGACGTGTCTCAGTCTCATCCTTGATTCTGACAATCTGAAAGTAAGTGAGGTATGAGCGATGCTAGTAAAGTCATTTTTAATGCAGCCGGTCCCTGCTATGAATGGTGTGAAAATGTTGCTTATAGGGTCAGTTGGTGCAAACATTTCAGTAGGCCTGGCAGATGATATGTAATAGCAACTTCTGGTTCAGTGAGGAAAGCAACGGGAAATTATCTCACTATTCATTTCCCTAGTACACCTCTTCAGTTATGCCTAGGCCATCTATGACAGCTAATGGTGGATCTGTTGAGGATCCAAACAGCCTTTGGGCTGAGGACTGAACATATGTACGTACATATAACATTATTTTAAAGATTTTATTATTCCCTAAATGCTGTATGTAATACTATATTTTGTAATTGTTAAACTTGCTTGAGCGTGAGAGAATCTTCACAGTTTTAACTAAGACAAGAAAAACAAAGCAAATAAATAAATAAATAAAGAAATAAATAAATAAATAAATAAATAAATAAATAAATAAATAAATAAATAAATAAATAAATAAATAAATAAATAAATAACCTCGGTGACTGAGGTTTTTGCAATACCATTGCAAAATGCATAATTTGGATTTGGAGAGGTAATAGATATTTGGATAGATAACATCGAAATACTGATCTGGAATGACGCAATATCTCTTCAAACAGACCATTTTCGGTTGATTTCATCTAAGCATTGAGCAGGAGACTTGCCGACAAGCGAGATGGTATGGAATTTATTGTTAAGGTAGTACCTAGAGTGGAAGCGTCAGGAGATTGTCAGGAGGCGTTTGTTTTTATTTTCTTGTGAGGAGCAGTATCTATCCCGAAACCTTTACCATTATAATTGTAGTGGCATGTGCTCAGAGACAAGGGACTGCCGAGGTGGTAAAGGCGTTCGTGCAATTGTCCGAAAGGACATGGCTTTGATTCCTCTCAGGAAACCAAAACAATTAGAAGCGATATTTCCACTACTGAAGATGTGCATGACCCTAAGGAGGGGGGAAGTCAAAATCGAGTAAACCATGCGAGTGGCTGCGAGCTTTGGGTTACGTAGCTATCAGCTTGTATTCGGGTAGATAGTGGGTTCGAACCCCACTGTCGGCAGCCCTAAAGATGTCTCTCCCGGGAGATAGTGGTTTCGAATCCCATTGTAGGCAGCCCTGAAGATGTTTTCCCGTGGTTTCCCATTTTCACACCAGGCAAATGCTGGGGCTGTACCTTCATTAATGCCACGGCCGTTTCCTTCCAACTCCTAGTCCTTTCCTCTCCCATCGTCGTGCCTTTACTTTCTATTTCTTCAAAGGCTTTCGTTGTCTGTACGAAGGTGGTTTTTATCTTTGCAAATACAGTAAAGGGGATCAGAAATTCCTGCTCACATGTAGGACGTTACACGAGGTTAGTTAAATTCCTCATCACACTCATCATATTACCGGACTTTGGCTAGCCAACTCCTATTTTTTACGAGCACTGTAGAATTCTTTGGACAAAAAATAGGAAATTTAACACAGTCGAAAAGGGTTTTTTCACTCTCATGCTAATACATTTCTACAAATGGAGTAGTTTGGAGAATAAAAATTGAAAAAGTTAAAAATCATTGAAGATATTTGAGAAAATGGACAATATTTTGACAGTCCTACTAGTAGGCTTAAATTCCAGCACAATGACCTTCGGTTCAGAGGTCTCCGGGTTCGATTCGCGGCTGGGTCAGTAATTCGAACTGCGCATAGTTAATTCTTCAAGCACAGGGGCTGGGTGTTGGTGTTCATCTTAATAGGTAACTTCATTTAAACACAACATATCACACTACAAACCACCATAGAAACAGGCAATGCTGAATACATCCCTCCATATAGGTTTGGCGTGAAGAACGGCATCCGACCGTAAAAAAAACGGCTAAATGCATACAATGTGCAGACCCCAGGTAATTGGAAAAGGGCCAATGAGAAGGATACTTTGAAAAATATGATTTTTCCTGGTAGCGCAGTGCTTTGGCTGTACATTAATTAAGGCTTCGGTCTTTTCTCTCCAGTATCTACTCCTTTCTTATTCCATCGTTCCTATTCCAATGTTTATTCAGCCCGAAGGCTGGTTGGATCTTCTACACCTCTACCGACCAGGAGAGATGGCCGTGCAGTTAGGGGTGCGCAGCTGTCAGATTGCATCTGGGAGATATTGGGTTCGAACCCCCATTCTCGGCAGCCCTGAAGATAGTTTTTCGTGGCTTCCCATTTTAACACCAGGCAAATGCTGGGGCTATACCTCAATTAAGGCCACAGCCGCTTCCTTCCTACTCCTAGTCCTTTCCTATCCCATCGTCATTTTGAGACCTATTTGTGTCGGTGCGACGTAAAGCCAATTGTAAATAAAAGCTAGGTCTGCCACGAGCTGCCATTGATATTCTCACACTAGGGATCAGTGAAGAGGAGCACTACGGAAATGAAGAGTGAGGAGGTAGTTTCCCGTTGCATTCATCACTGAGCCATAAGTTCTTATTACAAATAATAATAATCTTATTGAGTTTTACGTCCCACGGACTACTTTTCCGGTTTTCGGAGAAGCCGAGATGTCAGAATTTAGTCCCGCAGGAGTTATCTTACATGCCGGTAAATCTACCGACACGAGGCTGACATATTTGAGCACCGGTCTGAAGTAGGATCGAACCTGACAACTTGCGCTCAGAAAGCCAGCGCCTCAACCGTCTGAGCCACTCAGCCCGGCTTTTATTACATATCAGTCTGTGAAGCCCACTGAAATGCACGCACCGATCGACCCCATGAGTGACATTTTTACACTATTCATAACAGGTAGTGGCTGTATAAGGAATGACATTACTAGCATCGCTTAAACCTCAGTTACTTTAATACTGTGAAAGCCAAGGATTTGACTGAGACAAGTCAACAAAAGTAACAAATTCATTCTAAGCGATACTGGAAGGCACAGCAAAGGCAAAACTTTTGAGAAAGGTACAATAACTGTCATTGTAAAGATCGAAATAATGGAGGATTAATTTTGAATAATATATATTTTTGTGACATGGAACGAATTTCATTTTTACCGAAGAAATCGCCCCAAAACTTCCTCACACATTACCTTTGATTAATGAAACCTGTTTGTCATAACTAACAATCTCACAATAACAATATCGTCAGCATTATCCATGATTACTGTCGGAGCTTCTGTAACAAGCTGAATGCTAGTAGCAGGTTTTGATCATGACGTAAAATGATTAATGTCTTAGTTCTACCGATTCGATCACGACTTGCGTGTCCTGTATATCTATCTATTGATCTCGCACGCGTCTGCCTTATTCCAAGCACCAGGCAGGCTCTAGAAGTAATCAAGCCATAGAGCGCAACACCAGCTAAAACTGAGAATCACTTGAAATTTTTCAGTACTAGAACAAGAATACTTCACTAATTATTTTCGGTTCCTTTCATCTTCTTCTCTACGACTTCAGCGTTCCTACCGAACTCATTTATGTGCAATCTTCAGCGGTTAAACAATAACGCATTGTGCTGACAACTGGAAAGCGTTCATTAAGTTTCACATTAGACAATACTAGCCCAAATCCACTTACTTCCAATTAAATAGTACCGTTATTCACAAACAATTGAAACGTTTAATGAATATAAATCTTTAACAAAACGTTCTGTTGTTCAGTTGGGAAGATGTGCTCCTTACTTACTTCACGGTTCGTGGATGTAGCACTTTAGACAATAGAAAAAGTTTTAAATAAATTCTAATGCCACGATTTGAAGATATATTCCACCATAGTGGTATGCCACGAAAGGGAATTTTTTCTGAGGAACCTAAGAAGGCATGGAAATGAACCCTCCTTCTAAAAAAATTGATAAGATGTATGATGGGGTGACTGCTCTTTTAACATTTTCGCTGTGAAGTGCCGACGCCCGTTCCCTCCTCGTGGAAAAAAACAAAAACAAAAAAATGCACATGGCACAGCGTGTAAAACTATGCCATCAATCAATCAATGCTGATCTGCATTTAGGGCAGTCGCCCAGGTGGCAGATTACCTATCTGTTGTTTCCTAGCCTTTTCTTAAATGATTTCAAATAAATTGGAAATTTATTGAACATCTTCCTTGGTAAGTTATTCCAATCCCTAACTCCCCTTCCTATAAACGAATACCTGCCCCAATTTGTCCTCTTGAATTCCAACTCTAACTTCACATTATATGTAACATCATCTGCAGAGTACGTGTTCAAAGAGTGTACACTATTTGCAGCCATAAATCACCATGATCTGTACCTATATTTTCTCATTAAAGGTGCATTTTCTACTATCTTGGATACAAAGCCAAATTCTACAGAGAAAGAACATGAAAGATTTGGCGGGGTGAATGAAATAGCCACTCGCTTGTTTCCTAAAACGTAATTACTCGCGTCGGGTCACAGAAACCCGAGTGAATTTCCTTTGATATGTGATAATATAAATTATCGTCAACACTATGTAATTTCATCTGCTTACAAGTTGTCCATTTCATGACCGTATCGATGTTTAATCAAGAAGTAAGTATAAATAACCACCTAATCGATACTTTATTAATGCCTCAGGCAAAATTGAATAAAATTAAAACTTACAGGACATGTTTCGACCACTTAGTGGTCCTCTTCAGCTGTATAAATAAAGAACTGAAAAGAAAAACATTGACAATAAGCACAAATAAACGTTCTTTGGAGACTCCTTTGATAAAAATGGAGGTCATCAGAATAGGTCATCTTGCCTCTCGTTCTTGTTTGGAAAAGATGTTTATTCTGCGCTGTCTAGAGGGTCTGTCTTTGAGCGCGACCTGGTGAAGTAACGATGTGATACAGTTTGACAATCATGGAAAGCTCTGGAGAGAAGGGAAGTAGAGTTTTATCGTCATCTAAAATAACATGTGAGGGAGGAGGGAGATTGGGCTGTGCTTCTGCGATGTCGTGTTTGATTATATCTCTTGTTCGTCTAGTCTGTTTCATGTCTACCCATTCTAAGTATTTGCTAATATTCTCATATAAGATGTTTTTATGCTCGTTGTTTTCGTTGAGATTCTCTTCACCGTTTTCCAATTTATCAAGAACGATGTGGATGTTCTCCAGGTTGTTCATAAGATTACCTTTATTAATCATACAGATAATTTGAAGGTCCTGTTTTATATTGGTGAATTTGTGGTTGGACTCTTTCATATGGGATCCCATGGCAGAGAATCTTTTGTATCTTTCAGCATTGACGTGTTCTTGATATCTAATTGAGAAGTTCCTTCCAGATTGTCCCACGTAATAAAGCTAATAAACTTAAAGATGACGAATTCCAGGAATCGGGTGTTTATAAGCTGACTTGTGCTCAATGTAAAAAAACTTATGTGGGACAATCTGGAAGGAACTTCTCAATTAGATATCAAGAACACGTCAATGCTGAAAGATACAAAATATTCTCTGCCATTGGATCCCATATGAAAGAGTCCAACCACAAATTCACCAATATAAAACAGGACCTTCAAATTATCTGTATGATTAATAAAGGTAATCTTATGAACAACCTGGAAAACATCCACATCGTTCTTGATAAATTGGAAAACGGTGAAGAGAATCTCAACGAAAACAACGAGCATAAAAACATCTTATATGAGAATATTAGCAAATACTTAGAATGGGTAGACATGAAACAGACTAGACGAACAAGAGATATAATCAAACACGACATCGCAGAAGCACAGCCCAATCTCCCTCCTCCCTCACATGTTATTTTAGATGACGATAAAACTCTACTTCCATTCTCTCCAGAGCTTTCCATGATTGTCAAACTGTATCACATCGTTACTTCACCAGGTCGCGCTCAAAGACAGACCCTCTAGACAGCGCAGAATAAACATCTTTTCCAAACAAGAACGAGAGGCAAGATGACCTATTCTGATGACCTCCATTTTTATCAAAGGAATCTCCAAAGAACGTTTATTTGTGCTTATTGTCAATGTTTTTCTTTTCAGTTCTTTATTTATACAGCTGAAGAGGACCACTAAGTGGTCGAAACATGTCCTGTAAGTTTTAATTTTATTCAATTTTGCCTGAGGCATTAATAAAGTATCGATTAGGTGGTTATTTATACTTACTTCTTGATTTCATCTGCTGTTGAGTTATTTATCATAGTGCAGTAGGGATTATTCTTGACAATAACGCTATTAGCTTTACGTCCCACGAACTACTTTTACGGTTTCCTGAGAAAACGAGGTGCCGAAATTTATTCCCGTAGGAGTTCTTTACGAGCCAGTAATTCTACCGACACGAGGCTGACGTATTTGAGCACCTTCAAATACCGACGGACTGAGCCAGGATCGAACCTACCAAGTGAGGGTCAGAAGGCCAGCGCCTCAACCGTCTGAGCCACTCGGCCCGGCGTTACGAGATTTGACCCGACGCAGGTGTGTGCGTTATGAGAAGGCATACGTAGAAATGAATAGAAAATTAGTGAACGGCTAAACAAATTATTTTATGTGTAAGTGTATGCTCCGTGGTTTAACTGGTTAGCATGCTGGTATTTAGTCCAAGAGCTCCTGGGTTCGATTCTCGGCTGGGTCGTAGATTTTGACCTTCATTGGTTATTTCCTCCAGCTCGGGCCACCTTCAACATCACGTTTTATCGTATGTGTTGCCAAACTCTCTCATGTGGCAGGTCGCCCATGGGTGTCAATTCATAATACCTGCAGCAGGCCGCTCCGGAGGCCACACGTCATTATAATACAAAGCGTTCTATAATAGTCGGTAGAATAGTGTGTAGTGTGTGTATAAAACGGACACAAACATCCAGTCCCCAATCAAAAGGAATTAACCATACGAAGTTAACATTGCCCAACGAAGAATCGAACCCAGGGCCCTTTGAACAGAAGGCCACTACGGCGATCATTCAGAAAACGTTCAGGGCTTCATATTATGTATATGAATGAATAACTTTCCTCATGTTACACTTCATATTTACAACTATGGGTCAAACAGATCCGACGCGAGTGTTAACGTACCACTCTGCCAAGCCAGTACTTCAGGGTTCACCATGATCTCTTTTACAGCAGGATGCACCCTATATGGAGGGATGTAATCACTATTGCGTGTTTCTGTGGTGTTTGGTAGTGTAGTGTGGTGTGTTGTGTGAATATGAACGGAAGAGTATTGAGACAAACACAAACAGCCATTCTCCAAACCAGAAAAAATAATATCCGATTAAAATCTCCCACTGGACCGGGAATCAAACCCGGCATCCTCTGAATAAAACGAATCAACTCCTGACCATTCATTCAAAGGGGAATAGGCCTAATAATAATTTATTCACTACTGCCATCAACTCATTCAACCATAATTGTTCTTAACAGACAGCAGAGTGCTAGAAGTTTGCTGCAAAAGGTTAATTCCTTTCATCTTTTGCATTCCATTCATCTTCAAGTAAATCTACTGGCAAGAACTCTTTCTTAATCTATTCACCCTCCAGGGTTGGTTTTTCCCTCGGACTCAGCAAGGGATCCCACCTCTACCGCCTCAAGAGCAGTGTCCTGGAGCTTCAGACTCTGGGTCGGGAGATACAACTGGGGAAGATGACCAGTACCTCACCCAGGCAGCCTCACGTGCTATATTGAACAGGGGCCTTGTGAGGGGGGGGGGGATGGGAAGATTGCGAGGGATAGACAAGGAAGAGGAAAGGCCTTAAGTTAGCTACCATCCCACCATTTGCCTGGAGGAGAATTGGGAAACCAAGGAAAACCACTACCAGGATGGCTGAGGTGGGAATCGAACCCACCTCTATCAGTTGACCTCCCGAGGTTGAGTGAACCCCGTTTCAGCCCTCGTACCACTTTTAAAATTTTGTGGCAAAGCCTGGAATCGAACCCGGACCTCCATGGGTGGCAGCTAATAACACTAACCACTACACCACAGAGACGAACCTATAAAGCACTTAAGAACAAAAATTGTCGTTCAAGTGCTGTATGACATGAAATACATTAAAACGGTATCTGGCACTTAGGTGACTGAGACGATGATCTAGATGTTAGGCCCCTTAAAACAACTGTCGTCATCATTATCATCATCACGCAAGTGACTAGAAGCAATGGCAAACTCGGTAGTCACCGAGCAGCACGATTGCTTGTTAGTTCATCACGTAATAATAGGAACGCTGTATAGTCCATTAAAGTAACTTTATAGAGCAATGATAGTGATTGTCAAACTCGTAACACAATGTTTGAAACAGAGGGATTTACTTCAACATGACATTGAAACCACAGTAATGGACGATTCTACTTCTAGCCTGAATCAATTTATGTTCACTCAATAAAGTTGCAGTCTCCATGTTAGTTTCGAATTGCGCATAGCTTTCTCTCCGCTAAAACAAACTTGACGCAAAGTACACAGTTGCGGATATGGTAAACGTTGCAATACCCTGAGATTGTGTGGGTAAACCTATACTCCACTGTATTACGGGCAAGGGAATAAGAATTTAGAGTCAAATTTTGTACAGCACTGATATCGGAAGTGACGTATTTGATGAGTTTTTATCCTACAGAAATTAATTCACGCCAAGGTATGAATTAAATGACTGTAAGATACTCATTTCCGACAGCCGCGAAATTTAGGAGCTGAATGCCTACCTATATCTCTGGGGCACCTGGTTCGATTCCCGCCCAGTCTATGTATTTTAATTGTGTACTAAGGGCTAGAGTGGGGTTCATTCAGGCATTTGAGACAAACTGAGGACCTGTCCGATATGAGAGGCAACGGCCTGGTCACGAAATTCAAGCAATATGTCTAGGATTCACTGCGCTGACCACGTGCAACCAAAATCCGCAGGCTGAGCAGCAGCCGTCTTGGCAGGTAAGGCGCATAACGTGCTGTACTGCCACGGGTTGCTTTGTTTCTTTTTTGTTTATTTATTCGTTTGTTTGTTTGTTTGTTTGTTATGCTGGTTTATATCTCAAGAAAAATGCCTTTTGCTGGTAAGAAAATATTTTAATCTCTCTCTGGATCTTCGTATCTGAGTGCCCTTAATAAGTCACGCTCTATAATTGAACTCAGCATACGTTATGAGCAGACAGCGATGCCGTATGTTAGAACTGGTGCAATTTTGGATTTGAATAATTGAATCGCTATGCCCAGAGATATTCAAGTTGAATTTTGTATTTCGCAGATTCCTCTTTTGGCTGGTGCTATCCTCTCTCTGCTGTGTACCGAATAAGATGTTCATGAAAACATTTCAAGCCCTTTTAGTGTCTTTGCACAGAGAAGTCGAAGATGTATTTAATTTATCCGTTGGAATACATTCTCTCTAGGTGTCCGTAGAACACTGGTCTTCTTTTTTTTCACAAATGTAGTGTTCTCTATCCGACTGCAAACCACTTCTTGGTTTCTCAATCTTTATACAGTATATTGTTCTTCGATCTATTCGACCCCTAGTGTTTTGTGGATGATTTTCCTTTCTTATTTCTTTTTTCCTTATTTCTCCATTCTGTTTCATGCAGTTTTTGAATTCTGGTCATGTTCAAGTACTCCGTTGTGTAGAGGTTTAAATAATGAGTTGTGGTGCCTTAAATTTTGCTGTCCTAGAACTTATCATAGTACTCTTAAAGTTCTCAGGTCTACTTAGGAAAGCGTACCGAAATCATTCTTGTCAGCTGTAATACAGTACTCACTTTCCTAATTATCATTTGGTTGCCCTCCTTCTCTGATCCACTATGACTTCTACGAGGTACTTGAATCTTGAATTTCTTACCATTAATTATTATTATTGCTACCAGGCGAATTGGCCGTGCGGTTAGGTGCACGCAGCTGCGTGCTTGCATTCGGAGATAGTGGGTTAGAACCCCACTTTTTGCAGCCCTGAAGATTGTTTTCGTGGTTTCCCATTTTCGCACCAGGCAAATGCTGGGGCTGTATCTTAATTAAGGCCACGGCCATTTCCTTCACACTACTAGGCCTTTCCTATCAGATCGTCGCCATGAGACCTACCTGTGTCAGTGTGACGTAAAGCAGATTGTAAAAAGTTATTATTATCATTATACCAACTACAAAATAACCTGGGTTGAGTTTGAGCTATGAGTTAAACATACATAACTCAGTATACATAAATCATACCTCCAAAAGATTTTTCTGCACAATTACACTCCACTAAGCCAATTAGTAAAACAAATAAGTAATCCAATGGGATGAGCATCTAAGAATGCCCATAAGTTTTCTTACGAACAAACTCTTGAGTATCATGGCAATCTTTAGTTACATCAACAGTTACGATCGCTACTCGTCTGCTACCAATTAAAATCAAAGAGTATGTTTATTGACTACATACGATCATCATGTATTTTCAAATTTGGAAATTGCGTGTGACTGCATTAACTTTTCTCAAGAAATAGATTCCTATAGATAAACTAAAATATAAACCTTTGACTTCCATGATCAGAGACCGTAAATAACCTTGAAATGTTTTCAGGAAAATATTTTAGGGTAAATACGAAATTCAACTGGAATATATCTGGGCTGCTGTACAAGTTGAGAAACTAAAATGATGTGTTCCGAATGCATCTGTAAATGCAGGGCCACGATATATAGGAACCAATATTCATACAAAAAATAAGGCCGAAGGCTATTAATCTCACAAAGGGATGTAGCAGGTATGAGAAATAAAACTCTAACAGTCACACCTGCCATACAGGCCTCTAATGGTTCACTGCCCTACTATGAGGTGAGGAAGATCAGTGAAGATAACCGTCGGGCACATTCCATGAGCTCAGAAACGAAAATTCAAGGATGATGTTAATGCATTATTAATTTTACATCGAACGCTTGTTCACTACCACTAACAAACAGAGGGTTTTAAACCCTTATTGTGTGGAATCATCTCTATCATGTGACAACAGGAACCGAACCTCAGTACACAGAGGGGAAGTCGAGATCATCACATACGCCATCCAGAATTATTGTAGTGCTAGAAGTAGTGTTTATATGTGTGAAATTATTTGGACCTAGGATTTGGGAAACTGTCATGGGACTAAAGTACTGTAGTTATTCTCTTGGTATGTTATAGATTCATCCCCTAAGGCTGGTTTGATCCTCCGCACCTCCACCAACAGCTGATATAGATCGCCTTGGTGTCACTGAAGAGGCATACAAGGGAAATGAGGAGTGCGGTTTCCCGTTGCTTACCTCACCGAGGCAGAAGTTGCTATTACAAAACAGTATGCCAAGCTCACCGAAATGCATGCACCAACCGCCCCTATGAGCGACAGTTTCACACCATTTATAACAGGGACTGGCTGCACATGGTATGGCATTACTAGTATCGCTCGTACCTCAGTCTCTTTCATATCGTCAAAACCAAGGATGAGACTGAGACAGGTCAATGAAAGTAACATATTTATTTTAGCCCATACCAGAAGACATAGTGAACCAGAAATGGAGATGTTATAAGATCAAAATTCTCAGTGTAGACTTTGTGGTCATCTCATTGCATATTCCATAGCATGGATATGGATACTAGTATCAGTTGAACCATATTTATGTTCTAATAGCTGAGGTTCGTTTCACAACACTGATACAAATATATCGATCGTGTTGCTTGACCTATCTCTCTTCACATATGCTACAACATAATATTACGTGCTCAGGTGACTGCCAGCCCTCTGGAAGTCCTTTTCGGCATTTCTTGGAAGGAATGAGTAGGTCAGACCGAAGAACTCCTAGCCAGCATGAGGACATGTCATGGCCTCTCCTTCTATTCTATTCTATTTCGTCTGGTTTCCACGTGGGCCTTCTAGAACGCGACACGAAAATTTTCCTTCTCTGGCCACGAGAATGTTCCTCTCTGCCCGCATTCCGAAGATTCCAGTACTTTTTCACCAGGATATAAAAACAGGCTCGTCGCGTACCGTCAGTCAGTGTAGAGTTGTTGGAGCAGAGATGTCAGAGTTGAGATAGTACGTGTCAGTGTGTTACTGTTGTCGTTATTTTGTGGAGATGGGTACTCGTAGTGTTGCTTCGCAGAGTTGTTGTTGGAGTGAGTGAGCAGTAGTCGTTCTCTTCGTGATTGTCGTCGCTGAGTGTATTGAAGGAGTACGATGGAGAGTAATGCTGTTTTGCGGTTGATCAGTGTTGTTATGTTCGTAGTCATCTTGTTGGAGAGGAGTACTGTTTAGCACTGTTTGCGTTGTTTAGTGATACGTGTTGAGTAGCTCATTGTGTGGATCAGTCACGACTCGTCTGAAGTCGAACCAAGTGAAGAGCAGTCCTGTGTTGTGATAGTTAACAGCGCTCTGTTCGATCCTGTCTGAGAATAGCTGCTCTATAAAGTGACTTAGCGTGTGGAGCTGTCAATGAGGATTTCGGAAGGGATCGTCATTCCTCGTACAGCCAGCTTCGGACCTCCTGAGCCTCTAATTAGCGAACTGTCGTAATGTATTCTAGTGTATAATTATATGAATGTATGAGTACTAATTGAGTCGTCCTAAATTAAATTAGATAGAAAAAGCAGATAGTGTTTTGTTCGTAACAATGTATCTTCGTTGTGGCTGGAAAAATCACTATGTAAAATATTTTAGCTCAGAAATTTGGCCAGCAATGTTCTGTCGTCTAAGATTTAATATTGTACGACAATAATAATAGTCTATATGTGCTGCGGGTTACCATTTCTCCAAAAATATTATCACATAGCGGTTTTCGCAACAGCGACGGTATGCAGCTTATATTCCAAGTCCTGGTGCACCGCTGGGTATTTAAAAACTCCTCCTTGACAACTATCCATATAGAGAATACAGAACTGCAATTTCAAGAATTTCTTTACTTGTTTGAACTGAATAATTCGTCTGCCTATTTCGCACTGGGTATGAAACATCGATTCTTCTACTGTATGGTTTGGAACTTTAATAGTGACAACTACTCGTATTTATTTACAACTAAGGAAAAAGTTATACCCGTGAGAAACATATACAGTCCTTAAATGTGGTCACTAGTATTGTCCACAACTGGTTGTCAGCGATGTGGAAGTCGTCGAATCCTTGTAGCAGTGCTTGTTCTGGTGATGGCTCTGATGGAGCGTTTTCTGCAGAATCTCGGGAAAAGTCCGGAAGCGAATGTCATGAAGTTGTTCCTTCATCTTTGAGATCAAGTCATCATCACAGGGGCTTAAGTCCGGTAAATATGATTGATGAGTAAGTATTTCCTAACCCTAGCGAACGCACAAATAGACTAGAGGATGTGCCGCATTTACCCGCGTATTATCCTGCAACACAATGGGAATGTTTTGCAGGAATTGTTGCCGTTTTCTTCTCATCGCTTGTCTCAGGTGATGCTTCACAAATTTATAGAAATAGTGTGCTGGTTAACAGTTTGTCCTTGCATTACGACATGTGTTTGAATGACACCGTGGCCGTCATCACCATACGTTTCACGTTCGAAGGGGCTGATGAACTTTTGTTTTGTGTGGTGATCCGTAATTACGCCACTCGTTGAAATGGCACTTAAGTTCAGGTTTGTACGAACTGGCCCACGTCATATCAAGCGCAATAATACGACATAAGAAATAATCTCATTCACGACCACAGATCTCCAAATGAGAATGCTAGGGGCTTTACGTCGCACCGACACAGATAGGTCTTATGGCGACGATGGGATAGGAAAGGCCTAGGAGTTGGAAGGAAGCGGCCGTGGCCTTAATTAAGGTACAGCCCCAGCATTTGCCTGGTGTGAAAATGGGAAACCACGGAAAACCATCTTCCAAATGAGAATGAGTGGCGTCGTACCGTAACCATCGCTGTGCTTCCATTAACTCATGGGGAACCCACCGATTTGCAATTTTCCGCAATATCAGGCTCTTCTATAGAATACGCAGCACAGTCGTACGCAATAATCCCATCTTGTGACTTATGAATCGTCTGACGTCGATCTCTGATAATAGTGCAGCAAGAGTCTGCACTTCCTCTCCGTGACACTAGCACTAGCGTGACCTGGCCGAGCCATATCCGCCACGCTTTCAGGACCCTCATTGAAATCTCTCACCTACCTTGCCGTCTGCATTGTAACGCCGTTTCACTACATGCTCAACGAAGACCTTCATGTGCTGTGACGCCACGGGCCCATTGAAGTTTCAGCCAACATCGCTGCTCTTGTTTCGTAAACGTGGTGAATACACTACAAACAATAGTTTACAGCGGCAACTAGCACAAGATTGGCTTCTTCTCGCCAAAGCATTGTAGCGTTTCAACGGGTAGGCCATTCCATTTACCCGGAGGTAGATTAGACATAGGGCAACATGCGGCGGTAGAAGTGACAATAATTAATTCCATCGCGTTTCGCGTCCACAGCAGTGTTTTCTTGGTATTTGTTGCTTTACATCGTACCGACACAGACAGGCCTTATGGTGACGATGGGACAGGAAAGCCCTAGGATTGGGAAGGGAGCGGCCGTTGCCGTAATTAAGTACAGCCCCGGCATTTTCCTGGTATGAAAATGAAAAACCATGGAAAACAATCTTCAGGGCTGCCGACAGTGGAATTCTAACCCACTACCTCCAAAATACCACAGCATTGTTGCCACTAATAAAGTACTAACTCAAAGAACCAAACACTCAGTTTTTTCATAAGCATTGATGCGTTATGCACAACCATTTCATGAGATTGACGAGTCTTAAACAGAATGGAATTACCTTCCAAGCAAGCCTGTGCTATCACAGACTGAGCCCCTTTGAGAGGAGAACAGAGATGGATTGTTAGGATTTAGTCGTCATTATCCGATAAGGCTACATGAATTACGGTGTCATGTTGCAGGATCTAGACAGCTCCACAATGAAGGATTAAGTTAGCAGTGGAAGCTATTCAAGATGACTTTATCGAACCAGAATCTTTGCAAGATGGTGCATCCTCCACACAATGCCCGTGATGTCCCAATGTCAAGCAGCCTTCCTAATTAGAACCCATTGACACACAATGTAGTACGGTTAAACGAAAAGACTGAAGTAAAAAATGGCTAGGGGCTGTTGGTGATCCTGTTTCCTATTGTTCTCGGCACAAGTCAATGTTACTTTGTGTCATAGCTGGATAACATGCATACATATGATAATGTCCTGCACACATTTGTTAGACAATGGTAAAGCTCCACTATTGATTCTGACCAGTCTAGTAGCGTAAATCTTACATCTCAACCAAATGACACCACCTGACGCACGCACTCCCCTATAGAGGTAAGGGGGGCCAGCACAATGGACATTATTAGCAAGCAGAAACGGCTAAAGCGGTAGGTTATGCAGCAGAAACAACTGTACAGCACGTTGCAGTGAAAACAGAACACGCATGTAGATAGTTATATCAGCGTCAGTGACAGAGGGTGTTAAAAGAGATCTCTAAGCCGAATAGCCAATAGTTCTTTTTTTGCCGTGTTGAGTGGCTTAGACGGTTGAGGTGCTCGCCTTCTGACCCCAACTTGGCAGATTCGATCATGGCTCAGTCCGGTTCTATTTGAAGGTACTCAAATAAGTCAGCCTGGTGTCGGTAAATTTACTGGCACGTAAAATAACTCCTGTGGGACTAAATTCCGGCACCTCGGCGTCTCCGAAATCCTTAAAAGTAGTTAGTGGGCCAAAAAGCCAATAGCATTGATAGTTCTTTTTTGCTATGTATTTAACATTGCAATGGATTTACGACCATGTTGGGATAGGATAGAATAGGAAAGACTGAGGACTGTGAAGGAAGTGGTCATAGTTTTATGATAATAACAATGTTATTTTTACGTCCCACTAAATAGTTTGACGACTTTCGCAGACGCCGAGCTGCCGGAATTTTGTCCCGCAGGAATTCTTTTACGTGCCAGTAAATCTATCGACACGAAGCTGGCGTATTTGAGCACCTTCAAATACCACCGGACTGAGCCAGGGTTAATCCTGCCAAGTTGGGCTTAAAAGACTATCGCCTTAGCCGTCTTAACTCAGCCCGGCATAGTCTTAAGACACGTCTGCTTTATTTATTTATTTATTTAATTAATTTATTTAAAATCGTTATTACCGAGCGGAGTGACACGCGTGTTAACAGGCTACGGCTATGGAGCTAACCTCTGGGAAACTAGTGGATTCAAAACTCGCCTTCGCCTGTCCTGACTATGGTTTTCTGTAGTTTCCCATTTTCTCTTCCAGAGAAATGCCGGGACAATTCTTATTCATAGGTCACAGCTGACTCTTTTCACATTCTTACCCAGTTTCATTCACCATTATTCATTTAATAAAACTGTTATTGCCTTTACTTCCCACTAAATATTTCTGAAGGTTTTAGGAAACGCCGAGGTGCCAGAATTTCGTCTCGCACGAGTTATTTTACAAGCCAATAAATCTACCGCCACGAAGCTGATGTATTTGAGCACCTTCAGAATACCACTGGAATTATTAATTTCATCTTCATCAGATCCTGGATTGAGGTTGACGTCAGGAAGGACATCCGGCCGTAAAACAGGCCCTATAAATTCATATCAGCTCATTCCCTACCCGTATCATGAAACGGTACTAAGTGGTAGACATTGAATATTATTATTATTATTATTATTATTATTATTATTATTATTATTATTATTATTATTATTATTATTATTATTATTATTATTATTATTATTATTATTATTACCAGTCGTTTAGTCGTAATGTAGGCTTATATGTATCCAAAGACATCGGTGGCATCTGTGGCCGTTTAAATGCAACAACATTACGCTGTTTGGATTTTAAAGCTATTCTGAGAGACCAACATCGTATGACGCGTCATATAGCAAAGTAAAACACAGTGCCTTAATAGCTGACCGAAATATTGTCGTTCGCCTCTTCCTGTCACAGCAATCAGATGTAGTTTCGATCACATTCAATACCAGATATTCAGGATGTGACAATTCCAGCCTCTTTGTGAGAATTGAACCAACGTTCAGGATAAACTGGACTACAATGTAATTACCCCGAAAATAAATTTTAGAGACAGTCTATACATTCTGTTTTTCCATGCGTGAAATGTGTTATATTATATACTCTAAATAGCGCAATATTGCAGTAATTCTAGGTCATGTAATCAGATGAACATTTTTCGGGGTAATTCTGAAAAAATGTTATAACAATTGAAATAAGTCAGCAACGGATTTCTACAAATTAATGACAATTTGTCCCGTATTCTACTCATCTGAATCGATTCTCTTGACTTACTGAAAAAGAGGCAGTTTTAGCAACACCACTATGCCGCATTTACAACTGGTTAATATTGACGATCCACGCTCGTAATTGATCGTCCCAAAGGGAAAAGCGTTTACTGATCCTCGTAGAGATTTTGTGACTAACCCCTTTTTAATGACTGTGCTTTTTCTCCCGCGGCAACTAACTGCACCCTTCTAGAAACCAATAAACTCATTCTACCCCCAGTGACGTCATGGTAGAGGGACTCTCGTCAATTTTTTACTCAGTATTACGAGAATATTAAAGCAACAAGTGCACAACATGCACAGACACTAAATTGAAAAGTATATTTTCAAAAGAATAAAGTATGTTTTGCGAAAGAGAAAGCATGAACGACATCATTAAAGAGTGGAACAACGTACATTTCTAGGGAAAGACATTTTGAAATAGGTTAGAATGCAAACTTATTTGAAGAAGGTGCAAGTGTCATGTAGCTGCTCTACAGCTGTGTCAGTAGAGTTGCATAAACTTTAGGGTTTCTGATAGTTCAGATCGCTAATCTTTATACAAATTCCACTGCAGAACCGTTGTGCGGGTAGAAAACACTTGCGCCTTGGTTAAATACATTTGCATTCTAACCTATTTGTGTCTAAAAGTTCACATTTTACTCTAAAGTTAGATTCTCAATAGTAAAAGAAATCAGTAGGTCGTAAATCAATAACATTCTTCTTCTCTGTCTTCCACTTTTCCCATGCCTGGCGTGGTCACGGGTGTGATATGTGGAGCATATGTGGAGATGGCACCGTTTTATGGCCGGCTGCCCTTTCTGACGCTAACACTACGCTGAGGGTGCGTTTTTCTATATTGGTTCATAGTGTGATGAATTGTATATAAATAAAGACGTGTTTTAAGAGAATCACAAACATCCAGTCTTCGAGCTAAGATTCCCAGCCTGGCCAGGAAATGAAATAAAGGGGCCCTCTAAACCGACCTTCACCATCCAGTCACGGTGCCGGATGGACAAAGGAGCGAGGTTTTACACACCTAGAAATAATGATCAATACTCTTCACAAGCAAACCAGAAATCTTTCCCGAACCCGTTGTACAGGTATTATTTATTAGCTTCTGTTATTGGTAGTCAAAGGAAGGCATAATTACACTCGTCTTCACAATTATTATAGCGCGCTACGTCAGTAAATTCTACCCTAAATAATACATTTTTTAGCCAGGTACAAAGTGTAGTGGCTGTCTAGCTCAGACATTAGAGGGCTGGCCTTCTGATCTAGAGTTGACGTGTTCGATCCCGGTTCAGCCCTGTGTTATTTTGAAGGCGCTCAAATGTGTCAGCCTCGCATCAGTAGATTTACCGGTTCGTAGAAGAACGATTCCAGAACAAAATTCCGGCACCCCAACGTCTCCAAAGTCCTCAGAACTAGTTAGTGGGACGTCAAACCAGTGACTTTATCTATATATATAAAATAGCTTGTCCTGACTGACTGACTGACTGACTGACTGATTCATCATCGCCGAGCCAAAACTACTGGACATAAAGAAATGAAATTTTGGAGATATATTCACATTATGATTTAGGTGCTCGCTAAGAGAGGATTTTTGGATATTCCTTCGGTAAGGGGGTGAAAAGGGGGGTGAAATTTTAAAATGAGTGTATCTATATCTCAAAACTTTAAACGTTTATAGATGTGAAAATTGGTATTTAGAATCTTCTTTAAAAATAAGGAAACACGTATTTTTTTGTTTTCAGAAAATCCCAAATGGAGGGGTGAAAAAGGAGGAAAATGGGGGAAAATGGGTTGAATGCCCTTAATCAGGATACCGGTACTTATATATCAGAAACTGAAGATATTACAGACCTCAAAATTGGTACTTTAGATCTCTTTTAAAAATAAAGAAACACGTATTTTTTTGTTTTTGGAAAATCGCAATAGGAGGAGTGAAAAGGGGTGAAAATGGGTTGAATGCCTTTAATGAGGCTACTTATATCTCAGAAACTGAAGATATTACAGACCTGAAAATTGGTGTTTGGGATCTCCTTTAAAAATAAAGGAGCACTTATTTTTTTTGTTTCTGGAAAATCCAATTAAGGGGGGTGAAAAGGGGGGTAATATTTTAAAATGAGTGTATCTATATCTCAAAACTTTTAAAGGTTATAGATGTAGAAATTGGTATTTAGAATCTCCTTTAAGAATAAAGAAGCACCTATTTTTTTGTTTTCGGAAAATCGCAATAGGAGGAGTGAAAAGGGGTGAAAAATGGGTTGAATGCCTTTAATGAGGCTACTTATATTTCAGAACCTGAAGATATTACAGACCTGAAAATTGGTGTTTGGGATCTCCTTTGAAAATAAAGAAACACGTATTTTTTTGTTTGTGGAAAATCCAATTAATGGGGGGGGGTGAAAAGGGGGTGATTTTTTAAAATGAGTGTATCTATATCTCAAAACTTTTAAAGTTTATAGATGTAAAAATTGGTATTTAGTATCTCCTTTAAAAATAAAGAAACACGCATTCTTTTGTTTTCGGAAAATCCCAATAGGAAGGGTGTAAAAGGGTGAAAAATGGGTTGAATGCCTTTAATGAGGCTACTTATATTTCAGAACCTGAAGATATTACAGACCTGAAAATTGGTATTTTGGATCTACTTTAAAAGTAAAGAAACACGTATATTTTTTCGTTTTTGGAAAATCCAAATATTGGGGGGTGAAATGGGGGGGGGGTGAATTTTTTAAAATGAGTGCGTCTACATCTTAAAACTTCAAAATTTACAGATGTAAAAATTGGTAGTTAGAATCTCCTCTAAAAATAAAGGAACACGTACTTTTTTGTTTCCTGTAAATCCTAATGGGAGGGGTGTAAAAGGGGTGAAAAATGGGTTGAATGCCTTTAATGGGGATACATATATATATCAGAAACGAAAGATATTGCAGAACTGAAGATTTGTATATGGGATCTCCTTTAAAAATAGAGAAACACGTAATTCTTAGTTTTTGGGAAATCCAATTAATGTGCGGTTAAACAGGAGTGACAAATTGGGTGAATTTTTTTGAAAGACTATATCTACAGAATATCTTGGAAACGTAAAATGTTACAGACGTAAAAAGTGGGTGTTTGGAATCTCCTGTAAATGTAAATAAACATAGGTGATTTGTTTTTGGAAACTCCACTTAAGGGGAACTCAAAAGGGGTGAAATTATAAAATGAGAATTTTTACAGTATATCTAAAAAAACTTAACATGTTACAGAAGTGAAGGTATTTTTTTATCTCTATTAAACATAAAGAAACGTGTGTTTTTAGTTTTCGGAAATACCTCTTGGGTGGAGGGGGGTGGTAAAAGTGACTGGAAATGGTGTTGAATTCTTTTAATTAGGCTACTGATATCACAAAAATGAAGACGTTACAGACGTGAAATTTGATATTTGCAATCTGCTTTAAAAGTAAAGAAACACGTATTCTGGGAAAATCCAATGAAGTAGGGGGGGGGGGGGGGAAGAATTGAAAAATTAATTGGCTTAATTGTATGAGAATACATACATCTAATAAAAACTAAAGTTGTTACAGACGTGAAAATTTGTATTTGGATCTCCTTTAAAAACAAAGAAAAGCGCGTTTTGGTGGGGAAACCATCTTGGAGGGCGGGAGTGTAAAGGAGTTGAATTCCTTTCATGAGGACACATAAATCAAAAACTGAAGAAGTTAGAGTCGTGATCATTGGTATTTAAGATGATCATTTACTATTAAAGAAACAAGTATTTTTTGCGGGAAAATTCACTTAGGGGGGGGGGGGAGTATTGTGATATGAAGTGCAGAAAGTAAATTATTTTTATTGGGATACTTATATCTCAAAACTGAAGGTAATAGACGTGAACATTGGTGTTTGGAATCTCCCTTAAACATAAAGAAACAAGCATTCTTTTAATTTGGGGGGGGGGGGGTAAATAAACTTAACGGCGGTGGGGTGTAGAAGTAGGTGAGACCAATTGATTTTAGCTGTTATTAATATACTTATAAGGATCCTCCGTTGCTCATGCGGCAGCGCGCCAGCCTCTCACAGCTGGGTTCCGTGGTTCAAATCCCGGTCACTCCATGTGACATTCGTGCTGGACAAAACGATGGCGGGACAGGTTTTTCTCCGGATACTCCTGTTTTCCCTGTCATCAGCCATTCCAGCAACACATAATAGTAATAATAATAATCATAATAATAATAATAATAATATTCCGGACCGTCGTCAAATGTGCGGACCGCGCTGGAAACGGCTCCTGGACGGGTAATGACTAAGAATGCAGTCCGGCCGCGTGTTCAGTGCCGCCAAGGCACCCAATATGACACCACGCCGGATCTCCTGAAGGATTATATCCATATTAAACACGATTATAGGAAAAGATGGCAAAGATTTACGGACCCATCTGACCGGGAGGAATACCTGAGCCTAGCCCGGGAAGTACGAAATCGATTGCTGGAAAGGAAGATTGAAAAATGGGAGGAAACGTGCCGTAAAATAATAGAAAACCAGTCAGATCGGGAATTTTGGTGGATTCTCGCAGAAAACGAGTCAGATCGCGAATTTCGTCGGATTATATATCTAAAACAATAAGCATTCAATTGTAAATTTCAGTATGATACCGTAGCGAAGCACGGGTATCTTGCTAGTCTATCTATATATATAAAATAGCTTGTCCTGACTGACTGACTGACTGACTGACTGATTCATCATCGCCGAGCCAAAACTACTGGACATAAAGAAATGAAATTTTGGGGATATATTCACATTATGATGTAGGTGCTCGCTAAGAGAGGATTTTTGGATATTCCTTCGGTAAGGGGGTGAAAAGGGGGTGTGAAATTTTAAAATGAGTGTATCTATATCTCAAAACTTTAAACGTTTATAGATGTGAAAATTGGTATTTAGAATCTTCTTTAAAAATAAGGAAACACGTATTTTTTTGTTTTCAGAAAATCTCAATAGGAGGGGTGAAAAAGGGTGAAAATGGGGGAAAATGGGTTGAATGCCTTTAATCAGGATACCGGTACTTATATATCTGAAACTGAAGATATCACAGACCTGAAAATTGGTACTTTTGATCTCTTTTAAAAATAAAGAAACACGTATTTTTTTGTTTTTGGAAAATCCAATTAATGGGAGGGTGAAAAGGGGGTGAATTTTTAAAATGAGTGAATCTATATCTCGAAACTTTTAAAGTTTGCTGATGTAAAAATTGGTATTTAGAATCTCCTTTAAGAATAAAGAAACACGTATTTTTTTGTTTTCGGAAAATCGCAATAGGAGGAGTGAAAAGGGGTGAAAAATGGGTTGAATGCCTTTAATGAGGCTACTTATATCTCAGAAACTGAAGATATTACAGACCTGAAAATTGGTGTTTGGGATCTCCTTTAAAAACAAAGGAGCACTAATTTTTTTGTTTCTGGAAAACCCAATTAAGGGGGGTGAAAAGGGGGGTAATATTTTAAAATGAGTGTATCTATATCTCAAAACTTTTAAAGGTTATAGATGTAAAAATTGGTATTTAGAATCTCCTTTAAGAATAAAGAAACACGTATTTTTTTGTTTTCGGAAAATCGCAATAGGAGGAGTGAAAAGGGGTGAAAAATGGGTTGAATGGCTTTAATGAGGCTACTTATATTTCAGAACCTGAAGATATTACAGACCAAAAAATTGGTGTTTGGGATCTCCTATAAAATAAAGAAACACGTATTTTTTTGTTTGTGGAAAATCCAATTAATGGGGGGGTGAAAAGGGGGTGATTTTTTAAAATGAGTGTATCTATATCTCAAAACTTTTAAAGTTTATAGATGTAAAAATTGGTATTTAGAATCTCCTTTAATAATAAAGAAACACATATTATTTTGTTTTCGGAAAATCCCAATAGGAAGGGTGTAAATGGGTGAATAATGGGTCGAATGCCTTTATTGAGTCTACTTATATTTCAGAACCTGAAGATATTACAGACCTGAACATTTGTATTTTGGATCTACTTTAAATGTAAAGAAATACGTATTTTTTCGTTTTTTGAAAATCCAAATAATGGGGGGGGGGTGAAAACGGGGGTGAATTTTTTAAAGTGAGTGTGTCTACAACTTAAAACTTTAAAATTTACAGATGTAAAAACTGGTAGTTAGAATCCCCTCTAAAAATAAAGGAACACGTATTTTTTTGTTTCCTGTAAATCCTAATAGGAGGGGTGTAAAAGGGTGAAAAATGGGTTGAATGCCTTTAACGAGGATACATATATCTCAGAAACGAAGGATATTACAGAACTGAAAATTTGTATATGGGATCTCCTTTAAAAATAAAGAAACGCGTTTTTTAGTTTTTGGAAAATCCAACTAATGGCGGTTAAACAGGAGTGACAAATTGGGGTGAATTTTTTGAAAGAATATGTCTACAGATTATCTTGGAAACGTAAAATGTTACAGACGTAAAAAGTGGGTGTTTGGAATCTCCTGTAAATGTAAAGAAACAGAGGTGATTTGTTTTTGGAAACTCCACTTAAGGGGAACTCAAAAGGGGTGAAATTTTAAAATGAGAATTTTTACAGTATATCTAAAAAAACTTAACATGTTACAGAAGTGATAAATGGTATCTTTTATCTCTATTAAACATAAAGAAACGTGTATTTTTAGTTTTCGGAAAACCACTTGGGTGGAGGGGGGTTAAAGTGACTGAAAATGGTGTTGAATTCTTTTTAGGCTACTGATATCTCAAAAATGAAGATGTTACAGACGTGAAATTTGATATTTGCAATCTGCTTTAAAAGTAAAGAAACACGTATTCTCGGAAAATCCCATGAAGGGTTGGGGGGGGGGGGGTGAAAGAATTGAAAAATTAATTGTCTTAATTGTATGAGAATACATACATCTAATAAAAACTAAAGTTGTTACAGACGTGAAAATTCGTATTTGGATCTCCTTTAAAAACAAAGAAAAACGCGTTTTGGGGGGAAACCATCTTGGAGGGCGGGAGTGTAAAGGAGATGAATTCCTTTCATGAGGACACATAAATCAAAAACTGAAGAAGTTAGAGTCGTGATAATTGGTATTTAGAGGATCCTTTACTATTAAAGAAACAAGTATTTTTTGCTGGAAAATTCACTTAGGGGGGTGGGGGGAGTAGTGTGAAATGAAGTGAAGAAAGTATTTTTATGGGGATACTTATATCTCAAAACTGAAGGTAATAGACGTGAACATTGGTGTTTGGAATCTCCCTTAAACATATAGAAACAAGCCTTCTTTTAATTATTTTTTTTGGGGGGGAGGGGGGGTGGTAAATAAACTTAACGGCGGTAGGGTGTAGAAGGAGGTGAGACCAATTGATTTTACTCTTATTAATGTACTTATAAGGATCCTCCGTTGCTCAGGCAGCAGCGCGCCGGCCTCTCACAACTGGGTTCCGTGGTTCAAATCCCGGTCACTCCATGTGACATTCGTGCTGGACAAAACGGAGGCGGGACAGGTTTTTCTCCGGTTTCTCCGGTTTTCCGGTCATCAGCCATTCCAGCAACACATAATAATAATAATAATAATAATAATAATAATGATAATAATGTTCCGGACCGTCATCAAATGTGCGGACCGCGCTGGAAACGGCTACTGGACGGGTAATGACTAAGAATGCAGTCCGACCGCCGGTTCAGTGCCGCCAAGGCACCCAATATAACACCACGCCGGATCTCCTGAAGGATTTTATCCATATTAAAAACGATTATAGGAAAAGATGGCAAAGATTTACGTACACAACTGGCCGGGAAGAATACCTGAGCCTAGCCCGGGAAGTACGAACTCGATTGCTGGAAAGGAAGATTGAAAAATGGGAGGAAACGTGCCGTAAAATAAGAGAAAACGAGTCAGATCGGGAATTTTGGCGGATTCTCGCAGAAAACGAGTCAGATCGCGAATTTCGGCGGATTATATATCTAAAACAATAAGCATTCAATTATAAATTTCAGTATAATACCGTAGCGAAGCACGGGTATCCTGCTAGTATATATATAAAGTAACTTGTCCTGACTGACTGACTGATTCATCATCGCCGAGCCAAAACTACTTGACATAAAGAAATGAAATTTTGAGGATACATTCATAATACGATGTAGGTGCTCGCTAAGAGAGGATTTTTGGATATTCCGTCTCTAAGGGGGTGAAAAAGGGGGTGAAATTTTAAAATGAGTGTATCTATATCTCAACACTTTAAAGGTTTACAGATGTAAAAATTGGTATTTAGAATCTCCTTTAAAAATAAGGAAACACGTATTTTTTTGTTTTCGGAAAATTCCAATGGGAGGGGTGAAAAAGGGTGAAATAGTGGTTGAATGCCTTTAATGAGGATACCGGTACTTATATCTCAGAAACTGAACATATTACAGACCTGAAAATTGGTACTTTTGATCTCTTTTAAAAATAAAGAAACACGTATTTTTTTGTTTTTGGAAAATCCAATTAATGGGAGGGTGAAAAGGGGGTGAATTTTTAAAATGAGTGAATCTATATCTCCAAACTTTTAAAGTTTGCAGATGTAAAAATTGGTATTTAGAATCTTCATTAAAAATAAAGAAACACGTATTTTTTTTTGTTTTCGGAAAATCGCAATAGGAGTGAAAAGGGGTGGAAAAAGGGTTGAATGCCTTTAATGAGGCTACTTATATCTCAGAAACTGAAGATATTACAGACCTGAAAATCGGTGTTTGGGATCTCCTTTAAAAATAAAGAAACACGTATTTTTTGTTTCTGGAAAATCCAATTAAGGGAGGGGGTGAAAAGGGGGTAATATTTTAAAATGAGTGTATCTATATCTCAAAACTTTTAAAGGTTATAGATGTGAAAATTGGTATTTAGAATCTCTTTTAAAAATAAAGAAACACTTATATTTTGTTTTCGGAAAATCCTAATAAGAAGGGAAGAAAAGGTTGAAGAAGGGGTCGAATGCTTTTCATGAGTCTACTTATATTTCAGAACCTGAAGATATTACAGACTTGAAAATTGGTATTTGGGATCTACTTTAAAAGTAAGGAAACACGTATTTTTTCGTTTTTGGAAAATCCAAATATTGGGGGTGAAAAGGGGGGGGTGAATTTTTTAAAATTAGTGTGTCTACATCTCAAAACTTTAAAATTTACAGATGTAAAATTTGGTAGTTAGAATCTCCTCTAAAAGTAAAGGAACACATATTTTTTTGTTTCCTGTGAATCGCAATAGGAGGGGTGTAAAAGGGGGAAAAATGGGTTGAATGCCTTTAATGAGAATACATATATCTCAGAAACGAAAGATATTACAGAACTGAAAATTTGTATATGGGATCTCCTTTAAAATTAAAGAAACACGTATTTTTTAGTTTTTGGAAAATCCAATTAATGGCGGGTAAACAGGAGTGACAAATTGGGGTGAATTTTTTGAAAGACTATATCTACAGAATATCTTGGAATCGTAAAATGTTACAGACGTAAAAAGTGGGTGTTTGGAATCTCCTGTAAATGTAAAAAAACATAGGTGATTTGTTTTTGGAAACTCCACTTAAGGGGAACTCAAAAGGGGTGAAATTTTAAAATGAGAATTTTTACAGTATATCTAAAAAACTTAACATGTTACAGAAGTGAAAAATGGTATTTTGTATCTCTATTAAACATAAAGAAACGTGTATTTTTTGTTTTCGGAAATATCACCTGGGTGGAGGGGGGGGGGTAAAAGTGACTGAAACTGGTGTTGAATTCTTTTAATTAGGCTACTGATATATCAAAAATGCAGATTTTACAGACGTGAAATTTGATATTCTCAATCTGCTTTAAAAGTAAAAATACACGTATTCTCTAAAAATCCAATGAAGCGGGGGGGGGGGGGGTGAAAGAATTGAAAAATTAATTGGCTTAATTGTATGAGAATACATACATCTAATAAAAACTAAAGTTATTACAGATGTGAAAATTCGTATTTGGATCTCCTTTAAAAAGAAAGAAAAACGCGTTTTGGGCGGGAAACTATCTTGGAGGGCGGGAGTGTAAAGGAGTTGAATTCCTTTCATGAGGACACATAAATCAAAAACTGAAGAAGTTAGAGTCGTGATAATTGGTATTTAGAAAATCCCTTACTATTAAAGAAACAAGTATTTTTTTCGGGAAAGTTCACTTGGGGGGGGGGGGGGGGGAGTAGTGTGAAATGAAGTGAAAAAAGTAAATTACTTTTATGGGGATACTTATATCTCAAAACTGAAGGTAATAGACGTGAACATTGGTGTTTGGAATCTCCCTTAAACATAAAGAAACAAGCCTTCTTTTAATTTTTTTTGTGGGGGGGGGGGCGGCGGTAAATAAACTTAACGGCGGTGGGGTGTAGAAGGAGGTGAGACCAATTGATTTTACTGTTATTAATGTACTTATAAGGATCCTCCGTTGCTCAGGCGGCACCGCTCCGGCCTCTCAAAGCTGGGTTCCGTGGTTCAAATCCCGGTCACTCCATGTGACATTCGTGCTGGACAAAACGGAGGCGGGATAGGTTTTTCTTCGGATACTCCGGTTTTCCCTGTCATCAGCCATTCCAGCAACACATAATAGTAATAATAATAATAATAATAATAATAATAATAATAATGTTCCGGACCGTCGTCAAATGTGCGGACAGCGCTGGCAACGGCTCCTGGACGGGTAATGACTAAGAATGCAGTCCGGCCGCCGGTTCAGTGCCGCCGAATCACCCAATATGACACCACGCCGGATCTCCTGAAGGATTTTATCCATATTAAAAATGATTAACGGAAAAAATGGCAAAGATTTACGGACCCAACTGACCAGGAGGAATACCTGAGCCTAGCCCGGGAAGTACGAAATCGATTGTTGGAAAGGAATATTGAAAAATGGGAGGAAGCGTGCTGTAAAATAATAGAAAACGAGTCAGATCGGGAATTTTGGAGGATTCTCGCAGAAAACGGGTCAGATCGCGAATTTCGGCGGATTATATATCTAAAACAATAAGCATTCAATTATAAATTTCAGTATAATACCGTAGCGAAGCACGGGTATCTTGCTAGTAGTTAATATAACGCAGTAAATAGAGAGAGCAGCAGTATAATGGCAACCCAGCATTCCAGGCGGAAAATGACAAATATGACTGTAAAAATTCGTGCTTAACTCAAAAGGCTCATACTAACAGTTTAATACCTCGAAAGTAAAAACACGTTATTCTTTTTCATAATTCTGTGCTCGATCCGTCCCGGTGAGCAACAGCTTTTTAAATCGGATACAAGATTTAATTTTCCTCATCATCCTTTGTTGTATTTAAAACAAACAATCCTATAAGCACCGTGATATGGATGTTTCATCAACTTTTTCGACGTTGATAACCCCGGGAGGTTCATGATTATGGAGATTCTGAGAACTCTTTTTTTGAACGTCAGTAATTTTGATAGGGAAGCAGCCTTCCCCTCTTGAAGCCAATGCATTTCTTTCCTTGTTAACAAGTTCATAAGAAGGAGGATGTTTACAACTTAATATTCTTTATCGGTTTTCATCCAAGAATACAAAGCTGAAAGCATCGTATTAATGACTATTACAAAATAAAATAACTGAATTCACAATATGAAGACAGCTGTTTTATGAAAGAACGAAAGAACCAAATACAGGACAGACAAAATAAAACTGGTCCGGATAATATTTATAAGACTGACGCGGAATTGACACTTGTTAATGAACAGGAGAATTGCCCATCACGGAAAATGCTGAAAACAGGGATTTCGATGCACCAATCGGCTGCTGTCACATGTCTGCGCGTGCGCATCTCCCGAAAACTTCGCTGTGTCATTACATGTCAGTGAGTGAGAGACGCGGACGTGTCTACCAGGTGTATGCATGTATTTCATGGTTTTACTAAGAGATGGTGAACAGTACGCAGCGTATGAATTTGAAACATACGTCAGTTTGTTCGTCTGACATTAACCTACCAACACACACAAGTTGAGTCCGCCAAACACTAGCGTCTGTGTTGTATCGTCCAGTGATCATGTCTACGTTTGTGCCTGAAAGAAGAACAATTGCCCCACTCATTGCTTTTTTATTTAATCTTATATAATCATAAAGGCTATAGAAAGTCATTGTTTCCTGATAGAAACATATGGCGAACACGCTCCGTAGATTAGACCATGTGAGACATGGTTTCGACAATATTTAAACGTGGTGATTTCATTGCGCGCTCAGGTAGACCACAAAAGCGCAAGGACGAGCAATTGCAGGCGTTACTGGATGATGACCCAACTCAAACTCAGCAGCAATTGCCACAAGCATTAAATATGTCACAAATACAATCAGCAGACGTTTACAAGTAATGGGGAAGATCAATAAACTCGGTAAATGGGTCCCACACGATTTGAAGTAACGGCAAATGGAAAGTCACAAAGTCACTTGTGAAATGCTGCTTCAAAGCCAGGAATCTTTTCAGTACCGACTGGGACGGGTGACAAAAAAATTGATTTATTTTTAAAACCCAAAGCGGAGAATGTCGTGGCTGTCACCTGGCGAAGCCGGCCCTTTTTCACCAAGGACAAATCGCTTCTGCAAGAAGACCATGCTTTGTGTCTGGCGGAACCAGAGCGGTATTGTGTATTATGAACTCTTGAAGCCCGGCGAAACAGTTTATGCACAACGCTATCACCAAAATTATATTAATTTAAATCACGCATTGAAAGACGACCGGAATGAGCCAGAAGACATGGCAAAGTGATTTTGTTACACGGTAATGCGCCGTCTCACACAGCAAAACCAGTGAAATACACCTTGAGATCGTTTGGGTGGGACATCCTCCCGCACCTGGCGCCATTTGATTATCGCCTCTTCGCATCAATGGGTCACGCGCTCTCAGAGAAGCACTTCCGCAATCTCGAGGAAGTTGGAAAATGGCTCGACGAATGGTTTGCCGCAAAAGACAAGCTGTTTTTCCGGCATGGCATTCATAACCTGAAAGATGGGAGAAGTGTGAAGAAGCTGATGGACAATATTTTGAATAAAGAAAAATGAATTTCCCTTGAAAATTACTGTACGTTGCTTCAACACAAAAAAGAGACAGAAATTTATGCACACTCTGTAATGCAAAACTTTGTAGCAAATTGGCGCGAAACGGGCTCTGTAGAGAATAAAATCCGTATCTATCCGACAGGAGTTCGAACACCAAAAACATTGCTCGAGTGAAGGAAAGCCTGGAACCAAGTCCGACGAAATCTCAATGCCGTTCATATGTGCACATGGGAATTAAGATGTCGTCGTGTCGAAGCATTATCAGAAAGGACCTGCATCTGTATCTTTACAAATTTAATATTGTGTATGCGTTAAAGCGTGCAGACAAACCTTCGCATATTGAGTTCTGCCGCTGGTTTCTGAGTGAAGTGGAGTTGGGACTTTTGGATCCTCGGTTTTTCATTTTTTCATATGAGGCCATTTCCAGCGTCTTTTGTGATGTACATTAACAATTAATCCCGCGTCAGTCCTATTTTAAATATATTTCGGAGCAGCGGTATTGAAAAAAATGAAATGTCGTATGGCTTTTAGTGCCGGGATATCCCAGGACGGGTTCGGTTCGCCAGGTGCAGGTCTTTTGATTTGACTCCCGTAGGCGACCTGCGCGTCGTGATGAGGATGAAGTTGTTGTACACAAGGAATCGGTATAGGCCTACAGAAACACAACATAAATTTATTGCTTCAATAAGTTTTTATACAATATGTACATAAATATAACTAAACTTTTCTTGAAGCTGGATGAACTTGCACGCAATTAATGATGATATTAACAGTAGACTGAGGGTCTGTTGAAATATACACTTTATACACATGGGAGTTCTATATACACATGAATCTATCTTGAGGAGATAGTCTGTCAAATAAGGAAGAGTTCAAGATAGTCGAAAACTATCTGCCTTGTAGAATTACTAGTGTAACTTGCAATGAAAGTTGGTACTAACAGAATGCTAGTAATTGCCGTAGGCTTGTCAGGAACTGACATAAATATTCACAATTAGTAGAATACTAACGTTGATGTCGGAGCATAAGTGAGGACTGAGGGATGAGTAGAATACTGGCATCGGGGCTCGACGTGGCTACAGGAAGCGGGAGGTGAGGCAGTGCCAGAGGTGAAACCTCACAACTAGAATTCAGTCCACCTGTTCTATACACATGTTTAAGAGAGATAGCCTCCGTGTTCGACTTGCAGTGCAATCTGGCGTTGGACACTGGGGAGTCCAGGGAAGTAGCGGAATGCTGCTCCTTTTATAGCGCTGGCTGACGTCATAAGCAAGCGCACTGCAATCACCTCGTAGAGTCTGGAAAGATCCGGGCTGCGACGTGTTGCGGAGCTATCAGGCGCAGAGCTGAGATCGCGAAGGACACACAAGTGATGATGAAGCCAAAGCATACACCCAGCCCCCGTGCCAATGGAATTAACCAATTAAGGTTAAAATTCCCGACCCGGCCGGGAATCGAACCCGGGACCCTCTGAACCGAAGGCCAGTACGCTGACCGTTCAGCCAACGAGTCGGACGCCAGCGGTATTTATCCCACCCGGTATTAGTGGTAATATTTCTTCTTCCTCTTCTTTATCTGTTTACCATCTAGGGTCGGGTTTTCCCTCGACTCAGTGAGGGATCCCACCTCTAGCGCCGCAAGGGCAGTGTCCCGGAGCTTCAGACTCTGGGTCGGGAATACAACTGATCAGTACCTCTCCCAGGCGGCCTCACCTGCTATGCTTAACACGGGCCTTGCTGGGGGATGGGGGAAGTTTGGAAGGGGTAGACAAGGAAAACGGAAGGAAGCGGCCGTGGCCTTAATTTAGGTACCATCCCGGCATTTGCCTGGAGGAATGAGGGGAAAGCACGGAAAACCAGTACCTGGATGGTTGAGGTGGGAATCGAACCGCCCGCTACTCAGTTGACCTCCCGAGGCTGAGTGGACCCCATTCCAGCCCTGGTACCACTTTTCAAATTTCGTGGCAGAGCCGGGAATCTTCTTGCTTTCTTCCCCCACAACTTCCTCATGATGGAAAAAAAGCGCCTTTCGAACAGTCCTGGTATCCATTCTAGAAATATGTCAGTTTTAAACGTTTAACATTCTTGACTTAAACATATTTTTAAACTTCAATTCATGTTAACGTATCCTCGACATAGGGCAGGTGTTAGGAAAGGCATCCGGCTGAAAAACTGGGTAAAAAAAGTGCAGATCCGTGGAAATTTGGGAAAGGCAAGGAAGAAGTTTATTGTGATGTGTTATTTATTTATTTTACCTCGAAAGTGGGGAATCAATTCTCATGCTATAATATTAATAGTCCGCCTCTGTGGTGTAGTGGTTAGTGTGATTAGCTGCCAACCCCGGAGGCCCTGTACCAAAATATCCACATTTTTCAGTTCGATCCCCGGCTCTGCCACGAAATCTGAAAGTGTTATGAGAGATGGAACGGGGTCCACTCAGCCTCGGGAGGTCAACTGAGTAGAGGTGGGTTCGATTCCCACTTCAGCCATTCTCGAAGTGGTTTTTCGTGGTTTCCCACTTCTCCTCCAGGCAAATTTCGGGATGGTACCTAACTTAACGCCACGGCCGCTTCCATCCCTCTTCCTTGTCTATCCCTTCCAATCTTCCCATCCCCCCCCCCCACAAGGCCACTGTTCAGCATAGCACGTAAGGCCACCTGGGCGAGGTACTGGTCACGCTCCTCAGTTATATCCCGCGACCCAATGTCTCATGCTCCAGGACGGTAGAGGTGGGATCACACGCTGAGTCCGAGGGGAAAATCAACCTTGGGGGTAAGCACATTAAGAAAGAAAGAAAAAGTTATTAATAAAATAATGTCTCAGACATACGATTTATGTAAGGCAAGGTAAGGGTGTATTCTGCCGGAAGGCAGGTCCGAACCCCCGCAGAGGTGTGCCTGAGCCGGAGTTTACGTACGGTAGGGAGGCCAGTTCCTTTCCGCTCCTCCATTCCCTTACCCCCCCCCCCCCACCAACCCATCCAAATCTTGACCACGCCCAATGTTGCTTAACTTCGGAGATCTCACGGGATCTGGTGTTTCAACACGGCTACGGCCGTTAAACAATTTAAGGGATTTATTTTTGAGAATGAATGGATCAAATGACAACTTTTAGACCGATCTTTAACAACAGATTGATGATAATATTAAAATGACTACGCTGAGAAGTAAACAAAAATTACAATTTATGAAAGGGGTTAAGTCCTGCAAACTTCTCATATGTGCCTTGTTACACTTTTTAGTTACAGATCTGCAAATAATATTATTTATGCTCTTCGACGGGCGAACACAGAACATGGCCTTCAAATTGTTTTTTTTCGAATGACACAGGAGGTATAGTACAGCTAACTTCCAACACTGCTGATTGTGTATCTTAACGGTTTGGTCGATGGTTACAGAGTGGGCTTCGGCCTACTGGTGAACACGGCTGGTCCGTGGTTCGACGGCTCTGCAGGCCAACCGAGCAGAGGATGGGTCGCCGCGGGTCTACGCCTCAGCACTCGGGAAACGGAGAGGTGCTGGTCCTCACCGTCGGGTATCCTGAGAATGGGTTTCTGTGGTGTTTCCATTCTCCTGGACGTCGGGACAGTTCCTAGTATAGGCTACGGTTGCCAACCCTCCAAACATCTGCTTGGCCTGAGAGATGGCGCTATCGTCTAGGAGGCCCGCTGTCCCCTTCAGGGACAGAATGATAACGTTTTAGCAGTAGTTCCTGTTTTTTAGAACTTTTACCTAACCGCCAATCTAAATGTAGTTAGTATGATTCGTTCACATGGACGCACTTTCTGATGAGTCACAGCTGGAGCTAACGCTGACAACTTCGAGAAATATTCTATGTTTTTGTATTTACTATCTTGTCTGACAAATTTAATAAACTTACGAATATTTGAGAACGTATCGCAACATTTGATTTGAACTGTCTTATTGTCCGCGTCCCATGCCCCGAGTCTCAGACGGAATCCAGATGGGTTGGATCCGTTGAGGATTTTAGCCCTCCGACCGTGTAGGTCTTGGGTGCTATCTCTTAACTAGTTGGCTGAAGCTGCATTGATGTGAGGTAGGGGGACCTGGTGACAACGAAATCAGTACTGGTCAGAATGTGACCTGCGCCCTTTTTACGGGGCGACTAATCTTAGACAACCTTGGGTCGCTTATAGCGGAGACCAAGGGTATCGTAGTTGCCCAACGTCGAGATGAGGGGGTTGGGTTGTTGGTTAGACCAGAAAAGAATTTCCGGGATATCTTCTTTATTCTGGTTCTAATCTCATCGATCCTTAGGGATTGATGGATATCCCGATTTCATTGAAACCGTTGTGCACCAGAGATGAGATGCAGTGCGCGGTTTTGGGGGCGCTGCACCTCATCCAGGTGGGTTTTGGCTGCCATTCCCCAGACCGGACTGGCATACTCTAGTATAGGTCGAATGGATGTCTTGTATAGCGTGAGCCTGTTTTCTAGATTTAGGCCTTGATCGGCTTTCATGAGAGGGATAATTTCAGATAAGCGTCTGTTCGCTTGGGCCGAAATCGAACTTGTTCTTTGAAGGTGAGTCCTCTCTAGGATAACACCTAAGTATTTCGTAGCATCTCTCCACCGGATCACTTCGCCAAAAAGATCAGTGGGAGGGGGTTGGTCCTAGTACGTTTTGAGAAAAAGGTTGCATTACTTTTGTTGACATTAATTTTAATTCTCCACTTCCGAAACCAGGGTTCAAGGGTGGAGAGGGCGTCCTGAATGTAATTTTGTGCTCTAGGTGGTTGCCAAGAGACAAGAGACAGAGGATATTGTCATATCGTCAGCATACATGTAGACCTTCGCGTGCGTAGGCTTGGGTATGTCAGACATGTACAAGTTAAATAGAATTGGGGAGAGAACTCCACCCTGGGGAACACCCGCCAGTATGGGGCGAGGGCTGGACAGGGTTTTGTTCATTTGGACCTGAAATTTCCTGTCTGAAAGATAGCTTTTAAATATTTGTATCATAAAGTGGGAGTACTGAGAGAGTTAAGTTTAAATGTGAAGTCTTCCTGTCCGCGTCTAGCTTGTTCAACTATTTCATGGAGATCAGTGAAAACATATGCCTGTGTGACAAATTTCCTTCTGTATATAAAGACAAAATCAGAATCATAAGAAAGGAAACTATGCCCTCAAACAAAATCCGTAAATATATGCTTTTAAATAATCGGAAAAATGAACACTAATTAAAATAAACGAATGGCACATTGCACCTTTCATACGTGAGAGCATGGGGATTTAGCACCACTGCCATCTTTTGGTAAACTTAATAACCCCTTTCAGGAGATAGCCGTGATGATATCTTATATATATATAAAGAGTTTTGTCTGTGTATTGCTCAAAATTTGAAAATAATGGTATTTCTGTATCGGTCGTGTCCACAGTAATAAGAAAATGCATTTTTTATTTTTCCGTAATTTATGTACGTCCGTCTGTATGAATGTACACGCATCACGAGAAAACGGCTGAAGAGAATTTAATGAAAATCGGCATGTAAAGTCGGGGGATGAGCCACTACAATCTAGGCTATAAATAATTTTATTCACGCTGAGTGAAATGGTAGTTTAGGGGAAGGCCTAAAATTTAATTATCAAATATTTATATTATTAGTGGTCCTGTCGATAAATATTACATAAATAAAGTTATATAGATTTAAACTTCCGATCATTTATGTCATACATTTTTACCATACCGGCTACGACAACATAGATTTTCATGAATGTGTATTTTTGTAGCTAAGTCCATATCAGCGCCGAGCCACGAGAAAATGGGTTATCAGAAATTAATGGAAAACGGTGTATAGGGTCGGGGAATAAGAAACTACAGTCTAAGCTATAAAAAATCTATTCAACATGAAATTATAGTTTAGGGGAAGGAGCGTAAAATTTAAGTTTTAAATGCCTATGTTATTGGTCCTATCAAATAGTACTACATAACAAAAGTTACAGATTATACAACTTCCGATCATACATGTTTTATTCAGCTTTACCGTACCGACTGTGATAAGACTGGTATTTTAGAGTCGAATGAAAACTAAATGTGAAGGCCTACAATATCGAAAACTCATAATATTGATCAGCAACAACATTACATTGACCATTGTATGTTGTGATGTTCTTTGTCTCTTATGCTGCCTTTCAACTCCAAGAGATAGGTTTACTGCTGGTTACCGAGCCTGACTGAATATTGGCGGGAAATAGCTGGGGACTTAGAAACTTTCTTCTTTAGCATGCCATTCCTCTGGTTCATACATTTTCTGATACTGCCGGTACGTAACTGACAGGTTCCTCATAGTATTCCAGCTATTCTCTCTTTTTTCTTACAAGTTGCTTTACGTCGCACCGACACAGATAGGTCTTATGGCGACAATGGCCTCAGCATTTTCCTGGTGTGAAAATTGGAAACCTCGGAAAAACAATCTTCAGGGCTGCCAACGCGACGGTGGCATTCGAACCCGCCATCTCCCGAATGCAAGTTCACAGCTAATCGGCGCTAACAGCACGGCTAACTCGCCAAACCTTCTCGCAGATAATGTTACACCTTGCATTTAAGGGTTAAAGGGACATTTTGACCGTGCGAGGGATTTTTACGACCTCTTAAATAGTTTCCTTTTCCTAGGATATGGAAATACCGAAGCCAGAGCTGGGAGCCACTCATCCCGACCGCTAAGAAAGCTGTAACAGCGGTGCATAGAAAACGTATGAGAAGTTTACTATGTCCAGAGATAGGATGCTGTGGGACACAGGCGAACATTGCCAGACGTACAGTCGAGTGATATTGAGAAGGACCTTCTTTGGAGTCTTATGGATCCAAAGAACGAGAATTCATTTTTTTTCTTCCACAATCACCAGATTGACTCATGTACATTTCTCTTTACTTGTGCTAAAATGGTATGAAAACAGCGGGAGTACCAATGTACCGAACTGTCGGTTTTTAAACTTATGAGTAGGACTCGGAAGTTGAAGACCTATAAATTGCCAAAAAAAGACCTTTACAAAGACTAAAATATAAAAAAGGGACTAAAAGGTCAAAAAGGACGTTAGGGCCAATGACCTAGATGGTAGGCCCCTTTAAACAACAAGCATCATCATCATCATCATCATCATCATCATCATCATCATCATCGTCGTCATCAAAAGGACGTTAAAATGCTATCCAAATTCATTCATAATTTTAGTTTTGATTAAATATTTAATATTTTCTAAATCCGTTTCCTCTCCAGGGGTGGTTTTACCCCCGGACTCAGCGATGGACGCCACCTCTACCGCTTCAAGGGCAGTGTCCTGGAGCGTGAGATTTTGGGTTGGGGATACAAGCGGGGAGGAGGACCAGTACCTCGCGCAGGCGGCCTCACCTGCTATGATGAACAAGAGCCTGGGGGGGGGGGGAATCGGAAAATTGGGAGGAGACAAGGAAGAGGGAAGGAAGAGTCTGTGGCCTTAAGTTAGTTACCATCCCGGCATTTGCCTGAAGGAGAAGCGGGAAACCACGGAAAACCATTTCAAGTATGGCTAAGGTGGGAATCGACCCCCCCCCCCCTCTACTCAGTTGACCTTACGAAACTGAGTGGATCCCGTTCCAACATTCGTACCACTTTTCAAATTTGTGGCAGAGCCGGGAACCGTACTCGGGGCTCCGGGGTTGGTAGCTAACCACTCTAACCACTATACCACAGAGGCGGACTACATATTTAATTAAGGAATATAATGTTTAAAAATGCAACATTCTGGTAGTATGCAGTATACAGTACAAAAACTAATCAGTGAAATACTTCCTCCTTCAAATCTTGTATATTTTTAAATTAACATAATTTAAAAAATGAATTTCGTGTTTGTTAATAAAAAGTACTTGCAGAATTTAGAGTGAAATACTCTTTCCACCTAGAATGAATTCAGCGAATCCGCAATAGACATCCTGGAGAATGAAATTGAAATGAATACAACTGGAATCATATTTGGCTTAACCATACTAGGATTACAGAAATTGGAATTCGGAAACCATACCTCCGTTCGCGTTGCAGTATATGACAATAGACACATCCAGGTTCTTAGCTGTAAAGGGATCGTCGGTTATCAGACAGCACGAGAAACTTCTCTCTATCAACATATCGTCGACTTAAACCTCGTATGTTACAATGCTCTTCCTACCCATTATACTCCCTAAGACTGGTCACGCCTCCCAGTCACATATTTATATGCAGTCCATAAGAACCTTTATAGTAGTGTTCATTTTCCTGTGCTAGCGTGTAAAGGAAAATGGACCTTATCATACCGTATTGCAGGGATGTTGTTTTAATGGTGAATTTAAGCACTCCTACAGTTTAATGTATTTAAGGTTCATTTTCCTTTACACATCAGCATAGGAAAATGAACACAACGAAAATTGTTCTGATGGACTGTACATCCATATGTGGCTGGGAGGCGTGACCAGTCTTAAGGAAGAAAATGGATAGGAAGTGCGTTGGGTGATACGAGGTTTTGGAAGTAAGCCATCGATATGATATGACAAGGGTTCATAGCCCCTTGTGGGTTGGGGTGGTATAAAAACAGACACCATATCTCCTTCCTGTTGTAAGAGGCGACTAAAAGGGGCCCCAGTGGCTCTGAAATTTGGAGCGTGGTTGGCGACAACGGGGCCCTTAGTTGAGTCCTGACATTGCTTCCACTTACTTGTGCCAGGCTCCTCACTTCCATCTATGCTATCCGACCTTACTTGATTAACACTTGTTCTTTTCCGACCCTGGCACTATTCGGTTTCCGAGGGCTAGGGATTCTTTCATTTTCACGCCATTCGTGGCCCTTGTCTTTCTCTGGCCGATACTTTCATTTTTTGAAGTGTCGGATTCCTTCCATTCTTTCTCGCTAAATAATGTTGTATAGAGGATGGTTGCCTAGTTGTACTTCCCCTTAAAACGAAAATCACCACCACCACCACCACCACTAAGGTTTCATACTTAAGCAAGCGATATCTTCTATATATATAAAAGCAAGTCGGGCTGGAGCGATGTATATATAAATATTTAAAAATGAAAAAAGACGTGAATTAATGAGGCACTTCCAGAAATCTCAGAAATTTGAAACTTGGTACGAGGGAAACTGATGTCCCCAGGATCCCTAGAAAAATCGGAAATTCTCAAAATTCCCTGAAGGGGGCACGCTGGGGGGGCTCAAATTTTGGGCTCAGCATAAGAACACAGTCGTATAGTATATAAAAAACGATAACCTATAGGTTTCGTGGGCTTAAAAATTTTCGGGAATTTCCTCATTTTTATCCCCTATCCCCCCAAATCAAGATGGCGGCACAACCTGCCAGACGAGGTGGACAATTGAAATTTGGTGAAATTATAGCTTTTGGTCCCTAACAGACGGAAAAATTCCAAAATGTTCAAATTTTTCATTTTTTACCCCCAAAGATATCGAAATATGGAGGCAATTTTAATGACTGTGCAGACATTCCTTTTGAGCTATTTTTTGGCTAAACGGTAAGTCGTATCACAAAATGGATGGCACAATGTCCCTTCAATTCAAAGTGATCTACAACTTGGTCCTGTGATATTTTGTCGTATCTCGCTCCCTTATACGTTAAATTTGGCCGTATTTCTGGATTGTTCGTAAATTTGGTGATTTTTACAAGTATATTTCATTGTTTGACACACTTATAAGAATGATAGGATCATCGCGTTAGGTGCGCACATTGGCACGATTAAGGGACATACGTGTACCAAATTTCATGATTCTAGCTTATACATAAGTGGGCAAAATGTAATGTAAAATGTTAAAAATGCACCCAAATTTCACCCTATTCACAATTTGAACTCAATTTACCCCCTTAATATGGGTGATACGAGGATATGGTTTAGAAACAAACATTCTATATATATAAAAGCAAGTCGGGCTGGAGCGATGTATATATAAATATTTAAAAATGAAAAAAGACGTGAATTAATGAGGCACTTCCAGAAATCTCAGAAATTTGAAACTTGGTACGAGGGAAACTGATGTCCCCAGGATCCCTAGAAAAATCGGAAATTCTCAAAATTCCCTGAAGGGGGCACGCTGGGGGGGCTCAAATTTTGGGCTCAGCATAAGAACACAGTCGTATAGTATATAAAAAACGATAACCTATAGGTTTCGTGGGCTTAAAAATTTTCGGGAATTTCCTCATTTTTATCCCCTATCCCCCCAAATCAAGATGGCGGCACAACCTGCCAGACGAGGTGGACAATTGAAATTTGGTGAAATTATAGCTTTTGGTCCCTAACAGACGGAAAAATTCCAAAATGTTCAAATTTTTCATTTTTTACCCCCAAAGATATCGAAATATGGAGGCAATTTTAATGACTGTGCAGACATTCCTTTTGAGCTATTTTTTGGCTAAACGGTAAGTCGTATCACAAAATGGATGGCACAATGTCCCTTCAATTCAAAGTGATCTACAACTTGGTCCTGTGATATTTTGTCGTATCTCGCTCCCTTATACGTTAAATTTGGCCGTATTTCTGGATTGTTCGTAAATTTGGTGATTTTTACAAGTATATTTCATTGTTTGACACACTTATAAGAATGATAGGATCATCGCGTTAGGTGCGCACATTGGCACGATTAAGGGACATACGTGTACCAAATTTCATGATTCTAGCTTATACATAAGTGGGCAAAATGTAATGTAAAATGTTAAAAATGCACCCAAATTTCACCCTATTCACAATTTGAACTCAATTTACCCCCTTAATATGGGTGATACGAGGATATGGTTTAGAAACAAACATTTAGAGCAATAAATGAGGCGTCTGATGGCGCAACTGTTTCTTAATATCATAAACCGTTTAGGAGATATGAATCTCGAAGTGGAAGTCTGCACTTTTCAACATGCTCATGTTTATCTGTCATCTATATATATAAAAGCAAGTCGGGCTGGAGCGATGTATATATAAATATTTAAAAATGAAAAAAGACGTGAATTAATGAGGCACTTCCAGAAATCTCAGAAATTTGAAACTTGGTACGAGGGAAACTGATGTCCCCAGGATCCCTAGAAAAATCGGAAATTCTCAAAATTCCCTGAAGGGGGCACGCTGGGGGGCTCAAATTTTGGGCTCAGCATAAGAACACAGTCGTATAGTATATAAAAAACGATAACCTATAGGTTTCGTGGGCTTAAAAATTTTCGGGAATTTCCTCATTTTTATCCCCTATCCCCCCAAATCAAGATGGCGGCACAACCTGCCAGACGAGGTGGACAATTGAAATTTGGTGAAATTATAGCTTTTGGTCCCTAACAGACGGAAAAATTCCAAAATGTTCAAATTTTTCATTTTTTACCCCCAAAGATATCGAAATATGGAGGCAATTTTAATGACTGTGCAGACATTCCTTTTGAGCTATTTTTTGGCTAAACGGTAAGTCGTATCACAAAATGGATGGCACAATGTCCCTTCAATTCAAAGTGATCTACAACTTGGTCCTGTGATATTTTGTCGTATCTCGCTCCCTTATACGTTAAATTTGGCCGTATTTCTGGATTGTTCGTAAATTTGGTGATTTTTACAAGTATATTTCATTGTTTGACACACTTATAAGAATGATAGGATCATCGCGTTAGGTGCGCACATTGGCACGATTAAGGGACATACGTGTACCAAATTTCATGATTCTAGCTTATACATAAGTGGGCAAAATGTAATGTAAAATGTTAAAAATGCACCCAAATTTCACCCTATTCACAATTTGAACTCAATTTACCCCTTTAATATGGGTGATACGAGGATATGGTTTAGAAACAAACATTTAGTGCGATAAATGAGGCGTCTGATGGCGCAAACCGTTTCTTAATATCATAGACCGTTTAGGAGATATGAATCTCGAAGTGGAAGTCTGCACTTTTCAACATGCTCATGCTTATCCGTCATCTATCTTCTATCTATATATATAAAAGCAAGTCGGGCTGGAGCGATGTATATATAAATATTTAAAAATGTAAAAAGACGTGAATTAATGAGGCACTTCCAGAAATCTCAGAAATTTGAAACTTGGTACGAGGGAAACTGATGACCCCATTATCCCTAGAAAAATCGGAAATTCTCAAAATTCCCTGAAGGGGGCACGCTGGGGGGGCTCAAATTTTGGGCTCAGCATAAGAACACAGTCGTATAGTATATAAAAAACGATAACCTATAGGTTTCGTGGGCTTAAAAATTTTCGGGAATTTCCTCATTTTTATCCCCTATCCCCCCAAATCAAGATGGCGGCACAACCTGCCAGACGAGGTAGACAATTGAAATTTGGTGAAATTATAGCTTTTGGTCCCTAACAGACGGAAAAATTCCAAAATGTTCAAATTTTTCCCTTTTTACCCCCCAAAGATATCGAAATGTGGAGGCAATTTTAATGACTGTGCAGACATTCCTTTTGAGCTATTTTTTGGCTAAACGGTAAGTCGTATCACAAAATGGATGGCACAATGTCGCTTCAATTCAGAGTGATCTACAACTTTGGTCCTGTGACATTTTGTCGTATCTCGCTCCCTTATACGTTAAATTTGGCCGTATTTCTGGACTGTTCGTAAATTTGGTGATTTTTACAAGTATATTTCATTGTTTGACACACTTATAAGAATGATAGGATCATCGCGTTAGGTGCGCACATTTGCACTATTAAGGGACATACGTGTACCAAATTTCATGATTCTAGCTTATACATAAGTAGGCAAAATGTAATGTAAAATGTTAAAAATGCACCCAAATTTCACCCTATTCAAAATTTGAACTCAATTTACCCCCTTAATATGGGTGATACGAGGATATGGTTTAGAAACAAACATTTAGAGGGATAAATGAGGCGTCTGATGGCGCAAACCGTTTCTTAATATCATAGACCGTTTAGGAGATATGAATCTCGAAGTGGAAGTCTGCACTTTTCAACATGCTCATGCTTATCCGTCATCTATATATATAAAAGCAAGTCGGGCTGGAGCGATGTATATATAAATATTTAAAAATGAAAAAAGACGTGAATTAATGAGGCACTTCCAGAAATCTCAGAAATTTGAAACTTGGTACGAGGGAAACTGATGACCCCAGGATCCCTAGAAAAATCGGAAATTCTCAAAATTCCCTGAAGGGGGCACGCTGGGGGGGCTCAAATTTTGGGCTCAGCATAAGAACACAGTCGTATAGTATATAAAAAACGATAACCTATAGGTTTCGTGGGCTTATTCGGGAATTTCCTCATTTTTATCCCCTATCCCCCCAAATCAAGATGGCGGCACAACCTGCCAGACGAGGTAGACAATTGAAATTTGGTGAAATTATAGCTTTTGGTCCCTAGCAGACGGAAAAATTCCAAAATGTTCAAATTTTTCATTTTTTACCCCCAAAGATATCGAAATATGGAGGCAATTTTAATGACTGTGCAGACATTCCTTTTGAGCTATTTTTTGGCTAAACGGTAAGTCGTATCACAAAATGGATGGCACAATGTCACTTCAATTCAGAGTGATCTACAACTTTGGTCCTGTGACATTTTGTCGTATCTCGCACCCTTATACGTTAAATGTGGCCGTATTTCTGGATTGTTCGTAAATTTGGTGATTTTTACAAGTATATTTCATTGTTAGACACACTTATAAGAATGATAGGATCATCGCGTTAGGTGCGCACATTGGCACGATTAAGGGACATACGTGTACCAAATTTCATGATTCTAGCTTATACATAAGTGGGCAAAATGTAATGTAAAATGTTAAAAATGCACCCAAATTTCACCCTATTCACAATTTGAACTCAATTTACCCCTTTAATATGGGTGATACGAGGATATGGTTTAGAAACAAACATTTAGTGCGATAAATGAGGCGTCTGATGGCGCAAACCGTTTCTTAATATCATAGACCGTTTAGGAGATATGAATCTCGAAGTGGAAGTCTGCACTTTTCAACATGCTCATGCTTATCCGTCATCTATATATATAAAAGCAAGTCGGGCTGGAGCGATGTATATATAAATATTTAAAAATGAAAAAAGACGTGAATTAATGAGGCACTTCCAGAAATCTCAGAAATTTGAAACTTGGTACGAGGGAAACTGATGACCCCAGGATCCCTAGAAAAATCGGAAATTCTCAAAATTCCCTGAAGGGGGCACGCTGGGGGGGCTCAAATTTTGGGCTCAGCGTAAGAACACAGTCGTATAGTATACAAAAAACGATAACCTATAGGTTTCGTGGGCTTAAAAATTTTCGGGAATTTCCTCATTTTTATCCCCTATCCCCCCAAATCAAGATGGCGGCACAACCTGCCAGACGAGGTAGACAATTGAAATTTGGTGAAATTATAGCTTTTGGTCCCTAGCAGACGGAAAAATTCCAAAATGTTCAAATTTTTCACTTTTTACCCCCCAAAGATATCGAAATGTGGAGGCAATTTTAATGACTGTGCAGACATTCCTTTTGAGCTATTTTTTGGCTAAACGGTAAGTCGTATCACAAAATGGATGGCACAATGTCCCTTCAATTCAAAGTGATCTACAACTTTGGTCCTGTGACATTTTGTCGTATCTCGCTCCCTTATACGTTAAATTCGGCCGTATTTCTGGATTGTTCGTAAATTTGGTGATTTTTACAAGTATATTTCATTGTTTGACACACTTATAAGAATGATAGGATCATCGCGTTAGGTGCGCACATTGGCACGATTAAGGGACATACGTGTACCAAATTTCATGATTCTAGCTTATACATAAGTAGGCAAAATGTAATGTAAAATGTTAAAAATGCACCCAAATTTCACCCTATTCACAATTTGAACTCAATTTACCCCCTTAATATGGGTGATACGAGGATATGGTTTAGAAACAAACATTTAGAGCGATAAATGAGGCGTCTGATGGCGCAACCGTTTCTTAATATCATAAACCGTTTAGGAGATATGAATCTCGAAGTGGAAGTCTGCACTTTTCAACGTGCTCATGCTTATCCGTCATCTATATATATAAAAGCAAGTCGGGCTGGAGCGATGTATATATAAATATTTAAAAATGAAAAAAGACGTGAATTAATGAGGCACTTCCAGAAATCTCAGAAATCTGAAACTTGGTACGAGGGAAACTGATGACCCCAGGATCCCTAGAAAAATCGGAAATTCTCAAAATTCCCTGAAGGGGGCACGCTGGGGGGGCTCAAATTTTGGGCTCAGCATAAGAACACAGTCGTATAGTATATAAAAAACGATAACCTATAGGTTTCGTGGGCTTAAAAATTTTCGGGAATTTCCTCATTTTTATCCCCTATCCCCCCAAATCAAGATGGCGGCACAACCTGCCAGACGAGGTAGACAATTGAAATTTGGTGAAATTATAGCTTTTGGTCCCTAGCAGACGGAAAAATTCCAAAATGTTCAAATTTTTCACTTTTTACCCCCCAAAGATATCGAAATGTGGAGGCAATTTTAATGACTGTGCAGACATTCCTTTTGAGCTATTTTTTGGCTAAACGGTAAGTCGTATCACAAAATGGATGGCACAATGTCTCTTCAATTCAGAGTGATCTACAACTTTGGTCCTGTGACATTTTGTCGTATCTCGCTCCCTTATACGTTAAATTTGGCCGTATTTCTGGATTGTTCGTAAATTTGGTGATTTTTACAAGTATATTTCATTGTTTGACACACTTATAAGAATGATAGGATCATCGCGTTAGGTGCGCACATTGGCACGATTAAGGGACATACGTGTACCAAATTTCATGATTCTAGCTTATACATAAGTGGGCAAAATGTAATGTAAAATGTTAAAAATGCACCCAAATTTCACCCTATTCACAATTTGAACTCAATTTACCCCTTTAATATGGGTGATACGAGGATATGGTTTAGAAACAAACATTTAGTGCGATAAATGAGGCGTCTGATGGCGCAAACCGTTTCTTAATATCATAGACCGTTTAGGAGATATGAATCTCGAAGTGGAAGTCTGCACTTTTCAACATGCTCATGCTTATCCGTCATCTATCTTCTATCTATATATATAAAAGCAAGTCGGGCTGGAGCGATGTATATATAAATATTTAAAAATGTAAAAAGACGTGAATTAATGAGGCACTTCCAGAAATCTCAGAAATTTGAAACTTGGTACGAGGGAAACTGATGACCCCATTATCCCTAGAAAAATCGGAAATTCTCAAAATTCCCTGAAGGGGGCACGCTGGGGGGGCTCAAATTTTGGGCTCAGCATAAGAACACAGTCGTATAGTATATAAAAAACGATAACCTATAGGTTTCGTGGGCTTAAAAATTTTCGGGAATTTCCTCATTTTTATCCCCTATCCCCCCAAATCAAGATGGCGGCACAACCTGCCAGACGAGGTAGACAATTGAAATTTGGTGAAATTATAGCTTTTGGTCCCTAACAGACGGAAAAATTCCAAAATGTTCAAATTTTTCACTTTTTACCCCCCAAAGATATCGAAATGTGGAGGCAATTTTAATGACTGTGCAGACATTCCTTTTGAGCTATTTTTTGGCTAAACGGTAAGTCGTATCACAAAATGGATGGCACAATGTCCCTTCAATTCAGAGTGATCTACAACTTTGGTCCTGTGACATTTTGTCGTATCTCGCTCCCTTATACGTTAAATTTGGCCGTATTTCTGGACTGTTCGTAAATTTGGTGATTTTTACAAGTATATTTCATTGTTTGACACACTTATAAGAATGATAGGATCATCGCGTTAGGTGCGCACATTTGCACTATTAAGGGACATACGTGTACCAAATTTCATGATTCTAGCTTATACATAAGTAGGCAAAATGTAATGTAAAATGTTAAAAATGCACCCAAATTTCACCCTATTCAAAATTTGAACTCAATTTACCCCCTTAATATGGGTGATACGAGGATATGGTTTAGAAACAAACATTTAGAGGGATAAATGAGGCGTCTGATGGCGCAAACCGTTTCTTAATATCATAGACCGTTTAGGAGATATGAATCTCGAAGTGGAAGTCTGCACTTTTCAACATGCTCATGCTTATCCGTCATCTATATATATAAAAGCAAGTCGGGCTGGAGCGATGTATATATAAATATTTAAAAATGAAAAAAGACGTGAATTAATGAGGCACTTCCAGAAATCTCAGAAATTTGAAACTTGGTACGAGGGAAACTGATGACCCCAGGATCCCTAGAAAAATCGGAAATTCTCAAAATTCCCTGAAGGGGGCACGCTGGGTGGGCTCAAATTTTGGGCTCAGCATAAGAACACAGTCGTATAGTATATAAAAAACGATAACCTATAGGTTTCGTGGGCTTAAAAATTTTCGGGAATTTCCTCATTTTTATCCCCTATCCCCCCAAATCAAGATGGCGGCACAACCTGCCAGACGAGGTAGACAATTGAAATTTGGTGAAATTATAGCTTTTGGTCCCTAGCAGACGGAAAAATTCCAAAATGTTCAAATTTTTCATTTTTTACCCCCAAAGATATCGAAATATGGAGGCAATTTTAATGACTGTGCAGACATTCCTTTTGAGCTATTTTTTGGCTAAACGGTAAGTCGTATCAAAAATGGATGGCACAATGTCACTTCAATTCAGAGTGATCTACAACTTTGGTCCTGTGACATTTTGTCGTATCTCGCACCCTTATACGTTAAATGTGGCCGTATTTCTGGATTGTTCGTAAATTTGGTGATTTTTACAAGTATATTTCATTGTTAGACACACTTATAAGAATGATAGGATCATCGCGTTAGGTGCGCACATTGGCACGATTAAGGGACATACGTGTACCAAATTTCATGATTCTAGCTTATACATAAGTGGGCAAAATGGAATGTAAAATGTTAAAAATGCACCCAAATTTCACCCTATTCACAATTTGAACTCAATTTACCCCTTTAATATGGGTGATACGAGGATATGGTTTAGAAACAAACATTTAGTGCGATAAATGAGGCGTCTGATGGCGCAAACCGTTTCTTAATATCATAGACCGTTTAGGAGATATGAATCTCGAAGTGGAAGTCTGCACTTTTCAACATGCTCATGCTTATCCGTCATCTATATATATAAAAGCAAGTCGGGCTGGAGCGATGTATATATAAATATTTAAAAATGAAAAAAGACGTGAATTAATGAGGCACTTCCAGAAATCTCAGAAATTTGAAACTTGGTACGAGGGAAACTGATGACCCCAGGATCCCTAGAAAAATCGGAAATTCTCAAAATTCCCTGAAGGGGGCACGCTGGGGGGGCTCAAATTTTGGGCTCAGCATAAGAACACAGTCGTATAGTATATAAAAAACGATAACCTATAGGTTTCGTGGGCTTAAAAATTTTCGGGAATTTCCTCATTTTTATCCCCTATCCCCCCAAATCAAGATGGCGGCACAACCTGCCAGACGAGGTAGACAATTGAAATTTGGTGAAATTATAGCTTTTGGTCCCTAGCAGACGGAAAAATTCCAAAATGTTCAAATTTTTCACTTTTTACCCCCCAAAGATATCGAAATGTGGAGGCAATTTTAATGACTGTGCAGACATTCCTTTTGAGCTATTTTTTGGCTAAACGGTAAGTCGTATCACAAAATGGATGGCACAATGTCTCTTCAATTCAGAGTGATCTACAACTTTGGTCCTGTGACATTTTGTCGTATCTCGCTCCCTTATACGTTAAATTTGGCCGTATTTCTGGATTGTTCGTAAATTTGGTGATTTTTACAAGTATATTTCATTGTTTGACACACTTATAAGAATGATAGGATCATCGCGTTAGGTGCGCACATTGGCACGATTAAGGGACATACGTGTACCAAATTTCATGATTCTAGCTTATACATAAGTAGGCAAAATGTAATGTAAAATGTTAAAAATGCACCCAAATTTCACCCTATTCACAATTTGAACTCAATTTACCCCCTTAATATGGGTGATACGAGGATATGGTTTAGAAACAAACATTTAGAGCGATAAATGAGGCGTCTGATGGCGCAACCGTTTCTTAATATCATAAACCGTTTAGGAGATATGAATCTCGAAGTGGAAGTCTGCACTTTTCAACGTGCTCATGCTTATCCGTCATCTATATATATAAAAGCAAGTCGGGCTGGAGCGATGTATATATAAATATTTAAAAATGAAAAAAGACGTGAATTAATGAGGCACTTCCAAAAATCTCAGAAATTTGAAACTTGGTACGAGGGAAACTGATGACCCCAGGATCCCTAGAAAAATCGGAAATTCTCAAAATTCCCTGAAGGGGGCACGCTGGGGGGGCTCAAATTTTGGGCTCAGCATAAGAACACAGTCATATAGTATATCCAAAACGATAACCTATAGGTTTCGTGGGCTTAAAAATTTTCGGGAATTTCCTCATTTTTATCCCCTATCCCCCCAAATCAAGATGGCGGCACAACCTGCCAGACGAGGTAGACAATTGAAATTTGGTGAAATTATAGCTCTTGGTCCCTAGCCGACGGGAAAATTCCAAGATGTTCACATTTTTCACTTTTTACCCCCAAAGATATCGAAATATGAAGGCAATTTTAATGACTATGCAGACATTCCTTTTGAGCTATTTTTTGGCTAAACGGTAAGTCGTATCACAAAACGGATGGCACAATGTCCCTTCAATTCGGAGTGATCTACAACTTTGGTCCTGTGACATTTTGTCGTATCTCTCTCCCTTCTACGTTAAATTTAGCCGTGTTTCTGGATTGTTCGTAAATTTGGTGATTTTTACAAGTATATTTCATTGTTTGACACACTTATAAGAATGATAGGATCATCGCGTTAGGTGCGCACATTGGCACGATTAAGGGACATATGTGTACCAAATTTTATGATTCAAGCTTATACATAAGTAGGCAAAACGTAATGTAAAATGTTAGAAATGCACCCAAATTTCACCCTATTCAAAATGTGAACTCAATTTACTCCCTTGATATGGGAGATACGAGGATATGGTTTAGGAACAACCATGTAGAGCGATAAATGAGGCGTCTGATGGCGCAATCCGTTTCTTAATATCATAAACCGTTTAGGAGATATGAATCTCGAAGTGAAAGTCTGCACTTTTCAACGTGCTCATGCTTATCCGTCATCTATATAAATATAATCGTAACGACCGTGTGTCTGTACATTGATTATTTTGGCGAAATTTCCGTACAGGTATCCGTTTCAGGTGTATTAATGACCATCTGCATCATTTTTAGCTTTGGTGTCTGTTTGTCTGTTTGTTTGTCTGTTTGTCTGTTTGTTCTTCTATAACTTGAAAACTACTGGATATATTTCCACCGAACTTCATATTTAGAATCCACCTGTCCTTGGGTAGGTTTTAGCGCAAAAAATAAAATCGTAACGACTGTGTGTCCGTACATTGATTATTTTGGCGAAATTTCCGTACAGTTATCCGTTTCAGGTGTAATAATGACCATCTGCATCATTTTTAGCTTTGGTGTCTGTTTGTTTGTCTGTCCTTCTATAACTTGAAAACTACTAAATATATATTTCCACCAAACTTCATATTTAGAATCCACCTCTCCTTGGATAGGTTTTAGCGCAAATATCGTTTCTAAATCCCTGAACTGAGTGGGGATTTTTACGAAACCGAAACCGTGTTTTTGCACTCCCTCAAAGTATACACAAACGAACTTAATGAAAATCAACCTGCCTTAATGAAAATTAATTTCTAAACCTTTTGTCTCATGTGCATCATTTCGATAACAGGATTTAGTAAGGGAGATATCATTAACGGGCCGTTTTTCGGTACAAATCCCAGCGGACTTAACGCAAGAGCGGGTACGTGTAAAGCGTACTTCTTACAACTTGAAAACTAACAAGATATTTGAACCAAATTTTATATATAGCATCCATCTGTCCAAGGGTAGGTTTCCTTGGTGTCAGTTAGTTAATTTGTTTGTTTGTTTCTTTGTTTGTTTGTTTGTTTGTTTGGTCTGTTTGTCTTTCTCTAACTTGAAAACTGCTGGATATATTTCCACCAAACTTCATATTTAGAATCTACCTATCCTTTGGGGAGGTTTTAGGGCAAATATTGTTTCTAAATCCCTGAACTAATTGGGGGTTTATACGAAACCGAAACCGTGATTTTGCACTCCCTCAAAATACACGCAACCAAACTTAATGGAAATCTACCTGCCTTAATGGAAATTAATTTCTAAACCTTTTCTTCTCATGTGCATCATTTCAATCACTTACAGGAAAGATAGTGTGATAAAACTCTACACGAACATTGGTTCACCCAGTACCCATATGTGAGCCAAATGCTATGTCACATAATTATCCGAAAAGTAATGCAATGTAAGATAATCTTACACAAATTTCAACCTATTCAACGTTTCTGATTCAATCTGACCCATGAATAGATTAGATGCGAGAAAATATCATAGGACCAGCCATTTAGATCGCTAAATACTGCGCCTTACGGTACAATCCTTTGTCGATATGACGTACCGTTTAGCAGAAGTTAATCTGTAAATGAAGATCTGCAATATTGTAAACATTCATATACTTTCGTATGTCCATCTGTATATATTCATTGATGTCGATTTGTAGCGATCGAGAAAGGATGTGTCTGCTATTGTAAGCAGTACTACCTACACCGACTTTGACTGCTGGCAGTAGGAATGGGGTCCTTCTCCAACTCCTGTGTAACTGGCATTAGTAAGGAGGGCCTACCATTTTAATGAATAATTCACTTTTCGATTTGTCTTGCAGAAGGCAAGGGATCATGCAGTTTTGTTCGAAAGTCCCCTACTCTATTGTGTTTGGCTCTAGGCCAGGGTGCCCGCCATTTAAACAAATGTTCCAATCTAAAATTTGACTAGCATTAGGCATAGTGGCCTGCTATTTTTATGGAAACTCACTAATTCTGTGTGACTGGCAGTAAGCTGGCTAGCAGCAGTAAAAAGGGACTGTCATTATAATGATAACTGCACAACTCAATTTTGACTGGTGGTAGGGAAGTTGCCTGGTATTATAATAAAAACTCCTCAACTGTAACCTGTCTGAAAGTAGGAAATGGGTCTGCCATTGTAACTAAAACTCCCCAAATCGATTGTGACCGCGCAGTAGGCATTGGGGCCTGCAATTATAATGTAAACTTGCCAACTCGATTGTGAATGGCAGTAGGCAAGTGAGCCTGGCGTTATCATCACAACTCCGCAACCCTCACTTTACATTGGAAACAACGTATGTGGACCTCCCCATGCTATTTCTCGGATAAGGCCAAGAGACATGCAATTTTAAAACAATCTCATTTGCTGCACGCACAGTATTTACGTCGATATCCGTATACAATGTAGAATACCGTAGCGAAGCACGGGTACATTTGCTAGTTCTCTTAAAAAAAACACATTAAATTTTCCTCTTTCAATATTTCACTTATCTTGCATTAAATTTGATATGCCTGTTATTTTTTCAAGCACTAGTTTAACTTTTTTATGTCATTTCAATTCCACTCTTTTCAGATATGGTTCAAATATATTTACTAGAGAAAAGCTGTTTAAGATGTGATGGATGAAGTAATAAGTAATGATGATTCGAATTGAGAATGAACAGTAAAAATATAGTCGAAAGGTGGTGAATTTGCGACAAAAAGATGTTAAGGTGGTTTTGATGATTATTGTTTTAAGAGGAAGTACAACTGGGCAACCATCCTCTATTAACACTAATTAGAGAGAAAAAATTGAAGGGGTCCGACACTTCGAAAAATGAAGGTATCGGCCAAAGGATGCCAAGGGCCACGAAGGGCGTGAAAATGAAAGACTCCCTAGGCCTCCATACGTAATACCGTCGGGGTCGGAAAAGAACAAGAGTTGATCAAGGGAGGTCGGATAGGATAGATGAAAGTGAGAAGCCAGGCACAAGTACAGTAAGTGGAAGCAATGCCAGGACTCAGCAAAGGGCCCCATTGTTGCCAACTCACGCTTAGGTGTTAAGACCTAAGAAGGCTAAAGAAAAAGGGAAAATACGCCATAAAAACGCCGTAAAAAGGAAAAGAAGGACAATAAAGCTTATCATTTTCCGGCCTACAATGACCCATAATGAACATACATTACGCTGGGGCTCGTTTTCGGACATTAGAGAAAAAAACCCGGATTTTTCCTCACTTCCAAGACCTAGTTATGAGTTATTAGAGCTATACAACACAGGGCAAGGTTTGTTAGAAACTGAGTGTGCTTGCCTCTCAGAGGCCTATCCCTTCCTCCACACCTGGGCAGGTAAGGGGAGAAGACACCCCACTGCAGGGCAGTGGTTAACGTGCCTGTCCCGAAATGAATTATGCAAACTATTGTGAAGTAAACAGTTCATGATGCACTGTGGTTGGAGGATCGGAGTTAAGATCTCCGAAGTGGACCATTTACTATCGGTATCTGATGAGCAGTTTTAACCCTCTACTGCATGAATTATTTTTCGTTTCCTTTTGCTGAAGACAATATCAAGCTTTAATATTCAACATACGCTCAGTGTTTTAGATGTATCAGCAATTCTTAACTGGGCCTAATAACTTAACACTCGTATGTGATGTGGATTGCCATATTGGAATATATGTACGTTTTTTCACGATTTTATGCTAAGCTTTTAACATTCAAAGACCGAACATTACTGCCTACTGGCCATGGGTACGTATTGCAAGGCGCAAGTATACTTGCATGACCGTAGGTCGGTAATGTCTTTGAGGTTGAGCCAGAGGTACTCCTGAAGCCTGTGGTAATATGATGGGGAGGGCCCACGTAAAATAAACGGTGGTTGGTACGCGTGGATGTTGACGGGGTGGAAGGAGTACCTTTGGTTGTAGGGCTGTTTTGTCTTAAGTTATGTATATAATAATAATAATAATAATAATAATAATAATAATAATAATAATAATAATAATAATAATAATAATAAATTGATTGTACAGTTGAAGTTGTGACTTAAAACTACCTCTGCCTACAATATTTATCCACGTATACAGGTGAAAAGTTATTTGTTGCCTAATGGCAACAGTATGCAGTAGAGGGTTAAGATTCCCCCACCCTATGCAGGTGGGGGCGGTAGAATATATCCACGGTATACTCAACCTGTAGTAAGAGGCATCACAAGAAGAATCCCCGAGGGGCTCTGTTATTCAGGTAGTACCGAACTGGTCCGAATATCAGAACATTCCAAGATATTTTTGTTCTGTAACGAAAGGTCGCGAATGAACTGGTCCGATGGGTAGTTGGCTGGTAGAGGGAGGAATTCCCGGATGGGTTATTAACCCAAACCCTCACCCCCCGCCCCCTTAAGCGACTGACTCATTTCTCTACACTCACTTTCATATCTGTCAGACTCATCATTGAATGGTCAGCGTACTGGCCTTCGGTTCAGAGCGCCCCGGGTTCGATTCGCAGCCGGGTCGGGGATTTTAATGGCCAGGGGGCTGGGTGTTTGTGCTGTCCCCAACATTCCTGCAACTCACACACCACACATAACACTATCCTCCACCACAACAACTCGCAGTTCACTACACATGGCAGATGCGCCCACCCTCATCGGAGGATCTGCCTTGCAAGGGCTGCACTCGGCTAGAAATAGCCACACGAAATTTACTGTCAGATCTCAGTCAGCCTGAGTGCAGTGTAGTACTGAGAGGGGTTTTAGGTTAGTCGTTTTTGAGGGATTTAAATATTCAAAAGGTGACAAGACACACTCTGATCAAAAGTAGCTAACCTAAAGGCCACTACATATATACGTTATTTGAGAAGGCGGAAATACCGCGCTACGTATATTTACTATATTGTCCTGTGTCATTTTATTGTCAGAGTTGGTATAATTTATAAGCGAACGACAAGGCTTCTTCGACCCTCGGTTTTGATAATTTAGCGTCGAGTGAGTTGGCGACCAAGGGCCCTCCAGTTGAGCCTCGAGAATTACTTCCTCTTAATTGTATCAGGCTCCTCACTTTCAACTTGACCTCCCTTGCGCAATTGTTGTTCTCTTTCGACGGACCTGGGAGCGCGGGTTGGCGACCACGGGGACCTGAGCTGAGTCCTATCATTCCTTCCATTTGCTTGTGCCAGGCTCCTCACTTTCAACCATCGTAACCGACCTCCCTTAGTCAACTCTTGTTCTTTTCCGACCTCGACGCTATTAGGTTTCCGAGGCCTACGGAGTCTTTCATTTTCACGCCCTTCGTGGCACTTGTCTTCCTTTGGCCGATACCTTCATTTTTCGAAGTGTCGGATCCCTTCCATTTCTTTCTCTCTGAGTAGTGTTATATAGAGGATGGTTGCCTAGTTGTACTTCCTCTTAAAACAATACCACAACACCATCTTTCGACCCAATGATATTAGATTCGCGAAGCCTTGGGAGTTTTTCATTTTCACGCCTACCAAGTCCCTTTCTTATTTTGCCGAAACTCTCATTCTTCTACGGGTTGAGCGAGTGGCTGAGTGTTTTGGGTCACGTAGCTGTCAACTGGCAGCCCTGAAGACGGTTTTCCGTGGTTTTCCATTTTCACACCAGACAAAGTCACGTTCACTTCCTTTCCACTCGTAGCCCTTTCATATCTGACCGTCGCCATAAGACCTATCTGTACTGGTACAATGTATAGCAAATAATAAAATTATTCTACGGGTCAGACTTCTTCCATTTTTCCACTGATAATCTTTAAGGGAGGATGTACCCGGTTGTACCTTCCTTAAAAAAAAGGTAATCACTACCAACACCGGTTTTAAAACCGTAGACAACTACTACTATTTAAAAGCAAAGCAAAGTCATCTCCGTAGAGGCCATGAAGGCCCTGGGCGGGGCGGAAGGTAAAGGCTTCCACTATCCGTAACCTCGGCACTTGGTGGGGTAGAGTGGTCAGCTCTACGCCCGGCCGCCTTTGCCCCAAGAAATTAACCTGGTACTCATTTTTGGCGTAGGCTGAGTGAACTTCAGGGCCATGTGCACCTCCGGAAGTGGAAATCTCGTTTCTTAAGTTTTTCGACTTCCTGACGGGGAATCGAACCCACCGCCTCGGCCAGGCAGCCCCTCAACTACTATTATTTGCAGGCACAAAATGAAGTGGCTCGACTGTGTGAGCCGATAGTTGTTCAATTTTCTGCTAAATAACTAGAATACTGAGGGAACATTTCGTTTATACTTTATATAACTGCCAAAAGGGTTATTCGTGAATCGATTACCTCATAATTTGCATCTTATAGCGAACGAAGACCACTTACTCATTTTGCTCACATCCTGGAGGGAGCAATTGGATCCAGAGTTATCTCCTGAAGTTCAGTTTACAGTACTTTAAGTTCTTAAAGCTTACTACAAGTATAATACACCAGCTCGGATCCATTATAGCTGGTTCATTTACCATGCATCTTGAAGGGCAGGAGGAATCCGAGCAGGTCATGGAGGTAAGTTTCTCAGGTCAGATTATTATACCCACGAGGTGATTCTTTAACATCCTATGGTACGGAATCAATTGCTTGTTCCCCTACGTCACGTTTATATGATTACACGGGATCGTAGCAACCAAGCTCAATAAAGTACTTGGATGGGGGTTTGAAGCCGAAAGCCTTTCCAGATGCTACTGAAGACCGCACTCGACATCACCAGAAACCGAACCCTCTGGCATCTAGAATATTTTTGACGTCATATTTGGATTCTGATTCGAGGAAATATATTCACTACATCTTTTTAAATTATTGTCTAAAATATCGTATGATAGCTGAATGAGGTGTGGACTGGTTTTGTTGGTTCTTACACGCACTACTAAATGTTTTCATTCCTTTCCTGAAGGGGGAGGCGGGCCGCCTAGATGGCGAAGCCGTCTCTCAGGCCAGGAGATTGGTGTCGAAGAAGGAAATGTGTGGAGAAGGTGAGAGGGTTGGCGGCCGTGGCCTTTACTAGGAACCGTCTCAGCATTCGCGTAAGTGCAAGGGAATGGAAAAAACACGGAAACCCATTTTCAGAACATCCGACGGTGTGGACCAGCCTCTCTCCGTCTCCTGAATACAGAGGCGTAGGGCCATGGTAGAGCCGTGGCGACCCCACCTCTGCTCGGTTGGTTGTTCGGAGTGCAGAGCTGTTGGACCACGAACCAGCCGTAGGCAATTGTGGGCCGTGACCCACTCTGAATCCACCCTTCATACACAGTAGTTAAGTGATACAAAAGCTATCTTACTTTGGCTACATCACATCAGAAGTACCTCCCAGAAAAATAATGTCATGTTTAAAAAATGGGTAGCAAAAGAGGAACTGAAAGGCACGTTCGTTAGGTGGCGACAAAGGAGATGGCCTAATGAACTGGCATGACAATCGCAGAACTGAAAGAAGCTGACTGGATTAGAGCTGAATAACGCGTAGGATGACCGAGAGCCATACTAGAACGAACAGGTGAAGAGAGAGCGAGGCGCACAATAGCTACGATTTTATAATATATTCAAAAAATGTGCCAATAAATGTGAGATTTGGAACTCGGGGAGGTCAGCCAATGAGCTATTTGAAAAGAGAGGCAGTGAACCCGGTCATGGAAATGACTGAGAAAGTCGTCTCACAGACCAGAAGAGATTCTGATGTGTTCAGGCCATCTGGCAGGAGAAAAGTCATCCAACGCCCTTAATTAAAAACTCACAATTATCTTTAATAATAATAATAATAATAATAATAATATTTGACGGTTTTCGGAGGCACTGAGGTGTCCAGATTTTGTTCAGCAGGAGTTATTTTACGTACCAGTAAATCTAATTATTTGAACACATTCAAATACCACCGGACAAAGCCAGGATCGAACCTGACAAGTTGGGGTCAGAAAGCCAGCGCCTCAAGCGTCTGAGCCACTCAGTCCGGCACAATTAACTTTTGTTGCTGCTCTTACTTCAAACGTGACACTTTAAAGGCATGATCTATTCTGATTTAAATTAGTAAACTGTTAACACAGCGAGTTATTATGTAATATTTATTAACTTCATAGGAATAATATATTTGATTTTGCCCTTTCTCGAAAAGGAAACCGAATTTAAAAATAATTTTCACTATAACAATTCCTCTTCCCTTTCTTCCGCTTCTTCTTCTTCTTCCTTGCAATTTCCGAATTACTTGGGATCTGTACCACATACCGTTCCTGACACCTGTATTCACTATTCTTTCTGTGATATTTAGTTGCATGTGTGTATATAGATAGATAGATAAGAAATGGGTGAGCCCTGTTTTCAGACGAAAATTCGTAGCCTGTTACCATTTATTCACCCGGGTCAGGAATGGAATGAATGGAGCGGCGAGGATAGGAATTGTGCCGACTGGCGAAACCTGTCGCACTCCTCTGGGGTAATGATTAATGACTGACAGATGAAATTAAATGATATTGGAGAGTGTTGCTGGAACGAATGATGACAGCGAAAACCGGAGTACCCGGAGAAGGATCTGTCGCGCCTCCGCTTTGCCTAACAAAAAATCTCAAATGAAGTTATTGGAAATTGAACCACGGAATCCGGCAGTGATAGGCTGCTTCGCTACCGCCTGAGCCACGTAGGCTCAAGTGTTCACTAAAACAATATTAGAGGTAACTGCTATAACTGACTACACGTATGCGAAGTCCTTCTAATCCGTGACTCATCTATGATCATTCACATCTGTACAATACGGAACGTATTACTGGGATCCAGACGGCCTCTGTGGTGAAGTGGTTAGGCGTGATTAGCTGCCACCCCCGGAGGCACGGGTTCGATTCCCGGCTCTACCACGAAATTTGAAAAGTGGTACGAGGGCTGGAACGGGGTACACTCAGCCCCGGGAGGTCAACTGAGTAGAGGTGGATTCGATTCCCACCTCGGCCATCTTGGAAGTGGTTTTCCGTGGTTTCCCACTACTCCTCCAGGCGAAAGCCGGGATGGTACCTAACTTAAGGCCATGGCCGCTTCCTTCCCTCTTCCTTGCCTATCCCTTCCAATCTTCCCATCCCTCCACGTGGCCCCTGTTCAGCATAGCAGGTGAGGCCGCCTGGGCGAGGTACTGGTCATTCTCCCCAGTTGTATCCCCCGACCAAGAGTATGAAGCTCCAGGACACTGCCCTTGTGGCGGTAGAGGTGGGATCGCTCGCTGAGTCCGAGGGAAAACTAACCCTGGAAGGTAAACAGATTAAGAAAGAAAGAAAGAAAGAAAGAAATACATGAAACAGGTAAATACAACTTCATTTTAAATTGTTTCTTAAGAAACAAAATAGGTTCTTGCCTAAAATCAGAGATAACAGAATTTCATGAAGGATCGGTTTTACTGGGCTTTCCTATTAATGTCATAATTATTTACTTTAAAAGACAGAAATGAGGTACGGTGGAACAAGTGAATAGTCCAGACATAATTCTTGACACATTTGAACAATATTCCCCTCTGGCCTTGCCTCTTATTTGTTCTGCCCACGCGTTCTATAATAATACACGAAGCTCCAACGCCAGCCACGTTTCGGTAATCTTCTGCGGATGGCTTTACCGGAAACCGCTGTTCTCTCGCAGCCCTTCCTGTCTTCAGTTTGATGTGCCCTGACGTTTCCGCATCGCATGGCAAGGGTAAGCCAGATTTATTCCAAGGCTTTCAATGGCGCAAAATGTTATCGCTATCTCAGACTAGTTCACAGTCTACGCATATTACGGGTTTTCGAAAGGCTTTTCATCCTTGACAAGTGAAAGACATGTACTTTGTGGGCACGACAGCCGAGTAGCATCGTCACTGGCAACTCACCAATGTGGCCGGAGTGTGATTCCCGAGAAATGCAGGTGAGATTTTTGAAATAAAATTCATAATCCTATAGTTGGCATTCCGCGTAGAACTAGACGTTCTGTGGCTATGATCGCAGTATTAACAATCACGTAGATCTACAAACTTTCATTTGTTTATTTACTATTTATGTCGAAGCCCAATTTTGTCCTTTTCAATTTACTTTACGTCGCAACGACACAGATACTGGTAGGTCTCATGGCGACGATGGAATAGGAAAGGGCTAGGAGTGGGAAGGATGCAGCCGTGGTCTTAATTAAGGTACAACCCCAGCATTTGCCTTGCGTGAAAATGGGAAACCACAGAAAATCATCTTTAGGGCTGCCAGCAGTGGGGCTCGAACACACTATCCCCCGACTGCGAACTCACAGCTGCGCGACAATAACCGCACGGCCAATGATATAGAGTTTACAGTGCACTATGTTTTCTCGTATGGACTAGATCAAGTTTGTTAGGCCTATTTTTATCGATATGTCTCAAACCGATCTTTGGCTTAGACGGTATAAAGGTGACATTACTCTCAGAAGTATATATTTTCTAATGTTTTAGAGTAGACTCTTTACTTTCAATGAGTATATTTCAGAATTTTATAAGCGAATTATTATTGATAGCACTGACTGAATAAGAACGGTAAACCTCAACATGTTCTGAGAAAAATAACGTCAGGTGAATGATTCTGCAAGAACGATTTCATCTATTAGGTTAACTTCACATATGATGGGGCTGTGATACTGCTTATGATGGACATAAAGCAAATAGTAATATTATTGCTCTTGATGGAGATTTACGGTTCAAGTCTAGGGCTAACCACAGCAACCTTGGAATTATTTCCTTCCTGAGCTCAGTAACATAAACTTCTCATATCTATATATTCTATAATGTATAAATTATGGTTTCTGAATGTACGTTCCCATTTGCATTACCGTTTTTATTTGTTTATATCATTGGGTCTAGAAAGCCAAGAATAACGGCCGAGAGGATTCGCCGTGCTGACCACACGACACCTCGTAATCTTCAGGCCTTCAGGCTGAGCAGCGGTCGCTTGGTAGGCCAAGGCCCTTCAGGGCTGTAGTGCCATGAGGTTAGTTTGTATCACTGTATAATTGCACGTTCACGTTTTAGTTTGTTAGTTCATATATATTAATATTAATTTATTATTGCCAACCCCAGGCAATGACATTATAAATAACAATCTGTGGTAACGGAACCTTTTTGTAACAATTTGTTTCACGTCGCACCGACACAAATAGGCCCTATAGCGACGATGCGATAGGAAAGGCCTAGGGATGAGAAGGAAGCATCCGTGGCCTTAATTAAGGTATGGCCTAAGCATTTGCCCAGTGTGAAAATGGGAAACCATGGAAAACTATTTTCAGGGCTGCCGACAGTGGAGTTCGAACCCACTATCTCCCGGATGCGAGCTCAAAGCTGTGCACCCCTAACCGCACGGCCAGCTCGCCCGGTGGTAACGGAATGAAAAGCGAAACTTACACTCTGACCCTAACTTTGATACAGGCCTACTGTAATTCGAACCAATTGTCTTCATGGATAGAATAGAATTTCATAGATACCTGCCATTCTTATTTCCGTCGGCAATTGTTTCGAAGGCTCGTAATAATAATAATAATAATACAAAATTAGAAGTAGTGGAAAGAAAAATCATACAGAAAATACTCGGTCCACTAAGAACTACAGAACTCTCGAAATCAAGATATAATGATGAAATATACCGGAACATAGAAAACATAACAGGTGCAATGCGGAAGAAGTGTTGATATTTTTTGGACATTTATACGGAATGGATGACAACAGGTTAACTAAACAGATCTTCAAATATCTTTGGAACAAGAAGTCAAGAAAAACCTGAATTCATGAAGTCAACAAAGATTTGGTACGAAACAACATAAGGGAAGAAGAAGCAACCGAGGGAAAGATTTTTAGAGAGAAAGTGTAGACAATGGATGGATTCCAAGATGGGGAGGGAAAGAAAACAGGAGAGGAAAATGAGGCATAGTGAGCAGACGAAGGAGTATTGAAGGAGGAAAGAGGAACAACAAAGGATGAAGCATTGAAACTGTCTCGTAGTCCCTAACGGGAAATGAAGAAGAAGAAGAAGAAGAAGAAGAAGAAGAAGAAGAAGAAGAAGAAGAAGAAGAAGAAGAAGAGAACAGTATTGGTGACGAGGTACCGTACTGAGCGTGTTATGTGAAGACAATGGGCTCGATGTTGCCTTCGGCCTTACAAGGTTTTGTGTTGATATTTAAGTAAGAAATTGATAGATATGCTGATGGAGATTTTACTGGTTAGTTGTGAGTAGATGGCGATTCTTAAAGTGTTCATTATTTTAATTTTCGTTGTCAAAGGCAAACATTTCTTGTGACAGTAGGGGGATCGATAAACCCCGAGGGAGAGATATACTGCACTCTCAAAAAGACACCCTTCATCCATGACACCTAAAGTTTGATTATTTTCAATGATATCAAGATTTCAGAAGAAGAGCATCAGTTATAAAAGTAGGAAAATTATTTCACCTGTTACGATAAAAACCTGGACAAATTCTCATCGTTTACTGACAGGTCTATGATATGAGTGGTAAAGTGCTCATGCCGGGGATCCACAGCGTACGTCCGGCGGTGACCACGAAAATCCACGATGCCAAGAATAAAAAATCTTTTTTCTGTTTTTCTCAATTATTTCTGGGGTCCTTAAAGCTGTCCTGTCTCATTTTGCGTTTTAGCTGGATGACCTTTCTCGTGCGATATTTTAGGAGAACTTTACGACCTGGGATCCAGTGTCAATCGAACCTCGGTCATCTATCCAGTACCGTATGAATGGGCGAGTTATGAAGCGCCTGAGAAGCAACCCGCAAAGCCAGCTAACACCGCGTAGTTCGAGACGAACCAGTAGATGGAGGCACAAACGGACAATGAGTGCATTTACTGTTATTGATTCTTATACCCAAATAGTCCTTACAGTTTATATACAGGGTCTACATTCTACTACAGTAAACAAATGATAAATGGCAAGATATAATTTCCAATTACATTAATCGTTCATTTACAATTATTTTACTAATATCGGATTTATGAACACTAGCTTTCTGCAGTGCCATCTCTTGTCGTTTACCCAAAGATCAAGAACAACTCACGGTTAGTGAACCAGGTCATGTACGCAGCCCCAGCGTGGGGGTTCACTGCAATGACGAACCTGGATAAGCTGGAATTAATACAAAATAAATGCCTACGAGCAGCGACCAGACTCCCTTTCGACACGCCAATACGCCAACTACGCAGTATTGCGAAAGTCAGCTCAATAAGGCACCAAATACGTAAACAGACACTAAACATGTACAGAAAGTCATGGAGTAATAAGATCAACCCGTTAATAAGCGGGATCGGACGCTACGACGTTGATCTGTACAAAAAGTATCCTACACCGAAGCACATTCTGTTCAGCCACAGGGTTGGGTGGGCGAGGGGCCGATAGCCAACCCACTCCCGCCAAGCTGACACCTATATACCACATACACCCACACACTGCAGACACCTATGTAAATATGTAAATATGTTTCAGCTGTCCTAGACCCAGGGACCAGGCGAGGAAGATTGACAAAAAGTACAACTTAAGAAGACGACGGCAACGCAGCCAGACGGCGAAGGACGTGTCAATCCACCCCCGCCCCCCTACAGAGACATGGGAGCGGAACACCAGCCCGCGCCCTATAAACAGCACTAATATCTATCTGTTATCTCTTTCCTATCTAGGTTGTAAGCTGGACATGAGAGCAGGCAAACAGCCGGCACTCCAATGAGAACTTGTATATACATATGTTATTAATAATCTTAGTTTTAGATCTGCAGTGACAAGTGTGTTCAAGCAACACCGCATAGAGAGACATCGACAGGAGGAAGAAGATAGCCCCTTGCATGCAAGGCTTGGCTCTAATTCCCCCCTCTCCAAAAGGAGACTTGGCACCAGGGACTGCTGGCTGCTGGACAATGGGACGAACCTGTGGCCCAAAGCCCAGACGCTAGCAGACCCGAGCCGACCCGGCAGTGACAAGAAGGACTGATCCCCATAACAACAAAAATTGCAAGGAATTGGTTTATGTTTGTGCATGTTACCTGTTCCTAACTAACATAACCTCTGGTCTTTCTCCAGCCCACATCCTTGCATGTGCTATCAAAAGATGTCAGGTTTTACATGTAGGCTCTTTCTTCTTTCTGCCTATGTGGTTTTTCCCTGACCCTTCAATACCATACCTTAACACTATCCAACCAATACAAACTTTGCCGTGGTAGCGAGTCTGACTCGGAAACCGGCAGATACTCCTTGTATCACTTCCCACTCTACCCAGCTATCTCTTTTCTACTTAGAAATTAATAGCATGTCGGAGGCCATGTAGATTGAGTCGATGGTCACGGCGGGGGAGCGGGCTACGGGGGCCCCCCCGTAAAAAAAAAAAAAAAAAGAAAAGTGAACCAGGTCGGCGGATGCAGAGTAGGCCTCGGCCCAGAAGTGGCCACGTTTGGTCCGTGGTCCGACAGATCTGCACTCTGGCCGGCCGTCGGGAGACGGAGAGGGGCTGGTTCCAACCGTCGGCTGTCCTTTCCGTGGTTTTCCATTTTCCTGGACTAAGGTGCATGCCGGAACAGTTCCTAATATAGGTCATGGTCGCCAACCCTCTCACTTTCTCCGCACATCTCCAGTACAGATCTCCTGGCCTGAGAGACGGCGTTACCCTCTAGAAAGCCCGTCTCCCCCTTCAGGGGAGGAATGAAAATATTTAGTAGCAACGAACCACGAGCCGAGTTCGTGAGGCGTTGTCAAGAATGGTTTTCCTTCGTTTCCATTCTCACTTTTAGGAAAATGCAGGAACAGTTATTTATACGCTACGGCCGATTCCTTCCCCCATCGTCCTACACTACGCCAAAAATACACCCTCTATGTGGTGCGCTTTACTCCTTCAGAGTATCGAATGAAAGCAAAATAAATAAAAGAAAGAAAAGTGAACTAGTCAATGCTCACGCCTGTGCTATCACGTGAACAAATACCGTATTTTATATCTGCCGGCATGAGAAAGATGTATCACCCGTAACATCTAGGATTACTGATGTTTTTACCATCGAATTTAAGAGATGCCTATAAAGTGATTTTTTCATAAAGAGCAATCAAACTACTTGCATAGATCTCTCGTGTTTGAACACTTTTAAGTGTATTGAAATTGATCCATCGAGGATTTCACAACTTGTGAGACCATGGATCCAAACAAAATATCAGTCAGGTGCACACGATACCTTTGCCTCACTTTTCAAATCCAATCTGCCCTGCCCTTTTTTTCGACCCCGACAGCATTAGAATTTTCTAAACCTACAGTCTTTAATGGACCCCCAGTCACAGACCTAGTGACTCAGTCGGTAGAGTGCTGGCCTTCTGGACCCAGTTTGGAGGGTTCGATCCCGTCTCAGTCTGATGGTTGCATGAAGGTGCTCATATATGTCAGCCTAGTGTCGGTAGATTTACTGGAACGTAAAATAACGCCTGTTGGACAATATCCCAGCACCTCAGAGTCTTCAAAATATGAATGAGTACGGTAGTTATTAGGACGTACAACCAGTAATATCATTATTTCATACCTTTTCATTCTTCACCGCGTACTCTCATTCATCTTCCAGCTATAATAATTATTCTCTTTATTACTGATGCTCCTGCTGTTCGTTCAGTAGACCCACTTCCAAAACCCTGTACCGACCATCCGTAGCTAGTCGCAACCACATTTCAACTTCTCCACAAACGCAACCGCATTTCAATTTCTCCACACCCACGTCTCACCTTCTACCTTCCGTTAAAACCGGAAAAGCAGTATGTTCAACGTCTCAAACTCCGACACCAATAACGTTGGAAAATGAGCAAGAACTAGAACTATGAAAGAGGCAATCAACCAACCCGTCGTCGTGGGGCAGAGGACCCTTTTTGAGGTCGCCGGTCCCGTGCCGTGGCACCCAAGGGGATCGCAGCCGAGCTTGGATTGGAAGTTGACAGGGACTGGAAATCAGTGAGCACTGAAGGAAAGCACTTGATCAACAGTAAACTACTTCCTAGTCAGCCATAGAATACTTCCTTTTGTTTACGAACTGTTAAGTTAAAACAAGAAAGGAGCATATGCGATACAAGGCTGATGTTACACTCTCTTTCGTCCTAGTGTTCAAGATGCTGTTTAAAAGAGCGATTGACTGGCGGGATCCACCTTCTAGATCGTGTTTACAAAGCGCTAAAGGCGGTCTTGCCCTGCTTCGACCGTAAGAGCTTGTAAATAAAACAAAGAGAAGCCTTCAGTTGGCATACATACAACTTAGACTAGCGTCCACCAAGGAACAGTTAGCACGCTGAAGATATGCATCTTGTTAATAGACCCTTCTTTATGACGGTATAAACATCAGCATTCCAAAATGTTTCCAGTATTCACACTTCCACTTAAGCTAGATGGGTATATATGGTGATTACAATTGACTAGGCAATAATCAGTGGGATTTTTTTTAGTTTTTTGTTTTACAACTTGCTTTACGTCGCACCGACTCAGACAGGTCTTATGGCGACGATGGGATAGGGAAGGCCTAGGGGTGGGAAGAAATAGGCCGTTGCCTTAATTAAGGTACAGTCCCAGCATTTGCTTGGTGTGGAAATGGAAAACTACGGAAAACCATCTTCAGGTCTGCCGATAGTGGGGCTCGAACCCACTACTTCCCGGATGTAAGCTCACAGCTGCGCGCCCCTAACCGCACGGCCAACTCGCCCGGTAATCACTAGGATTATAATGGTCAAAATTAATATAGGAACATAATACTATAATCTGCCTGCTGTCATTTCTTGATGGATACAGTACTTTTGCATCCATCTCTTGGCACAGGCCAAGTGTAGCTTCCACCGAAGTCCCAGTCAACATCCATGGCTGTGACAATATGGAAGTTGCTGGGGTATGGGTAGTGCTGAGTAATGACATTCAGAGCACGACTAGTGAATCTCAGTGTTATGAAAGGTGCTGCTCATAGGGTCAGTCGTGCTGCAAAAGTACTTTCTGATCCAGTGAGGAAAGCAATGGCAAACTACCTCACTCCTCGTCTTGCCTAGTGCGCCTCATTTTGGTGCTGCCATTGGTGTTTGCGGTTTCCTTATAACCACATAACCTTTGGTGGTGCTATTTGAGGATCCAACCAGCCTATGGGCTGATGACCTAACAGACAGACAACACTATCATAACAGTTTTCACTTCAGTTAAATGGCATGTTCCTTCTTTGTCCTTCTGAAATAAGTGTTATGGTCTGAGGATGACTATCAGTCCATAGCGAAATACCCACTGCAAGAGTTTCCACTATTACTCATGTCCAGTATCATAAATGTCCACAGTTTAAAAAAAAAAAAAACGTATGCATTTATTTATTTAGCGGATGGGTTTTAGTGCTGGGAGTGTCCGAGGACATGATCGGCTCGTCTGTTACAGGTCTTTCAATTTGACGCCCGTGGGTGAGCTGTGCATGTGGGTGTGGGGTGATATTGTAATAGGAAGAGGTGTAGGCACACAGCCTACTTCGGTCGAATAATACCAAAGGTTTGCCAAAGCTTAATATTCCCATACAACGGATGAATCACTAACAACAGCGTCGCTATCAGATTATTTTTCTTCTACAACTTGCTTTACGTCGCACCGACACAGATGAGTGGGAAGGAACCGACCGTACATTTGCTGGTGTGAGAATGGGAAATCACTGAAAACCATCTTCAGGGCTGTCGACAGTGGGGAACGAACTCATTACCTTCTGAATGCAAGCTGGTAGCTACGTGATCGAAACCGCGCAGAAACTTGCTCGGTGGATGCTCTATTAGAGATATCCACATTTATTTATTTATTTACTGATTTATGTATTTTTTTTAGTATCGGGAGTGTGGGAGGAAATGTTCAGCTCACCTGTTACAGATCTTTCTATTTGACGCCCGTGAGTGACCTGAGAGTCTAGGTGTGAGATGATAATAAAAATAATAACTACTCCGCAGTTTGACACGCCTGCCGCAATCATTTTGTTTTGCCTGGCCTTTTCAATAGTTTTATGAACATTTAATACCAGTACATAACTGATTAAGTCCGCCTCTGTGGTGTAGTGGTTAGCGTGATTAGCTGCCACCCCCGGAGGCCCGGGTTCGATTCCCGGCTCTGCCACGAAATTTGAAAAGTGGTACGAGGGCTGGAACGGGGTCTACTCAGCCTCGGGAGGTCAACTGAGTAGAGGTGGGTTCGATTCCCACCTCAGCCATCCTGGAAGTGGTTTTCCGTGGTTTCCCACTTCTCCTCCAGGCGAATGCCGGGATGGTACCTAACTTAAGGCCACGGCCGCTTCCTTCCCTCTTCCTTGCCTGTCCCTTCCAATCTTCCCATCCCTACACAAGGCCCCTGTTCAGCATAGCAGGTGAGGCCGCCTGGGCGAGATACTGGTCATACTCCCCAGTTGTATCCACCGACCGAGAGTCTGAAGCTCCGGGACACTGCCCTTGAGGCGGTAGAGGTGGGATCCCTCGCTAAGTCCAAGGGAAAAACCGAACCTGGAAGGTAAACAGATGATGATGATGACGATGACATAACTGATTAATCTATATAAATAAAATTGTTTCTGTTTGTCTGTTTGTCTGTCTGTTTGTCTGTTCCACCATCACGTCGAAACGGCTGGATAGATCTCAACCAAACTTCATATTTAGAGTATACTGACCCCGGGGAAGGTTTCGATATGCATATCATTTTAAAATCTTTGAAAAGACGGGGGTTTTATAGGAAAAACGGTTTTCCTCCATTTTCTCTTATACTATTATAGGCAAAATATCGAATTTGTCGTATAAGGACGAGACAAAGCTCAATTTAATCCTCTTGACGCAAAGAACAAAACTCGGTAAGCCCTACGGGCCCGAAAACCATGTTTTAAGGCCCTAAAACCAACCGTTACGGAGATATTGGCACCACACTACCCCTGCTCTAGGAATCGGATAAAGAAATGAACTGCCGTAACCATGGCAACGTCAGCTCCAGGATTCTAGAGCAGTGAGATTATGCATGTACGTTTGGGCATAGCTGTCAACCAAAATAGGTACAAATAAGACTTAATATCTGGGAAAAAAAATATACTGTTGTGTAAGGCACTCATAGGACTCCTTTGGGCGGGGATGGAAAGGGGGTGAAGAACGAGTGTAAAAATCTTACTATATATAGAAATGGAAGTGTGTGTGTAAATGACACATCTCCAACTAAACCACCGGAGCAATTTCAACCAAACTTGGTACACGTATCACTTACTATCGGGAGACGAGCACTGTGGGGGTTAAGCCATCCCTAGCGCCCTTAAGGGAGAGGGTCAGGGGGGGTAGTTACAATAATAATCGAGAATAGTGTCGAATTCATAGTTTTCGGGGTCGCTGAGTTGAAAAGTAATACTCTAGAATTTTTTAAAGTCCAGCCCCCCTTTTTTTTGCTAGGGGCTTTACCTCGCACCGACACAGATAGGTCTTATGGCGACGATGGGATAGGAAAGGCCTAGGAGTTGGAAGGAAGCGGCCGTGGCCTAATTAATGTACAGCCCCAGCATTTGCCTGGTGTGAAAATGGGAAACCACGGAAAACCATCTTCAGTGCTGCCGATAGTGGGATTCGAACCTACTATCTCCAGGATGCAAGCTCACAGCCGCGCCTCTACGCCTCTACGCGCACGGCCAACTCGCCCGGTAGAGCCCCCTTTTAGGTGGGGAGCAAAGGGTGGGGGTGAGATATAGAAATAATAAAAAATAAAAAATAAACAGTTTCGAATCCATAGATAGTAGGTTCGAACCCCACTGTCGGCAGCTCTGAAAATGGTTTTCCGTGGTTTCCCATTTTCACACCAGGCAAATGCTGGGGCTGTACCTTAATTAAGGCCACGGCCGATTCCTTCCAACTCCTATCCCTTCCCTGTCCCATCGTCGCCATAAGACCTATCTGTGTCGGTGCGACGTAAAGCAACTAGCAAAATAAAAAGAATAAAAATGTTTGTTTGTTCCACCATCACGTCGAAAGGGCTGGATAGATCTCAACCAAACTTCATATTTAGAGTATACTCACCCCGGGGAAGGTTTCGATATGCATATCATTTTAAAATCTTTGAAAAGACGGGGGTCTATAGGAAAACCACAACGGTCTTCCTCCATTTTCTCTTATACTATTGATTTTCTGCAAACTCTGTGGACCGTATGTGAAAGGTCTCTTCATCACAAACAACTTTCGTTGTGTTCATAATTTACCTTACTCTTCAAATGACGGAGAAATTTACTATTTTCTGCCGATACCATGCTCGGCATTGAGGGACCGACAGAGCGATAACGAATATATGGGTTACCATGGCAACGTCTCTGACTGCTTGCCAGCAGGGAAGTAACGTATTGTCATTTTCCTCATCATTCCTTTAAATTCGTGGTTGTTCCTTGGGTAGAAAGCAAGAGAGTCGTCAATCGGCCATTCTGCGGGATATTGGCGGAATATCATTGGAGGTTATAACCGTCCTCGAATAGCATAAGTAATAACACAAATATTCATCTTCTTATCTGATTACCTAAGAATCCCTGCGCCTAAATTTCTCTCCGATTACCGCTTTCTTATATCCATAACTCACTCCGGCATAATTTATTGAGGAGCATTTGATTTTCCAATACATTCACTTGGTATTTATATATTTGTCGTCATCCGGATGTCCTCTGTTATAATCTATTTTCTATTAATTTCAACTTACTAAACTGTATTACTTTCTTCCTTAATTACCACGTATGTATGCGAGTGCTAATCCCGAATGCTGTACACTCTTTCCTTTGAGGAAATATTCTAAGCTATGCAAATGTATAACTTCTGGCCCAGGAAAATTCCGAAATATGGATGCAATTTTAACGGCGGTGCAGACCTTCGTTTCGGGGTAATTGGTGGCTAATCAGTAAGTCGTATCAAAAGTCACAAAGCAAATTGCGTTTCATTTTGGAGAGATCTACAACTTTTGTCCTGTGACTTTTCGTCGTATTTCTATCCCTAATACATTAAACACAAGTTGATTTTGTACTTTTACACGTATATGTTATCATTTGGCACACTTATAGGAAAGGTAGAATCATGACATTCGGCACGCACATTGACATGACCATTGGCAATGTTATAGCCAAATTTTATGATTCTAGCTGTCACATGAGAATCAAAAATATAAAGTAGCATTCAAAAACTGTACAAGATTTCACCCCATTCAATGACTCTAACTCAATCTAACCCATAAATAAAGGAGATACGAGAAGATGTCATAGGACCAACCATGTAGAGCACTGAAAGGGGCGTCTGATGGTGAAGTCCGTTTGTAGATACGTCGTACAGTTGCAAAGCAGTAACTATCGAAATAAAGGTCTACACTTCTAGAGTATGTCTGTACATTGACAATTTTGGCGAAATTTCCGTACAGTTATCCGTTTCAGGTGTAATAATGACCATCTGCATATATTCTCTTTTTGTGTCTGTATGTTTGTTTGTTTGTCTGTTTGTCTAA